>NC_088603.1:162405785-163066178 GCF_036013475.1 Columba livia | reverse complement strand
GGTGGCGATCTGGGCCTCCAGCAGGCGGATGCCGTGCTCCTTGACGATGAGCTCCTTCTTCATGGCCTGGAACAGGGAGATCTTGGCGTCCGTGTAGGGGTCGGTGTAGCCCGTCACGGCCCTCTCTGCCGACAGCAGCTTCTCGTGCAGCTCGCTGCCCACCAGCCCGCAGGACACGGCCTCGTCCACAGAGAGCTTCTGGTTGGTGAGCGGATCGACCATGTAGCCGGTGGCCGCCTGCGCCTCCAGCAGCACCAGCGCCGTGCCCTGCCTCAGGATGCCCTTCCACATGGCCGCGTAGATGCTCATCTTCTCCATCTTGCTGGGGTCAGCCTTGGAGGGCACCAGCACGCCGGCGATGCAGCCCGTGCCGTCCAGGTAGCGCTTGACGGAGGCCATCTGCGTCACCTCCTGCACCGTCTTGGAGCCCTGCACCAGGTCGGCCAGCGTGTCCTTGTCGATGATGCCCGAGTCCAGCAGGTCCGAGGCCGTCACCTGCCTCCTGAGGCCCTTGAACGTGACGGTGCTGCTGCGCTTCTCTGCCTCCTGGACGAGGCTGGTGAGGAGCCCGGACAACTGCTCCAACGCCAGGCCGCCGGACTTCACCTGCGCCAGCAGCTCCAGCCTCTTGGCCTCGCACACGTACTTGGAGAAGAGCAGCTCCCACAGGGAGACCTTCCTGCCCTGGAAGCTGCCGACCGAGACCTGGACGCTGTAGGACTTGAGGGACCGCTCCAGCTCCGCCTCCAGCTCCCGCTCCCGCCGGGAGCTCAAGGAATCGCCATTCTGGGCCGGTGCCGGCGCCTCCTGCTGTGTCTGTGTGTCGGCCGGGGCGGCGCCGTGTCCCTCAGCCCCGGCGACGATGGCGGTGAGGATGGTGATCATCTCGTTGATGGTGAGCGTGCCCACCTTGTACCTGCGGAGCAGGTCCTGGCGCCGGTGGTCGGGGACGTAGCGGGAGAAGAGCAGCTCCCAGACGGTGACGCTCTGGCCCTGGAAGAGCCCCACGCTGAGGCTGGTGCGGGCGGCCTGCAGGGCTTGGCGGGCGTCCTCGCTCAGCTGGTAGAGCACGGAGCCCTTGTCCATCAGCTGCAGCATGAGCAGCCCCGTGTCCGGGTCGGGCACGCAGCGGCGCAGGAGCTGCATGTAGGTGAGGTTCTCGTGGGTGTTGGGGTCGAAGAAGCCCTTGGTGTCGTCGCTGGGGTCGGACAGCACCTGGCTCATCTCCTCGTCGAAGTAGCCGCGCTGGTAGGCAGCTTCCACGGGCAGCCGGTGGCTGTGCACGGGGTCGATGATGCCGCCGGTGGCGATCTGGGCCTCCAGCAGGCGGATGCCGTGCTCCTTGACGATGAGCTCCTTCTTCATGGCCTGGAACAGGGAGATCTTGGCGTCCGTGTAGGGGTCGGTGTAGCCCGTCACGGCCCTCTCTGCCGACAGCAGCTTCTCGTGCAGCTCGCTGCCCACCAGCCCGCAGGACACGGCCTCGTCCACAGAGAGCTTCTGGTTGGTGAGCGGATCGACCATGAAGCCGGTGGCCGCCTGCGCCTCCAGCAGCACCAGCGCCGTGCCCTGCCTCAGGATGCCCTTCCACATGGCCGCGTAGATGCTCATCTTCTCCATCTTGCTGGGGTCAGCCTTGGAGGGCACCAGCACGCCGGCGATGCAGCCCGTGCCGTCCAGGTAGCGCTTCACGGAGGCCATCTGCGTCACCTCCTGCACCGTCTTGGAGCCCTGCACCAGGTCGGCCAGCGTGTCCTTGTCGATGATGCCCGAGTCCAGCAGGTCCGAGGCCGTCACCTGCCTCCTGAGGCCCTTGAACGTGACGGTGCTGCTGCGCTTCTCTGCCTCCTGGACGAGGCCGGTGAGGAGCCCGGACAACTGCTCCAGCGCCAGGCCGCCAGACTTCACCTGCGCCAGCAGCTCTAGCCTCTTGGCCTCGCACACGTACTTGGAGAAGAGCAGCTCCCACAGGGAGACCTTCCTGCCCTGGAAGCTGCCGACCGAGACCTGGACGCTGTAGGACTTGAGGGACCGCTCCAGCTCCGCCTCCAGCTCCCGCTCCCGCCGGGAGCTCAAGGAATCGCCATTCTGGGCCGGTGCCGGCGCCTCCTGCTGTGTCTGTGTGTCGGCCGGGGCGGCGCCGTGTCCCTCAGCCTCGGCGACGATGGCGGTGAGGATGGTGATCATCTCGTTGATGGTGAGCGTGCCCACCTTGTACCTGCGGAGCAGGTCCTGGCGCCGGTGGTCGGGGACGTAGCGGGAGAAGAGCAGCTCCCAGACGGTGACGCTCTGGCCCTGGAAGAGCCCCACGCTGAGGCTGGTGCGGGCGGCCTGCAGGGCTTGGCGGGCGTCCTCGCTCAGCTGGTAGAGCACGGAGCCCTTGTCCATCAGCTGCAGCATGAGCAGCCCCGTGTCCGGGTCGGGCACGCAGCGGCGCAGGAGCTGCATGTAGGTGAGGTTCTCGTGGGTGTTGGGGTCGAAGAAGCCCTTGGTGTCGTCGCTGGGGTCGGACAGCACCTGGCTCATCTCCTCGTCGAAGTAGCCGCGCTGGTAGGCAGCTTCCACGGGCAGCCGGTGGCTGTGCACGGGGTCGATGATGCCGCCGGTGGCGATCTGGGCCTCCAGCAGGCGGATGCCGTGCTCCTTGACGATGAGCTCCTTCTTCATGGCCTGGAACAGGGAGATCTTGGCGTCCGTGTAGGGGTCGGTGTAGCCCGTCACGGCCCTCTCTGCCGACAGCAGCTTCTCGTGCAGCTCGCTGCCCACCAGCCCGCAGGACACGGCCTCGTCCACAGAGAGCTTCTGGTTGGTGAGCGGATCGACCATGAAGCCGGTGGCCGCCTGCGCCTCCAGCAGCACCAGCGCCGTGCCCTGCCTCAGGATGCCCTTCCACATGGCCGCGTAGATGCTCATCTTCTCCATCTTGCTGGGGTCAGCCTTGGAGGGCACCAGCACGCCGGCGATGCAGCCCGTGCCGTCCAGGTAGCGCTTGACGGAGGCCATCTGCGTCACCTCCTGCACCGTCTTGGAGCCCTGCACCAGGTCGGCCAGCGTGTCCTTGTCGATGATGCCCGAGTCCAGCAGGTCCGAGGCCGTCACCTGCCTCCTGAGGCCCTTGAACGTGACGGTGCTGCTGCGCTTCTCTGCCTCCTGGACGAGGCCGGTGAGGAGCCCGGCCAACTGCTCCAGCGCCAGGCCGCCAGACTTCACCTGCGCCAGCAGCTCCAGCCTCTTGGCCTCGCACACGTACTTGGAGAAGAGCAGCTCCCACAGGGAGACCTTCCTGCCCTGGAAGCTGCCGACCGAGACCTGGACGCTGTAGGACTTGAGGGACCGCTCCAGCTCCGGCTCCGCCTCCAGCTCCCGCTCACGCCGGGAGCTCAAGGAATCGCCATTCTGGGCCGGTGCCGGCGCCTCCTGCTGTGTCTGTGTGTCGGCCGGGGCGGCGCTGTGTCCCTCAGCCTCGGCGACGATGGCGCCGAGGATGGTGATCATCTCGTTGATGGTGAGCGTGCCCACCTTGTACCTGCGGAGCAGGTCCTGGCGCCGGTGGTCGGGGACGTAGCGGGAGAAGAGCAGCTCCCAGACGGTGACGCTCTGGCCCTGGAAGAGCCCCACGCTGAGGCTGGTGCGGGCGGCCTGCAGGGCTTGGCGGGCGTCCTCGCTCAGCTGGTAGAGCACGGAGCCCTTGTCCATCAGCTGCAGCATGAGCAGCCCCGTGTCCGGGTCGGGCACGCAGCGGCGCAGGAGCTGCATGTAGGTGAGGTTCTCGTGGGTGTTGGGGTCGAAGAAGCCCTTGGTGTCGTCGCTGGGGTCGGACAGCACCTGGCTCATCTCCTCGTCGAAGTAGCCGCGCTGGTAGGCAGCTTCCACGGGGAGCCGGTGGCTGTGCACGGGGTCGATGATGCCGCCGGTGGCGATCTGGGCCTCCAGCAGGCGGATGCCGTGCTCCTTGACGATGAGCTCCTTCTTCATGGCCTGGAACAGGGAGATCTTGGCGTCCGTGTAGGGGTCGGTGTAGCCCGTCACGGCCCTCTCTGCCGACAGCAGCTTCTCGTGCAGCTCGCTGCCCACCAGCCCGCAGGACACGGCCTCGTCCACAGAGAGCTTCTGGTTGGTGAGCGGATCGACCATGAAGCCGGTGGCCGCCTGCGCCTCCAGCAGCACCAGCGCCGTGCCCTGCCTCAGGATGCCCTTCCACATGGCCGCGTAGATGCTCATCTTCTCCATCTTGCTGGGGTCAGCCTTGGAGGGCACCAGCACGCCGGCGATGCAGCCCGTGCCGTCCAGGTAGCGCTTGACGGAGGCCATCTGCGTCACCTCCTGCACCGTCTTGGAGCCCTGCACCAGGTCGGCCAGCGTGTCCTTGTCGATGATGCCCGAGTCCAGCAGGTCCGAGGCCGTCACCTGCCTCCTGAGGCCCTTGAACGTGACGGTGCTGCTGCGCTTCTCTGCCTCCTGGACGAGGCCGGTGAGGAGCCCGGCCAACTGCTCCAGCGCCAGGCTGCCGGACTTCACCTGCGCCAGCAGCTCCAGCCTCTTGGCCTCGCACACGTACTTGGAGAAGAGCAGCTCCCACAGGGAGACCTTCCTGCCCTGGAAGCTGCCGACCGAGTCCTGGACGCTGTAGGACTTGAGGGACCGCTCCAGCTCCGGCTCCAACTCCCGCTCCCGCTCCCGCCGGGAGCTCAAGGAATCGCCATTCTGGGCCGGTGCCGGCGCCTCCTGCTGTGTCTGTGTGTCGGCCGGGGTGGTGCCATGTCCCTCAGCCCCGGTGATGATGGCGGTGAGGATGGTGATCATCTTGTCGATGGTGAGTGTGCCCACCTTGTACCTGCGGAGCAGGTCCTGGCGCCGGTGGTCGGGGACGTAGCGGGAGAAGAGCAGCTCCCAGACGGTGACGCTCTGGCCCTGGAAGAGCCCCACGCTGAGGCTGGTGCGGGCGGCCTGCAGGGCTTGGCGGGCGTCCTCGCTCAGCTGGTAGAGCACGGAGCCCTTGTCCATCAGCTGCAGCATGAGCAGCCCCGTGTCTGGGTCGGGCACGCAGCGGCGCAGGAGCTGCATGTAGGTGAGGTTCTCGTGGGTGTTGGGGTCGAAGAAGCCCTTGGTGTCGTCGCTGGGGTCGGACAGCACCTGGCTCATCTCCTCGTCGAAGTAGCCGCGCTGGTAGGCAGCTTCCACGGGCAGCCGGTGGCTGTGCACGGGGTCGATGATGCCGCCGGTGGCGATCTGGGCCTCCAGCAGGCGGATGCCGTGCTCCTTGACGATGAGCTCCTTCTTCATGGCCTGGAACAGGGAGATCTTGGCGTCCGTGTAGGGGTCGGTGTAGCCCGTCACGGCCCTCTCTGCCGACAGCAGCTTCTCGTGCAGCTCGCTGCCCACCAGCCCGCAGGACACGGCCTCGTCCACAGAGAGCTTCTGGTTGGTGAGCGGATCGACCATGAAGCCGGTGGCCGCCTGCGCCTCCAGCAGCACCAGCGCCGTGCCCTGCCTCAGGATGCCCTTCCACATGGCCGCGTAGATGCTCATCTTCTCCATCTTGCTGGGGTCAGCCTTGGAGGGCACCAGCACGCCGGCGATGCAGCCCGTGCCGTCCAGGTAGCGCCTGACGGAGGCCATCTGCGTCACCTCCTGCACCGTCTTGGAGCCCTGCACCAGGTCGGCCAGCGTGTCCTTGTTGATGATGCCCGAGTCCAGCAGGTCCGAGGCCGTCACCTGCCTCCTGAGGCCCTTGAACGTGACGGTGCTGCTGCGCTTCTCTGCCTCCTGGACAAGGCCGGTGAGGAGCCCGGCCAACTGCTCCAGCGCCAGACCGCCGGACTTCACCTGCGCCAGCAGCTCCAGCCTCTTGGCCTCGCACACGTACTTGGAGAAGAGCAGCTCCCACAGGGAGACCTTCCTGCCCTGGAAGCTGCCGACCGAGACCTGGACGCTGTAGGACTTGAGGGACCGCTCCAGCTCCAGCTCCGCCTCCAGCTCCCGCTCACGCCGGGAGCTCAAGGAATCGCCATTCTGGGCCGGTGCCAGCGCCTCCTGCTGTGTCTGTGTGTCGGCCGGGGTGGCGCCATGTCCCTCAGCCCCGGCGACGATGGCGCTGAGGAGGGTGATCATCTCGTTGATGGTGAGCGTGCCCACCTTGTACCTGCGGAGCAGGTCCTGGCGCCGGTGGTCGGGGACGTAGCGGGAGAAGAGCAGCTCCCAGACGGTGACGCTCTGGCCCTGGAAGAGCCCCACGCTGAGGCTGGTGCGGGCGGCCTGCAGGGCTTGGCGGGCGTCCTCGCTCAGCTGGTAGAGCACGGAGCCCTTGTCCATCAGCTGCAGCATGAGCAGCCCCGTGTCCGGGTCGGGCACGCAGCGGCGCAGGAGCTGCATGTAGGTGAGGTTCTCGTGGGTGTTGGGGTCGAAGAAGCCCTTGGTGTCGTCGCTGGGGTCGGACAGCACCTGGCTCATCTCCTCGTCGAAGTAGCCGCGCTGGTAGGCAGCTTCCACGGGGAGCCGGTGGCTGTGCACGGGGTCGATGATGCCGCCGGTGGCGATCTGGGCCTCCAGCAGGCGGATGCCGTGCTCCTTGACGATGAGCTCCTTCTTCATGGCCTGGAACAGGGACATCTTTTGCCCCGTGCAGGGGTGGGTGTACCCTGTCACGGCTTTCTCCGCAGAAAGAAGTTTCTTTTGCAGCTCGCTGCCCACCAGCCCGCAGGACACGGCCTCGTCCACAGAGAGCTTCTGGTTGGTGAGCGGGTCGACCATGAAGCCGGTGGCCGCCTGCGCCTCCAGCAGCACCAGCGCTGTCCCTGGTCTCAGGATGCCCTTCCACATGGCCGCGTAGATGCTCATCTTCTCCATCTTGCCAGGGTTGGCTTTGGAGGGCACCAGCACGCCGGCGATGCTCCCAGTTCCCTCAAGGTATCTTCTCACAGTCTCCATTTGGGCTATTTCTTGTGCCGACTCTTTTCCTTCATGGAGTTTTTCCATTGTTTCTTCTGTGATTATCTTAGCGCTGAGAAGCTCTGATGCTGTCACTTGTTGTCTGAGTCCTTGGAACCAGACATCACTTCTGTCCTCTTCTTTTTCCTTAATGATTTTTAGTATCGTGTCAATGATTCCCTGTAGAATGTGATGGGATTCCTCTTTATATTTTTTCACCAGCTCTTTTCTCTTCTCTTCTGTGATGTACTCAGAACAGAGCAGTTCCCACAGTGACAGTACTTGTCCTTTGTATTTTCCAACAGGTACTTGTACCATTGTACATAATAGGGCATTTTTTGTTTGCTCATCGATGTAGAAATAGTCAGCCGCTCTTTCCATGACCTGCAGCAGGTACAATCCGGTGTCTCTGTCTTTGGAACACCTCTGCAGGAGCTGACTGTAACTGATTTTCTCGTGAGTGTTTGGATCTATAAAACCTTTGCTACCATGATCTGGATCAGAAAGCAGGAGAAACATATCTTCATCCAAGCACCCGCGCCGGTAGGCCACCTCGACGGGCAGGCGGTGGCTGTGCACGGGGTCGATGATGCCGCCGGTGGCGATCTGGGCCTCCAGCAGGCGGATCCCGTCCTCCTTCCCCGTTATCTTTTGCTTTATGGCCTGGAAAAGGGATATTTTATTTCCTGCACGAGGGTCTGTGTGTCCTGTCACAGCTTTCTCTGCCAACAGCAGCTTCTCGTGCAGCTCGCTGCCCACCAGCCCGCAGGAGACGGCCTCGTCCACGGAGAGCTGCTTGTTCTTCTGCGGGTCGATGAGAAAACCAGTGGCAGCCTGTGCCTCCAGCAGCCCCAGGGCACACTGCTCCGTGAGGAGACCCTTCTCCAGCGCCTGGTAGATGCTCATCTTCTCCTTCCTTGATGGGAGCAGAACCCCAGCAATGCATCCAGTGCCATCCAAGTACCTTCTGATGGCCTCCCTCTTTGTGAGGCTGCCGAGCGTGAGACTCCCATCCTGCAGCTGATCAAGAGTTTTCTTGTCAATTATCTCAGAGTTAAATAATTCCGCTACGGACACATCCCCCCGGAGTCCTTTAACCTTGAGGGCTTCAGCTCTTTGCTCTGTATCCTCAATTATTTTGAGGATGAGCGCTATAAGCTCTTCCAGTGTGAGGGTTTTGGATTTGTACTGCATCACTAGTTCTTTCTTTTTCTGCTCAGAGATGTAATGAGAACAGAGGATTTCCCAGACAGAAACTCTTTGGTCCTTAAACTTCCCAACTCGGACTTCAAGAGGCGTTGAGCGCAAAGCCTGTTTTGTAAGCTCGTCAATGTAGAAGTACTTTCCTCCTTCCTGTACAACTTGTAGCATGTACAACCCAGTCTCTGGATCCTGGACACATCTCTCCAGGAGCTGCATGTAGGTGAGGTTCTCGTGGGTGTTGGGGTCGAAGAAGCCCTTGGTGTCGTCGCTGGGGTCGGACAGCACCTGGTTCATCTCCTGGTTAAAGTAGCCACGCCGGTAGGCCACCTCCACGGGGATGCGGTGGCTGTGCACGGGGTCGATGATGCCGCCGGTGGCGATCTGGGCCTCCAGCAGGCGGATGCCGTGGCTCTTCACAATCAGCTCTTGGTTCATCGCTTCAAACAGGGATATCTGGGCTTTCGTGTAGGGGTCGGTGTAGCCCGTCACGGCTCTTTCTGCAGAGAGCAGCTTTTCAAAAATCTCCCCTCCAATCAGACCAGCGGTTAATGCCTCTTCCACCGAATACTTCTTGTTCTGCTCCGGGTCGATGATGAAGCCGGTGGCCGCCTGTGCCTCCAGCAGCACCAGGGCTGTCCCTGGCCGCAGGATGCCCTTCCACATGGCCTGGTAGATGCTCATCTTCTCATTGCTCGGTTGTATAAGAACCCCCGCGATGAAGTTGCTGCCTTCCAGGTACCTGCGCACAGAGTCCATCTCAGTGACTTCTTTGACCGTTTTCTTCCCCTGGTTGAGCTCATCGAGGGTTTTTTTGTCTATCAGTTGAGACTGGAAGAGGTCACTGGCAGACACTCTTTTCCGCAGGCCCTGGAATGCAAACTTCTTGCCTTGCGTCTCAGTCTCCTTGATGATGGTGGTGACAATGGTTACGATTTCATGCAGTACTTCAGCCTTCTCATCCTTGTACTTTTGCACCAGCTCTCTTCTCTTGCTGTCTGAGAGGTATTCAGAGTTGAGAAGGTCCCAGACTGACACGGTCTGTCCTTTGAACCGCCCTATGTTGACACAAACCGTCACAGACTTCAGCACCTCCATGGTCTGTTCATCCACACAAAACACGGCGTTTTCTGACAGAGGAAGGAGCCAGAGGCCTGACTCAGCCTCCTGGGTGCACCTGTCCTTCAGCTGCTGGTAGGTCACGTTCTCCTTGGTGTTTGGATCAAAAAAGACCTTGGTGGTGTCATTCAGCTGAGAGAGGGTCTGGTTCAGGTCCTCGTCGTAGAAGCCGTATCTGCAGGCAGCCTGCAGCGGAAGGTGGTGGTGGTGGACGGGATCGATGACCCCTCCGGTGGCCAGCTGGGCCTCGAGCAGGGGAACAGCATCTCCCAGGGGAATCAGCTCTTTCCTGAGCGCTTGGCACACCGAGATGGAGCTCTCGGTGTAGGGGTCTGTGTACCCGGTCACTGCCCTCTCAGCCAGGAGCAGTTTCTCGGTGAGCTCCTCACCAACCACACCGGCTTTCACGGCATCCCTCACGCTGAGTCTGCGGTTGGTGGCCGTGTCCATCAGGTACCCGGTGGCTGCCTGAGCTTCCAGCAGCCGCAGAGCAGCCCCAGGGAGGAGGAGATTGTTCTTCATGGCATCGTAGAAGCTCATCTTCTTCTTGGATGCCTCTACAAACACCCCGGCGATGCTGCCTGTGCCCTGCAGGTACCTCTTCACGCTCTCCATCGCAGCCACCTCCTCGGGAGTTGTTATGCCCTGAGCCAGCTCCTCAAACACCTTCTCAGTGATGATGCCGGCATCCAGCAGCCAGACAACAGGGACGCTGCCCCGCAAGCCTTCCAGGGTGATGTGGCTGCAGGCCTGCATCTCCATCTCCCTGACCAGCCGGAGGACAAGAGCAACCAGCTGCTGCAGCGACACCTCCTCAGAGCGGAACCTCTCCACAAAGTCGCTCCTCTGCTCCTCAGTGAAATACCCGAGGTGGATCAGCTCCCAGAGGGACACTCCTTTTTCCTTCACCACAGTTTCCTTAAAAATGCGTTGGATTTGCTCGTCGGTGTGGGCTGGGGCAGCCGCCTGTGCCAGAGGCAGCAGGTGGAAGCCGGAGATCTCGTCCTTCTGGCAGCGCTTGATGAGCTCGGCGTAGGTCACGGTCTCCCTGCTGTCCGGGACGCAGAAGGCTCTGTTGTCATCACCGGGCTCAGAAAGGGCCTTGCTCGTGTCCTCGTCCAGGCACCCTCGCTTCTGCGCGGATTCTGTGGGGATGTGGTGGCCACATGTTGGGTCGATGATGCCTCCTGTAGCCATCTGCACCTCCATCAGCTGCATGGCCTGTTTGTCAGCAATCAGGCCCTTCTTCATTGCCTGGAAGAGAGGGATCTTCTTGCCCGTGAAAGGATCTTTGTAGCCTGTTACAGCCCCTTCTGCGTGTTGCAGCTTCTCATGGACGTCTGGCCCAATGACTCCCTCCTTGACGGCGTCATCCACAGAGAGTTTCTGGTTGTTCACAGGGTCAATGATGAAGCCCGTGGCAGCCTGGGCCTCCAGCAGTGGGAGAGCCACTCCTGGCACCATGAGGTTTTTCTTCATGGCCTCATAAATGCTTATCCTCTGGTTTGATGGTTGGAGCACGATCCCCCCGATGCTGCCGGAGCCATAGAGGTATTTTCTGACCGAGTCCATGTGCAGGACTTGCTCTGGTGTGACGGAGCCCTCCAGCACCTTCTCAAACAGGACCTTGTCAATGACTCCCGTTTCCATCAGGTGGTAGGCGCTGACGCTGCCCCGCATGGCTTGGAACTTGATGGGGGCCCATTTCTTCATTTCTTCCTCTAACATGTCTCGAATCTGCTCCAGGGTGAGCTTCCGCAGCTGGTAGTGGTTGAATATCTCCCGGCGCCGCCCCTCGCTGAAGTACTCGGAGTTGAGCAGGTCCCACACAGAGACCTTCTCCCCCCGCAGCCGCCCAAACCTGACGGGCAGCCAGGAGCTCCTGAACACCCGTCTGGTGGCATCGTCAATGAACTGGTGCTTCCTGCTGTTCAGGGGCAGGAGGCAGAGCCCGGTGGACGGCTCGGTGATGCACTTCTCCTTCAGCTGCAGGTAGGTGAGGTTCTCGTGGGTGTTGGGGTCGAAGAAGCCCTTGGTGTCATCGCTGGGGTCAGAAAGGATGACGTTCATCTTCTTGTCAAAGTATCCGCGCCGGTAGGCCACCTCCACGGGGATGCGGTGGCTGTTGACGGGGTCGATGATGCCGCCGGTGGCGATCTGGGCCTCCAGCAGGCGGATGGCGTGATCCTTGACGATGAGCTCCTTGGTCATGGCCTGGAACAGGGAGATCTTGTCGCCCGTGTAGGGATCTCTGTAGCCAGTGACGGATTTCTCTGCGGTCAGTAGCTTGTCGTAAACATCTGGGCCAATGACGTTCGCTCTTAAGGCCTCATCGACAGAATACCTTTTGTTGGCAGCTGGGTCAATGATGAATCCCGTAGCAGCCTGTGCCTCCAGGAGGATCAGAGATGTTCCTGGCCTCAAAAGTCCTTTCCGCTTGGCCTGGTAGATGCTGATCTTCTCCTGGGAGTCAGGAAGAAGGAGCCCACCAATGCTACCGGTCCCTTGCAGGTACTTCTTGACCGTGTCCATGCTGACAACCTCTTTGGCTGACGTTTCTCCCTCCTTCAGTTTCTTGAACAAATCCTGGTTGATGATTTCAGAGCTCAGGAGCTGGTCGGCTGTCACCCGGTCCCTCAGTCCCTCGAAGGTGACGTTAGCGGTGGAAGCCATCTCCTCGATGGTGGCACTGACCACCTTACCCAGTTCTTGCATGGAGAGAGTTCCTGCGAGGTACTGCTGGGCAAGAGCAGCTCTTTGCTGGGCCTGGATGTAGTCTGAGAAGAGGAGATTCCAGAGGGACACTGACTTTCCCTTGAATTTACCTGCAGTGACGGATACCTTCGTGTTCTCCAGAGCTGTTTGGCTCCTGTGGTCAAAGAAGAGCTGGGCTCCCTCAGATCCTTCTCTGCTGTCTCCACCAAGTGGCAGCAGCAGGAGCCCGGTGTTGGGATCGGTGACGCAGCGCTTGAGCAGCTCTGCGTAGAGCAGCTTCTCCTTGGAGCTGGGGTCGAAGAACCCCCTCATGTCCTCGGTAGGGCTGGAGAGGAGCTGTCTGGTGGCCTCATCCAGGTACCCCCACCTGCAGGCTGTCTCCGTGGGGACACGGAGGTGCCTGCCTGGAGCGATTATACCCCCTGTGGCCATCTGAGCCTCCAGAAGGCAAATGCCGTGATCTCTGGGGACAAAGCCCTTCCCGATGGCTTGGAACAGAGAGAGCATTTCTCCAGTGGAGGGGTCCCTGTAGCCAGTGATGGTCTTCTCTGCTGAAGACAGTTTCTCATGAAGCTCTGGGCCAATGAGACCCACCCTGACAGCCTCGTCAACCGAGTAGCTCTTGTTCTTTATGGGGTCTGCCAGGCTGCCGGTGGATGCCTGGACCTGCAGGAGCGCCAGGGCAGCCCCAGGCAGGAGGAGATGCTCTCTCAGCGCCTGGTAAAGGCTTTTCCGCTCACCGGAGGGCAGGACGACGCCGGCCACGCTCCTCGTCCCACGCAGGAACCGCCCAACGGATGGGTTCTCTGCCACCTCCTGGGCAGAAACTCTTCCCTCCTCAAGAGCTCGGAACGTGTCGGGGCTGACGATGCCGGCGTCCAGCAGCTCCCTGCTGCTCACCCTCCCGCCCAGCCCCGCCAGCGTGGTTTGCAGGGGCAACAGGAGGAAGCCCGAGGCCGGATCAACAACGCAGCTCTTCATGAGCTCCGTGTAGGTGACCCTCTCCATAGTGCTGGGGTTGAGGAACCCTTTGTTCTCCTCATTGCTGGGGTCAGAGAGGACCTGTCTCATCTCTTCATCTAAATACCCCCTCTCGCAGGCAACATCTGCCGGGAGCCGTTGGCCAGTGGCCGGGTCGATGACACCTCCGGTTGCCACCTGTGCCTCCAGCAGCCGGGAGCCTTGTTCCCTCCCCAGCAGCTCCTTCTGCATCGCCTGGTACAGCGAGATTTTCTCCTCGGTGTAGGGGTCCAGGAAGCCGGTGGCCGCTTTCTCAGCGGTGAGCAGCTTCTCCTTCAGCTCCAGCCCCACCAACCCCAGCTGCACGGCTTCTGCCACGGACACCTGCCGGTGCGACACCGGGTCAACGATGGAGCCCGTGGCCGCCTGGGCCTCCAGAAGAAAGAGTGCCGGATCCAGACTCAGAAGATGCTCTCTGGTGGCATCATAAAAGCTCATGATCTTCTTTGAAGCCCCTACGCAGACTCCAGCGATGCTGCCAGCTGCCTCACCGGGAGCTTCCATCACCGGCACATCCCCGCCAGCTGCTTGCTTCTGTTTTCCAGGCAGCCTGTCCTGGCGCAGACAGTCTGCTCCTGGCACGTTGTCCTGGTGAGCGATGGGGACAGTGTGGCCATTCACCGCTGGCTGGCTCTCCATCCTCGCACTGCGCTCCTCTCACAGCTCTCAAGACTCTGGAGAGGGGAGAGAATGGGAAAGCCCAGTGAGAAATCAGCTTTTGTGTGGTTTGCATGCGAAATATGGGGGAAAAAGACAAAGAAACACTTCTGAGGCAGGAGGACGTAACAGCCAAAGGCTGGGCACGGTCAGGGCACTGTGTGTGTCCCCAACATGCTGAGCCAGGCCGGGCAGAGGCGAGCAGCCCCTGCTTCCTGAGCTGGGCTTGCTGGGTGCATGAGGACACGTCACCATGAGAGGCTGGAGCAGAGGCACCCGTGGGACCAGTGGGCACTGGGCTGGCTCTGGTGAGACGCAGAGTCCCCACGAGCTGTCACACACGTGTGGCCAACAGCCTGTGCATGGCTTGTCTCAAGGTCTGGATGGAGCTGGGCTTGGGGCAGAGCACCAGCCAAAAGCAGGACCCCCAGGGAGCACCGGCGCGCTGGGGCTGCTGCTGGTGCCGGCACCGGGAAAAGCAGCGGCTGGTCTGTCTGCCGGGGCCGAGCTGCTGGAGCAGGTTAAGAGAAGGGAGCGGAGCTGGTGAGGGGCTAGAGCACAAGTGTGATGGAGACTGAGGGACCTGGGGGTTCAGCTGGAGAACAGGAGCTGAGGGGAGACCTTCTGATCTCTGAACTGCCTGAAAGGAGCTTGGAGCCAGGGGGGTCGGGCTCTGCTCCCCAGGAACAAGCGCCAGGAGCAGAGGAAATGGCCTCAAGTTGCGCCAGGGTAGGTTGAGGTTGGGTGTGGGAACAATTTCTTGCCCAAAGGGCTGTGGGGCATTGAACAGGCTGCCCAGGGCAGTGCTGGAGTCACCAGACCTGGAGGGCTGGACAGATGGACAAGAGGTGGGTTATGGTTGGACTCGGTGATATTGAGGGGCTTTTCCAACCCAAATGTTCCTGTTATTCCACGGCACCATGGCTGCGGCACACGCCGCAGAGGCTCCTGCAGCACACTGTTCCTGTGCCTGGGACCTTGGGCCCTGGGGCTGGCGGCGGCTCCTGCAGCTGGGAGCGGGGTTTGAGGTTTGGGGGGAGGGCGGCCCTGCTGTGCGGGGCTGCAGACGTGGCTCCTGTTCCCTTCTGAGCCCCATCCCTTAACAGAACCTGTGGCACTGGTGTGGCACGGCTGTGCCGGGGGTGTGCCAGCCCTGCGGAGGCAGGTGAGGCCCAGCTGACGAGGCCTCATCCGCCAGCATCTCCGGTCCCAGCTCCAGGACACGGCCAGAGCTGGGCTGTCCGGCACACGGAGACAGAGCTGGTGAGCGCTGGCACAGCAGCTCCAGGGAGTGCCAGTGCCACACTGACCCTCCTGCGGCGGTGGCTCTGCTCGGGGACGGTGGGGACCAGCCGTATCTCTGGGGCACAGATCCTGCCTGGGGTTCACAGACTGACGTCCCTCCCTGTGCTGCCACAGTAAACACCGGGGCATGCAGGGCAGCACGCCAGTGCTGGCGGTGCTGTGCCAGTGCCACCAGTGCCATGCGAGTGCTGGTGGTGCCATGCCAGGGCCCTGCTCCCCTCGGGACCAGCCTCTCCATGGGCTCTGTGCCCCAGCCCAGCCCCGTGTGCCCCAGCCCGTCCCGCGCCCCCCGCCCGGCCCAGCACCTCCTCCTCAGCCCGGCTCCTGTCCCAGTGCACTCCAGCGTCGCTGCCCGTCCCGGGGAAAGGGCCCAACGGCGCCGTCCGCCCTGTGATGTCAGTGCGAGCGGATCTGCCCAGGCAAAGGTGTTTGTGTTTGCAGGCTCAGGGCTGCACCCAGTGCCAAGAGGTGGGGACGGCGGGCGGGACAGTCCTGAGCCGTGCTGGGGGAGCCAAGGAGGAGAGTGGGGCTGGGGCCGGGGGTCTCTGCCTGGTGGGGACGGCAAGGGGCTGTGCGTGGGCTGTGGTGGAGCAGGGGGTCCCTGCCTCGCTCTGTCCCCTCTGTCCCGCAGGCTCACGCTGGGCACACGGGCCCGCGGTGCTGGCGCTGGGCAGCCCGTGCACATGTTCACCCGTGGTGGGGCTGGCAGCCCCTCACCCGGTTCTGCCCACCCGGCCCCGGGTTGTGCCACCCCGCAGGGCTGGAAGAGCTGCTCCCGGTGCCGCAGCCCCATGCTGGCAGAGGGATGCCGGGTTGGATGGCGCAGGCCGTGCCGCGCGTGGCCGGAGCTGAGCTCAGCCCGGCTGTGCTGTGGCAACGGGTGGGCAGTGCTGGGCGGGCTGCGGTACCGGGGACCCTGGGCAGCTCCCACACGTCCCAGACCCGGGCTGGCCACGGGCACCGGTGGGCAGAGGGGATTTGGGCTCTGCTGCTCATAACACCGCACAGCTTGGAACCCCAATCCCGGCAGGGCTGGGCGCCGCGGCAGGACCCCCGGGGCTGAGGTGGAGCCCCCTGCCCACCGCGGGCAGGGAGGAGGCAGCGGGCGTGCAGCACGGAGAGGGCTCTGCTCCCGTTCGTCAGCAGGCGTCAGCCCCATGGAAACTTTTAGTAACCGACTCTGCCTACCAAGCCGGGGAGCTCCTGGCACAGGTTCAGGCGCTGGCACCCGCACCCCTCCCCGTGGCCACGGTCTCTCCCTGACGCGGGCAGCTCGCCCTGGCAGTGGCACCGCCGCTCCGCACCTTCAGCTTCTGTCAGCGTCAGGGAATGTGCTGGTGTGAGCCCGGATGTGCCACACGCGTGTGCACGGCCCCTTCACCCCCCGGCACCGTGCGGCCGCGCAGCTCCTGGGTGTGAATCACGGTACGAGGCTCTTCCCACACACCCCATGGACACCCCGCACATCTGCACCCACAGCTGCCCCACGTCCCATGGACACCCCGCACATCTGCACCCACATATCTGCCCCACATCTCGTGAACACCCTGTACAACTGCACCCACATATCTGCCCACATCTCATGGACACCCCGCACATCTGCACCCACAGCTACCCCACGTCCCATGGACACCCTCCACATCTGCACCCACAGCTGCCCCATGTCTTATGGACACCTCATGCATCTGCATCCACAGCTGCCTTACATCCCATGGGTCACCCCACATCTGCTCCTACAGCTGTCCCACCTCCCACGGACACCCCGCACATCTGCACCCACGTATCTGCCCCACATCCCATGGACACCCTGCACATCTGCACCCACATTCTGCCCCATGTCCCGTGGACACCGTGCAGATCTGCACCCATTCTGCCCCATGTCCCGTGGACACCCCACACCTGCACCCACAGTGTGCCCCTGCCTGGGGAGGGAGAGGCTGCTGGGGGCCCTGGGGAGGGAATGGGAGGAGGGACAGGTTTTACTGGTGGGGTTTCGGGAGGGGGTGGCAGAGGAGGGGGCAGCAGAGCTGGGGAGGGCTGGGGCTGCGGGTGGGAGCCTGGTGGGGCCGGGGGAGTCTGTGGGGTCTCTGGTGGGACCGGCTGGGCTGGGGGTGTTTCAGGGGGAGGGGGAGCAGCACAGAAGTTGGCTGGGGCCGTGGCAGCAGGGGGACGGGACAGGGACAGGGACAAGCAGGGTGCTGGGGCACTCGCGGACGCCCAGCGTTCCTGTTGGGCAGCGCTAGCTGCCCCGGAGCAGGGGCTGCGGTGATGGGTCCCACCGACGGCTCCTGCCCCTCAGCTGCCGGGCAGGTGCCGGATGGGGCTGCTCCTCCGTGGGATGGGCTCACACCTGCCCACGGGGGACGATCCCCCCGCCCCGCGTACCCACCCCACCGGGTACCGCCGCGGTGCTGCCGGTCCGTGTGCCCTGCCCCACTGCCTGCCCTCCCGCGGCTCCCGCGCCCCTCAGACCCCGAGGCAGCACAGGAGCCGTCCCACCCATGTCACCCGCTACCCCCGAGCCCCTCAGACCCTGAGGCAGCACAGGAGCCGTCCCACCTGTGTCACCCGCTGCCCCTGAGCCCCTCAGACCCTGAGGCAGCACAGGCCATCCCACCCATGTCACCTGCTGCCCCCGAGCCCCTCAGACCCCAAGGCAGCACAGACCTCGCACAGGAGCCGTCCCACCCACGTCACCCACTGCCCCCGAGCCCCTCAGACCCCGAGGCAGCACAGACCATCCCACCCATGTCACCCGCTGCCCTCTCCTGGGTCACACGGAGCCCCCTGTGCCCATTGCAGCCCCCAGGCAGCGCAGACCGTCCCCTGCAGGGTCCTGCCCGGCAGCCACCACCCTCCGTCCCGCTCCCAGGACAAGCCAGGACCCGGGCCCAGCACCCTCAGGCTGCGCTCAGCCGCAATGCCCGCGGTGCCCGGCGTGCCACAGCACCGCACCGCCCCCGCCCTGTGCCCGCTGTCCCACCCCCGCACCAGCTGCGGCCCGGGCAGCCCGGCGAGCGCCGGCAGCGCCGCATTCCTCGCATACCCAGACCCGCCCATGCGCCTCCGTGCCATGCGGCCCCTCGCAGCCCCGCGATGCTCCGCCGGGCCCCGCTCGGCCCGACCGCGCCTACCTGCTCTGGTGGTCGCAGGACGAGCTCCCCGGCGCTGCCGCAGTCCCGCAGCTTCGCCGCCGCTTCCTGCCCGGACACGAGCAGGTTTAAAACCTTTCCCTTCCCCGCCCCTGGGATGACACACCGGCCCAACCCTGCCCCAAATGTGGGCCAGCCCGCCCCACGCCCCCCGTGCCGTGCCGGGGGTCCAGCCGCGGGGTCCTGCAGCCGCGTCACCCTGCGCTGTGTCCCCAGGGGCAGCTGTGAGCAGGTGAGGGACGCGCTGCAGGGCGGGCAGGTGGCCCTGTCCCCAGAGCGGCCGTTGTGCCCTCTGCAAAGGACGGATCTCGGCCGGGCCAGCGTGCCTGCGTTGCTCTTGTCCCCGGCAGCCTCTGGCCTTGTTCCCATCACCCAAAAACCCCCAGCACCCCAGCACCGCCCCAGCACCGCGGCCTGGAGGCAGCTCCCCCCAAGCTCCCTCCCCAGGCAGCCCCTGCCACCCCTGGTCCCCAACCCTCCTGCACAGCCATGTCCCCTCGAATCGGCCATGTCCCCTCGAATCAGCCATGTCCCCTCAAATCGCTGTGTCTGTCCCCTCGAATCGCCGTGTCCCCTCGAACCGTCTGTGTGTGCCCAGCCTCGGGCCGCAGCCGCAGGGTGACCGACCTGACTCTGACCTGGCACCGCGGCAGCTGGGGGGCAGCCTTGCCCCCCACCCCCCCAGCCTTGCCCACATCCCTGGGTGAGCAAGTGGAGCCTGAATTGCCCAAAACAAGGCCAAGCCACCCTGTTGCCATGTGAGTCACCCAAATACCCCTGTCTGTGTCGCCAGCCCCACATCCAGCCCCACATCCAGCTCCTCTCTGCCCCGATTGCCCCGCTGCTCTCCCTGGTGCCGTGAGTGCTCGGTGGGCACCAAAGGGCGGCAGCACCGCGCGTGGCCAAGGATCCCTTTGTGGCCACGGGGCTCTGCAGCCCCGTCGCGGCACCAGCCCGTGGGTACCGTGCTGGGGAAGGGGCGGCACCGCTTGGGCAAGATGTTTGTGGCGTGTAGGAGTGTGTTGTCTGGAGAGCTGCCGGTATCCAGGCAGGGGATGGCCAGGGAGCCTGCGGCGCGGCACAGCACCGCGCGGTCCGGCGGGCACACAGCCCTGGCGCCGGTGTGGTGACACCATGTGGAGGGGCGTCCCTGGGAACGGCTCGGCCCAGTATCCCGGCAGGAGCCCCTGCTGCTCGGGCAGCACCAGGATGGTGGTCCCGGGGGGCAGAGGGACCCTCCGGATGGTGTCACCCCCGAGCAACCGGAGTTGTGGGGCTGAGAGAGGCGCTGGCCTGGCAGTGAGGGACCTGGGGGGTTCAGCTGGAGAACAGGAGCTGAGGGGAGACCTTCTGATCTCTACTGCCTGAAAGGAGCTTGGAGCCAGGGGGGTCGGGCTCTGCTCCCCAGGAACAAGCGCCAGGAGCAGAGGAAACGGCCTCAAGTTGCCCAGGGGAGGTTGAGGTTGGATGTGGGAACAATTTCTTCCCCAAAGGGCTGTGGGGCATTGAACAGGCTGCCCAGGGCAGTGCTGGAGTCACCAGCCCTGGAGGGCTGGACAGACGGACACGAGGTTCTCAGGACAGGGGGCAGTGCCGGGGTGGGTTGTGGTTGGACTCGATGATGTTGAGGGGCTCTTCCAACCAAAGGGATTCTGTGATTCTGGGATTTGATGCTTTGGTGATTCTGTGATCCGATGATGTGGTGATTCTGTGATTTGATGCTTTGGTGATTTGATGACTCAATGATTTGGTGATTTGATGACTCAATGATTCGATGATTTGATGACTCAATGATTTGATGATTTGATGACTCAATGATTTGATGATTCGATGATTCTCAGCTCTGGACCCATGGGGCGATATCTGAATGGTGCGAGGGGCAGGGGCCGCATCAGGCGGCCGGGCTGGCAGCTGCCCCATCCCGGTGCCTGTTCTGTGGCACATGGCACCAGGTTGTGTCCAGGAACCATGCGGGTTTCCGGTGGCTGCACAGGCGTTGTCAGCGGTTTTTGCAGAGGTGTCTCTTACCGGAGTTGCTGAGAACCCTTAATCCCAAGGCAACCAGGGATGAGTGTTGGTGCCACCACCAAGGGCTCAGCCCCAGCGTGCTGGAGCGGTGCCGTCACTGCAGAGCTTCCCGGCAGCGATGCCGCGGACACCCGACCTGCTCGCCCTCCGGCAGGTCTGGGCCCGTGGTCCCTGTGCAGCCCCGGCCCCACCAGCCCACGCTGGGGACAAGGGTGGCCCTGATGACACAGCGGGGCCGGGCATGGGCATGGCTGGTGACAGGGAGCCTGGCATGGGCGGCCCAAGGGGGATAGTGTCCCTGCCTCACCACAGAGACGGGCAGGAGGGACCTCGCGCCCATGATCACACAGCCCGGTGTGCTGCGCTGAGCCAAACTGGGCCAAACTGGGCTGTGCTGGGCCGTGCGGGGCTGTTCTGCTGCTACGCCTGCCAACGCTGTTTTGGTTTTGCTTTCCTGGGCGCCGTGCCCAGAGGCCGGGGACGGGTCCGGTTCCAGTAATTAGCGGTAACGTGTGGCTGCAATTCCCGCGAACGCCTTCAACTCGCCGTACGCGGTTTCACCAAAGCATCTCAGCTACGCAGCGAGACCGGGAGCGACCGGCCTGGGCACCTCTCCCTGCCCGTGGGCGGCCGCGGCCAGGCTGGAGGTGGCTGCTGGCCGCGGTGACAGCCCCGCTGTGCCGGTCGAGCCCGCGGAGCCGCTGGCTGCGGGCAGGGAAAGCCCAGAGGCGCAGGCAACGGGCCGCGGTCGCGGGTGCTGCAGGAGCCGTCCCGCGGTGGGACACCCCCGTGGGGGTTGGTGGGGACGGCTGAGCCAGCTGTCACGGGGAACGCTGCAGCGGGGACACCAGGGATGGGGCTGGTCTGGCAGAGCCCAGCGAGGGGTCCCGGATGAGGGGTCCCACAGGAACGATCCCAGAGGAGGGGACTCACTGTCCCCACTGTGCGGTGCTGTCACCGTGCGATGCCGTCACCGGGCCCAGTGGCTGCCCTCTTGCCATGGCAAACGGTGCTGCCACCCACCAGGACACACTGTCCGACACCCCCAGCACAGCCCCCGCATGAGGCAGCCCCTGGTGTCACTGGCTGCGTGTCCTCTCTGCACCGTGTCTGTCTGTCCCAGCTGCGGGCAGTCCGGGCCCACGGACCCCTGAGGTCCAGCCCCTGCCCCAAGGGCACAGCCCCACGGCGCCAGGGGCTCTGGGTGCTCCAGGGCCCGGAGTGGCACTGGTGGCACGGCAGCAGCAGCAGGAGGAGGCTGGGCAGGCTCAGGTGCCATCACCGCACTGCCCGTCCCTCCGGGCATGTCCCCAGGACAGACCGTGCCAGCGCCAGCCCGGACGCTGAGCGCAGCGCCAGGAGATGCCGGCTGGGGCTCCGCAGCCCAACACGCCGCCCATGCCACATGGTGAACGCCGGCGCTTGCACACACGGGCACGGCTGGGCACGCACATCTGCCGTGCAAGTGGTTCTGCACACACTGTGCTTGGACGTGCCAGACACAGCCCGGAGCAGAGCGGGTGTGACGGCAGGTACCCGTGCCACTCTGGAGCCGCCGGCCCTGCCGGCCCCCATACCCACCATGCCACCGCACGGTGCCACTGCCACCATCCCTGCCACGCCACTGCCTCTGTCCCCACCGTGCCACTGCCTCTGTCCCCACCATGACACTGCCACCATCCCCACCGTGACACTGCTGCCATCCCCACCACTCTATTGCCTCTGTCCCCACCGTGACACTGCCGCTGTCCCCTCGGCGTCCTGACCCCGTGCCTGGTGGTGGTTTGCACGGGTCAGGATGAGCCTCGGAGGGTGCTGGGCTGTGGGGTCGTGTGCCGGTGCGTGGCCCTGTGTGCCTGTGTGCGGCTCCATGCTGGTGCGTGCTGGTGTGTGGGTGCAGGGTGGGGACAGTCCCGCTCCCAGGTTCCCACAGTGGGACAAGCGCTGGGGCGATTGGGCAACAGGGCGGCACCTGCTGCCTCCCCGTCCCTGCAGTGGGGCCGGTGGCTCCAGGGTGGCTGCTCTGTGGTGGGGCGGCACGGCCATGGGGCCAAGTGCCCACGTGTGATGGTGCCCGTTTGGGGCTGAGGCTCCACCTGGGTCCCCCGCTGCCCCCGGAGCCCTCCTGCGGCAAAGCACCATGCCGGCAGCCGCGGGCGCCCCTGTGCCAGCCTGCCCAGGGCTGTGAGCCGCGGCGGCTCTCCCGGGCCTCCCCCTGCACTGCGTCTCCCTGGGGACGGTGCAGTGTCACCGGGACCTGTGTCCGTACCCCGGTGCTGCGGGTCTGTGTGTCTGTCCTTCACGTCACCCCCATCCTCGTATCCAGCCGCGGTGAAGCCGCATCCCCAGGGTGCGCACAGCTGTGCAAACATTGTGCAAACACTTTGTGTGTGCGTCCCGGCCACCCCGCGCCTGTTGTCGGTGCTTCCCAGGCCAGCGCCACCGCCCGGGGCTGCGATGCGGCTGACACAGGCCGGTGGTGCCGGTGGTGCCGGGTGTGTTCCCTGGCTGGGAGTGGTGGGTGAGATTTCTCTCCGGAATGTGCAACGCAACCGGTGTCGGCAGCCCCAGCCTGTGCCAGCAGTGCCACCGGACTGTCCCAGGACTTGTCGGTGGATGCTCAGCCTGTGGAGCGCAGGGGGCTCAGCGCTGCTCTCAGCGGTGCCAGCGGTGCCAGTGGTGCCAGCGGTGAGGGGCCCCGGCCCCACGCTGGGCGTTCAGGCTCCTCACTGCGGGGACA
This sequence comes from Columba livia, assembly GCF_036013475.1. Lineage (NCBI taxonomy): Eukaryota > Metazoa > Chordata > Aves > Columbiformes > Columbidae > Columba > Columba livia. The sequence goes on along the minus strand of NC_088603.1, from coordinate 163,043,315 downwards.
TGTCCCGGCACAGACTCGCTGGCATCTCCAGGCTGTCCCCCCCGGCTGCTGTCCCATGCGGGGTTTGTTCAGAGGTGCCATGAGTGTGGGGACGGCTTTAGGGGACAGAGGGACAGAGGTGGGGAAATGGGACTGAGAGCCGCAGGCAGGGCCGGAGGGGCCGCAGGGACATGGAGGCGCCGGGACACAGCCCGGCCCTGGGGCGTCAGACCCCGGCCCTGGTACCGGGGGGGCTGGACTCCCTGAGACGGGAGGGGCTGGTCAGGGCCCGGCTGCTGTGACACTGGGGACAGTCCCCGAGCATGAGGTGTCCCCCTCCTGGAGCGGGGAACATCGGGGGTGCCAGATGTGTGTCCTGGTGTGGGATGGGCCAGGCGGGCAGGTGGCTGCTGGGCAGGGACCGCGGGGACGTTCCCGGCGTCCTCAGGGCTGCAGGTGGCAGAGGGGCAGCCAGCACAGGGGGACGGGGACCCGGCACCTCCTGGCGCTGCCGCTGTGGGCGTGGGGCACAGCAGGAATCTCAGCATCGCTTTCCTCGGAAAGGAGGCACCGCGGCACGCTGCCCGCTGGCACCACCGCACCGCCCCGGGCTCGCCCGCTGCGGCGCCGGGCGGCTCTGCCGGTGGCACCCAGCGCGGCACACCCAGCAGAGCCCGGCCACCGCGCACCGCCGAGCCAGGCCTCGTGTGTGCCAGCTCTGCCCGTGCTACATCCCCCCGCACCGCCCGGCCGACAGCCCCTCATCCCGACAGCGCGGGGACGGACAGACAAACAGACAGACAGACAGAGTGCAGCGAGGCCCGGGTGCTCATAGAAAACCAAACCTACTCTTTCTGGCGGCCGGCGGGGCCGTGCCCGGCCGGGGTTACATTCAGCGCTACTGCTGCCCGGTTAGCGGGTGACGGAACATGCGGCAGCCGGGGGGTCCCGCTGCCCACGGGGGCTGCTGGCGGGGGGGCGAGGAACCCCCACCCGTGGCACCGCTCCCTGCCGGGGCGGCTGTGCCAGGGCCCCGCGCACACCGAAGGCCCGAGGGGAGGGGTAGCACCAGAATCGGGGCTCTGCACCTGGCGAGGGGCCCAGCACCCGGGTACCAATCCAGCCACCTCCCGGGCACAGGCGGCAGGACGGGGGTGGGGGGACCCCCCGCCAGCAGCGCTGAGTGCCGGGGGTACCGCGGGAGCCGGTGCTGGGGGGCCAGGCTGGGGCTGACCCCACCCCTGCGGGTGCTCCGGGCGCTCGGCGGGGGCATCGGGAGGGGGACGGGGCTGCGCCAGCCAGGGCCGGGGGGCTCGCTGTGTCTGGGGTACTTGCATATCCAGCGGGGCCAAGCCCGCGGGGTCGGGGACAGACAGACGGACAGCTCGGCTTTCAGCTCCGGGCTGGAGACCACGGGGCCGGCAGCTTCGCCATCATCCAGCCGCGGGGCCGCCGGCAAGGAGAGTCCTGAGTGGGGTGGCCACGGTGCCGGGCGCGGGGCGGGCGGGGGTCAGCGGCAGGGGCTGCGGCGCTCCGGGGGGGACCCTTCGGGCGGCTCTGCGAGGACACGGGGGCGCTGGAGCCGCCTGCCCTCCGGCACAGGCGCTCTGGGGTGGGGGACAGCCCCACGGCCCAGCGCCACACGGCCACAGCCCCATGGCCCCATAGCAGGCTCCGGGGGGGCAGAGACCCCCCAGCCCTCACCTGGGGGTGCCATGGCCGTGCTCTCCTCGGCCGCGGTGAACTGCAGCTCCGCGCCATCGGGCAGCAGGGACCCACGGGAGCGGGGACACCGGTCACCGGAGCGCGTCCTCCGCAGCACCGACTGGGGAGGGAGAGGATCAGCGCCCGTGGGGGGGTCGGAACCGCGGGGGGGCCCGGTGCTCACCTTCCTGGCCATGGGGCTGCTGGGCGCCGAGGCGCTGCTGTAGAGGCTGAGGCTGGAGCTGGAGCGGCTGGGGGACAGCGCTTTGGAGGAGGCGGCCGACGGGTTCCCCGCGCACTTGCCGGCGGCCCCGAAGGCGTCGGTGGACAAGTACTTCTCGTTGATCTTCAGGTTGGTCCTTCCCTTCACTGGCGACGGCAGAGACTTGAGCGGGGGGTCCCGCGGCCCCGGGGGGTGCGAGACCCTGGGAGCCCCATGGGCACCACGGACCCGCTTGACACCGCGGTGCCACGGGCGCCCCGTGCCCGGTGCGGGACCCCCACACCCACCTCTGCAAGGGTCGTTCTTCACCAGGAACTCGTCCAGCGCGATCCAGCCCCCCCCGACCCGCACCATCAGGGTGCTGCGCAGGATCCGCACCATCCGCAGCTGCTGCGACTCCCCGAACTGCGGGGAGGGGGTGTCAGGGCAGGGGGGGCAGGGGATGGGGAGGGGGAGCTGGAGCAGGTACCAGCACCCGGATGTCCCTGTCACCAGCCCATCGGTCCCCGGTGGCCCCTCTGTCCTCGCCAGCGCTGCCCTCCCTGCTGTGGCACCGCAGTGGCTGCACCCAGGGACCCCATAGGACACGGGGACGTGTCCCCAATCACTGTGAAGGGTCTGGGGCAGGAGCCCCCACACCCGGGGAGCTGTGGGGCTGCTGCACGGTGCAGGGGTGGGAGCGTGGCCAGGACCCCAGGCAGTCTCTGGCACTCACCCGGTACCGGTTGGCGCTGATCTGCTCCACCTGGAAGCGCTTGGCGCAGTTGCACTGGGCCACTTGCCTGTTCACCTGGGGAGGGCAGGTTGGGCTCAGCCCCACGGCGGAACCCCCCGCCCAGCCCCACGGACCCCCCGTACCTCATCCTGGATCTGGTCAGCGTCGGCGGTTCGGCGCAGCGGGTCCCGGTTGGGGTGCAGGGCGCTGACAAACTCGTAGTAGTCGATGAAGCCGTCGCCGTTCATGTCGAAGATGTTGGCCACAGCCGTCATCTCCAGGACGTTGGTGGGGAACTCTGGCGGGGACAGGGATCCTCAGCCCCCCCGCCAGTGTCGGCACCAACCCCCGGTGCCCTGAGCAGAGCCCATTTCCCCCGGGTGCCAGCACCCCCAGCCTCGCTCCCCAGGCCCAGGAGGGGACGCCCGGGGCGCGCAGCCCCAGCCCCTGGTGCTCACTGGAGGAGAGGACGCTCTCGATGAACTCGCGCTGGCTGATGCGCCCGTCCTGGTCCCGGTCGATGCCGCGGAACACGTCCAGGACGCGCGACTTCATCTGGCTGATCCACTGCATGTAGCGCTTCCTCCACACCCCGAAGTCGAAGTGAGCGAACTCCTCCAGCTTGGGAGGCACAGGGGGGTTAACGCGCCGCAGGACACCCCGACCCTCAGCCTGGCAACGCGGTGCCCACGCAGGAGCTGCGCTGGGGCTCAGCCCCGCGGCCGCATCCTGTCCCAGCCCTGACCCTGCTGCGCTGGCACAGGGGTCTCTGCCAGGGCCCCCGGCAAGGGGACACATGGGGACCCCCGGCACCCCACTCCATCCCGCCGACCCCTGGGGCCGTCCCCATCCATGTCCCACCCCGGGGCAGAAGGCGAGAGGAGCCCCCGCACTGCAGGCCACCAGCCGTCCCTACCTCGCGCAGGCGCCGCAGGGCCGTCTCCAGCCGGTACTGCCGGTCCAGCGCCAGCAGCCAGAGCTGCTGCCAGCGGTGCAGGAGCTGCGCCATCAGCGGGGTCTGGGGCTCCAGCCCCCCGAGCGGCACCGCCGGCAATCCCTGCGCCTTCCCAGTGCTGCGGTGCCCTGCAGCACCAAGACGGGGGTGAGGGCAGGGCCGTGGTGCCGGGGCACGGCGCGGGGGCGACGGGACCCTTACGTGTGGCCAGCCGGCGGGCGGCCGGCGTGCCCAGCTCCAGCTTGGGCTTGCAGCTCTTGGTGACCTGCTCCACGTCGGGCTGCTTGCGGTTCAGCTCCTCCATGAACACCTGCGTGGAGCAGGGTGCTGAGCACCCACCGGCCGCACCAGCGGGTTCCCGGCACAGCCGGGAAGGGGCTGGAGCCGGGAGTGCAGACCCCCCTCCCTGGTACCCTCCTGCACCACCAACCCTTAGAACCACTGAATCATTCTGGCTGGAAGAGAGACACCCTCAAGGTCATTGATCCAACCATAACCCAACCCCGGCACTGCCCCCTGTCCTGAGAACCTCGTGTCCGTCTGTCCAGCCCTCCAGGGCTGGTGACTCCAGCACTGCCCTGGGCAGCCTGTTCAATGCCCCACAGCCCTTTGGGGGAGAAATTGTTCCCACATCCAACCTCAACCTCCCCTGGGCAACTTGAGCCCGTTTCCTCGTGCCCCTGCAGCAGAGCCCACGCTCTGGGGCTGTGGCTGCTGGTGTGTAGAAGCTGCTGCTGCATCGGCTGCACCCATGGCCTCAGCGCCCAAATCCTGGGGGGCTGAGCGCAGCCAGGACCGGGAAGGATGGGGTCCTGGCGCAGCCCGGGCAGGGGGAGCTGGCGCGGGGTCTCACCGCGTGCTGGGCGCTCAGCTCCTCCAGCTGCTCGGCCTCCTCGGGCAGCGGCTCCTGGTCCCGCAGGCTCAGCGCCTCCTCGGCCGCCGCGATCCAGTCCAGCAGCTGCGCCGTCTCCTCCCGCTCGGCCGCCAGCCGGGACGCCTGCACCTGCAGCCGCTCGCCCTGCTGCTGCGCCCAGCTCTGCACCTGCGGCACGGCGCGGCTGGGCCGGGGCGGGGGCACGGCCGGGGGCATGGGCTGGAGCATGGGCTGGGGGCATGGGCTGGAGGGACATGGGGCTGGTGGGGCACACAGGGCTGGTGGGGATGATTGGGGACACAGGGCCGGTGGCTTTGCTGCAGACCCCAGGGCTGCAGAGGGACACAGGGCTGGCAGGGACACGGGGCTGGTGGGGACATAAGGCTGGTGGGGACACGGGGCTGGTGGGGACACGGGGCTGGTGGGGACATAAGGCTGGTGGGGGACACGGGGCTGGTGGGGACGCAGAGCTGGTGGGGACACAGGGCTGGTGGGGACACAGGGCCAGTGGCTTTGCTGTGGACCCCGTCATCTGCCGTCCCACAGGGCACAGCGGGGTCAGCGCTTTTTGTGGGGACGAGTCTCTGCACGAGGAGGCAGGGCCCCCCTTCCATGGGGTCAGCACACAGACCCCCCGGCCAGCAGCAGGGACGTGGGGCAGGAACATGGGGCTCCATGGCCCACCCTGACCACGGGGCAGGAGCGAGTCCCCATGGCGCAGCTGGGCAGGGGTCACAGCTCTGCCCCATGTGCCGCGGGGCTCCTGGCCGAGGCTGCCGGCGCTCTGAGCGCCAGTGGGTCCCTGCGGCAGCGGCCGAATGCTCCGGTACTGGGTCTGCACCGCCGTGGCCGTGCGGCCGCCCTCACTGTGGTTGAGCCGCGGCCTCACCATGCGGGGCCGGGACAGCTCCCTGCGGGCAGTGGGATCCCGGAGCAGCTCCGGACCAGACACTGATGGTATCTGCTCGCTACGGGCTTTGTGCAGGTGGGCAAGGGACGGGTTGGACCCGTCAGACCCGTTTGGGAGAGCCGGGCGTGGGAGCAGGGTCAGGATGGGGATCCCGGGGACTCCCTGCTCGGCATCTGCCAGCTCACGGCTGTGGAATGAGCCACCACCAGCATGGTGGGACCGCGGAGGCCCCGGCTGAGCCCAGTGCGCCCCAGGATGGGGAGCAGGACTGGGAGCGCAGGGATGGCCGGGGCGGCGCTTCCCGGCGGGTCGGGACGGGCAGGTCTGTGCGGGAGCCGAGCCACGGCCAGCTGCTCGCCGCGGGTCACCGGCAGGACGAGCCCAACTGTGCCGCTCGGGGACGGGACCAGTGTCCCCAGCACTGGTCAGGGACGGGATGAGTGTCCTCAGCACCGGGCAGGGACGGGATGAGTGTCCCCAGCACCACTCAGGGATGGGGTGAGTGTCCCTGGGTCCCCACACTGTGCTGGTCAAGGATGGGATGAGTGTCCCCAGAACCGGGCAGGGACGGGGTGAGTGTCCCCGGCTCCCCGCACTGTGCTGGTCAAGGATGGGATGAGTGTCCCCAGGTCCTCACACTGCACCGCTCAGGGACGGGGTGAGTGTCCCTGGGTCCCCGCACTGTGCTGGTCAGGAGCGCTGCGCCAAAGCCGTGGGGACACACTCATCCTCTGCTCCAGCCCACGAAGGGACAGAGAGGGGACGCCCGGCTCACCTCCTGGAAGCGGCTCTTGGCAACCGTGACCCAGGACTTGATGGTGATGACGGAGTCGGGGTGGCAGGTGGACAGGATCTCCTCCCCCAGCGAGGTGATGCACTCCAGCTCCAGCTGCTGGCACTGCAGGGACTTCAGCAGCTCCTGGGGGCGAGCGCAGAGCGTGGGACGGAGGGGGCTCACCCAGGGCACCCCTGCACCCCCTGCACCCCCAGTGCCACGGGGACCGGCCTGCGCCCAGCCGGGTGTTGGGGGGAGGACACTGTGGGTGAGCACGGCCGCTGACACGGGGTGCTTGGGACCCCAAACTTCCTCAGGGTGCCTGGGCCACGTCTTAGAATCACAGAATCCTTTGGGCTGGAAAAGCCCCTTCAGATCACCAAGTCCAACCATAACACCCCCTGTCCTGAGAACCTCGTGTCTGTCTGTCCAGCCCTCCAGGGCTGGTGACTCCAGCACTGCCCTGGGCAGCCTGTTCAATGCCCCACAGCCCTTTGGGGAAGAAATTGTTCCCACATCCAACCTCACCCTCCCCTGGCGCGACTTGAGGCCGTTTCCTTTCTAACCCCCCCAGGTCCCTCAGCCGCTCCCCATTTGTGCTCCTGGTGTGACGGGACCCCACATCCCACGTCTCAGTGTGGGGCGCCCCACACCCCGGCAGGGTCCACTGGGGCCGGGTAATCTCAGCAACAGGATGTCCTGGGACAAGGATGGAGCCACCCGGGAGGCAGGGACAGCGGGGACAGCGGGGACAGCGGGGACGGGCACGGACCTGCAGCTGGCTCTGGCACTCCTGCACCGCCAGCTCCTCCTCGGGGAACACGCCGTACTTGAGGGTTTTCTCCGACTCGGAGAGGCGGCCCAGGAAGGCGTGAACCAGGGTGTGAAACTCCTCAGCCTGCCAGGGACCACGGGGACCCGCTCAGCACCCCGCACAGCCCCCGAGCCCCAGGACCCGGCACCGAGCCCCAGGACCCGGCACTGAGCCCCTGCCAGCCCCGAGCCCCAGGACCCAGCCCCCGAGTCTGGCGGGGGGATGAGGGACACAGGGGATCAGGGACACAGGGGATAAGGGACACAGGGGCTGAGGGACACGGGGGCTGAGGACACGGGGGCTGAGGACACGGGGGATGAGGACACGGGGGATGAAGGACACGGGGGATGAAGGACACGGGGGATGAAGGACACGGGGGATGAAGGACACGGGGGATGAGGGACACGGGGGATGAGGACACGGGGGATGAGGGACACGGGGGGGTGAGGGACACGGGGGGGTGAGGGACACGGGGCCTGAGGGACACAGGGCTGCTCCTCAGCCCAGCTGGAGACCCGGGACGCGGTTTCCCGGAACCCCCAGTGCCTCCCCAGGGATGTGACCCCGGGCAGCACCGCAACACGTGCACACCCACAGCAGTGCCAGCGCCACCCGGCCTGGCAGCCGGCCACGGCACCTTGCCACACACAGCCCCACGCAGCCCCACACACCACAGCCCCACACCGAGCCCCACACAGAGCCATGCAATACATGGCCACAGGCACAGAGCCCTGGCAGCCCAAACAGCACCCCGTAACACAGCCCCAGGCACCCCACCCTGCAGCCACACAGGCCCGGGCACCCCACACAGCACCCCACACTGCAGCACCCCACACTGCAGCCGCACACAGCCCTGGGTACCCCACACAGCACCCCACACTGCAGCACCCCATAATACAGCCCTGGGCACCCCACAACCCAGCCACATACCCCTGGGCACCCCACACAGCAGCCGCACACAGCCCTGGGCACCCTGCACAGCACCCCACACTGTGGCACCCCACACTGCAGCCACACACCCCCCGGGCAACCCACACTGCACCCCACACTGCAGCACCCCACACTGCAGCCGCACACAGCCCTGGGTACCCCACACAGCACCCCACACTGCAGCACCCCACACTGCAGCCGCACACAGCCCTGGGTACCCCACACAGCACCCCACACTGCGGCACCCCACACTGCAACCGCACACAGCCCTGGGCACCCTGCACAGCACCCCACACTGCAGCACCCCACACTGCAACCGCACACCCCCGGGCAACCCACACTGCACCCCACACTGCAGCACCCCACTGTGCAGCCACACACAGCTCTGGGTACCCCACACAGCACCCCACACTGCAGCACCCCCTAATACAGCCCTGGGCACCCCACAACCCAGCCACATACCCCTGGGCACCCCACACAGCAGCCCACACTGCAGCCACACACAGCTCTGGGTACCCCACACTGCAGCACCCCACACTGCAGCCACACACAGGTCTGGGTACCCCACACAGCACCCCACACTGCGGCACCCCACACTGCAGCTGCACACCCCCGGGCACCCTGCACAGCACCCCACACTGCAGCACCCCACACTGCAGCCACACACAGCTCTGGGTACCCCACACTGCACCCCACACTGCGGCACCCCACACTGCAGCCGCACACAGCCCTGGGCACCCTGCACAGCACCCCACACTGCACCCCACACTGCAACCGCACACCCCCGGGCACCCCGCACACCCGCAGCCGCCGGCAGAGCCTCCCCCGAGGCCGCGGGGCTGCGCACCCCGAGCCGCCCCCGGCGGACCTGGCGCAGCGCGGCCTCCAGCCGCGCCTGCTTGCCCACGGACAGGCGGCAGACCAGGTCCCAGCGCGCGCTCAGCTCCTCCATCTGCCGCTGCAGCCACTGCGAGTCCACGCTGCTGCTGCCGCGCGTCAGGTCCCGCACCGAGCGCTTCAGCATCTTGATGCAGCTGGCGCGCTTGCCCAGCTCCTTCTGGAACACCTGCGGATGGGGCGTGGGGGCGGTTTTGGGGGCTGACACCTTTCCTGGACCCCCGGTGTGCGCCCCAGGGCCCCGTGTGTCCCAGCACTGACCCGGGACGGGGAGCGCGGGGGACGGGGAGCAGGGGGGATGGGGAACAGATGGGACGGGGAGCAGGGGGGACGGGAGCAGGGGGGATGGGGAGCGCAGGGGACGGGGAGTGCGGGGACGGGAGCAGGGGGGACAGGGAGCTCGGGGGACGGGGAGCAGAGGGGACAGGGAGCACGGGGGACGGGGAGCAGAGGGGACAGGGAGCAGGGGGGACGGGGAGCACGGGGACGGGGAGCAGGGGCTGCTCCGGCGGACACAGCCCCACCGGCTGTTCCCACCCGTTATTCAGCTTGGTACGGTCAGAAACTGATGGTAGAGGGCAAACTGCCACCAACAAAGCAACTGAAACCAATGGGGGGGGAATCTGCTTATTTTCAGAATGAACTCCAGGTTGTTCACAACTTCAGAACAGCCGGATTCAGAATAAGAGTTAAAAACAAACACCGACACGTCAGGATGCTGAAAAGGACAGATTCCCCAGGCTGCCACAACCGAGGAACTGCAGCCGTAACACCGGGCTATGACCGCTGCAACACTGCAGTAAATCCAGGGCAGGAGACCGGGACGAGGGTGGCACGGCTGGGGCTCGCCAGGGCCACACACGGCAGGGACACCCCCACGTCACTGGGACACCCACCTGGTGCTGGGGACACCCACGTGGTGCTGGAGACACCCACCTGGCACTGGGACACCCATGTGGTGCTGGGGACACCCACCTGGTGCTGGGACACCCACCTCATGCTGGGAACACCCACCTCATGCTGGGGACACCCACGTGGTGCTGGGACACCCACCTGGTGCTGGGGACACCTACCTGGTGCTGGGGACACCCACCTGGCGCTGGGGACACCCACCTGGTGCTGGGACACCCACCTCATGCTGGGGACACCCACCTGGTGCTGGGGACACCCACGTGGTGCTGGGGACACCCGCGTGGTGCTGGGACACCCACCTGGTGCTGGGGACACCTACCTGGTGCTGGGACACCCACCTGGTGCTGGGGACACCTACCTGGCACTGGGATTCCCACCTGGTGCTGGGACACCCCCCTGGCGCTGGGGACACCCACCTTGTGCTTGTCCATGAGGTCGCTGACCAGGTCGCGGTCCCCCCCGACAGGCACGTCCTCGCTGAGCTGCGGCTCGGCGCGGTACAGCCAGTCCATCAGCGCCTGCAGCGCGTCCGTGAACTTGCCCGAGAACAGCAGGTTCTCCTCCAGTTTGTGCTGCCTGTGAGGAACGGCGCGGGCAGTGCCGGCGGCGCGCGGTGCCGTGGCTCAGCCCCACGGCGCGGGAACGGCCACCCCGTGGCCGCCTGGCACCACGGCTGGACATGCCCAGCTCGTGCCAGCGACAAACCCGGGCTGCACCGGGGAGCTGGGGCAGGGGGTCCCGATACAGGGAGCGGGATCAGAGAATCATCAAACTGTGCTGGTTGGAAGAGCCCCTCAACATCACCGATCCAACCATAACCCACCCCAGCACTGCCCCTGTCCTGAGAACCCCATGTCCGTCTGTCCAGCCCTCCAGGGCTGGTGACTCCAGCACTGCCCTGGGCAGCCTGTTCAATGCCCCACAGCCCTTTGGGGAAGAAATTGTTCCCCAGACCCAACCTCAACCTCCTTCTCCAGCCCCTCACCAGCTCCGCTCCCTTCTCTCCACTCGCTCCAGCACCTCAAGGCCTTTCTTGGCCTGAGGGGCCCAAAACTGCCCCCAGGGTTCAGGTTTGTCCTCCCCAGGTCCCAGCACAGGGACAGTCACTGTGCTGGGCCTGCTGGCCACCCCAGTGCTGGGACCAGCCAGGATGTTGGTGGCTTTTTTGGCCACCTGGGCGCATGCTGGCTCATGTTCAGCCAAGGATGCCCAAGGATGAAGGGCAATTCCATGACCCCTGCCTGGGTCCCGCATGGCAAGCAGGGGATAAGTAACCCATCCCATCCCATCCCATCCCATCCCATCCCATCCCATCCCATCCCATCCCACCCCGTCCCATCCCATCCCATCCCACCCCGTCCCATCCCGTCCCATCCCGTCCCATCCCATCCCATCCCATCCCACCCCATCCCATCCCATCCATCCATCCCATCCCACCCCATCCATCCCATCCCACCCCATCTATCCCACCACAGTCCATCCCATCCCATCCCATCCCACCCCATCCATCCCATCCCATCCCATCCCATCCCATCCCATCCCATCCCATCCCATCCCACCACATTCCATCCCATCCCATCCCATTCCATCCCATCCACCCCACCCCATCCACCCCCCCACCTCTCCACGGCGCGGCCGCACAGCGCGTCCCAGCGCTGGCGCAGCTCCCCCAGCAGCTCCTCCAGCGGCTGCAGGTCCTCGGGGAGCCGCGCTCGCTCCCGCAGCGCCCGCCCGCTGCGCAGCGTCGCCTCGTACACCGGCCGCTTGGAGCGCAGAACCTTCTGGAACGCCTGCAGGCAGAGGGGCCCGACCCCCCGCGGTGGCTGCCGGCCCAGGGACTCCGCAGCCCCGGAGCAGCCGGGGGGGCCGATGCCGCTCAGCCAGGGCTCCCCCACCCCCAGTGTCCCCACTCCGCAGAGATGGACCTGGAAAGGGCCCCGCCGCCGTGGCACATCGCGGCACGGGTGTTGTGCCGGGAGCTCGGAGCCCCCTCCTGGCCACCCCCAGCTCTGCTCCCCATGGCCGGGCACCCCCTCTGGGACCCCCTCTGGGGCCGGGGGCAGCCCCACCTTGTGCTCAGCCAGCTGGCACTTGATCTCGTCCTGGCTGGTGGCCACGTCCTGCAGCTCCTCCAGGCTCCGCTCCACCTCGTCCATCCAGTCCAGCAGCAGCCGCCGCGACTCGCTGAACTGAAACGCAGGACGGGGCGGGGGGGCAGAGCTGGGGGGGGGTCCTTGTGACCTGAGCCAGGAGCCACAGCAGCCCCGCGACAGAGCTGCACGGCCTGGGGCCACCACAGAGCGAGGGACACGGAGCCACAGCTGGTTGGGGGTGGAGGGACCTCCGAATGCCACCGGTCCAACCTCAGGGACATTTCCCAGCTCAGGGTGCTCAGAGCCCTGTCCAGCTCTGGCATGTCTCAGGGATGGTTCAGCCACCACCTCTCTGGGAACCTGGGCCAGGCTCTCACCACCCTCAGGGTAAAACATTCTGATATCCAGCCTGAATCTCCCTCCTTTAGTTTAACCCATCAGCCCTTGTCCTGTCACAACAGACCCTGCTCCAAACTCTGTCCCCATCTTTCTTATCAGCCCTTTTTAATCACAGAATTGTTTTGGTTGGAAGAGACCTTCAAGATCATTGAGTCCAACTGTTCCCCCACCCCTGTCCCTGCCCCCTGTCCTGAGAACCTCGTGTCTGTCTGTCCAGCCCTCCAGGGCTGGTGACTCCAGCACTGCCCTGGGCAGCCTGTTCAATGCCCCACAGCCCTTTGGGAAAGAAATTGTTCCCACATCCAACCTCAACCTCCCCTGGGCAACTTGAGGCCGTTTCCTCTGCTCCTGACGCTTGTTCCTGGGGAGCAGAGCCCGACCCCCCTGGCTCCAAGCTCCTTTCAGGCAGTTCAGAGATCAGAAGGTCTCCCCTCAGCTCCTGTTCTCCAGCTGAACCCCCAGGTCCCTCAGTCTCCATCACACTTGTGCTCCAGCCCCTCACCAGCTCCGCTCCCTTCTCTCCACTCACTCCAGCACCTCAAAGCCTTTCCCGGCAGCACTTTTTAAGTGCAGAAAGGCCACAATAAGGTCTCTGAGCCCCGGGTTAGCACGGCACAGTCCCCGTTCACCGCCGCACGCCCCCACACCGGCATGGCACCCGCGCCCCTGTGTCCCTGTCACCACGCACCTGCTTGGCACGCCGCCGGGCCTCCTCCAGCGCGGCGCCGCGCTCCCCGGCCTGCTGCAGCAGCCGGCCCAGCCGCTCCCGCGCCGCCAGCACCTGGCTCTGCACCGCGGCTCCATCCTGCTTCCCGCTGAACTCCTTGAGCCGCGCCGCCGTGGCCTCCAGGCTGCCCAGCTGCTCCCCGCGCGCCGCTGCCTCCTTCACCAGCGCCTGCACACAGCGTGGGGACGGGGTTGGGGATGTGTGAGGTTGGGGATGGGGACATGTGGCGTTGGGGATGGGGACACACAAGGTTGGGGACAGGGACGTGTGGGGTTGGGGATGTGTGAGTTTGGGGATGGGGACATGTGGCGTTGGGGATGGGGACACACAAGGTTGGGGACAGGGACGTGTGGGGTTGGGGACAGGGGTTGGGGACAGGGACACGGGGTCGGGGATGGGGATGTGAGGGGTTGGGGACAGGGACGTATGGGGCCGGGGACAGGGATGTATGAGGTTGGGGACAGGGATACACGAGGTTGGGGATGGGGACGTGTGGGGCTGGGGACAGGGACACATGGGGTTGGGGATGGAGACGTGGGGTTGGGGATGAGGATGTGCAGGGTTGGGGATGGGGACATATGGGGTTGGGGTTGGGGACGGGGATGTGCGGGGTTGGGGACAGGGACACACAACGTTGGGAACAGGGACACACGGGGTTGGGGACAGGGACACATGGGGCTGGGGATGGGGACGTGGGGTTGGGGACGGGGATGTGTGGGGTTGGGGATGGGGACACACAGGGTTGGGGACAGGGACACACAGGCAGCCCTGGGGCCGCAGTGGAGTCTCCGGGGTGCCACCTCACTCCCAACGTTGACCTCAATTACATTAACGACTCTATCCGCTATTCCTCAGGAAATCTGCCCCGCGCCGGCAAACGCGGCCGCGCTCGGGCGCAGCGTGCCAGACCATCCTTTGGCTGTCCAGCTGACAGCTGCCGGCCTGGCACGGCACAAACGGCTCCGTGCCGGCTTATGGCTGATGATCCTGAGGGTCTGCTCCAACCACAAGGGTTCTACGATCCTACATCCCGAGCGCTGCTGCAGGGTTAGTGCTGCAGCGGGGAATATCTGTAGGAACATCTGCAGGCGTTGCGGTGTTCGCGGTGTTTTGTCTCCTGACATCTGCCCGGGTGTTTTGCCGTGTTTTGCTCTGGTCTCCAGGGGCGGACGTTCGGCACCCGGGAAGTCCCGGCTCTTCCACGGCACCGCTCGGCACCGAGGGACCCACGGGTCACACCAGGGACGCCGGGACCCGGCTCCCACGTGTCACTTCGCTTCGTTAGCAGCACGTGTACAGCTGGTAAATCGGTTTCTAGAGATATGGTGTTGTGACATGGGATCCTGGGGAAGGTTCTGGCTCGGAGCAGCAGCCCCCGTGTGCCGGGTCGCCGTGTTTCCCAGCGTGCGCCAACGCACCGACCTTCATGGCGCTGGCAGGAAGAGGATTCTCTATATTGTCACATATTGTCTATATTGTCTCAGCTGTGGCTGAGAAGACTCGAGGAAAGAAAATCTCCCTCATCTTGGTGGGCGACCACGTGCTGCCCGTGAATTTGGTCAGGACCTCGTCCTGAGCTGGGAGCAAACACTGGGCTGGTTTGACAGTAGAATCATAGAACAGAATGATAGAACCATTCCAGTTGGAAGAGACCCTCAAGTCCAACCACAACCCAACCCTGTCCCTGCCCCCTGTCCTGAGAACCTCGTGTCCGTCTGTCCAGCCCTCCAGGGATGGTGACTCCAGCACTGCCCTGGGCAGCCTCTTCCAATGCCCCACAGCCCTTTGGGGAAGAAGTTGTTCCCCACATCCAACCCCAACCCCCCTGGCTTGTCTCCTGCCGTGGTTTCAGATGCCAAGAGCCACCGGAGGCTGCAGGAGGGACGTCCCCAGCCCGCGCCGCTGCCACGCGGGACCCTGCGGGCGACCCCGGCCCGTGGATCGGCTCTGGGGGTGCAGGGGCACCCCGGGCAGGACCCCCGGCCGGGAGGCGACGGCTCAGCCCACGCTTGCCTTGTGCTCCTGGAGCTGCGTGGTGACGGTGTCCAGGACGAAGCTGGGCGGCGCAGGGGACGCCAGCAGCTCCTCGGCGTGGGCCACCCAGCGCAGCAGCTCCTGCACGCTGCCGTGGAACTCGGCGGTGACCGTCAGCCCCTCGGCCAGGCGCTCCTGCGGGCGGGGGAGCCGGTGACGGTCCCGCAGCGCCCCGCGGCGCTGGGACCCCCCCGCCCCACGCACCTTCCGCTCCTGGGCCTCGGCGCTGACGCTGTCCCACTTGTGCTGCAGGATGCGCAGGCTGTGCTCGGTGCCGCAGGGCCGGCCCGCGCCGCACGCGCCCAGCAGCCGCCGCAGCCGCTCCCGCACGCCGGAGAACGACTCCTGCCTGGCCTCCAGCTCCTTGCACAGCTCCTGCCCACAGGGAGCTGGGGTCACAGCCCGCAGGGGACGGGGACAGGGATGGGGACAGGGACGGGGACGAGGACAGGGATGGGGACAGGGACGGGGACAGGGATGGGGACAGGGACAGGGATGGGGATGGGGATGGGACATGGATGGGGATGGGGACAGGGACAAGGACAGGGACGGGGATGGGGGCAGGGATGAGGATGGGGATGGGACAGGGATGGGGATGGGAACAGGGACGAGGACAGGGACGGGGACAGGGACTGGGATGGGGATGGGACAGGGATGGGGACAGGGATGGGGATGGGAACAGGGATGGGAACGGGGACGGGGACAGGGACGGGGACGGGGATGGGGACGGGGATGGGGATGGAGGACAGGGACAGGGATGGGGACAGGGATGGGGACAGGGATGGGGATGGGCACAGGGATGGGCACAGGGATGGGGATGGGGACAGGGACAGAGATGGCTCTTGTGTTGTCCTAGGGCAGGAGGGCTCTACCCGGTCAGGGAGGGGAGAAAGCAGAGAGGGGTCCTGGCACCTCAGAGGGGCTGATTTGGGGCACACGGACACCCCCAAGGGACACTCAGGGATGTCCCCGCAGCGAGCGGATCCAGCACAGCCCCGGTGCTCACCAGATGTGCCGCAAGCGTCTCTTTGGTGGTGTCGGGGTGGCCCCAGGCCGGCTTGGAGAAGAAGAGCTGCAGCTCCACCTGCTCCAGCCACTGCAGCAGCTCCGTCATCTCCAGCGTGATGTCCTGCACCTGGGGACGGGGGGCTCAGTGCTGGAGCTCAGTAATGGGGGCTCAGCACTGAGGGGCTCAGCACTGGGGGCTGAGTGCTGGGGGCTCAGCGCTGGGGGCTCAGTGCTGGGGGGTTCAGCGCTGGGGGGTCAGTGCTGAGGGGCTCAGTGATGGGGGGCTCAGCGCTGGGGGCTCAGTACCGGGGGGCTCAGCATTGCAGGGCCCAGCGCCGCAGCAGCAGCCCTGGCACGCCAGCGTGGTGCCGGTACCTGGCTGAGGTTGTTCTCCAGCTCCAGCTGGCGGCTCTCGGTCTCGCTGCGCACCAGGTCCCAGCGCTGGTTGAGCTGGCGCAGGCTGCGCCGCAGCCCCTCCGCGCTCTCCCCGGGGCTGCACAGCAGCAGCCCCTGCCCGGCCTCGTTCACCGACTCCACCGTGCGTGCGTGGGACATCACGTCGTTGCGCAGCACCTGGGGACGGCGCCGCGGTCACACCGGGTCACCCGCGTCCCTGGCCACGCAAAGCCCCTCGCCCCGCGCACCCCGGGCACCTCTGCTGCCCAGGTCAGCGCTGCCACCGCAGTGCCGGCAGCCCTGCAGCACTGGGTTTGCCACACTGGGGACCCCCAGAGCCAGCACCACAGCTCGTCCTGAGCGTGGCACGGGGCAGGTGAAGGCGCCAAACGCGCGGCACTGGCTGGGACGGGGCACACGGGAGGCCGGAGCCCCGCACGCCGCGGCCCCTGCGTGCGTCACACCCGAGCGTGCCCGGGCACGGGAAGCAGTGCCGGTCGGCCGCGGCCTCGGCCAACTCCCGCAGGCGCGGGACGGCTCATTCCTTCCGTGCCGGCACCACGGGAGGGGACGCGTTCACACGCTGCTCCCCCCCGCCGCAGCCTGCCCGGCCCGGCTGCTGCCACCACGGGGCTCCATGGCCACGCCGGCGGGAGGGCACCGAACTGTCTGGGACGGGGCTGGGCAGCAGGAGAACCAGGACTGCGACCTGTGCGAGGGGACACGGCAGGGCTGTGCCGTGTCCCCCCCAGGGGACATCCCGCTGGGGACACACAGCCGTTGGATCGTTGGATTGGGTACCCAACGGACGGGGCAGCAGCGGGGCAGCGCGGGATGTGAGCGCAGGCAGCGCGGGACACGGGGTGCAGGGGAGGTGGGACACGGGGTGCACAGGGGGTGGGACACGGGGTGCAGGTGAGGTGGGACACAATGCGCAGGCAGAGGGGACATGCAGGGCGGGACACACGTGCAGGTAGGGGGGACACGCAGGCAGGGTGGGACACACAGGCGGGGGACACGCAGGCAGGGGGGACACACAGATGGGGGGACATGCAGGCAGGGAGGATATGCAGGCAGGGGGGACACACAGATGGGGGGACATGCAGGCAGGGAGGATATGCAGGCAGGGGGGACACACAGATGGGGGGACACACAAATGGAGGGACACACAAATGGAGGGACACACAGGCAGGGGGACATGCAGGCAGGGGGACACGCAGGCAGGAGGGACATGTGCAGGCAGGATGGGACACGTGCAGACAGGGGGACACGCAGGCAGGGGGACATGCAGACAAGGGGGACACACAGGCAGGGGGGACACGCAGGCAGGGGGACACGCAGGCCACCCTGTCCCCGTCCCTGTCCCCGTCCCCGTCCCGCGGCCGCCCTCACCTTGTGCTTGGCCAGCTCGATCTCGCAGCTCTGCAGGTCGGGGCGCAGCGGCGCGGGGCCCTGCAGCTGCTCGCCCGTGCGCTGCAGCCACTGCAGCAGCTCCTCCAGCTGGTGCTGGAACTGCCCCAGCCCCAGCAGCGCCGCCTCCAGCTGGTGCTGCCCCGCGGAACCGGCAACGCGTCGGCGGGAGCCCCGGCAGCCCCGGCCATGCGCCCGGGACCCCACGGCCCCGCACACACACACCGTGCCCGGGGCACCGCGGGCACCGTGCGCCCCGTGCCTGCACAGCCCGTGCACCCAGCACCCAAATAGCTCCCCACACATCCCATGCACCCCCACACACCCACACACCCAGCACCCAAATAGCACCCTGTGCACCCACATGGACCCCGGTGCGCCCACACACCCGGCACCCAAATAACACCCTATGCACCCACATGAACCCCACACCTCCACAGGGACCCCAAGCACCCAAATAGTACCCCACGCACCCACAGGGCCCCCATGCACCCACACAGACCCCATGCACCCACAGGGCCCCCAAACACCTAAATAGCACCCCACGCACCCACAGGGCACCCCACGCACCCACACAGACCCCACGCACCCGCACCCCATCCAGCACCCCCACAGCACCCCACGCACCCCCCTGCCGTGGCTCCTTCCTCGTACCCACGGCAGGTCACCCCCAGCCCGGCACCCCGGCACTGCCCCGTGCCGGGACCCCTGCCCGGCACAGCCCCACACCTGCCGGCTGACGATCTCCTCCTCCAGCCGGTCCCAGCGCTGGCGGAAGTCGCGGAGCGGGGCCGGGGGGTCCCCCTGAGCGGTGCCCCCCGGGGGCCGCAGACTCTCCAGATCCACCTTGCACTGGTACAGCTCCCGCTTGAACTCCTGTGGGGCAGCCGTGAGCACGACACCCCCAACCCCCCGCCCCACACACGGAGATGGGCTCCGCCGGGACACCGGCTATGGCCAGCATGGCATGGCACGGCAGAGCAGGGTCTGCCTTGGCACGGCACAGCAGAGCATGGTCTGCTTTGGCACGGCATGGGAAGGCATGGCATGGCACGGCAGAGCTGGGTCTGCTTTGGCACAGCACAGCTGGGTCTGGCACAAATTGCATGGTTAGGCACAGTGTGGCGCAGCATGGCACAGCGTGGCAGACCGTGGCATGGCACAGCATAGCACAGCGTGGCACAGCGTGGCGTGGCACAGCGTGGCACAGCATGGCATGGCACAGTGTGGCAGAGTGTGGCCACAGCATGGCACAGCGTGGCACAGCGCAGCATGGTCTGGCACAGCGTGGCACAGTGTGGCATGGCACAGTGTGGCACAGCGTGGCACAGCGTGGCACAGCGCGGCATGGTCTGGCACAGCGTGGCACAGCACGGCATGGCACAGCGTGGCACAGCGTGGCACGGCACAGCGTGGAAGGCCCAGAGCTCCTCCCCACAGGGAGCGCTGCACACTCAGGGCCCCCTGTGGGGGCGGGATTCAGCCACCCCGGGCGGGCCTTGGCTACCAAGAGCGGGTGCCACAGGGTCACCAGCACCGTCCAAGCTGCCCCACTGCTGGGACAGGCCCCGTGTCCCCCAGCTGCCCCACCCACGGCACCACCCACCTTCAGCTCCGCCAGCTGCTGCTGCACCATGTCCGCGTCCCCCCCGACCAGGAACTCCTCGGCGATGCGCAGCTCAGCCGCGTCCAGCCACTCCAGCAGCCGCTGGGACCGAGAGGGACCGTGGGACGGGGGCCCAGGGCACCCGCCCCGTCCCATCCCTGTCCCCGCACGCCGGACACATCAGCCTTGCCGGGGTCCAGGATAGCCCTGTCCCCCAGGGGGCAGCCACGTCCCCCCGGGGACACAAACACGTCCCTTGGGGCACAGCCATGTCCCTCAGGGCACAGCTGTGTCCCTTGGGGTGCAGCCATGTCCCCAGGGTGCAGCCGCGTCCCTGAGGTGCAGCCACGTCCCTGAGGTGCGGCCGCGTCCCTGAGGTGCAGCCGCGTCCCCTGGGGTGCAGTCATGTCCCTTGGGGTGCAGCCGCGTCCCCTGGTGCTCTGCAGCCCCACACCAGACGTGGGGCCGGGAGCCGCCATGGTCCCAGGGAGGGCAGGGACACAGGTCAAGGGTGCTCCAGCCCCGTCCCCACCAAGGGACACGTCACCATCTGGGCACATCACGCTGGAGCAGGACACAGGCACGGCCACCGCGCTGCCCCCTGCCCCGCTGCCCCCTGCCCCACTGCCCCCTGCCCCACTGCCCTGCCACCCCACGGCTGTGCCCAGGGACACCGCGGTGGCCTCACAGCCCCTGACCCCCCAAGCAGGGACAGGAGGGTGACGGGGTGGGAGCAGGTCCCTGGGGGGGTTTGCCCGCGTGGCCCCACCTGCACAGTGTCCTGGTAGCCAAGGGCGGCCTGGAGCTGCTCCTCGAGGCGGCCGCTCCGCTCCGTCCACACCGCGCTCAGGCTGTGCCAGGAGGAGTAGAGCTGCGGCAGGGCCGGGGGTCAGCGGCACCGCGCAGGGTCGGGGCACCGGGGTCGGCGGCACCGCGTGGGGTCGGGGCACCGGGGTCAAGGGCACCACGCAGGGTCAGGGGAACCGGGGTCAGTGGCACCGCGCGGGGTCAGGGCACCAGGGTCTACGGAACCGCATGCGGTCAGGGGCACCGGGGTCAAGGGCACCGCACAGAGTCAGGGCACCAAGGTCAAGGGCATCGCACAGGGTTGGGGTCAGTGGCACCACATGAGGTCAGGGGTACAGGGGTCAAGGGCACCATGTGAGGTCAAGGGCACTGTGTGGAGGTCAAGGGCACAGGGGTCAGCATCAGCACCATGTGGGGTCAGGGGTGCAGGGGTCAGCAGCACCACCTGGGAGTTGGGGACATGGGGGTCATGGGCACCACATGGGCGTTGTGGACATGGGGGTCATGGGCACCATACAGGGGCTGGGGACATGGGGGTGACGGGCACCATGCAGGCGTTAGGGACACGGGGGTCAGTGGCACCACACGGGCATTGGGGACATGGGAGTCAATGGTACCGCAAAGGAGTTGGGGACATGGGGGTGACGGGCACCACACGGCAGTTGGAGACATGGGGGTCAGTGGCACCACACGGGCGTTGGGGACATGGGAGTCAGTGGCACCACATGGGAGTTGGAGACATGGGAGTCAGTGGCACCACACGGGTGTTGGGGACACGGGGGTCAGTGGCACCACACGGGTGTTGGGGACACGGGGGTCAGTGGCACCACACGGGCATTGGGGACACGGGGGTCAGTGGCACCACACGGGCATTGGGGACACGGGGGTCAGTGGCACCACATGGGGGTTGGGGACACGGGGGTCAGTGGCACCACATGGGGGTTGGGGACATGGGGGTCAGTGGCACCACATGGGGGTTGGGGACATGGGGGTCAGTGGCACCACGGGCCGGCGCAGCAGTGGCAGGTGCAGGAGGCAGCAGCCGGCGCTGCCGCAGGTGCAGGGGCTGGTGGGCAGCGGTGCGGGGGTGCGGCTGGGCAGGGACACGGCCCCTTGTGCAGGGACAGCAACCGGGGACAGCCACCCCGCTCCAGCCCAGCCCGGGGACACCCCAGGGACACCCCGGGGACAGGGTCTGGGGGACACACGCCCACCCCCACTGCAGGGACAGCCTGTCCGCGCTGCGCCCGCCGCCACTCACATCATCCAGGCTCTTGGTGACGTCGGGCTTGTCGGGGTCCCCGCAGGACGCCATGAGCTCCACGCCCAGGCTGCCCAGCGCGTCCAGCTCCCCCTGCAGCGAGTCGATCTCCTCCCGCAGCGCCTGCGGCCAGGACGGTGCCGTGGGGCTCCTGTGCCGTGGGGCTGCCCATGCCATGGTGCTGCCCATGGCGCAGGGCTGCCCGTGCCACGGTGCTGCCCATGCCGTGGGGCTGCCCGTGCCGTGGGGCTGCCCGTGCCGCAGTGTTGCCCATGGCGCAGGGCTGCCTGTGCCAAAGGGCTGCCCGTGCCACAGGGCTGCCCGTGCTATGGGGCTGCCCGTGCCACGGTGCTGCCTGTGCCGTGGGGCTGCCCGTGCCACGGTGCTGCCTGTGCCATGGGGCTGCCCTCCATCCCCCAGCCCGTACCTGCATGGTGCGCAGCCGCGCACGGATGGCCTCGGGCTCGCTACCGGCCTCCTCCAGCCCCAGCACCAGCTGCTGGGTGTCGCTCAGCGCCAGCGCCAGCTCGGCCAGGCCGTGCCAGAAGCGCTCGGCCAGGGCCAGCAGCTCCCGCAGCCGCTGCTCCTGGTCCTGGCAGTGGCCACGCAGGCAGCCCCACTGCGCCAGCAGCTGTGCCGTCCGTTCCTGGATCCCTGCGGGAACCGGGGCATGGGGCTTGGCTGGGGACCCCCGACACAGCCCCGAGCAGGGACACGTCCCACGGGACGCCCCGGGCCAGGGACACGCTGCCGTGCAGGGCACAGCCACCCCCGGGACGCATCGGACCCCTGTGCCGGTACCTCTGGCAGCAGCGTCGGAGTTTGCCGCCGGCATGCTGGCCAGCAGCTCGCCGCCCTGCGCCTGCACCGTCTCCAGCGCCGCTCCCAGCTTGTCCAGCTCGGCCAGGACCAGGCTGTTCTCGCGCAGGCGCTCGCGCAGCTGTGCCGCGTCTCCGCGCAGCGGGGGCTGGCTCTGCAGCCGGCTCTGCAGCCGCTCCAGGCACTCCCGCAGCAGGTCCATGCGCTCCGTCAGCTGTCGAAGGCGCCCGGTCATTGGAGGGGCACTCCAGAGGACACCCCAGCGGACACCCCGAGGACACCGGCCCCTGGTGCCGGCCCCTACCTGGCTGTACCGCGGCAGAGCGTCCTCCAGCAGCGCGGCCGCCTGCCCCACGCGCTCGCGGATGCGGCCGTACCGCTCCTCCGCCTCGCGCCAGCGCTGCCGGAATGTGGCTCCCTGCTCCGGGCTCAGCTCCTCCAGCTGCGCCGAGACGCGCTGCAGCTTCCCCATCAGCGGCCGGTGCTCAGCGATGGCCTCGCGCAGGCACTGCACAGAGCAACGGCCATGGGGACGTGCCCCGGTGCACCCGGTGCTCCACCGCACCGACCCTGCGCCCCAGCTCTGCCCCGGTGCACCCCGGTGCTCCACCACACTGACCCTGCACCTCAGCTCTGCCCCGGTGCTCCACCGCACCGACCCTGCGCCCCAGCTCTGCCCCGGTGCACCCGGTGCTCCACCACACTGACCCTGCACCTCAGCTCTGCCCCGGTGCTCCACCGCACCGACCCTGCGCCCCAGCTCTGCCCCGGTGCACCCCGGTGCTCCACCACACAACCCTGCGCCCCACCTCTGCCCCGGTGCACCCAGTGCTCCACCACACAACCCTGCGCCCCAGCTCTGCCCCGGTGCACCCAGTGCTCCACTGCACAGACCCTGCGCCCCAGCTCTGCCCCGGTGCACCCCGGTGCTCCACCACACTGACCCTGTGCTGCAGCTCTGCCCCGGTGCTCCACCACACTGATCCTGCACCCCAGCTCTGCCCTGGTGCACCCCGGTGCTCCACCACACAACCCTGTGCCCCAGCTCTGCCCCGGTGCACCCGGTGCTCCACCGCATTGACCTGCGCCCCAGCTCTGCCCCGGTGCACCCGGTGCTCCACCGCATTGACCTGCGCCCCAGCTCTGCCCCGGTGCACCCCGGTGCTCCACCACACTGACCTGTGCCCCAGCTCTGCCCCGGTGCACCCCGGTGCTCCTCCACATGACCCTGCGCCCCAGCTCTGCCCCAGTGCTCCACCACACCGACCCTATGCCCCAGCTGTGCCCCGGTGCACCCGGTGCTCCACCACACAACCCTATGCCCCAGCTCTGCCCCAGTGCACCCGGTGCTCCATCACATCGACCCTGCGCCCCAGCTCTGCCCCGGTGCACCCGGTGCTCCACCGCATTGACCTGCGCCCCAGCTCTGACCCGGTGCTCCATCACACTGACCTGCGCCCCAGCTCTGCCCCGGTGCACCCGGTGCTCCAC
Source organism: Columba livia (assembly GCF_036013475.1). Classification (NCBI taxonomy): domain Eukaryota; kingdom Metazoa; phylum Chordata; class Aves; order Columbiformes; family Columbidae; genus Columba; species Columba livia. The sequence goes on along the minus strand of NC_088603.1, from coordinate 163,019,576 downwards.
CACACTGACCTGCATCGCAGCTCTGCCCCGGTGCACCCGGTGCTCCACCGCACTGACTCTGTGCCCCAGCTCTGCCCTGGTGCTCCACCACACCGACCCTGTGCCCCAGCTCTGCCCCGGTGCACCCGGTGCTCCACCACACTGACCTGCGCCCCAGCTCTTCCCCGGTGCACTCCGGTGCTCCACCACACTGACCTGCGCCCCAGCTCTGCCCCGGTGCACCCGGTGCTCCATCATACCGACCCTGCGCCCCAGCTCTGCCCTGGTGTACCCAGTGCTCCACCACACAACCCTGCGCCCCAGCTCTGCCCCAGTGCACCCCGGTGCTCCACCACACTGACCTGTGCCCCAGCTCTGCCCCGGTGCACCCCGGTGCTCCACCACACTGACCTGCGCCCCAGCTCTGCCCCGGTGCACCCCGGTGCTCCACCACACTGACCTGTGCCCCAGCTCTGCCCCGGTGCACCCGGTGCTCCATCACACCGACCCTGTGCCCCAGCTCTGGTCACAGCGGACGCTGCTCATGTGCGTCGGGTGCCCCAGCCCGTCCCCTCGCAGGCACCGCGTTCTCTGCTCCCGACCCCACGCGTCCCCGTGTTCCCGTGTCCCCGTGTCCCCACCCTCACCTGCAGCAGCGCCTGCTGCTCCTTGAAGGCCTCGTAGGTGATGGCGCTGGGGGCGAGCTGCACGCCCAGGCCCTGCGTCTCGTCCAGCCAGGGCGACAGCTCCTCGAGCGCCTCGGCGAACTGGGCCAGCAGGGCCTGTGCGTGCTCCAGCCGCACGGCGCAGGCGCCGCTGCGCACCAACAGCTGCTCCGTGCGCTCCCGCAGCGCCGGCACCGAGCTCTGCGGGGACGGGGTCACCCAGTGTCCCATGGGGCCGGAGACACGTGCACCGCTGCCCCCGGTGATGGGGACACAGGCACCACCATCCCCCAGTGATGGGGACACAAGCACCACCATCCCCCAGTGACAGGGACACAGGCACAGCCATCCCACAGTGACGGGGACACAGGCACCGCTGTACCCCAGTGACGGGGACACAGGCACAGCCATCCCGCAGTGATGGGGACACAGGCACAGCCATCCCGCAGTGATGGGGACACAGGCACTGCCATCCCCCAGTGATGGGGACACAGGCACAGCCATCCCGCAGTGACGGGGACACAGGCACCGCTGTACCCCGGTGACGGGGACACAGGCACAGCCATCCCCCAGTGACGGGGACACAGGCACCGCCATTCCCCATTCCCCGGTGATGGGGACACAGGCACGGCTGCCCCCCGGTGCCGTAGCGTCCCTGCCGGCGCAGTGCCGGCGCGGCCGCTCACCTGGAGGTGCAGGGCATCGGGGCAGCGCGGCAGCAGCGGCTCCGCCAGCGCCAGCAGCCGCTCCACCAGCCCACGCTGCTGCAGGATCTCGGCCGCGAGCAGCTGCGGAGAGAAATGCGCGGTGCCGGTCCTGCAGAGCCCGGCGCGGGGACGCGGAGCAGAGCCCTGGGGGCGCCGGGGGACTACGGGGCGCCTGTGGGGGGCGGCACCGGCGCTGCAGACCCACCTTCTGGTCAGCGAGCTGTGAGCGCAGCACCGGTGCGTCCAGCTGCACCTGCCCAATGGACTCCAGGCGCTCGGCCAGCGCGGCCACGTGGGACAGCTGGGAGGCCAGGAGCTGCTCCAGCTGCAGGAGGGGGGGAGAGGAGCCGTCAGCCACCGTGGCAGGGACATCAGCCCCACCAGGACTCCTCTCCGCGACACCAGCACATCAGCCGCTGGTTGGCACGGGAGCTCCTGCGTGACCTGGTGAGTCCCACGCACCGTGTCCCCCCAGCCCCGACTGCCCTTCTTCCACTGTGGCAGCACCACTGTGGGGCTGGGTGGAGGGGACAGAGGGTGACGTCCCCAGAGCCCCGTGTCCCACACCTTCTCCCTGTCGCCAGTGCTGAGCGGGGGCTCCCGGCCGTCCCCGCAGCCCAGCTCCTGCTCCAGGCGGCTCAGCCACGGCGCCAGCTCCTCCTGCGCCGAGCCCAGGCGGGACGAGGCCTCCAGTGTCTGCGCCAGCCGCTGCTCCGTGTCGGCGCAGCTCTGCCCGGCGATCAGGTACCGCATCCTCAGCGACTCCAGCTTCTCCTGCGCCAGCTGCGCCTCCTCCCCTGCGGCGGCACCGCGGCCACATCAGCGCCGCTGCAGCCAGTGGCCCTGGGGCCAGGGACTCAGTGCACCAACACCGTCCCTGGGGCCAGGGACTCAGTGCACCAACACCATCCCTGGGGCCAGGGACACGCTGCACCAACACTGTCCCCGAGGTCAGGGACTCAGTGCACCAACACCATCCCCGGGGACAGGGACCCACTGCACCAACACTGTCCCAGGGGCCAGGAACCTGCTGCACCAACACTGTCCCTGGGGCCAGGGACCCACTGCACCGACACCATCCCCGGGGCCAGGGACCCGCTGCACCAACACCATCCCCGAGGTCAGGGACTCAGTGCACCAACACCATCCCCAGGGCAAGGGACCTGCTGCACCAACACTGTCCCTGGGGCCAGGGACCCGCTGCATCAACGCTGTCCCTCCCCCATGATGACCACTGTCCCAACCCCCGCAGCTGCCCCTCTCCTGCTCCCCGAGACCGCAGCAGAGCTGAAACTCCAGCTCCTCACCGTCCCCTCTGTGGGTACCGCCTGTCCCACCATCCCCCACCCCCGGCCCCTCTCCACCCGTGGGACGCTGCGATCCCATCGGTTACACCATGGGAGCCGATCCCCCAGGACACCCGGGGCGCCTGCGGTCCCACCCGGCGCCAGCACCTCCGGCAGAGCCCACTCACCTGTCACCATGTCCAGGACCCGCTGCCCGCTCTCCAGGGCGCCGTCCAGCTCTCCCAGCCGCCCGCGGATCTCCTCGCACAGGGCCTGTCCGAGGGAGGCGCCCGTGGCAGCCACGGCCACCGCGCTGCCCCCCGGCACGCCTGGCGTCCCTGTCCCCACAGCCACCCCCAGCCCTCCCCATGGCCCCACCTGTGGCTCTCCCATCCCGCTGTGCCGTGCTGCCCCTGCTCACCCACACCACAAGGGTGGCCCAGCCCACCCTGTGCCACAGCAGGTGCCCCAGCCCACCCTGTGCCATAGTGGGTGCCCGAGCCCACCCTGTGCCACAGCAGATGCCCCAGCCCACCCTGTGCCATAGTGGGTGCCCGAGCCCACCCTGTGCCACCGCGATGGGTGCCCGAGCCCCCCGTGCCCGGCGCGGCACAGACCTGGGTTTGCCGGTGGGCGTCCTGCACGCGGCCGACACAGCCGTTGGCGTGCCACAGCTGGGCCAGCTGCCGCTCGGTGGCACCAAGCCACTCCTGGAAGGAGTCCACGGCCTCCTGAAAGGCCTGCGCCGCCGGCAGGATCCTCTCCAGGCGGCCGTACCTGCGCCAGGAGCGCTGGGTGAGCCGGGAGGGCAACGGCACCGGCCCAGGCGCCCCCTCTGTCCCGGGCACTGCAGCTGGGGGGCAGTTCCTGCAGCTGGGGTCCCCTACCACATCTGGGGTGCTCCCCACCCAAATCTGCCCCCCTGAACACGAGGGGCGAGGCAGTGCCGGGAGCACCCAAGGACAGGCTGCCGGTGCCCAGGCTGAGGGTCCCACTGCGTCCCGGTGAGATCTGAGGACGTGGGGATGTGGCAGCTCCTGCTCCCCGACCCACCTGGCTTCAGCCTCCCGCATCAGCTCGTCCCAGCGCTCCCCGAGGCCGTGGCGGCCGCCAGTCCCCTCGGGCGCCACGGTGCCGGTGCCGTGTGCCGGCAGCATGGCCCGGTCCTGCAGCACCAGCTCCACGCGCGGCCGCCGCTCCTCCAGCAGCCGCCTCAGGAGCTGCAGGGCAGGGGCGGCGCTGGGACCCCCTCCGGCACCCGGGACGGCCACGCCATCCGCCCTGGGCCCCCCATCCCCGTGCCAGCCTCTCCGCCCACCTTCTGCTCCTCCAGCTGTGCCTTGGCCACCTTCACCTCTGCCGACGGCGGCTTTTGGTTCCTCACCAGCTCCTCCATGTCAGCCACCCACGCCAGGAGGCTCTCCGGCGTGTCCTGCCCTCGCTCCGCGCCCGCCGCCTCCTCGGGGACGGCGACTGTCTGCGGGGACACCTGCCAAGATAGGGGGCTGAGCCACCCAGGGGGGCAGGGGGTGCCATGGGGCAGCCGTGGGGCAGCCGTGGGGCAGCTGTGGGGCTGGGATGGTCCTCCCCGTGATGCTCCGTTCCCACAACGCAGGGGGCAGAGGGACCCAACCAGCCCAGGTCCTGCCCCGTGTCCTTTGCGCAGCCCCCATGCGCCCCGTGCAGCCCCGTGACCCTCGCGCAGCCCCCGTGTCCCCTGTGCAGCCCCGTGTCCCCCGTGTCCCCCGCACAGCCCCGTGTCCCCCGCTCGCCCGGGCTGCGCCAGGCCGGGCTCTCGCAGACCCACACTCCTCCTCCTCGGGCCGAAGGACCCGGCAGTGCCAGGGGTCCCCCAAGCGGGGTCTACACACCCCGCACCCTGCGGACCCCACAAGCCACGGCACAGGGAGGGGACAGGCCTGTCCCCCCACGCAGGGCTGGTCCCCAGCGGCGCCCCGAGGGGAGACAGAAGCTGAGACTCATGTGGGGACACAGCGGCGCTGGCACGGCCACCCCGTGGCGTGGGGCCGGCACAGCGTCCCCGCAGCGAAGGGCCCCGCCCGCTGTCACCTCCACGGTGTCCGTCTGTCCGCAGCGGCCGCCAGCCGCCGGCTCCCCCGCGCGCTCCGTCAGCACCGTGACCGTCCGGGTGACCAGGGGCTCGCCGCCCTTCTCGCCGGCGGGGTACTCGGTCACCTCCACGATCTCCGTCACGATGGTCTCGGTCACCTCCGTCACCTCCGTCACCTCCCGCGTGGTGACGGGTTTCCAGGACCAGGCGCCGCGGGGGACACCGGCCCGGGGGGGCGTCCAGGCCGCGCCCCCCGCCTGTCCCTGTCCCTGTCCCTGTCCCTGTCCCTGTCCCCGCAGTGGGACACAGGCCGAGCTGCCATTCTGCACCGTCACCTCCGACTGGCTGCGCTTCAGCACGGGGCTGCCCGGGCGGCTCCGCGCACCGGACACCGCGCTCCAGCCGTTCTCCACCGGCGGCTTCTCCGGCAGCACCGGCCAGGCCTCCGTGGCGCTCCTGCCGGGCGGCTGCCCCGCATCCAGCCCTGTGTCGCGGCGCGGCAGCTCCCGGAGGAGCTCGTCCGGCCGTCGGCTCTTCTCGCCCAGGCAGCTGGGCCGGCTCACCGAGTTCCCCATGGCGCGGGCACGGGCGCCGGGCCCCCCCCTCAAATCCCGGCCTGAAACGAGCCAGGAGGACGCACGTTATCGGAGCCACCGCGGTGCCACATGGCACCCGGACCCGTCCTGCGCCCGGGTCGCCCTCCGGCCCCGCTCCCGCTGCGCCTGCGCCCCGGCCGCTGCTGGTGCTGCCAAATCCCTGACTGGGCTTTGAGGGTCCCAGCCCTCCCGGGCAAAGGGCTGCTGAGAGTTGGGGCCTGGAGACAACGAGGGACGAGGCGCTGGTGTCACCCACGTGGAGGGAGGGGGCCCCGAGGCACTGGTGGCGTCGCCACCACCCGGGGTGTGTGTCCCTGCCGGCCGGCGCTGCCTCGTTAGCAGACGAGCGCACGAGGGGCACGGGAGGCAGCGCGCGGCAGACGGGCAGATGCTCGGGCCGGCAGCGCTTTGTGCCGTTAGATTAACCCGGCGGCCGCGGAGCCGGGAGAAAGGAGCCATCTGGCCACAGGGCCCACAAAGGCGGCCGGGGAGCTGCCGGGGGAGAGGGCCGGGGGCTGCGGCACCCCCAGCAGGCAGCGTCACGGGCAGGCGGCTCCCACCCTGCCGGCACTGCCGCAGCCATAAATCCCTGCGCCAGCCGGCAGGACCCTCCCACGCCAGCCCCGCCAGAGCCCTGCCGCAGCGCTGCCTGCACCCTGACCCACGCTGCCTGCATCCTGACCCACTGCTGCCTGCACCCAGACCCACGCTGCCTGCAACCGGACCCACTGCTGCCTGCAACCGGACCCACTGCTGCCTGCACCCTGACCCACGCTGCCTGCACCCTGACCCACTGCTGCCTGCACCCTGACCCACTGCTGCCTGCAACCGGACCCACTGCTGCCTGCACCCTGACCCACTGCTGCTGCCTGCATCCTGACCCACTGCTGCCTGCACCCTGACCCACTGCTGCCTGCACCCTGACCCACGCTGCCTGCACCCTGACCCACTGCTGCCTGCACCCTGACCCACTGCTGCTGCCTGCATCCTGACCCACTGCTGCCTGCACCCTGACCCACTGCTGCTGCCTGCACCCAGACCCACGCTGCCTGCACCCTGACCCACTGCTGTCTGCAACTGGACCCACTGCTGCCTGCAACCAGACCCACTGCTGCCTGCACCCTGACCCACTGCTGCTGCCTGCATCCTGACCCACTGCTGCCTGCACCCTGACCCACTGCTGCTGCCTGCACCCAGACCCACGCTGCCTGCACCCTGACCCACTGCTGTCTGCAACTGGACCCACTGCTGCCTGCACCCTGACCCACTGCTGCCTGCACCCTGACCCACTGCTGCCTGCATCCTGACCCACTGCTGCCTGCAACTGGACCCACTGCTGCCTGCACCCTGACCCGCTGCTGCCTGCACCCTGACCCACTGCTGCTGCCTGCACCCTGACCCACTGCTGCTGCCTGCACCCTGACCCACTGCTGTCTGCAACCAGACCCACTGCTGTCTGCAACCAGACCCACTGCTGTCTGCAACCAGACCCACTGCTGCTGCCTGCATCCTGACCCGCTGCTGCCTGCATCCTGACCCGCTGCTGCCTGCACCCTGACCCACTGCTGCCTGCACCCTGACCCACTGCTGTCTGCAACCAGACCCACTGCTGCCTGCACCCTGACCCACTGCTGCCTGCACCCTGACCCACGCTGCCTGCAACCGGACCCACTGCTGTCTGCAACCAGACCCACTGCTGCCTGCATCCGGACCCACTGCTGCCTGCAACCGGACCCACGCTGCCTGCATCCTGACCCACTGCTGCCTGCAACCAGACCCACTGCTGCCTGCACCCTGACCCACTGCTGCCTGCACCCTGACCCACACTGCCTGCAACCGGACCCACTGCTGTCTGCAACCAGACCCACTGCTGCCTGCATCCTGACCCACTGCTGCCTGCACCCTGACCCAGTACCCAGACCCCGCACCCAGTGCGGGACGCCCACCCTTGTGCCCATGTGCACCCACCCGCACCCACCCGCACATGCACACAGCCCCACAGCGCCACTGCCCGCCCACGGTGCTCTGCCCCCCGGGCTGGGGCTCTGCCTGCACGCGGACCCCCCGCCCCACGCACCCACGTGGACACCCACATAGACACCGCACGCAGACACCGCACACACGGACACCGCGCTGGACACACAGACACCGTGCCGGACACACAGACACCACGCTGCACACACGGACACCGCGCTGGACACACGGACACCGCGCTGGACACACGGACACCGTGCCGGACACACAGACACCACGCTGCACACACGGACACCATGCCGCACACACAGCACCGCGCTGGACACACAGACACCGTGCTGGACACACAGACAGTGCGCCCCACGCGCACCCACCCTGCCCTGCAATGCAGCCGGCACCGGGCACAGACCCGGCATCACCCCACGGGGGGACCCACGACACCCCAACCCGCGCACAGGGCTGGGGGGCAGCTGCTCCACGGGCGCAGGTACCCACAGCGGGGAGACACCGTGCCGGCCGGAGCACCCCGAGCAGGTGCACACGGACAGCCCCGCACACCGGGACACACGCTGTGGCACACACCGTGGCACACACACTGTGGCACACGCTGTGGCACACACCGTGGCACACACACCGTGGCACACGCTGTGGCACACACACCGTGGCACACGCTGTGGCACACACACTGTGGCACACACGCTGTGGCACACACCGTGGCACACACACTGTGGCACACACACTGTGGCACACACCACAGTCCCTGTGCACGCACACCACAGTCCCTGTGCACATGCACACACCCCACAGCCTCATGCACACGCACCACAGCCCCGTGCACACACGCACACACCCCACAGTCCCTGTGCACACACATACACACCACAGTCCTTGTGCACACGCACACACACCACAGTCCCCGTGCACACGCACCACAGTCCCCGTGCACACGCACACACCCCGCAGCCCCAGTGCACGCTGTCCCTGTGCACACACACGCGGCTGCACCTCACACGGGGCCTGACACGCCAGACCCACGTGCAGTGTCCCCGTCAGCCCCACGCACGGTGGCCCCGCCAGCCGCACTCGACCCGCCTGGCCGGGTCCCCACGGGGACACCAGCACCGCGATCGGGGCGCCCCCGGCCGCTCCCCCCGGCCCCGCAGCCCCGGTCCCGCCGCCCCCCCGCGCAGGGACCCGCCCGGGCCGTCCCCGCACTCACCCGTCGGCGCAGCCGGGCGTCCATGGGCCGGGCCGGGGGGCTCCGCCGCCCCCGCTACCGGCCGCGCCGCCGGGCCATGGCGGGGCCGAGCCGGCGGCGGAGCGGAGCGGCGCTCGGTCCCCGTTACCGCCGCCCGGCCATCGCCCGCCCCGGCCCCGTCGCCGCCTTTGTGCGCTGCGCCCCGCGGTGCGGGGGACCCGGGGGCACCCGGGGGGACCGGGCGGGCGGGACCTCGGGCTCGGCTCGGCTCGGCCCCGCAGAGCCCGGCTCGGCGCGCAGGGCTGACCCCGCCGCACCCCCCGCCGATACAATACGGCCGCGTTAACCCTTAGCGCGCCGGACGCCGCCGTTACCGGGGAAACCCCCGGGGACTCGCAGCCATCCCGGGCAGGGGGAGGGGAGCGGCGCCGTTCCCACCGCCTGCCCCGCCCGGCGCTGCCCGCGGGAGCGGCCCGGACACCCCCCGGCCGGCCCCGGCCCCGGCCCCGGCCCCGCACCTGCTCCCGCGCCGGCCCCGGCCCCGCACCTCCTCCCGCACCGGCCCCGGCACCGGCCCGGCCCCGGCCCGGAGCCGGCAGCGCACAGCGGCGCCTGCGGACCGTCCCGCAGCCCCACGGGACACAGCCCCACGGCGGCACAGCCCCGCAGGACACAGCCCCACAGCAGTTCGGACACACAGGACACAGCCCCACAGTAGCACAGCCCCACACGACACAGCCCCACGGCAGCACAGTGCACGGGATACAGCCCCACGGCGGCACAGCCCCACAGCGGCACGGACACACAGGACACAGCCCCACGGCAGCACAGCCCCACAGCATCACGGACACACAGGACACAGCCCCACGGCAGCACAGCCCCTGGGGTGCGCTGACCCCCACACCCTCTCCAGCCGCCGGGTCGCGGCGCTGCCGCGGTCACAGGGGTCACAGCCCCGCTCCCCGTCTGCCGCGGGGTGTCCGGTGTCCCGGCCGGGCCCGGCTCAGCGCGGCAGGGATGGGCCGTGGTGCTGTGGAGCCCGGGGACCGCGGGGGCTGCTCCACGCGGGGCGCCGGTGCCGTGACCCCGTCCCCAGCGGCCGGGCCCTGCGGGGCCGGGGTTCTGCCGCACACGAGGCCGCGGTTTCCCGGCGCTGGTGGATGGGGCTCCCCTGGGCTCCCCTGAACGCCGCGGGCGGGGGGGCCGGGGGCTTTGTCTGCTGGGGGGGAACCAGCATAACCCGGGCTCTGTGCAGCACCGCAACGCCAGCACGCTGCCGAGGGGCTCAGCACCCCCCGGTGCAGTTCACCCCCCGGGTGAACTGGGCATCCTGAGTGAACTGGGCCACCCAGGCGGGTCCTGGGCCTGGCGGGCGGTGCTGAGCCCCCGTGCACTCCCGGCTGCCTCTGTGCTGGGCAATGCTGCCGCGCTGAGCACTGCAAAGAGGGGCTGGCGTGGGGGTCTGGTGTGGGGGGCTGGCATGGGGGGCTGGCACAGGGGGCTGCTCCCCTGGCCTGCTGCCCCCAGCCCCACGGCTCAGGCTACCCCCTCCCCATTGCCCCATGGGGGCACACACGAGGATCGGGACCCCCGGCGCCCCCCGGGCACCTCGCGGCACCGCGTGGCAGTGGGCACCGAGGCGGCTGTTGGCGGAGCCGCGCTGCCTGCCGCCCCGCACGGCCGCCGCGGCCGGGCTGGCACACTCCGCAGCCCCGGGCGCTGCTGGGGGCAGCGCGGGCGCCCCGGGCACAGGAGCCCGGCGCGGGGCAGCGGCCAGAGCGGCGGCCGGAATCCGCAGCCTCAGATCCCGGGAGCCGGCGGGTTCTGCTCGGCCGCGGCTTTGTCTGCGCCCGGGCGGCATGAATGGCCCTTTCAGTTTGTGCCGTCATGTGTGCGCGGGAGCCCGCGTGCTGCCCGGCCCCAACAAAAGGAGCCGGCGAGGGACTGTTCAGGGGCGGCGAGGAGGGGCCGGCGGGGCAGCCCCCGCACCAGCGCTGCTGCTGCCGCTCGGCGCAGCCGGGTGACGGAGCTGGCGCCTGGGCCCGAGGGGGACGCGCTGCTGCTCTCGGGCTCCAGGCGGGGACGGCGAGCCGGGGACACGTGGGGGCTGGACGGTGGGGACGGCGCTGCACACGCCCGGGTCGGGGACACGGCTGCACACCCCCCATGCACGGCTGCACACACCTGGTGCAAGATGCACACCCCCAGCACAGCTGCACACAACTGGTGCACAGCTGCACAGCCCCCATGCACGGCTGCACATCCCTGGCGCAGCTGCACACACCTGGTGCACAGCTGCACACTCCCCATGCACGGCTGCACAACCCTGGCGCAGCTGCGCACACCTGGTGCACAGCTGCACACCCCACATGCACGGCAGCATGTACCTGGTTCATAGCTGCACACCCCACATGCACAGCTGCACGCACATGTTGCACAGCTGCACACCCCCAGATGCACGGCAGCATGCACAAAGTGCACATCTGCACAACGCCCATGCACAGCTGCACGAACCTGGTGCACATATGCACAAACCCTGTGCACATCTGCTCGCACCTTGTACACAGCTGCAAACCCCTGGCGCAGCTGCACACTTTCTGCACGGCTGCACAGCCCCATGCACGGCTGCATGCTCTGTGTGTGGCTGCACACTGCATGCACTACTGCACACTCTGTGCATGGCCGCACACTCTGTGCACTATTGCACACTGTGCACGGCTGCACACTCTGTGCACTATCGCACACTGTGCACGGCTGCACGCCCCTTGCACTGCTGCACACTCTGTGCACTATTGCACACTGTGCACGGCTGCACACTCTGTGCACTATTGCACACTGTGCACGGCTGCACGCCCCTTGCACGGCTGTACACTCTGTGCACTATCGCACACTGTGCACGGCTGCACACTGTGCACGGCTGCACACTGTGCACGGCTGCACGCCCCTTGCACGGCTGCACACTCTGTGCACTATTGCACACTGTGCACGGCTGCACACCCCTTGCACGGCTGCACACTCTGTGCACTATTGCACACTGTGCATGGCTGCATGCCCCTTGCACGGCTGCACACTCTGTGCACTATTGCACACTGTGCACAGCTGCATGCCCCTTGCACTGCCACACGCACCACGGGGACAGCGGCGCCGAGGGCCGCGGCTGAGCGTGGAGCAGCCGGTGCAGCAGCCGGTGCAGCAGCCGGTGGCCCCGTCACCCCCGGGGCTGCGAGGCGGCGATGCCGCCCGCCCCGCAGGCCATGGTGACGGCTGCCTCGCGCTCACGGGCGAGGGTCCGTGGGGAAGGGGGCTGCTGGGGGCCACGGGCTGGGTGGGCGCTGCCGGGCTGGCATCAGGAACCGGGGACACGGGACCTTGTGTGGCCCATGGGTGTCACCAGCAGACACGCGGGGCCGTGCCGAACGGTGTCCCGCTGCCACCATCCTCGCTCTTGGTGACCAGGACCTCCCCAGCGGGGCCGCGGGCTGGGTCCCGCCCGGCTCTAAGCGGTTCTGCCGCGCACCCGGGGACGAGCCCGTTACCTGAGGGGCCGCGCCAGGCTCCGGCAGCGCCGGCAGCCGCTTCTCCACCGCGTCCAGCCAGTGCCGCAGCGCCAGCAGCTGCTCCTGCACCTCCAGCCTCCACTGCGGCCGCTCGCTGTGCTGCCAGGCTCTGCCGAGAGAGCGGGGACACGCCGGGGACCGGGCTGGCTCCACCGGGCTGGGGACCAGGGACACGGGGACCGCGAAGGTGTCCCCAGCCGTGAGCACCCGTGCACCCCGCCGCCCGGCCAGTCTGGACACCGGGACCCCCCTTGCAGAGTCCCCATCACCGGCCCTGCTCCCCATGCCGCCGGCGTGGCCGGTGCTGCTCGGTCACGTCTGCCCCGGCCTTGCGGAGCCCCCGAGTGTCCCCAGCCCCACGTGTCCCCTGGCAGGGGACGCCACACGGGGAGCAGCCCCGGGGCTGTGGCCTCTGCCGGGTTCACTGCTGGCGCCGCTTCCTGAGCCCAGTTGGTGACAGAAACCCAGGCTGTCCCCATGTCCCCGTGTCCCCAGACCCAGCGCCCGTGGCTGCTCCCGTCCCAGCCCCGCTGTCCCTGGAGGGGACACTCCCGCCCCACGTGTGACCTGCGCCCTCCCCGTCCCGCGGGGACCCAGGGCCGGCGGTGCGGGATTCGCCGCAGCTGCACCATCAGGGCTCAGAGCCCATCGATGGCACGCACATGGCGCATGTACCTCTCCACGTCCTCCCCGTCCGGCGACGACCCCTCCGCGCTCCCTCCGGAGACGCCGGCGTTGGCCGCGACGCCGCGGGTCTGCAAGGAGAGCAGAGGGACGGGTGGGGACGAGGCGTCAGGACCGGCAGAGGGGCAGGGGACGTCTCGAGGTGTCACCATGTCCCCACGGGGACTGGACCCCCCAGCTCTGCCCTCTGCTCCAGCATCGCAGCGGGCACCGGCGGCTCCAGCTCTGCCGGGACCAGCGCCACGGGATGCTGCGGTTCTCCCGGATTTCCCTGCTCTTTTCACCGCGGGTTTCTCGCGGGTCTCACTCTGCACCCGCCAGCCCCCTCGGCCCCTTCGGTGTCCCATATCGGTCCCCCGCAGAGCCCAGTCCGGCACCCGGCTAAACCCAAACCGTGGCCATGGCAAACTGCCCCCGGCGTGGCTGTGGCTGCACCGCGCACCCGCCTCATCCTCACAGCTGCCCTGTCCCCACGCTCAGGATCGGGCCCTGTGCCCCGGCACGGCCCGGGGGGCAGGTGTGGGGCAGGCGGGACGTGGCGGGAGGCGGGAGGGGATGGTCCTGGTTTGGGGCTTTTCCGGGTGAGGAGCCGAACCCTGCGCGCCCCGGAGCATGGGGGACGGCACAGGGCTGTGGCACCTGGGACAGGAAATCCCGTCACCGCGCCCTGGGACGTGAGGGCGGAACAAGGGCATTTGGTGCCGCCTGACAGCAGCCGCGCGGTGCCTGGGGAGGGGTCACCGGTCACCGCACCGCGGCTGCCACAGCTCGGAGCACTCCAAGGCTGCTGGGCCACACCGCTGTCCCCGCTGCCTTCCCCACCACCGTCACCACCGCTGTCCCCACTGCTGTCCCCACCGCCATCACCACTGCCATCCCCACTGCCATCCCCACTGCTGTCCCCACCGCCATCACCACTGCTGTCCCCACTGCCATCCCCACTGCTGTCCCCACCGCCGTCACCACTGCCATCCCCACTGCCATCCCCACTGCCATCCCCACTGCTGTCCCCACCGCCATCACCACTGCTGTCCCCACTGCCATCCCCACTGCTGTCCCCACTGCTGTACCCACCGCCATCCCCACTGCTGTCCCCACTGCCATCCCCACTGCTGTCCCCACCGCCATCCCCACTGCTGTCCCCACTGCCATCCCCACTGCTGTCCCCACCGCCGTCACCACCGCTGTCACCACTGCTGTCCCCCACCACCGTCACCACTGCCATCCCCACTGCCGTCCCCACTGCCATCCCCACTACCATCTGCATCACTGTCCCCACTGCTGTCCCCACCGCTGTCCCCACCCCTGTCCCCACTGCCGTCCCCACTACCATCTGCAACCCTGTCCCCACTGCCGTCCCCACCACCATCACCACCGCTGTCCCCACTGCCGTCCCCACCACCATCACCACCGCTGTCCCCACCGCTGTCCCCACTGCCATCTGCACCACTGTCCCCACCACCATCCCCCCTGCAGGGGGGTTCAGCAGCCCCGGCACAGCTCGTGCTGGCTGGTGCACCCCGGGATTTCCCTGGGGCGAGGTGGGGCCCCCTGCGCTGCGGGGGCTCCGTGCCCGGGGCAGCGGCCGTGCCGGGGGAACGCGGCGCTGGGCAGCCCCCCCACGGCGGGGTCAGGGCTGGCGAGGGACCGTGGGAGAGGCCGCCGCGGCTTTGTGGCCGCGGTACAGAGCGTTCCCAGCGCAGCGCACACCGCGCCGGAGCCAGCAGCGCCCGGGGCGGCGGCAGCGCGGAGCTGGCACGGCTGTGTGCCAGGGGGCCGAGCCGGCTGCCGCAGCCCCGCTTGGGCGGTAGCCACGGGAACGACGCGCTCGGAGCGGCCGCGGCAGCGGGATGGGGACCCGCGGCTGACGGTGACACCGGTGACAGCGCTCGGGGCGGGGATGGTGGCCATGGGGTCCCGGCGCAGCCTAGCTCAGCCGCAGCGTGCCGGCACAGCAAGCGTCCTGCCGGCGTGTACACGGCACAGGCTGTTCCCATCGCCCGTTGCGCTGGGGGCTCTGGGGACAGCGAGAGGCCACCGCGCGTCCCCAGCCGCTGCTGCCCGGGGTGACGCTGCCCACAGGAAAGGGCTTTGGGGGCCCCAGTGGGGACATGAAGTGGCACAAGGTGGCTGCAGCGGCTCTGCGGGGGGGGACACCCGCCTGGGGGGACAGGCCTGTCCCACGGCTGGCCCCACGGCACCAGGCCGCACACAGCGCGGATTTAGGGGGTGTTGCTCCCCACCGCGTCCCCTGCACCCCACACCAGGGCCTGTCCCTTTGCTTGGCCCGTGCCGGAACCGACACGGGGCTGGGGGTGCATGGGGGTCCCCTCGGCACAGGGGCGCTGGTCCCGGGGCCGTGCAGGACCCGGTGGGTTCCTCACCCCACAGATGTGGGGCTGGGCAGGACCCGGTGGGTTCCTCACCCCACAGATGTGGGGCTGGGCAGGACCTGGTGGGTTCCTCACCCCACAGATGTGGAGCGGGCTGGGGCGGGGCGCTGGCCGCAGGGTTCCGGGTGGTCTCGGGGGTTGTGAGGGGCGTCCGGCCTCGGGGGGAACAGGGACCCCCGGTGTCCAGAGGGCAGGGCCCTGCTGCTAATTGCAGGTGCACAATGTAATTAATTAACGGCTCCCGCGCTGCTGCCATCTGCCCTGCGGCTGCTGGGGCCGGCACGGCCACTCCCGGCACAGACTGCGGCTCCCGGCACAGCCCCACAGCCCCACAGCCCCCAGCACAGCCCCACAGCTCCCGGTACAGCCCCACAGCTCCCGGCACAGCCCCACAGCCCCCAGCACAGCCCCACAGCTCCCGGCACAGCCCCATAGCCCCCAGCACAGCCCCATATAGCCCCGGCACAGCCCCAAATCCCCCAGCACAGCCCCATAGCCCCGGCACAGCCCCAAAGCCCCAGCACAGCCCCACAGCCCCCGGCACAGCCCCACAGCCCCCAGCACAGCCCCACAGCTCCCGGCACAGCCCCACAGCCCCCGGTACAGCCCCATAGCCCCTAGCACAGCCCCACAGCCCCCATCACAGCCCCACAGCCCCCGGCACAGCCCCACAGCCCCTAGCACAGACAGCCCCACAGCTCCCGGCACAGCCCCATATAGCCCCGGCACAGCCCCAAAGCCCCCAGCACAGCCCCACAGCCCCCGGCACAGCCCCACAGCCCCCAGCACAGCCCCACAGCTCCTGGCACAGCCCCCGGCACAACCTGCAGCCCCCAGTCAGACCCCAAAGCTTCCAGCACAGCCCCCGGCACAGACTGCAGCCCCTGGCACAGCCCCACAGCTCCCGGCACACCCCCACAGCTCCCGGCACAGCCCCCGGCACAACCCGCAGCCCCCGCTCAGACCCCACCAGCCCCAGACGCTGCCCCCAGGATCCCACGTGGCTGCGGTGCCCCCGGCGTGGTGCCCGGCCCCACCGCAGGCCGAGCTCCCGGCACCTGGCTCACCAGGCCGGGAGATTCCAGAGCCATCCAAGGCAGCGCCGGGCACTGCATGAGCAGGCGCCTGTGCCGGCGTCTCCCGCTTTGCCGCGGCTGCTCCCACTGAACGCTCCGACCTGCCACCAGCTGTCGGGCCAGCGCAGCCCTGGCCCCCCGGCCCCGCGGCAGCACCGGCACACACGGCGCAGAGCCCAGGGCACGGGCACAGCCCGGCACACAGCGGCACAGGCACCCGGGGACAGCTGGCACCGCACCGCCAGAGGCATGGAACCTGCCACACCATGAGCCACCACTGCTCATCCCCAAACCGGGGACCTGCGGCACGGGCGGTGCCATGGGGATGCCGGGCAGGGCTGGGCATGAGCCTGACCTGCCGGTGGTGGTCCGAGCTCTGGTGCTCTGGCACACGGGTGCTGGCGAGACCCCTGGTGCCCTGGCACACGGGTGCTGGTCAGAGCTCTGGTGCTCTGGCACACGGGTGCTGGTGAGACCCCTGGTGCCCTGGCACACCGCTGCTGGTCAGAGCTCTGGTGCTCTGGCAAACGGGTGCTGGCGAGACCCCTGGTGCGCTGGCACACTGGTGCCAGTCAGAGCTCTGGTGCCCTGGCACACCGGTGCTGGTCAGACCCCCGGTGCCCTGGCACACCGGTGCCGGTCAGACCCCCGGTGCACACTCCACCACAACCCGCGGCCCACGGCACAGGCAGGAGGCCACCGGGAGCCCCCGCCCGCGCGGCAATGCTGCGGCACAGCCACAGCGAGGAGGCCTGAGGGCGAAGAGACCACGCGGAGCTGTTTTCATCAGATCTTTACTGACGGCGCTGGGAGAGCCCTGGGCCCAGACCGCAGGTTTCACAAACACTCGGCCGTATGTACACGTCAGGTTTTAGTGTTTTGCCCCCAAAAGATGCTTTGGATGGCGGACCGGCCCCAGCCGCCCCGCCGGTGACGCCGGTGCAGAGCGCGGGGCCCCGAGCCCTGGCTCACCGGGCCGCGGTGCCGAGCCGCCGCGTCAGCGTGTCATGCAAAAGCAAAACTGGGTAATGAGAATAATAATGATGATAATGGGTGCACAGCAGTAACATGAGCGATGGACACGTGGCGATGAGAGCGGGCGAAGGAGGAGAGGAGCGGTGGAGGTCGCGGCTGAGCCGCGGCACCGCGCCGGACACCGTCCCTGGGGAGGGGGACACTGCGGACACACGGGGCGAGGGGGCCCAGGCCACCACGCAGGGGTCCTGAGGGCTCCGGGCCCCGTGGGGGCCGGCGCGGTGTCACCGTCACTGTGTCACTTATTGCTTCAGCCCCAGCCCGGGGCCCGGTGCAGCACGGCAGGGGCCGGGGGGCACCGGGGCAGCCCCCCCGCCTCGGCTGCGCGGCCCCCGGTCCCTGCCCGGGGAATCTGGCAAGTGCCAAGGGAGGGGGAGCGCGTCCCAGCGTCCTCAGGTGCGGTGCCGGCCGTGCCGGCGGTGAGGGGAGGTGGGATGGACATCCAGCCACACTACAACAGAGCGGACAGAGAAGATGGGATGAGACGCGGGATGAGACGGGGGGGCTGCTGAGCCCAGCGGCAGCACCGCGCGCCCGCCCTGCGCCCGCCGGCACAACCACAGCTGGGAAACCTTCACCACACCCCAAACTGCGCCTGGAGGAACATCGCACCCCCGGACACCTCAGCGTCCCCCCTGCAAAGCCCCCGCGCACGCCCGGCGTGGGGATCCCCGGCTCCGGGGCAGGTCAGGGAGGTCGGTGTTACCTGTGCCGGTGAGTGCAGCCGCGGAGCCGCCGCGTCCTGGGCTTCCCCGGCGCCCATCCACGACTTGCCAACGGTGGAGACCCAGCTGAGGAACTCGCCCAGCGGCGCGGGGACGTCGCGGGCAGGACTGGAAAGAGACGTCTGCCAGAGAGAGAGCGCGTTACCGCGGCACAGCACCGGCAAGGGAACCAGAGCCGGCAGCGGGAGCGGGAAAAGGAGTCCGGTTTACAGAGATGCGCCTGGTTTCTACCGAGAGCGCCGGGCTGCTGCGGCATCCCACGGCCCCCCCGCGCCGGAGGGTCCCGAGAACCTCGCTGGCGAGGGGGGTCCAGGCGCAGGCACCGCCGGCTCTGCCGAGCTCGGCGCGGGCTCTGGCGGACGCCTGTCAAAGCACCAAGCCAGGTCAGTGTCAGGAAATCAACCTCGTGCGAGCACTTCCCAGATACACCAGCGACAGACAGACAGACAGACAGACGGGCAGCGCGGCCGCCGGCGTGTGCCAGGCGGCCGGGGAGAGCCGAGCGCGGCGGCTGCGTCCCGGCGGGCGGGCTGGCGGAGGCGGTGGTGGGAGAAGCGGCGGAGCGGAAGCACCGGGCAGCGCCAGCACTTACGGTGGGGGCGCCGGCTCCGCGGTGGCAGGATGTGCCGGGAGATGTGCCGGGGGATGTGCCGGGGGGATGTGCCGGGGGGTCGAGCCGGGAGGCCGAGCCGGGGTGGCTCGGGGCCGGGGTGCGGAGGGCCCTCCTCGCCACGCCGAAGGGTCCAGGCGACGGCTCTGGCGCCGGCGCGGAGGGCCAGGGTGTGCGGTGCTGGCGCGGAGCTCGTGGCGTCCTCCTCTGCGGGGAAAGGGTCATCTCCTCCTTCGGGGGGCGGGGATGAAGCCGGCAAGGTTAATTAATTACAAAAGAGTCGCTAAGTGGTGAGATCAAAAAGACGAACGGTTTTCCGGCTCTGCCGCGGTGTCGGAGCGGTGGGGGCCGGCAGGGCCGGGGCGGCAGGTCTGGGAGGGTAGTGTGTCTTCTCTCTCATCTCTTAATATACAAATACTGACAGAATAATTGTATATATTAATATATTAGTCTAGTCTTTTTGGTTAAACTTCAGGCACTGCTTTGGAAGAGAACGGAGTTTAGAAGTTAAGAAAGGTACGAGTGGCCGGGCAGCAGCGTCGCCACACGTGAGCGGGAGGCGGCGGGATCCTCGGGACGGGGCTCAGGCCACGCGGAGCGGGGTCCCCGGCGCCCCGGGGCGCCCCCTGAGCGCCTCCCGCCCGCAGCCGCCGCTCGGCAGCGCCAGGGCCAGCGCAGCCGCCAGCGCGGCCGCCTCCACGGCGCCCCCGGCGTATCTGCGGCCAAAGCTGGAGGAGGAGTAGGAGGAGGAAGAGAAGGTCATGGAGAAGCCGGAGCCGGTGGCGTCGAAGCTGCCGCGCCGGGAGCTCGAGCGGGAGCCGGTGCGGGAGCCCGAGCGGGAGCCGGCGGCGGAGCTGGCGCCGCTGACGTTGTAGGGGCTGTAGTAGCCCTTGCTGGACTGCGAGGAGGCCTCCAGCAGCCGCAGGCCCGTCCCGTCCTCGATCATGCTCCGGTCCATGGCGTCCTTGTAGGAGATCTTGAGCTTGGTTTTGGGGCAGGTGAGGTACTTGGAGTAGGTGTTGACGTCGCGCAGCTTCTGGGCCGTGCGCGTGTCGATGGTGCCCTTCTGCAGCGCCTCGTCCAGGGACACGCGGCCCGTGGCGTCGGGCTCGATCAGGCCCCCGGTCAGGTACTGCACCTCCAGGAACCGCTGCCCGGCCTCGTAGTACAGCCAGCCCTTCTTCAGCGCCTGCGCCGCCGACATCTTCGTCTTGGTCCGCGGGTCCTCGAAGCCGTAGAAGGCCTTCTGCGCCAGGTTGATGCGGTCCACCATGATCTTGTCCACCAGGCCCTTGCTGACGGCGTCGGCGACGGAGCACTTCTCGCCGGTGCTGGGGTCGATGATGCCGCCGGTGCAGGCCTGGGCCTCCAGCAGCCGCTGCCCCGTGATGTTGTCCACCAGGTTGCGGCGCATGGCCTCGGTGATGGACACCTTCTCCAGGGTGTCGGTGTCCAGGATGCCGGCCACCGGCCCGGTCTCCTCGGTCGGGTCGCTCCACATGGAGATCTGGGTGCGTGCGGGGGCCGGGCTGACGGTGTAGGAGGAGGACGAGCCCACGGAGGACGACCGCGACCGGAAGCCGCTCATGTTGCCGGAGAGCATGTCCGCGAACTCGGTGATGGAGAGGGTGCCCGAGCGGTACTGGTCCAGCGCCGACTGGTCGATGAGGCCCTTGCTGATGGCGTCGTCGATGTCATACTGGCGTCCCGAGCGCCGGTCGATGATCATGGACTTGACCACGCCGTCCGAGGAGGACGTGGTGATCTCCTCCCACTCGCACTCCTGCTCCGACAGCTCCAGGTATGTGGGGTGGTCGATGAGGCCCTTGCGATAGGCCTCGTACACAGACATCTCCTTGCCTGTCTCCGGGTCGACGATGACCACCCTGCGCTTGCGGACGGAGGACTTGGAGGACGTCTTCCTCTCCCGCTTCTTCTCCTTCAGGGGCAGGAGGCAGAGGCCGGTCTCCGGGTCGGTGATGCACCGCTCCATGAGCTGCAGGTAGGTGAGGTTCTCCTCGGTGTTGGGGTCGAAGAAGCCCTTGGTGTCGTCACTGGGGTCCAGCAGGATCTCGTTCATCTCCTCATCGAAGAGGCCCCTCTTGTAGGCGATCTCCACGGGCAGGCGGTGGCTCTCCTCGGGGTCGATGATGCCGCCCGTCGCGATCTGCGCCTCCAGCAGGCGGATCCCGTGGTCCTTCAGGATCAGGCCCTTCTTCATGGCCTGGAAGAGGGAGATGAGCTTCCCGGTGTAGGGGTCCCGGTAGCCGGTGACGGCCCGCTCGGCAGAGAGCAGCTTGTCCTTGAACTCGGGCCCCACGATGCCCATGCGCACGGCGTCCTCCACCGTCAGCTTGAGGCCCCTGATGGGGTCGATCACGTAGCCGGTGGCCGCCTGCGCCTCCAGCAGCTCGAAGGCGGTGCCCGGCCTGATGATGCCCTTCTTCATGGCCTGGTACACGGACAGCCGCTCCTTCGTGGAGTCCACGAAGACGCCAGCAATGCAGCTGGTGCCCTCCAGGAACTTCTTAATGCTCTTGGAGACCTCCTCGATGGAGGTGAGGCCTTCCTGGAGGCGCTGGGCGGTGGCCTCGTCCACCACCTGCGAGCGGACCAGCTCCTCCACCGTGATCTGCTTGCGCAGCCCGCGGAACGTCAGCTTCCTGGTGTCGCAGAGCGGGAGCAGGAGGAGCCCGCTGCCCTCGTCCCGGCGGCAGCGCTTCAGCAGCTGCGTGTAGCTCAGCTTCTCCTCCGTGGACGGGTCCACGTAGCTCCGCACCTCGCTGGGCTCGGACAGCATGTCGTGCGTCTCCTTGTTGATGAAGCCCCGCTGGTAGGCCACCTCCAGCGGCAGGTGGAAGCCCAGGTGCGGGTCGATGATGCCACCGGTGGCAATCTGGGCGTCCAGGAGCTTGAGGGCCTCTTCGCTGGGGATGAGGTCCTTCTTCATGGCCTGGAAGATGGAGATCTTCTGCTCGCTGTACGGGTCCCTGTAACCGGTCACGGCCCTCTCCGCAGACAGGAGCCGGTCGTGGATTTCAGGCCCCACCACGCCCTTCCTGACGGCTTCGTCGACGGTCAGCATCTCGTTCTTTATGGGGTCAATCATGAAGCCGGTGGCAGCCTGGGCCTCCAGGAGGCAGCGGGCCACTTCAGGGTTGATCAGCCCCTTCTTCAGCGCCTGGTAGATACTGAGCTTCTGCTTGGAGGAGGGGATGTAGATGCCGGCCACGCAGCCCGACCCGTACAGGTACTTCCAGATGGTCTCCACGTCCAGGAGCTCCCGGAAGGACTTGGAGCCCTGCTTCAGCAGGTTGTAGATCTCCTGGGAGATGATCTTGGCCTCGTAGAGGTCCTCGGCCGAGATGCGGCGCCGGATGTAGTCGTAGGAGGTGAGATTCTGCTGCCTGATGATCTCGGTCTTCTCGATGATCTCGATGATGATGATGATCATGCGCTCCTTGGACACGCGGCCCGACTGGAACTCCTCCATGAGCTGCTTCCGCTGCTCCTCGGGCAGCAGGTCCGAGTGCATGATCTCCCACAGCGACATGGAGGAGCCAGCCCTGCTGCCCACGGGGATCTCCACCTGCGTCTCCTCAAACACCTTCCGTGTCTCCGCCTCCGTGTACACCTGCGTGGTCTCCACCACCGTGGGCTTCTCGGGCTCCCGCAGGGGCAGCAGGTACAGGCCCGTCTCCGGGTCCTCGATGCACTTCTCCTTCAGCTGCCTGTACGTGAGGTTCTCATGCGTGTTGGGGTCGAAGAAGCCCTTGGTGTCATCGGTGGGGTCAGAGAGGGTCCGGTTCAGCTCCTCGTCGAAGTAGCCGCGCTGGTAGGCCACCTCCACGGGGAGCCGGTGGCTGTTGACGGGGTCGATGATGCCGCCGGTGGCGATCTGGGCCTCCAGCAGGCGGATGCCGTGCTCCTTGACGATGAGTCCTTTCTTCATGGCCTGGAACAGGGAGATGGTGTTGCCCGAGTAGGGGTCGGTGTAGCCAGTCACAGCCCTCTCGGCTGACAGCAGCTTCTCGTGCAGTTCAGGCCCGACCACACCGGCCTTCACAGCCTCGTTGACGTACAGTTTGCGGTTCCTCACGGGGTCGATCAAGAAGCCGGTGGCTGCCTGGGCCTCCAGGAGGACCACGGCAGTGCTGGGCCTCAGCAGGTTCCTCCTCATGGCCTCGTAGATGTTCAGCTTCTCCTTGGTCGCCTCCACGTAGACGCCAGCAATGCAGTCGCTGCCGTGCAGGAACCTCCTCACCGCGTCTGTCTCTGCGAGGTCTTTCACCGTCTTCTTGCCCTCCTTCAGCTGCTCGTACTGGGCTTTGCTGATGATGTGCGACTCCACCAGCTCGCTGGCGGGCACGGGTGCCCGGAGGCCGCTGAACGTCAGCTTCTCCTGCCTCTTGGTCTCCGCCTCCTCGATGATGGTGATGACAATCTTGATGATCTTCTCGATGGTCACCTTGCCCGTCTTGTACTGCCGGAGGAGCTCCCGCCTGTGCTCCTCCGTGAAGTACTCGGAGTGGATCAGCTCCCAGATGGTCATCGTCCGGCCCTTCATGCTGCCCACCGGCACCTCCACGGTGGCCTTGTCAAAGCACTCCTTGGCCTGGCTGTCGGTGTAGAGCTCCTCCTGCTGCGCCTGGATGGCTCTGTCGGAGAGGGGCAGCAGGCACAGGCCGGTCTGCTTGTCGCGGTGGCAGTTCTTCTGCAGCTGGCCGTAGGTGAGGTGCTCCTGGGTGTTGGGACAGTAGAAGGCCTTGGCGTCGCCTTGCAGCTCGGCCAGAGCCTCGTGTATCTCGGGGTCCAGGTAGCCCCGCTTGTAGGCGACGTCGAGCGGGAGCCGGTGGCTGTTGACGGGGTCGATGATGCCGCCAGTAGCCAGCTGGACGTCCAGGAGACGGACCCCGGTGTCGGTGGGAATGAGGCCCTTCTTGAGCGCCTGGAAGAGGGAAACCGTCTGGCCCGTGTAGGGATCCTTGTAGCCCGTCACCGCCCGCTCTGCGGACAGCAGCTTCTCATGGAACTCCGGCCCCACCACCTCGGCCTTCACCGCCTCGTCAACGGAGAGCAGCTTGTTGCTCACCGGGTCCACGATGTAGCCGGTGGCAGCCTGGGCTTCCAGCAGGGACAGGGCAACCTCTGGCTTCAGCAGGTTTCTCTTCAGGGCATCATAGAAGGTCAGCTTCTGGCCGGTGGACTCCACCAGGACGCCGGCAATGGCGTCCGTGCCCTTCAGGTACTGCCGCACGGACTCCATCTCCGCCACGTCCTTCACGGTCTTCTTGCCCTGGTGCAGCTGGTTGTAGAGGTCCTTGGTGAGGATTTTGCTTTCCAGCAGCTCGGCAGCCGGCACGGGGGCCCGGAGGCCCTCAAAGCACATCTGGCTCTTCTTCTCGCTTTCCTCCACAACCGTGATGATGATCTTAATGATCTTCTCCACCGTGATCTTGCCGGTCCTGTACTGCTGGATCAGGTCCCGCCTTTGGTCCTCGGTGAAGTATTCAGAGTTGATGATTTCCCAGATGGTCATCGTCTTCCCTTGGAACTTGCCGAACGGTGCTGTCACCGTGGCCTTCTTGAAGACGTCCTTGGCTTCTTTGTCGGTGTAGACCAGCTCTCTCTCCTTGGCCGCCTGGTCAGTGAGCGGCAGGAGGCACAGCCCCGTGTCGGGGTCTGTCACACACCGCTCCATGAGCTGCATGTAGGTGAGGTTCTCCTGCGTGTTGGGGTCGAAGAAGCCCTTGGTGTCGTCGCTGGGGTCGGACAGCACCCGGTTCATCTCCTCGTCGAAGTAGCCGCGCTGGTAGGCAGCTTCCACGGGGAGCCGGTGGCTGTGCACGGGGTCGATGATGCCGCCGGTGGCAATCTGGGCCTCCAGCAGGCGGATGCCGTGCTCCTTGACGATGAGCTCCTTGCTCATGGCCTGGAACAGGGAGATCTTGTCGCCCGTGTAGGGATCCTTGTAGCCGGTGACCGCCCGCTCAGCCGACAGCATCTTGTTGTGCAGCTCTGGCCCGATCACCCCTTCCCTCACCGCCTCGTTCACCGAGAGCCTCGCGTTCCGCACGGGGTCGATGATGAAGCCCGAGGCCGCCTGCGCTTCCAGGAGGACCAGCGCGGTGCCCGGGCTCAGCAGCTTCTTCTTCATGGCTTCGTAGATGCTCATCTTCTGATTGGTGGGTTTGATTAACAAACCGGCAATGCTGCTCTTGCCCTGCAGGTACCTCTTGATGTCTTCCCTCTGCGAGAGCTCGCCAACGCTCACCACGCCCTTCGCCAACTTGTCTAGGCTCTCCTTGCTCAGAATGCCGGCGTCAGCCAGCTTCTCCGCGGACACCTTCTGACGGATGCCCTCGAAGGCAAACTCGGGCTCCCCGTTCTGCGCCAGCCCGTCCACTGCGTCTCTGCCGTTGGGCATGGCCTTCATATCCGGCAGCTGCGCCGCAGTCACCGCAGCCTCCTCGGGCAGGTCGTCCGTCTGGATCATGATCTCTCGCGTCTGGGCCAGGGCGGCCTTGTACTCCTCCTGCATCTGCTCCAGCCTCTCCCTCAGCTTCTTGTTCTCCTCTTCCAGGAGCTTCTCCTGCTGCTGCCGCTGCCTCTCGAGCTGCTGCAGCTCCTCCTGCTTCTGACGGACGTTCTCCTCCGCCTCCTGCTGGTGCTTCTTGGCTTCGTCCAGCATGGCTTTCAGCTGCTGCTTCTCCTGCTCCATCTCCTTCTGCTGCCGCTCCTGCTCCGCCTTCAGGTTCTGGGCTTTGTCCACCTCGTCTTTGAAGAGCTTCTCCAGCTTCGTCTTCTCCTCCTCGATGAACTTCTCCTTCTGCAGCAGGGCATCCTTCTCCGTCAGGAACGTCTGCTGCAGGAGCTGGGTCTCCTGGCGGAGCTGCGCCTCCTGTGCCACCTGCATCTGGGGAGGGAGAGAGGACAGGGGTGAGACGGCGGCAGCGGGGGGGACAGGCAGCGCGGTGGCACCAGGCGGGGCTGCGCGGTCACTCAACCACTCTGCTGCAGGGTCAGGAGTTAGGGGAGCAGCGCCGGGTTAGGGACAAGCAACACGGGGTGGGACGAGCAGGGAAAGGACATGAGCTCCCCCGCGGGGTCAGGGACTCCCTGCCCGGCACCGCGGCGGGACCTGTGGACGGCTCTCATCTCCAGAGAGAAACAAGGACACACCGCGGCGCCGGAACGCTGGCATGGGGGGCGTGGATCCCCCTCCATGGCAGCAGCCGGGGGTGGGAGCTCCTGTGCCGACGCCTCCCGGCCGGGTTCACCTCGCTGCGCCTGCTGCTGGCTCCACGCACGCCCTGCCCCACGCACAGGGGTCCTGCCCCACACCTGGGGGACGAACGCTGGAGCAGGGAGCTCAGGGACGCCGCCTCCTCCCGGTCGGTGCCAGCAGCCGGCTCCGCACCCGCCTGCGCCGCAGCGAGGGCGTCCCCATGCACCACAGTGAGGGCGTCCCCGTGCACCGCAGCGAGGGTGTCCCCGTGCACCGCCACCACCAAGGGGACCCGCAGCCCAGTACCTCCTCGGCCTTCTGCTGCAGCAGCGCTGCCTCCTGCTTCAGCCTCTCCTTCTCCTGCTCCAGGTCGGCAATGGCCTTTCGCAGCTTCTCCGCATCCTGGTCGCTCTGGTGCCGCTGGATCTCCAGCGTGTGCACCAGCGTCATCTTCTCCTGCGTGGCCAGCTCGGTCTCGTGCAGCCTTTCGCTGATGTCCTCCGCCTGCCTCTTGAAGCGCTTGGCTTCCTCCTCGGCCTTGGCCTGGGCCACGCTCATCTCGGCCACCTGCAGCTTGAGGCGCTCGGCCTCGGCCGTGATCTCCAGCTGCCGCCGGCGCTCGGCCTCCAGCGTCTTCTGGAAGCCCTCGGTCTCCTCGGCCAGGCGCTGCTGCATCTGCTCCTTGTCCTCCTGCAGCCTCTTGGCGTGCTCCTGCGCCAGGTCCTTCTGCTTCTGCAGCATCTCCGCCTCCGCCTTCAGCCGCGTGGCCTCCTGCACCGCCTGCATCTTCTCCTTCAGCATCTTCTCCGCCAGCGCCCGCTGCTGCGCCAGGTCGTCCTCGGCCAGCTGCCGCAGCCGGGCGGCCTCCTGCGCCTCCACGCTGAGCCGCGCCACCTCCTCCGCCACCTGCTTCATCTTCTCGGCCTCCTCCGCCAGGAACTTCTGCGTGTTGTCCTTGTCCTTGAGGATCAGCACCTTGTTCTCCTCCTCGATGCGGCTCTTCAGCTTCGCCAGCTCCTCCATCTGCACGCGCACCTTGAAGAGCTCCTCCTCCACCTGCGCCTTCTGCCGGACGGCGTCGCCCACCTCCTCCTTCAGCCGCTGCAGCTCCTCGTCCAGGATGCCCTTCTGGTGGTCGGTCTCGTCCAGCTGCAGCTTCACCTTGGTCAGCTCCTGCTCCACCTGCGCCTTCTGCCGCAGCGTCTGCTCCGCGAACTTCTTGTGCTTCTCCATCTCGGCGTCCGCCAGCTGCTTCTGCCGCAGCGCCGCCTGCTCCGCCTGCGCCCGCTTGGCCGCCTCCAGCTCGGCCTCCTTGCGCAGCTTCTCCGCGTCCGCCTGCGCCTGCGCCTGGGCCTGCGCCTCCTCCTCCGCGCGCTGCTTCAGCCGCTCGGCCTCCTCCACGCGCTGCCGGGACAGGCTGGCGTCCTGCTCGGCGCGGCCGCGGGCCAGCTCGGCCTCCTCGGCCGCCCGCCGCGCGCGCTCGGCCTCCTCGCGCAGCCGCTCCAGGAGGCTCTGCTCCTGCTGCCGCGTCTGCAGCAGCTCCTGCTCCTTCTGCTGCACGGCGGCCAGGTGCGCCTTCTCCTCCGCCGCCAGGCGCTTCTGCGCCGCCTCCCGCGCCAGCTGGATCTGCCGCTCCGACTCCTTCTCCGCCAGCTCCTTCTGCCGACGCGCCTCCTCCACCGCGGCGCGCAGCCGCTCCACCTCCTCCAGCGCCAGCCGCCGCTGCCGCGCGGCGTCCTCCTCGGCCGCCACGATGGCGCGCACCTTCTCCTCGGCCTCGCGCCGCCGCGCCTCCTCCTCCAGCGCCAGCGCCCGCTGCCGCTCAGCCTCGCGCTCCGCCTGCTGCCGGCTGCGCTGCGCCTCCTCGGCCTCGCCGCGGATGCGGCCCAGCTCCCGCTCCAGCTCCGCCTTGCCCGCTGACGCCTTCTCGAAGCTGGCCTTGAGCCCGCGGATCTCCTCCTCCACCTGCCGCCGCTGCCGCAGCGTGTCCTCCACCAGCCCCTTCTGCCGCTCCAGCTCGCTCTCCGAGGAGCGCTTCAGCTGGGCGATCTTCTCCTCGATGTCCTGCTTGTGCTGCGCCGCCTGCTCCTCCAGCAGCTTGCGCTGGTACGCCTCGTCCTCCGCCAGCCGCCGCAGCCGCTCGTTCTCCGCCTCCTTCTCCTTCAGCGCGATCTCCGCCTCCGCCTTCAGCCGCGACGCCTCGTTGATGGCCGCCAGCTTCTCCTTGAGGATGCGCTCGGCCTCGGCGCGCTGCCGCCCGGCCTCCTCCTCCGCCAGCTGCCGCTGCCGCTTGGCCTCCTCGGAGAGGGCGCGCAAGCGGGCGGCCTCCTCGGCCAGCTCCCGCAGCTTGCTGGCCTCGGCCTCCAGCCGCTGCTTGGACTTCTCGCTGCTGGAGCGCGACTCCTCCTCCGCCTTGGCCTTGCTCTCCAGCAGCACCTCCATCTCGGCACGCAGCTTGGCCAGCTCGTCCTCCACCTCCTTGCGCTTCTGGATGGCCTCGCTCACCTCCGCCTTCAGCCGGAACAGCTCCTCCTCCAGCAGCAGCCGCTGCTGCTCCCCGTTCTCCATCTCGGCCTTCAGCCGGATCAGCTCCTGCTCGGCCGCCAGCTTCTGCTGGGCCGTGCCCTCCGCCAGCTCCCGCTGCTTCTCCAACTCCTCCTCCGCCAGCTCCTTCTGCCGCAGCGCCGACTCCTCCGCCTTGGCGCGCTTGCGGGCCTCCCGCTCCGCGTCCTCCTTCTGCTTCTCCGCCTCCTCCTGCGCCAGCGTCTTCTTGTGGGCCACCTCCTCGGCCTGCAGCCGCAGCCGCAGCGCCTCGTTGGCCTTCTGCCGCCAGCGCTCCAGCTCCTTCTCGGCCTCCTCCCGCGACCGCTCGGCCTCCAGCTGCTGCTTCTTCAGCCGCTCGGCCTCCTCCTGCAGGTGGGCCACCGCGATGTGCTCCTGCTGCAGCGACAGCTCCAGCTGCGCCGTCTTCTCGGCGAAGGACAGCCGCTTGCTCTGCAGCTCGGCCTCGGCGCTGCGCTGGGCCACCTCCTGCGCCACCTGGATCTGCCGCTCCTTCTCGGCCTCCGCCTGCCGCATGCGCCGCTCGGCCTCCTCCGCCTGCAGCCGCAGCTGCTCCAGGTCCGCCAGCGCCTTCTGCTTCTCCCGCGCCGCGTCCCGCTCCGCCTGCACCTTGCGCTTCAGCTCCTCCTCCGCCTCCCGCTTCTTCTGGCTCTCCTCCTTCACCTGCCGCCGCAGGCGCTCGGCCTCCTCCTGCGCCTGCCGCTTCTGCCGCTCGGCGTCCTCGGCGCGCGCCCGCAGCTCCTGCAGCTCCGTCTCGGCGCTCGCCCGCTGCTTCTCGGTGCTCTCCAGCTGCAGGCGGATGAGGCGGATCTCCTCCTCCACCTTCTTGCGGTTGTACTCGGCCTCCTCGATCAGCTTGACCTTGGACTTGATCTGGTGGTCCGAGTTCTGCCGCAGCTGCAGCAGCTCCTGCTGGATGTTCTGCTTCTGCTGCTCGGCGTCCACGGCCACCACCTCCCGCCGGGTGACCTCCTCCTGCATGCGGAGCTGCAGCTCCCGCGCCTCCGCCTCCGCCTGCGCCTTGGCTTTGGCGTGGGCCTCGGCCAGCTGCCGCTGCTTCTCCAGCTGCGCCTCCACCTCCGCCAGCCGCTTCCTCTCCTCCTCCTTCAGCTTCTCGGCGGCTTTCTGGAGGGCAAAGGGTGCAGAGAAAACAGAGAGGGGAGAGAGAGAGAAATCACAAGGGATGCGACCGAGCCGGGGCGTCAGCGCCAGCCACAACCACGCGCCGCCGGGAGACGGGCCGGGCCGGGCGGAGGATGCGCGTGCGATGACTTCGGGTCCCTGAGCCTCCCCACGAGCTGGAGGCGGTGACACCGGCTTCCAGAAGACGTGTGGCAGATGGGACACGCGAGCACCGTGGCTCACTCAGCACAGCGACAGGACCAAGACAGTGGTGCCAGAAGCAAGATGGCCACGTACCACAGAGAAGAGATGGAGCGCGAGCAAAGCCGCAGGCAACGAGACGGACGCGAGCGGCGTGCGCACCACCACCGTGCCCGCTGTCCCCACGGAGAGGAGCCCCCATGCTCCCCATGCGAGAGGCGCCGGCGCAGACACCCGTCACCTCGGAGAAGCGAGACCCAGCGGCAGCACCAGCGCGAGCGGCACAGAGGGAGCGGGCGGCCAGGGAGGTGCCAGCAGCGCTTTCCCCGCCGGGAAAGCCTCGACGAGGTGCAGAGCGATCCCAGCGCCGGCCCGTGCTGCGCCGAACCCCTAACCCCGCCGGCCGCACACCGCAGGGCCGGCTCAGCTCGTGTGCGGTGTGGGGCTGCACCACAGGGCGCCGGTGCCACATGCAGCGCGAGCGAGGCCGTCGCGGCGCCGTGCAGGGTGGGGGCGGCACACACCAGGGAGCTGGAGCTGGCCCGCGGGTCCCCTCGTGCCACCCCGAGAGACGCGGTGAGGGCGCGGGGCCGCGGCAGAGGCGGACAGGAGCGGGGGCTGCAGCAGCGGGAGGGGCACGCAGGGCGAGCGGGGGGTGCGGTGGGGACGGGGACATGCGCACAGTGAGTACCTGGTGCAGGGAGGCCAGAGTCATCCTGGGTATTTACCCGCCATTAGATCCCCACCAACGCAACCAGCCCCCAAGACAAAGCACTGGCAAAGCGGCTCGACTTCGAGGGCAGAAACCAAGAGTTAGAGAGGTTACGAAGACAGAAACCAGCGGGCGCCAGCGCCCGAGCCCAGCGCCCAAGCGAAGGCAGATGCCGACTGCGCTACGTGTATCTGGGAAGTGCCGCCTACCAGAGTCTCGCCAGAGCCCGCCGGTGCAGCTGCACGCCGGCCCGGCCAAACCTCTCGGCTTGGGAACCCTCTGCGCCCAGAGCCAGCAGCTTCAGAGCCAGGAGCCCGATCAGAGCGGGGTTAGAGGCCGTGGCCAGCGTTAGTGATGGGGGCTGGAGTCACCACAAACTGCGTGGTGACGCGGCAGAGAGACCGTGGCCGGAGCCGTGCCGCTGCCCTACCTCCTCCTCCTCCAGCCGCCGCAGCGTCTCGGTGATGAACTTGATGTACTGGCTGGTCAGCGTGGTCAGCTCACTGTACCGCGTCCGCAGCTCTATGTACTGTGGCAGATGGCGGGGGTCAGCGGGGCAGCGCACCCACAGCACCCCCACCCCGCTGCCCGGCACGGCGGCGGCACCGGGGCCAAGGGAGCCGAGCCCGGTGCCAGACCCCCATGCCCACCCCTTCGGCGAGAGCCACCGCCCGCGCTCCCGGGGAAGGAGCCGCCAGGGATCAGCCGCGCCCCGGCACCCGCGGGTCCCCCCTCACCTCCTGGATGATGCTGTCAGACGCCGACTGCACCTTGGGCTTCTTGGCCGGCGAGGCCATGGGCTCCACCTGCGCCTTGAAGCTCACCAGCTGCAGCTCGTAGTCCTGCAGGTACAGGGTGCTCAGGACACCAGCTGGGGTCCCCAGTGAGCCCCCCGGCCCCTCCACCCCACACCCGCCACAGCACCCCGGGACGGCCAGCCTGGCGCAGGCAGGGCCGGCGGCGCACCTTGATGGCGTCGATGTACTGCTTGGCGTAGCGCTGGCACTCCTCCACCTTGTCCTTGTTGCGGTCGCATTCTTCCAGAAGTTTCTGGGGGAGAGGCGGGGGTGAGCTCATGCGCCCCGCAGCCGCGGTCAGCCGGCAGCACCGGCCCCGCGCATCCCGCCGCTGGCGGTACCTTCTCTTGCAGCAGCTGCTCGCGCACCGCCTTGCTGTCGGTGATGGGCACCGCCTGGATCTGCTCCTGGCGCTGCTTGGCGTCCTGGATCCAGAGCAGCAGCGCGTCGCAGCTCTCGCGGTAGTACCGCAGCTGCCGGCCCAGCTGGTCCAGCTCGCGCTGGCGCAGGTCGCTCTGCGCCAGCACCGCCTGCCAGCGCTCCAGCAGCTGCTGCACGCGCTCCCGGTACCGCTCCAGGTCCACGTCGCGCTCGCTGTGGCCCCGGACCATCCGCTCGTTGACGTCCTTGGCCTTGCTCAGGTCGGTCTCCAGCGTGTTGAAGAAGGGCTGGTGGCCCTCGGCCTGCGCACGCAGCCGCTGCCGCACAGAACGGGGGTCACGGGGTCATCCAATGGTTGGAAAACACCCTCAAGATCATCGAGCCCAACCGTTGACCCAACCCTGGCACGAACCCGCGTCCCTAAGAACCTCAGCCCGTCCCGGTGCCGTTACCTTGAGCTCGGCCTTGCTGGCCTCCAGCTCCTTGAGGTCAGCCGGCACGGTCTGCACGTCCTTCAGCTGGTCCTCGTACTTCTTGACCAGCTCCTCCGCGCCCTGAGTGCTGCGGATCACCAGGTTGATGGTCTTCAGCCTGCGGGGAGAGGAGACGGCTCAGCCGGCGCCGGCGGCACGGAGCTCGGGGAAGGGGGGACACTCCAGCACCGCTGGGCCATGAAAATGATCTGAGCTGGAACATCCCTGGGGAGAAAGGCTGAGAGAGCTGGGGGCTCAGCCCGGGAAGACCTTAGTGCAGACGTTACAGACTTACAAGGGGTCAATAAGAAAGATGAGGACAGAGTTTGGAGCAGGGCCTGGTGTGATAGGACAAGGGGTGATGGTTTAAACTAAAGGAGGGAGATTCAGGCTGGACATGAGGAAGGAATTGTTGCCCTGAGGGTGGTGAGAGCCCGGCCCAGGTTCCCAGAGAGGTGGTGGATGAACCATCCCTGAGACATCCCAGAGCTGGACGGGGCTCTGAGCACCCTGAGCTGCTGAAATGTCCCTGAGGTTGGGCCGGTGACCTTCGGAGGTCCCTCCACCCCAAACCATCTGATGATCCCGCGATTCCTGCAGGACCCCTCGAGCCCACCCAGCCAGCGCAGGCTCATCCCGGCTGGTGACGCCGGAGCCGCGCGGGGTCGGGCACTCACTTCTCCAGGTAGATGCTGGACAGGCTGTACACCTGGCTCATCTTCTGCAGCGTCACGTCCAGCTCTGAGCGCAGCACGGGCGCCGAGCTGGCCTGCTCGGGCTGCGCCAGCACCTGCTCCGTCTTCTCGCTCACCTTGTCCAGGTTCTTCTTGATGCCCTCCAGCTCCAGGTGGGTTTGCTGCGGGGACAGGAGGGTCCCTCACTCCCACTGTCCCCCCATGTGACACCGTGTCCCTGGCCACCCCCGCCCTGGAGAGGAGCAGCGCAGGGGGCTGCAGCCCACCCGTGTGGTGGACACGAGGAGAAACGGCTTTGCGCTAGGGTGACAGAGCACTGAACAGGCTCCCCAGGGAGGGGTCACGGCCCAACCCGACAGTGTTCAACAAGAGACTGGACACCGTCCTCAGACACACGGGGTGACCTGTGGGGTGTCCTGGGCAGGGACAGGAAACTGCTTTGTGGTCTCCTAAGAGTGCATCTTTTTGGTCCTGCTGAGATGCTCTTCCAACCACCTTTCACCAGATTTACTGGCCCGGGTTCCCAGACAGGTGGCGGATGAACCATCCCTGATACATCCCAGGCCAGGCTGGACAGGGCTCTGAGCACCCTGAGCTGGGAAATGTCCCTGCTCATGGCAGGGGGGGGACTGGGGAGCTGGGGAGGTCCCTCCAACCCAACTCTGTGATTCTGTGGTCCCTGTGGGTCCCTTCCAGCTCAGGACATCCTGTGATTCCATGAGACATCGCGGGGTCTCCTCTGGGGACACTCGAACCCGCCGAACGTGTCCTGTGCCACCTGTTCTCTCGACCCTGCGCTAGCAGGGCTTGGACAGGGGATCTCCAGAGGTCCCTTCCACCCCAACCGTCCCGTGATTGGGGATTCCGTGACACACCCAGCCCCGCTGGGGGCACCAGGGTCCCTGTCCCCATGTGCAGTGACAGGGTCCCCATCCCTGTTACAGGTGCCAGGGTCCCCATCCCCATGTGCAGTGACAGGGTCCCCATCCCTGTTACAGGTGCCAGGGTCCCCATCCCCATGTGCAGTGACAGGGTCCCCATCCCTGTTACAGGTGCCAGGGTCCCCATCCCCATGTGCAGTGACAGGGTCCCCATCCCCATGTGCAGTGACAGGGTCCCCATCCCTGTTACAGGTGCCAGGGTCCCCATCCCCATGTGCAGTGACAGGGTCCCCATCCCTGTTACAGGTGCCAGGGTCCCCATCCCCATGTGCAGTGACAGGGTCCCCATCCCTGTTACAGGTGCCAGGGTCCCCATCCCCATGTGCAGTGACAGGGTCCCCATCCCTGTTACAGGTGCCAGGGTCCCCATCCCCATGTGCAGTGACAGGGTCCCCATCCCTGTTACAGGTGCCAGGGTCCCTATCCCCATATGCAGTGACAGGGTCCCCGTCCCTGTTACAGGTGCCAGGGTCCCCATCCCCGTGTGTGGTGTCAGGGTCCCCATCCCTGTTACAGGGACCAGGGTCCCCATCCCCATGTGTGGTGTCAGGGTCCCCATCCCTGTTACAGGTGCCAGGGTCCCTGTCCCCATGTGTGGTGCTAGGGTCCCCATCCCTGTGTGTGGTGCTGGGGTCCCCGTGTGCGGTGCCAGGGTCCCCATCCTCATGTGTGGTGTCAGGGTCCCCATCCCCATGTGTGGTGCCAGGGTCCCCATGTGTGGTGCTGGGGTCCCCATCCCCGTGTGTGGTGCCAGGGTCCCCCTGTGTGGTGCTGGGGTCCCCATCCCCATGCGCACTGCGGGGTCCCCGTCCCCTGCGGCCGCACCTGCTGCTCGGAGATGCGCTGTGCGCACTCGCGGGCCGGGTCCTTGTCCAGGGGCAGGCGGATGCGGTGGATGGTGCGGGACTCGCAGCTCTC
Source organism: Columba livia (assembly GCF_036013475.1). NCBI lineage: Eukaryota > Metazoa > Chordata > Aves > Columbiformes > Columbidae > Columba > Columba livia. The sequence goes on along the minus strand of NC_088603.1, from coordinate 162,984,990 downwards.
CAGCTGCAGGCGGATGTCCTTCAGCTGCGAGATGTAGCTCTTGCACAGCGACTCGTCCTGCTCGCCTGCGGGGACGCCGGGGACGGGTCAGCGCCCTCCCGCTCCCTGCGGCCCCAGGGACACCCGCAGCCCGGGGCGGCGGGGACGGGGCGCTCACCTTTCTCCTGGCTGCGCAGCAGCAGCTCGTACTTGTGCGTGCAGGCGTTGTAGTCGCGCTCGGCCTGCAGCCGGTCGTCGGGCTGGAACGCCTGCGAGTCCTGGCTGTCGCGCAGGAACTCCTGGTAGTGGGTGTCCAGGCTGCGCAGGACCTGCCGGCACTCCTCGGCATGCAGAGAGCGGAACTGCGCGGGAGCACCGCGTCACCCCGCCGCCCGGGGGGAAAGACCCCCAGGGTCAGTGATCCAACCACAACCCCCCCCTGTCTCTGCCCCCTGTCCTGAGAACCTCGTGTCCGTCTGCCCAGCCCTCCAGGGCTGGTGACTCCAGCACTGCCCTGGGCAGCCTGTTCAATGCCCCACAGCCCTTTGGGGAAGAAATTGTTCCCACATCCAACCTCAACCTCCCCTGGGCAACTTGAGGCCGTTTCCTCTGCTCCTGGCGCTTGTTCCTGGGGAGCAGAGCCCGACCCCCCTGGCTCCAAGCTCCTTTCAGGCAGTTCAGAGATCAGAAGGTCTCCCCTCAGCTCCTGTTCTCCAGCTGAACCCCCAGGTCCCTCAGTCTCCATCACACTTGTGCTCCAGCCCCTCACCAGCTCCATTCCCTTCTCTCCACTCGCTCCAGCACCTCAGGGGTTTCTTGGCTTGAGGGGCCCAGAGCTGCCCCCAGGGTTCAGGTTTGGCCTCCCCAGTGCCCAGGGGCTCCACCAGTTCCCCGGGACCCCCAGGACCCCACGCTGGGGCCAACTCACGGTGAGGTGCGACCAGGCCTGGATCTGCTGGATGTCGCGGCTCAGGCACTGCCAGGACAGGAGGCAGCGCATGTCCAGGTGCAGCTGGTGCCAGAGCTCCAGGAGCTGCTGGTGAGTGGCCTCCAGCCTGCGGGAGGTGCTGGGGTCAGGGGGGGCGGTGGGGACCCCACGGGTGGGGGACACCGCGGATGGGGTGACCACACAGCCAGGGGCTGAGGAGGGACCCCAGGGATGGGGGGACCCTACAGTCCGGGGAGACCCCACAGACAAGGGGGACGCCATGGATGAGTAGGGACCCCACAGACAGGAAAGATCACACAGACAGGGGGGACCTCAAGGACATGCGTGACCCCAAGGACTGGGGGTCCCCAAGGACTGGGGGGTCACACAGACAGGGGGGACCCCACGGCTAAGGAGAGACCTCACAGACAGTGGCACCCCACAAACAAGGGAACCCCACAGACTGGAGCACCCCGAGGATGAGGAGGGACCCCATAGACAGGGGGCATATCATAGACATGGGCACCCCAAGGTCATAGGAGACCCCAAGGATGAGGAGGGACCCCACAGATGGGGCATATCATAGACAGGGGGACCCCACAGACAAGGGACCCACAGATCCAGGTACTGCACGGACAGGGGGACCTCCTGGACAAGGGAACCCCACAGACAGTGGGGATCTCATGGTCGGGGGGACCCCACGGACAGCAGAGATTCCATGGACAGAGGGACCCCAGGGACAGCAGGGATCCCATAGACAGAGGGACCTCATGGACAAGGGGACCCCACAGACAGTGGGGATCTCAAGGTCGGGGGGACCCCACAGACAGTAGGGATCCCATAGACAGAAGGACCCCCAGGGACAGGGGGGAACCCCACAGATGAAGGGGACCCTATGGACAAGGGGACCCCACGGACAGTGGGGATCTCATGGTCAGGGGGGACCCCATGGACAGCAGGAATTCCATGGACAGAGGGACCCCAGGGACAGGGGGGACCCCACAGATGAAGGGGGCCCTATAGACAAGGGAACCCCCCAGACTGCCCGGACAGGGGGGACCTCATGGACAAGGGGATCCCATGGATAGGGGGGACCCCACAGACAGGGGACCACATGGACAGAGGGACCCCAGGGACAGGGGAAACCACACAGACAGGTCCCCACGGTTGGGGGTCCCCGCGGGTGGGGGTCCCCGCGCTGACCTGCGCACGGCGTCCAGCGCCTCGCTGTTGGGGGGGGGCAGCAGGAAGCAGACGGAGGGGACGATGGCCTCGCTGCCGCCGGCGCTCAGCACCTTCCAGCGCTGCGGCTGCGCGTTGCTGAGCAGCGCGCACTCGTCGTTCTTGTGCACCGTGATCTGGAGGGGCACAGGGGCGTCAGACCGGGCGGGGGACCCCATGTGTGTCCCCCCCCGGCCCTCCCACCATCCCCGCACCTCGATCTGCTTGTAGTCGCAGACGGCCTGGATGGGGGGCCGGCCGTGCAGGGGGGCGCCGGCGCCGCGCGGCTTCAGCTGCACGATGGTCTTGGCGCGGCGCGCCAGCCCCCCCAGCTGCGCCCCGTACTCCGCCAGCTGCTCCTTCTGCTCCTGCAGCACCAACGGGGGGTCAGGGGGGCCCGCTGCACCCCCCGGGGTGGGGGCAGCGGGGTGGGGGGTTTGGGGGGGCACTGCAGCAAGGTGGGGTGCGGGAAACTGGGGGGGTCACTCCTGAAGCGGGGTCTGTGTGTGGGGAGGGTGTCACCGCAGTGTGGGGGGTGCAGCGGGGGGTGCTTGGGGGAATCATCCTCGGGGGGCTGCAGGGGGATGGGGGTCACCCCGGGGGCTGCAGGGGGCTCAGGGATTGGGGGATCACCCCGGGGCTGCAGGGGGCTCAGGGACTGGGGGAGTCACCCCGGGGGCCACAGGGGGACCCATGCACACAGGGGTCACTGTGGGGCTGCAGGGGGATCTGGGGGTGACCCCAAGGGTTGCAGGAGGTCTGGGGACCATCATGGGGCCACAACAGGGGTTCATGCATTGGGGGGTCACCCCAAGGGCTGCAATGGGGCTGGGAGGGTCATCCCTGGGGCTGCTTGGTGGGGGATCACCCTGGGGCTGCTGGGGGTGACCCCGGGGGTTGCAGTGGGTCTGGGGGTCACCGCAAGGGCTGCAGGGGGGCTGGGGGGTTATCCCTGGGGCTGCTTGGGGAACTGGGGGTGACCCCGGGGGTTGCAGTGGGTCTCGGGTCACCCCAGGGGCTGCAGGGGGGCTGGGGGGTTATCCCTGGGGCTGCTGGGGGGCTGGGGGTGACCCCGGGGGTTGCAGTGGGTCTGGGGTCACCCCAGGGGCTGCAGGGGGGCTCACACATTGGGGGGAATCATCCTGGGGCTGCAGGGCGTCTGGGGGTCACCTTGGGGGCTACAGGGGGCTCAGGGATTGGGGGTGGTCACATCACCCCAGGGGCTGCAGGGGGTCTGGGGGTCACCTTGGGGGCTGCAGAGGGGCTCACGCATTGGGGGCAGTCGTGCTACCCCTGGGGTTGCAGGGGGTCACCCCAGGGCCGCAGGGGGGTCCCGCCACGGGGTCCCGCCGGGGGGGTCCCGCCAGGGGGTCTGAGCCGGGGTCCCGGGGGGCTGGGCCCCTCACCAGGCAGTCCTGCAGCAGGTCCTCCAGCCGCGTCACCGTGATGCTGCGGTCACACGAGTATTTCTTCCTCATGTTCTCCTGCGTCTTCCGCAGGAACTCCTCGGCCTCCCGCACGTCAGCGAAGAACTGGGGGGCCGGGGGGGTCAGCTGGGTCGTCACCCGGCCGCGGGTGACCCGGGGACCCCCCCACATGCCCCCCGAATCCCCGTACCTGGAAGTAGGCGCTGTTCTCCTTCAGATGCGCCTCGATGCAGCAGCACAGCTGGAGCATCCAGCTCCACTGGGTCTGCAGGGCCGCCTGGAACGCCTGCGCGGGACACGGGACACGCGTCAGGGTCACCTGCCCGTGCTGCCACCGGCACCAGCACCGGCATCGCCACCACCACCGCCACTGCCACCGGCATTGCCACCACTGCCACCAGCATCGCCGCCACCACCACTGCTGCCACCAGCATCACCACTGCCACCAGCATCGGCACCGGCATCACCATCGCCACTGCCACTGGCACTGCCATCACCACCACCACCGGCACCACCCAGCCACCCAGACAACCCTGGCCCCCCTCGGCCTCCCAAGAGCCCCTCCAGGCCCCATGGCTCCCCCCAGCTCTCCAAGACCCCCATGCTCCCCCTGGCCCCCCTCGGTCCCCCAAGAGCCCCTGGGTCCCCTCAGTCCCCCAGGAGAGCCTCCAGGTCCCCCAGCTCCCCTCAGCACCCCCTGACCCCCCAGACCCATCTCAGACCCTCAAGACCCCCCAGTGCCCCCCAGGTCCCCCCATGCCAGCCCTGGCACCCCAGGCGCCCTCTGGGCCCCCCAGGCCCCCCATATCCCCCCTGGTCCCCCAGACCCTTCTCAGCCCCCCAAAGACGCCCCGTGACCCCTCAGGGACCTCAAAGCTGCCCACGTTCCCCATGGTCCCCGGCCCCACCTCCAGCGTGTGCCGCGCCGGGTGCTCGTCCCGCTGACAACCCCCCCAAGACCCCAGGCCCCCCAGGACCCCGGCCCCACCTCCAGCGTGTGCCGCGCCGGGTGCTCGTCCCGCAGCAGCCGCTCCGCCGAGCTCTGCAGCTCCTTGATGCGCCGCTCCCGCAGCTCCAGCTCCCGCATCAGCGCCTGCGCGGGCACGGACAGTGCGCGTGGACGTGTGGCCGGCCACGGGCATCTGTCTGGCCACGGACGTCTGTCCAGCCGTGGACGTGTGTCCGGCCATGTGTGTGGGGGGGTGGGTGTGGGTGTGTCTGCGTGTGCGTGCACACCACGTGTGTGTGTGTGTGTCTGTGTGCGTGTGCGTCTGTGTGTGCGTGTGTGCCACGTGTGCATGAATGTGTGTCTGTGTGCGTGTGTCTGTGTGTGCCATGTGCGTGTGTCTGTGTGTGCCACGTGTCTGTGTGTGCGTGTGTCTGTGTGTGCCACGTGTGTGTGTCTGTGTCTGTGTGTGCGTGTGTCTGTGTGTGCCATGTGCGTGTGTCTGTGTGTGCCACGTGTCTGTGTGTGCGTGTGTCTGTGTGTGCCACGTGTGTGTGTCTGTGTCTGTGTGTGCGTGTGTCTGTGTGTGCCATGTGTCTGTGTGTGCGTGTGTCTGTGTGTGCCACGTGCGTGTGTCTGTGTGCCAGGTGTGCGTGTGTCTGTGTGTGCCACGTGTCTGTGTGTGCCACGTGTCTGTGTGTGCCACGTGTCTGTGTCTGTGTGTGCGTGTGTGTGTGTGTGTGTGCGTGTGTCTGTGTGTGCGTGTGCGTGTGTCTGTGTGTGCGTGTGTCTGTGTGTGCCACGTGTCTGTGTGTGCCACGTGTGCGTGTGTCTTTGTGTGTGTGTGTGTGTGTGTACACCACGTGTGCATGTGTGTGTCTGTGTGTGTGTGTACCACGTGTGTGTGTCTGTGTGCCCACATGTGTGTGTGTCTGTGTGTGTGTGAGTGTGCCACGTGTGCATGTCTGTCTGTGTGTGTCTGTGTGTGCGTGCCACGTGTGTGTGTGTGTGTGTGTGTACCGCGTGTGCGTGTGTGTGTGTGTGTGTGTACCACGTGTGCGTGTGTGTGTGTGTGTGTGTGTGTGTACCACGTGTGTGTGTGTGTGTGTGTGTGTGTGTGTGTGTGTGTGTGTGTGTACCATGTGTGCGTGTCCGTGTGCCCACATGTGCGTGTCTGTGTCTGTGTGTGTCTGCCTGTCTACATGTCTGTGCACCTGTCTGTGTGTCCAGCTGTGTCTGTGTGTCTGTTCATGTCTGTGCATCTGTCTGCGTGTCTGTTCATCCATCTCTATGTGTGTGTCCGCCTGTGTGTCTGTGTGTCTGTCTGTCTGTGTATCTCTATGTGTGTGTCTGCATGCACGTGTGTCCACCTGTGTGTCTGTCTGTGGTCTGTGAGTCTGTCTGTGCATGTCTGTGCATCTGTCCGTGTCTGTGCGTCCCTCTGTGCACCAACGTGTCTGTGTGTCCATCCGTGCGCCTGTGTGTCTGTCTGTGTGTTCGTGCACGTCTGTGTGTCTGTCCGTGCATGTCTGTGCGTCCATGTGGCTGCCGGGGACACGGGGGTCTCAGGGAGGGGACACGGGGGCTGGGGGTGACAGGGAGGGGACAGGGGGGTCTCAGGGGACAGGGAGGGGACAGGGGGGTCTCAGGGGACAGGGAGGGGACAGGGGGGTCTCAGGGTGCTCAGCCTGAGCGCACAGATGCGGTTCCGGTCGGTGACTGCGAGGGGACAAGAACTCCGGCCCGATCAGGGAGAACGGGCAGAGCCGGCGGCAGGAGGGGACAGAGCGGGGCTGGAGCTGCGGCACAGCACGGGGACACGGCAGGGACGGCGACACGGCAGGGACGGCGACACGGCAGGGACGGGGACACGGCAGGGACGGCGACACGGCAGGGACGGCGACACGGCAGGGACGGGGACACGGCAGGGACGGGGACACGGCAGGGATGGGGACACGGCAGGGACGGGGACACGGCAGGGACGGCACAGCACGGGGACACGGCAGGGACGGGGACACGGCAGGGACGGGGACACGGCAGGGACAGCACAGCGCGGGGACACGGCAGGGACGGGGACACGGCAGGGACGGGGACACGGCAGGGACAGCACAGTGCGGGGACACAGCAGGGATGGTGACACGGCAGGGACAGCAGGCTGGGGTGACACGGCAGGGATGGTGACACGGCAGGGACAGCAGAGCAGGGTGACACGGCAGGGACAGTGCAGCACGGTGACAGGGAAGGGACAGCAGGCTGGGGTGACACGGTAGGGACAGCAGGCTGGGGTGACACGGCAGGGATGGTGACAGAGCAGGGACAGCAGAGCAGGGTGACAGGGCAGGGACAGTGCAGCACGGTGACACGGCAGGGACAGCAGGCTGGGGTGACACGGCAGGGACAGCAGAGCAGGGTGACAGGGCAGGGACAGTGCAGCACGGTGACACGGCAGGGACAGCAGGCTGGGGTGGCCAAAGAGCATCTTCTGCACAGGGTGCGGGGGCACCTTAAAAATCTGTCACCACTGGGACAGAGGGACAGGGACTGTGCAGGTGCAGGGACAGGGACACACAGGGACAGGGACAGAGACACCCAGGGACACAGACAGGACTGCAGGGACAGGGACACCCAGGGACAGGGACAGGACTGCACAGGGACAGGACCACACAGGACAACAGCATGCAGGGACAGGGAGGGACAGGGACAGGACTGCGCATTGACAGCCATGTGCAGGGACGGGGACAGTCACACCCAGGGATGGGACTGTGCAGGGACAGGGACAGTGACACGGAGGGACAGGGAGGGACAGGGACAGGACTGTGCAGGGACAGGGACAGTGACACGGAGGGACAGGACTGTGCAGGGACAGGGAGGGACAAGCACAAACAGGGACAGGGACATGCAGGGACAAGCACATGTAGAGACAGGGCCAGACCTGTGCAGGGACAGGGACAGACGGACGGGGATGGACAGGGCCAGTGACATGCAGGGACAGGAGGGCCAGTGACGCCCAGGGCCAGTGAGCCCCAGAGCCAGGGCCAGTGACACCCAGGGCCAGTGACACCCAGGGCCAGTGAGCCCCGGAGCCAGGGCCAGTGACACCCAGGGCCAGTGACACCCAGGGCCAGTGAGCCCCGGAGCCAGGGCCAGTGACACCCAGGGCCAGTGACCCCCGGGGCCAGTGACCCCCAGGGCCAGTGACCCCCAGGGCCAGTGACGCCCAGGGCCAGTGAGCCCCGGGGCCGCGGCCGTACCGAGTAGCTGTCCTTCTTGGCCGCCATGTTGGGGTTGCGGTCGCTCCAGTCAAACGTCACCTCCTCCTCCTCCTTCTCGTTGAGCCACATGAGCTCCTTGGTGGCGGCGCCGACGAAGCCGTGCAGGCTCTCCAGCTGCCGCAGCCGCGCCCGCGACGAGCTCTGCGGCACAGCATGGCATGGCATGGCATGGCGTGGCACGGCACGGCACGGCACGGCATGGGAGGGGTGCGCTGAGCCACAGCTGCACCCAAACTGCACCCCCAAACCTGCACCCCAAACCTGCACCCAAACTGCACTGGCTGTGACCCCAAACTGCACCCAAACCCGCACCCCCCCAAAACCTGCACCCCACACCTGCACCCCACACCTGCAACCCCAGCCCTATGACCCCAAACCTGCACCCAAACCTGCACCCCCAAAACCTGCACTGCAAATGTGCACCCAAACCTGCACCCCCAAACCTGCACCCCGCAAACCTGCACATCCACCCATGTGTCCCCGTGTGCCCCCATGTCCCACACCCCACTGTGTCCCCCGCGGGTCCCCCCATGTCTCACATCCCCCCTGAGTCCCCCCATGTCCCACACCTCCCCGTGTCCTCGTGTCCCCCCATGTCCCCGTGTTCCCATGTCCTACACTCCCCCATGTCCCCATGTCCCACACCCCCCCGTGTCCCCGTGTCCCCATGTCCCACACCCCCCCGTGTTCCTGTGTCCCCCATGTCTCACATCCCCCCGTGTCCCCATGTCCCACACCCCGCCGTGCCCCCATGTCCCCCCATGTCCCACACCCCCCCGTGTCCCACATCCCCCCCACGTCCCTGTGTCCCTGTGGGTCCCCCCATGTCCCACATCCCGCCCTGTGTCCCCGTGTCCCCCCATGTCCCACACCCCCCCATGTCCCCGTGGGTCCCCCCATGTCCCCGGCGCGGCTCTCACCAGCAGCGCGGCGTACTGCAGGTCCAGCTTGCCCAGGCAGTCGCGGTAGGCGCTGCGGGGGCCGGGGGACAGCTGCGCCTGGGGGGGCACGGCGTGAGCGGGGACCCGCCAGCCCCGGGACAGCGGCGCCCTGCCCCCAGCACCCCCACAACCCAGGGGGGCCGGGGGAGACCCCAACAACGGGGAGGGTGGGTGCGGGGCGGGGCTGGGGGCACAGGGCACCCCTGAGCAGTTTGGGGACCCCTGGGAGCGGGGCGGTGGGCACAGGGCACCCCTGAGCAGTTTGAGACCCCTGGGAGCGGGGCGGGGAACACAGGGCACACCTGAGGGGTTTGGGACCCCCGGGAGCAGGAGCAGGGGCAGCCCTAGGGGATCCCCAGGAGCACAATGGGGGCAGCCCTGGGGGTTTTGGGGACCCCCAGGAGCAGGGGTGGGGGCAGCCCCAGGGCTATTGGGGACTCTCAGGCACAGGGGCAGTCCCAGGGCTCTTTGGGACCCCCAGGAGCAGGGGCAGCCCTAGGGGACCCCCAGGAGCAGGAATGGGGGCAGCCCCAGGGGCCTTTGGGATCCCCAGGAGCAGGGGCAGTCCCAGGGGTTCCAGGGACCCCCAGGCACAGGGGCAGCCCCGGGGGTCTTTAGGACCCCCGTGAGCAGAGTTGGGGGCAGCCCCAGGGGTCTTTGGGACCCCCCAAGAGCACAATGGGGGCAGCCCCGAGGGCCTTTGGGACCCCCAGGAGTAGGGGTGGGGGCAGCCCCAAGGCTATTGGGGACCCCCAGGCACAGGGGCAGCCCCAAGGGTCTTGGGGACCCCCAGGCAGAGGAGTGCGGGAAGCCCCAGGGGTCTTTGGGGCCCCCAGGAGCAGGGGCAGCCCCAGGGGTTTCGGGGACCCCCAGGAGCACAGTGGGGGCAGCCCCAGGGGTCTTTGAGACCCCCGGGCGCAGGGGCAGCCCTAGGGGACCCCCAGGAGCACGGTGGGGGCACCCCGGGGGTCTTTGGGACCCCCAGGTGCAGGGGCAGCCCTAGGGGACCCCCAGGTGCAGGAATGGGGGCAGCCCCAGGGCTCTTTGGGACCCCCAGGTGCAGGGGCAGCCCTAGGGGACCCCCAGGAGCAGGAATGGGGGCAGCCCCAGGGGCCTTTGGGATCCCCAGGAGCAGGGGCAGTCCCAGGGATTCCAGGGACCCCCAGGCACAGGGGCAGCCCCGGGGGTCTTTGGGACCCCCGTGAGCAGAGTTGGGGGCAGCCCCAGGGGTCTTTGGGGACCCCTAGGCACAGGGGAAGCCCTAGGGGACCCCCAGGAGCAGAGGCAGCCCCAGGGCTCTTTGGGACCCCCCAGGAGCACAATGGGGGCAGCCCCGAGGGCCTTTGGGACCCCCAGGAGTAGGGGTGGGGGCAGCCCCAGGGCTATTGGGGACCCCCAGGCACAGGGGCAGCCCCAAGGGTCTTGGGGACCCCCAGGCAGAGGAGTGCGGGAAGCCCCAGGGGTCTTTGGGGCCCCCAGGAGCAGGGGCAGCCCCAGGGGTTGCAGGGACCCCCAGGAGCACAGTGGGGGCAGCCCTGGGGGTCTTTGGGACCCCTGGGCGCAGGGGCAGCCCTAGGGGACCCCCAGGTGCAGGAATGGGGGCAGCCCCAGGGCTCTTTGGGACCCCCGGGCGCAGGGGCAGCCCTAGGGGACTCCCAGGAGCACGGTGGGGGCACCCCGGGGGTCTTTGGGACCCCCAGGTGCAGGGGCAGCCCTAGGGGACCCCCAGGCGCAGGAATGGGGGCAGCCCCAGGGCTCTTTGGGACCCCCGGGCGCAGGGGCAGCCCCGGGGCTCTCGTGCCGCGGGGCGCAGGGGGTCCCGCTCACCTCGTCGGCGCGCGCGCGCTCGATCTTGGCGCGGAACTCCTCGACGGAGTGGTGCAGGCCGCGGTGGGCGCCCAGCTGCGCCTCCACGGTGGGCAGGTCCACCCCCCACTCGGCCGCCGCCAGCCGCCGCTGGTTCTCCTCCACCCAGCCCAGCAGGTCCTGCAGGTACCGCAGCGGCGCCTCGTCCGGCTCCGCGCGCGGCCGCTGCGCCGGCGCCGCCGCCACCACCCCCGACTTGAGGCGCAGGTTGAACTCGGTGCGGATGGCCACCAGGCGCTCGTGCAGGCGGTACACCCTGCGGGCAGCCGCACGTCGGCACGGGCGCGCCGGGACACGGGGAAGAGACGGAACACAGGGGACGGGGGAGGGACCGGGGGACGTTGGAGGGAATAGACGAAAGAGGGATATAGGGGACATGGGGACATTGGAGGGACATGGGGGAAATAGAGGGAATACAGGAAAGAGGGATATAGGGGATATGGGGACATTGGAGGGACATGGGGGAAATGGGGACACTGGAGGGACATGGGGACATTGGAGGAAATAGAGGAAAGAGGGATGTAGGGGACATAGGGACATTGGAGGGACATGGGGACATTGGAGAGAATAGAGGAAAGAGGGACATAGGGGACATGGGGACATTGGAGGGACATGGGGACACTGGAGAGACATGGGGACACTGGAGAGAATAGAGGAAAGAGGGATATAGGGGACACGGGGACATTGCAGGGACATGGGTACATTGGAGGGAATAGAGGAAAGAGGGATATAGGGGACATGGGGACATTGGAGGGACATGGGGGAAATGGGGACACTGGAGGGACATGGGGACATTGGAGGGACATGGGGGAAATAGAGGGAACAGAGGAAAGAGGGTCATAGGGGACATGGGGACGTTGGAGGGACATGGGGGAAATAGAGGGAATAGAGGAAAGAGGGACACAGGGGACATAGGGACACTGGAGGGACATGGGGGAAATAGAGGGAATAGAGGAAAGAGGGACATGGGGTCATTGGAGGGACATGGGGACATTGTAGGGGAATAGAGGAAAGAGGGACATAGGGAACATGGGGACATTGGAGGGACATGGGAAATAGAGGGAATAGAAGGAAGACGGACACAGGGGACATTGGAGGGACATTGGAGGGACATGGGGACATTGGAGGTCAGGGGTGAAATAGAGAGACATGAGGGGCACAGGGGACATGGATGGAAAGGGGGACACAGGGGACATAGAAAACAAAGGGGATATGGGGAGCACAAAGGACATGGGGGGCATGGAAGACACGGGGGACGTGGGGAGCACAGGGGACATGGGAGTCATGGGGGATGTGGAGGACACAGAAAATGTGGGGCATGAGGGACATGGAGGCTAAGGGGGGTATGGGGTGCACAGGGGGCACAGGGCACGTGGGGGACACAGGTGACAGGGGCACAGCCAGACAAGCACCAGGGCGCCCAGAGTGGGACATGGCATGTGGGACATGCCACACGGGTCCCAGCACAGCAGCCCCACAGGTCCCAGCGAGGCAGCCCCATGGGTCCCAGCGCGGCAGCCCCACGGGTCCGGAGCGGCAGCCCCACGGGTCCCGGGGCGGCAGCCCCACGGGTCTGGTGCGGCGCGGCCGTACCTGCGGTACATCTGCTCCCCCTGCGGGTGCCGCCCGTCCTTGAGGGTCTGCACGTCGTTGAAGAGCAGCCGGATCATGGCGTCCGCCTTGTCCAGGTCCCGCTCCACCTCGGCCGCCTTCTGCGGCGCCTTCCCCGCGTTCAGCAGCCGGACGTCCTGGGGGGATGCACGGTCAGCGCCGGGGGGACACGGTGGGGACGGGCCCCCGGCGGTGTCCCCGCTCACCGACTGCAGCAGGGTGTCCGCCTGGTTGAGCTGCTCCTCGCACAGCCCCGACTCCATCTGCAGCTTGCTGACGATGCGCTGCAGCCGCTCCAGCCTGCGGGGACGCACACGGGGACAGGCGGACATAGGGACAGGGGGACACGGGGACAGGGGGACACGGGGACAGGGGGACACGGGGACAGGGTCAGCACCGGGCAGCGACCCCCCCTGCCCGCGGCACGGTGCTAACCCATGGCACTGATCTCATCCATGCGCAGCACTGATCCCACCCCACGCAGCACAGACCCTGCCCATGGGGCACAGATCCTGCCTGTGTGGCACTGATCCTGCCCATGAAAGGCACAGCCCCTGCCTATGGAAGGCACAGATCCTGCCCATGCAAGGCACAGATCCTGCCCGTGTGGCACTGATCCTGCCCGTGTGGCACAGACCCTGCCTATGGAAGGCACAGATCCTGCCCGTGCAAGGCACAGATCCTGTCCCTGCATAGCGTGGATCCCAGCCACACACAGCGCAGATCCCATCTATGTGCACACAGCACAGACTTTGCGCCAGCACAGAACAGATCCCACCGCTGCATGGCACAGATCCTGTCCATGCACAGCGTGGATCCTGCCCGTGTGGTGCTGATCCCGTCCGTGCACAGCATGGACCCTGCCCATGTGGTGCTGATCCCATCCATGCAGAGCGCGGATCCTGCTCATGTGGCGCTGATTCCACCCATCCACACACAACACAGACAGCACAGATCCAGCCCTGCCTGGCACGGATCCCATCCATGCACAGCCCAGTTCCCGCCCTATCCAGCCCGGATTCAGCCCCGTGGGGCACAGATCCTGTCCCTGCCCATGGGGCACAGATCCCAGCCCTGCCCAGATCCAGCCCATGGGGCACAGATCCCATCTTTACCCAGATCCAGCCCATGGGGCACAGATCCCATCTCCGCTCAGATCCAGCCCATGGGGCACAGATCCCATCTCCACCCAGATCCAGCCCATGGGGCACAGATCCCATCTTTGCCCAGATCCAGCCCATGGGGCACAGATCCCATCTTTGCCCAGATCCAGCCCATGGGGCACAGATCCCATCTTTACCCAGATCCAGCCCATGGGGCACAGATCCCATCTTTACCCAGATCCAGCCCATGGGGCACAGATCCCATCTCCGCTCAGATCCAGCCCATGGGGCACAGATCCCATCTCCACCCAGATCCAGCCCATGGGGCACAGATCCCATCTCTGCTCAGATCCAGCCCACGGGGCACAGATCCCATCTTTGCCCAGATCCAGCCCACGGGGCACAGATCCCATCTTTACCCAGATCCAGCCCATGGGGCACAGATCCCATCTCTGCCCAGATCCAGCCCATGGGGCACAGATCCCATCTTTGCCCAGATCCAGCCCATGGGGCACAGATCCCATCTCCGCTCAGATCCAGCCCATGGGGCACAGATCCCATCTCTGCTCAGATCCAGCCCATGGGGCACAGATCCCATCTTTGCCCAGATCCAGCCCATGGGGCACAGATCCCATCTCCGCTCAGATCCAGCCCACGGGGCACAGATCCCATCCCTGCCCAGATCCAGCCCATGGGGCACAGATCCCATCCTTGCCCAGATCCAGCCCATGGGGCACAGATCCCATCTCTGCCCAGATCCAGCCCATGGGGCACAGATCCCATCTCCGCTCAGATCCAGCCCATGGGGCACAGATCCCATCTCCGCTCAGATCCAGCCCATGGGGCACAGATCCCATCCCTGCCCAGATCCAGCCCATGGGGCACAGATCCCAGCCCCGATCCCGCCCCCGCCCGGCCGGACCCGGCCCCGCACGCCCAGCGGCGACTGTGCCCGCCCAGCCCCGATCCCGCCCCTGCAGCCCCGGATCCCGGATCCCAGATCCCAGCTCTGCCTGGGCCAGGAGCCCCGACCCATCCCCATCCCACCATCCCCATCCCATCCTGCTCCCTGTCCCCATCCCGCCCCCATCCCCGTCCCATCACCCCGTCCCGCTCCCCATTCCGTCCCGTCACCCCCACACCGCTCCACCCCCGGGCGGGCTCCGGCCCCTCCCACCCTGTCCCCCCCCCCCCAACCTGCGCTGCCACCACCTCCCCCCGCTTCGCTGCGAGCCCCCCGGGCCGGGCGGGGCCAGGCCGAGCTGAGCGGAGCCCAGCAGAGCCGAGCCGAGCCGAGCGGAGCCCGGCAGAGCCGAGCCCAGCCCAGCCCAGCCCAGCCCAGCCCAGCCCGGGCTGCGCTCTACCCGGCGGCCGCGCTGACGTCCCGGAGCCCGTGACTCACTCACCCCGCGGCTCCACCGCCGGGGGGGCTCGGGGGGGCAGGGACACCCCACCCGGCCCAGCCCAGCCCGCGGTTTGGCTGCGGGGAGCGGGAGCAGCGCCAGCACAGCGCGGCCCCCCCGGACCGATGTGTCCCCCATCTCAGTGACATCCTGCTGGGTCCCCCATCCCAGTGCCCCCCGCGCCGGGTCCCCCCATCCCAGTGCCCCCCCGCCGGGCCTCCATCCAGTGCCCCCCCGCACTCGCCTCTCGAACTCGGCCCGCAGCAGCTTCTCCCGCTCCAGCACGGCCACGTGCAGTTTGCCCCATTCCTTCTCCACGTCCAGCGGGTGGTACCCGGGGGGCACCTTCAGCTGCCCCGACTGCACCGCACCCTGCGGGTGCCCCCCCGCCCGTCAGAGCGCGAGCGGGACCAGGGGGCGAGGGCAGGACCCGGGGTGGGGGCGAGGGAAGGACCGGGGGTGGGGGCACAAGGGCAGGACCCGGGTGGGGGGGCGAGGGCAGGACCCGAAGTGGGGGGGCGAGGGCAGGATCCTGGAGTTGGGGACAAGGGCAGGATCCTGGAGTTGGGGGCGAGGGCAGGACCCGGGGTTGGGGCCACATCCCGGCTGCTCCACACCAGAGAAGCACCCAGAACCCCCAGTCCCCCCCAGCACCCCAGACCCTTGGGACCCCCAGCATCCCAGGCCCCCTTGACCCTCAGAATTCCAGCCCCTTGGGGCCCTCAGTCCCTCCCAGTATCCCGGACCCCTGAGACCTCCAGCCCCTTGGGAACCCAAGAGTCCAGGACCCCCCCATGCACCAGGACCCTGGACCCCCCACCATCTTGGGATCCCCAAAGCCCTGGGACCCTGGCCCCTCAGGATTCCAGCTCCCTGTGACCCCCAGCACCCCCAGCATCCCAGAACCCCTGGGACCCCCAGTCCCCACCTGCCCTGGCACCCCAGGACCCCCAGTCTCCCCCAAGCTCCCCGGGACCCCAGACTCTTGAGACCCCCAGCACACTGGAGCCCCCTCAGTCCTCCAGGACCTCCAGGCACCCGAGGACACTGGACATCTGGGACCCCCGACCCCCTGCAAGCCCCCGGGCCCCCTGTCCCCGGGCCCCCAGCCCCGCGGGACCCGCGGCCAGCGGCGCGGCGCACCTCCAGCGCCTGGAAGATGGCCTTGGAGCGGTTCTTGTCAGCCTCCTTGGCCGGCAGCTCCGTCTCCTTGAACTTGAGGAACTGGCGCCAGAGGATCTGCCGAGAGGGGGCGGTTCAGGGGGGCAGCGGAGCCCCCGGACCCCTCGCGACCCCCTGCTCGGGTGACCCCCCCAGCCATTTTCCATGTGTGTGCAGCGGGGAAGGAAGGGGCCGGGCAGGAGCTGGTGTTTGCCACCGGTGACTCATGGCAGCCTGGAAACTCTGAGTCAGCGGGGCCCTCCCTGCCTGGGGAGCCCCGGCTCTGCCACGGCACGGCACTGAGCCGCACGGTTCCCCCGCCCCACGGCACCGAGCCCCGAGCCCCACGGCTCCCGGCCAGGCTGTGCTGGGGGGCCGGCAGAGCTGCAGCACCAGCTGGGTCCCCGGCGGCGCGGTGGTACTGGGTGCGTGCTGGCCCGGTGCTGCCCGCACTGGGCATGATGCAGCCCGCAGCCGGGCCGCCCGCCAGCTGGGCCGGCGCCAAGCGGCTCCCGGGCAGCGGCTCCGCGTCTCATCCCGCGCCAGCACCGCGGCACCGGCGCGGCTCCCTCACCTCGACCTCCTCGTAGCTGGCGGGGAAGCGGCGCTCCTCGAACAGCACCGTGTGCTGGCGCAGCCACTGCAGCAGCACCGTCACCAGCTCGTAGTACTCCTGCCAGCGCAGCTGCAGCTCCTGCGGACCCACATGTGCGGGGATGGGGACGTGTGGGGACCCACATGTGTGGGGATGGGGACGTGTGGGGACCGGGACGTGTGGGGACAGGGAGGCACAATGGGAGGGCGATGCACACGGGGACAGGGAAACAAGGGGATGGGGACACACATGGGGAGGGGGACACACATGGGGACAGGGAAATGTGAAGAGAGGGACACACATGGGAATGGGGATGCACAAGGGTAAGGGGACATGTGGGGATGGGGATGCATGTGGGGATGGGGACATGTGGGGACGGGGATGCATGTGGGGATGGGGACATGTGGGGACGGGGATGCACGAGGGAAGTGGGACACATGTGGGGACAGGGAAACATGGGGATGGGGACGCATGTGGGGAGGGGGACATATGTGGGGACAGGGAAACGTGGGACGCACATGGGGACAGGGAAATGTGAAGAGGGGGATGCACATGGGGACAGGGATGCACGTGGGGACAGGGAAATGTGTGGACGGGGATGCGCGATGGGAGGGTGATGCACGTGGGGACAGGGAAACGAGGGGATGGGGATGCACGTGGGGAGGGGGACACATGTGGGGACAGGGAAACATGAAGAGGGGGACACACATGGGGATGGGGACGTGTGGGGATGGGGATGCACAATGGGAGGGCAATGTACATGAGGACAGGGGAACTTGTGGATGGGGACGCACATGGGGAGGGGGACATGTGGGGATGGGGATGCATGTGGGGATGGGGACACGTGGGGACAGGGATGCACGAGGGAAGTGGGACACATGTGGGGACAGGGAAACATGGGGATGGGGACGCATGTGGGGAGGGGGACACATGTGGGGACAGGGAAACGTGGGACGCACATGGGGACAGGGAAATGTGAAGAGGGGGATGCACATGGGGATGGGGACGCACATGGGGACAGGGAAATGTGGGGACGGGGATGCATGATGGGAGGACGATGCACGTGGGGACAGGGAAACAAGGGGATGGGGACACACATGGGGAGGCGGACACACATGGGGACAGGGAAACGTGAAGAGGGGGACACACATGGGGATGGGGACGCACATGGGGAGGGGGACATGTGGGGATGGGGACGCATGTGGGGATGGGGACACGTGGGGACAGGGATGCACGAGGGAAGTGGGACACATGTGGGGACAGGGAAACATGGGGATGGGGATGCATGTGGGGAGGGGGACACGTGGGGACAGGGATGCACGAGGGAAGTGGGAGACACGTGGGGACAGGGAAACATGGGGATGGGGATGCATGTGGGGAGGGGGACATATGTGGGGACAGGGAAACGTGGGACACACGTGGGGACAGGGAAAAGTGAAGAGGGGGACGCACGTGGGGACGGGGACGCACGTGGGGACAGGGAAATGTGAAGAGGGGGATGCACATGGGGATGGGGACG
The DNA here is from genome assembly GCF_036013475.1 of Columba livia. Classification (NCBI taxonomy): domain Eukaryota; kingdom Metazoa; phylum Chordata; class Aves; order Columbiformes; family Columbidae; genus Columba; species Columba livia. Next base: position 162,967,018 of record NC_088603.1, on the reverse strand, counting down.
CACATGGGGACAGGGACACACGTGAGGACGGGGAAATGTGGGGACGGGGATGCACGATGGGAGGGCGATGCACATGGGGACAGGGAAACTTGGGGATGGGGACGCACATGGGAAGGGGGCCACGTGGGCACAGGGAAACATGAAGAGGGGGACACACATGGGGATGGGGACGCACGAGGGGATGGGGACACATGGGGACGGGGATGCAGGTGGAGAGGGGGACATACGTGGGGACAGGGAAACGTCCCCAGGAAACAGGGGACACGCATGGGATGGGGACGCACGAGGGGATGGGGCGCGGGGATGTGACAGACGGGGCCAGGGACACGTGGGGCCATGTGCCATTGGGGGGGACACCCGCATGCCCCGGCCCCCCGACTCACGTTGGCCTTGACGCCGTCCTGCACCTCGGGCACGCGCGGCATGGCGTCATACAGCGACGACACGTAGGTGATGATGGACTTCTCGTCCGGCTGCGGCACGTCCACGTCTGCGGAGAGGGGTGGTGAGGGGGGCACGTGGACCCCGCGGGTGACCCCCGACACCGACCCCTGCACCAACCTTCGGGGTCCAGCAGCCGCGTCACCCCCAGGTCCCGCTCAGCCACGGTGAAGGCCTGGTCCAGGTTTTCCAGGTTGCTCTGGCGGTAGACGCGGTTCATGTCGATCAGCATCGGCCTGCGGGCAGCGGGACGGGTCAGGGTCCCAGTGGGGACGCTGCACGGTGGGGACAGAGGGGACAGGGGACAGAGGGGACAGGGGCCAGTGGCAGCGTCCTCTGCCCCATGGCGCGGGGTCCAGCAGCCACGGCACCGGCTGCTTGGAGGAACCCTGGGGGTGACGGGTCCTGCACCCCTGCCCGTGCTGCCTGCACCCCTGCCCATGCTGCCCATGCTCCCTGCAGCCCCCCACCCTGCCCCACGGCACCAGCGGGACCCCCACCCCCAACCCACCAGCACCAGGAGCCAGGGACCCCCCGGCAGCCCCATGCAGGGCCCTGGCACAGGGGGCGTCCCCATGTCCCTGGTGTGTCCCCACGTCCTCCCACGCCCCGGTGCCTACAGCTCCTGGAGCCGCAGGCTGTGCTGGATGGAGTAGAAGGAGCCGGTGACGCCAGTGGCCGCCGCGTGCTTGGGGACGTCCTCGCAGAGCATCACCACCCCGGCCCCCAGCCCCGGTGCCGAGCCCCCCATGCCGCGGTGCCACGGCTGCTTCCTGGCCCGACGCCGCCCGTGCCGCTCCATGCCGGGCCCGCTGAGCTCCTGCCGCGGCAGCAGCGCGGTGTGGAGTGCCGCACGGCACCGGTGCTGCCCCCGCCCCGCCTGGCTGCGCCGGCACGTACTTGTACTCCCGGCGGCACGACGGCCCCGGCAGAGCCCGCGGGGACCTGCCCGCCGCGCCCCGGCACGCCGCGCGGCACCGCGCCCGCCGCCGCGGGGAGCAGCGCCTGCCCACGCAGGCAGCGGGTCGGCGGGAGCGTGGGAAGGCGGCGCAGCCATGCGGCTCCCCGTGCTGCCGCGGCGCTGCCGATGGGCCGGGGCTTGCCAGGAGCACGTGCCCGCGGCACCACAGAGTGGGATTGGGGCGGCCGGCCCTGGCGAGCTCACACCTGCCCTGCGCGCGGCATCACCCGGCACCGCCAATAGCTGCCGGCGCCAAATCCTGCCAGCGTGGCTGCCGGAAATGGGGACACGGGGGTGCGGGGCCGGGTCCCTGCCACGGAGCCCGAGCCCTGTGCCCACAGGCAGGTTCGGCGCTGCCCCGGCACACGGCGAGGAGCCGCCGCGGCACCTACTTGTGCCGGTGGATGATGGCGTTGAAGAGGCGGCCGTCGCGCCAGCTGGTGGTGAAGTTGTCGCAGCGCAGGCCCTGGTAATCCTCCACCATGCGCTGCGACCACAGCAGCAGCTTCTCCTTGGCCGTCATGTCCTCCGACTGCCCCGTCACCTGGATGTCCGAGATCTGCGGGGACACACGCGGTGGTGACGCCGGGCACGGCTCCACGGCGCTGCCGCCTTCCCACCGCGGCCCCCACCACCACCCCACACCGGGCACCAAACCCGCGGTGCCGGCGCCGGCGCTGACCTGGAAGTGCAGGATGATGGTCCAGATGAGCCCCAGGGTCAGCTTAGGGTTCCCGTCGGCGATGTCATCGTTGCGGATGTTCACCAGCTTCACCTGCGGGAGCAGCGGCGGCTGCAGTGCGGCGGCACCAGCCCGGGGACTGGGGACCGGGGGTACCAGGGGTCCCGGGGGTCCTGGGGGTCCCGGTGTCCCCCCCCTCACCTGCCGGTGTTTCAGGTAGTTGAGGGCGATCTGCACGTTCTGCAGCTTGTGGAAGCGCATCCGGCCCTTCTCGCGGGGCTGCGGGGACAAAGCCGTGAGCCGCGGCACAACCGGCACCACCGGGTGCTCAGCACCGGGACCCCCCCGCCCCTCCCCGCTCCAAACATGCCGGTGCCACACGCCCACCGCGCTTTGTCCCCACGGGGAGGGGACGCCCCCACCCGCCCTGGCAAAGCCTCCAGCCCCAACCGCCACCGGCACGGCGCCGGGGCCACCGCGGCGCTGCCGAGGGAAGCCGAGCGCCAGGCAGGGCCGGAGCGGTGCCCGCGGAAACCCCCCCACCCCCGGCACCAGCGCTGCCAAACCGCGGCAGCTGCCTGCGCAGGCTCTGCCAGATCCCACCAAGCTGCCGGGAAATCCTGTGCCCGTCCCTGGGGCCACGGGCAGGAAGTGCCGCCGGGCCGGACAATGGCGAGCGTGGCAGCCGAGCCGCCAGATCCGGCACCTGCTCAGCCCGGCCATGCAGGAGCGCCGGCCCCACGACACCGGCACAGCCAGATGCACGGCATGGCATGGCCAGATCCACAGCATGGCATGACCAGACCTACGGCACAGCCACAGCCATGGCACAGCCATAGCCAGACCCACGACATCAGCATGGCCAGAGCCACAGCAGCACTATAGCCAGACCCATGGCACAGGCACAGCCAGACCCGTGGCATGGCCTGGCCAGACCCACGGCACTGGCACAGCCACACCCATGGCACAGCCATAGCCAGACTCACAACACCAGCATGGCCAGACCCACGGCAGCACTATAGCCAGACCCGTGGCACTGGCACAGCCAGACCCACAGCACAGCCATAGCCAGACCCATGGCACAGCCCAGCCCGGCTCTGCCCCTGCCCGCGGCGCCCCGGCAGCCCTCGCCAGCTCCTTGCCACACGTCCCGCCCGTGCCGATGTGGCAAGGCCACACTGGAGCCGGCACGTGGCTCCTGGCACGCTCCGGTCTCACCCCATGGCTCCCCGGCACGCTCCAGCCCCTCCCATGGCTCCCATGGCTCCGGTCCCTCCCGTGGCTCCGGTCACACCGCAGGCAGGGACCGGCAGCCCCCACACTGGGTGACCCCCAGCAGGAACCTCCCCCCATGTCCCCTGGGCAGCTCCTGCCGGCCCCCCAGCCCCCGGTGACGCCGTTGCTCCCGACAGCAGCTGCCGGAGCCCCCGGTGCCGCTCGGTCTGTCCCCCAGGGACCCGTGGCCGGTCTGGGCAGGTCCGGTCCCGGTGGCAGAGCCGGGGCGGGCGCGGTGCTGCCCGTCACCGGAGCATCCCTGCGGAGCCGTGCGGCACGTGGCACCGGGAGCCCCGCGGCGCAGCTCCCGGTGACGCCGCATCCTATCTCGGCGCTGCAGGCGCAGCCCGGCCCGGGGAACCCGCCCCACGGCGCTGGGTTCGGCCGGCCCGTGGTGCCGGCGCGGCAGGGACGGCGCAGCCGCGGGGAACGGCACAGGAACGTCTCGCCATGCGGGGCCATGCGGAGAGCGAACGGCAGAACCACTCACCAACCGCAAGTTCCTGATCACGTCGCGCTCCCTCGGCTGCCCCGGCAGAGCAGGAGGAGGCGGCGCGGCGGGGACGGGACGGGACGGTCAGGACGGGGCCCAGCGGAGAAGCGGAGTCACCAAAGCAAAGAGACGTCGGCTGTTAGAGGCTGCGGTGGGGCGGGGGTGCGGGGGCCCGGCGCGGTGCGGCCGCTCGCCGGGACGGGCCAAACCGGGAAGAGGCGGAGAAGCGGGAGCAGAGAGAGCGGAGAGAGCGGAGGCCGGGGCGGCCCGGCCGGGGTGGCGGAGCCGGGGGCGGTGGAGCCGGGGGCGGCGGAGCCGGGGGGCGCGGGCGGCGCGGCGGCGGTTCGGCGGCACCTACCAGCGTGTCCCCCGACAGCACCTCCAGCAGCGAGATGAGGTTGTGCCCATCGCGCAGATCCTCGTACAGGTCGTTGACGTGACGCTGCGCCTGCGGGAGCGGGACGGCGTCACCGTGGGGCCGGGAGCCCGGGGACCCCCACCCTGCAGCCGGTGCACACACGGCCCCAAGCACAGCCCGGTGTCCCCAGCCCCGTGTCCCCCCAGCGCACACGGCAGCTCCCCCCGCGCCCCACGGAGCAGTGACCGTGGCGGCCGCGGCACCGCTCTGGCACACGTGGAGACCTGCTGCCCCCACGCCGGGGGGCTCAGACCCACTGCCCCCCAGCCCGGCAGCAATGGGGCTCAGACCCGCTGCCCCCACCCCGGCAGCCATGGGGGCTCAGACCCGCTGCCCCCACGCCGGGGGGTCAGACCCACTTCCCCCCGCCCCGGCAGCCATGGGGGTCAGGCCAAGCGTGGGGGAAGGTGTGAGAAGAGCAGAGCGGGGGCAGCCGGACAGACCTACCTCTGCTCGCCAGTGCTGCGGGGGGAGAGAGACAGAGAGACGGGGGGGTCAGGACAGGCAGCGAGAGGAGGCGGCCGGGGGGGGCAGGGGGATGGGACCTGCCCGGGCAGCCCGAGCCGGCGCTGACACCACAGCGCCGATGGCACCGGGCCGGGTGCTGGCGCGCGGGGACACGTCTGTGCGCGGGGCTGGGGAGATGCCTCAGCGTGTGCCAGGAGCTGCCGCGGGGCTGTGCCCGCCGCGCCGAGGGGACAGGCACCGGCACGCTGGAGGGGCCCTGGCGCGGTTTGGTTGGGCGCGTGGCCCCGGCACAGGAAGGAGAGGGGACAGCAGGACGGGGCGCCAGGGGGGCAGGAGGGGTGTGGGCAGCCCGGTGCCCAAAGGAAGTGCTGGTGGTGCCAGGAGGGCAGGGATCCCCACGGAGCTGCCAGGATCCCGGCACCAAAGGCCACAAAAGGTCCCCTTGTGCCCAGGGCAGGGACACGGACCCCCTGGAGCACGGGGACCCACAGCCAGCACAGCCACAGGATGGCACAGCCCCCACCATGGCCATGGGGCGGCACAGCCCCCGGCACAGGGAGGGCACAGCGCCCACCATGGCCACAGGGCCGCACAGTCCCTGGCACAGGGAGGGCGCAGCCATGGGACGGCCACGGGATGGCACAGCCACGGGATGGCACAGCCCCCGGCACAACCAAACAGGGGACTTCGCTGCCCAGGTCTCCGCCGCGCTGCCACGCTGGGTTTGCCGCTGGGGACACTCCGGTGCTGCCCCCGGCACAGCGCACGGCCAGCTCACGGCTCTCCAGCGGTTTGTGCCCGTACCTTGATGAGGTGCTTGTTGACCCATTTGGTGAAGGTTTTCTTCTGGACGCGGTCCCGTTCATCTGCAAGAGAGCGGAGCGCAGGGTGAGGGGCCGCAGGAAGCGCTGAGCAACGGCTGCGGCGCGCGGTGACTCACGGGGCGGCGAGGGGAAGGAAACGGTTAACGGGGACGGGCCCCTGCGTGCCTGCGGCACTGCGGTGCCAGCGCCAGCGATGAGCAATGCCGGGGGTGCCCGGCCCTGCCCGACACCCCCACCGCAGCCCAGAGCCCGGGCGCCGCCCCGGCGCAGCCCCCAGCACCAGGAGCTGCATGGTACGACACTGGGACGAGCCCAGGGGTGTCTGCACCGGTGCGGCCCCCGGCACAGCACCATCGCCCCGAGCACGGGCCCATGGGGCGTCTGCCCCACGGCAGCTGCAGGTGCTGCACCCTCACCCCAGCCAAACCAGTACGGGACGGGGATGATCCCACGGCCAGTCTGCACCCACCCGCCCCCCCCGCCAGTGTCTGGGGTGCAGCTGAGCCTGGGGGTGTCTGCAGTGGCACAGCCCCCAGCACGGCACCATCACCGCAAGTGGGACGTGTTGGGGACCAGGGGGTGTCTGCAGTGGCACAGCCCCCAGCACGGCACCATCACCGCAAGTGGGACGTGTTGGGGACCAGGGGGTGTCTGCAGCGGCACGGCCCCCGGCACAGCACCATCACCGCAAGTGGGACGTGCTGGGGACCAGGACACCCAGCCCCTGGCACGGCACCATCACCACAAGTGGGACATGCTGGGGACCAGAATGAACCCAGGGCGTGTCTGCACCAGCACATCTCCCGGCACAGCCCCATCACCACAAGTGGGACGTGTTGGGGACCAGGGGGTGTCCGCACCAGCACGGCCCCCGGCACAGCCCCATCACCGCAAGTGGGACGTGCTGGGGACCAGGACACACAGCCCCTGGTACGGCACCATCACTCCAAGCAGGACGCATTGGGGACCAGGGGGTGTCTGCACCGGCACAGCCCCCGGCACAGCCCCATCACCACGAGTGGGACGTGCTGGGGACCGGGATGAACCCAGAGGGTGTCTGCACCGGCACAGCCCCGGCTGCAGCCCCAGGCCCAGGGCTGCTCTATGGGGTGGGGGTGGCCCTGGGGCGGCTCCTCTAGGGACACCCCGGATTTGATGTGGGGTGCGGCTGCCATCCCCGCTGCACGGGCAGCGCAGGCAGAGCCGGGGCCGAGAGGTGGCACGGTGCCCCCTGCCCGGCCCTGGGGATGGGGACGGGGGACACAGGGGCTGGGCACCCGGCTGGGATTGCCCGCACCCAGGGGGCACAGCCCCAACACCCCGCTAACGGGCACGCACATGTGCAGCCCGCTAATGAGCGCCCACCTTGTGCATCTCATCCCCTGCACCCACTAATGGGCACCCACATGTGCAGCCCGCTAACGAGCACCCACCTTGTGGTGCGTCCCATCCCCTGCACCCCACCAATGGGCACCCACATGTGCAGCCCGCCAACAAGCACCCACCTTGTGGTGCGTCCCATCCCCTGCACCCCACCAATGGGCACCCACATGTGCAACCCGCCAACGAGCACCCACCTTGTGCATCCCATGCCCTACACCCCACTAATGAGCACCCACATGTGCAGCCCGCTAACGAGCACCTATCCCCTGCATGTCCCGCTAACAGGAACCCATCCCCTGCACCTCGCTAATGAGCATCCACCCTGCACATCCCACTAACAAGCACCCACCCGCTGCACCCCACTAATGGGCACTCACATGTGCAGCCCACTAATGAGCACCCACCCCCCATACCCCACTAACAGGTGTCCATCCCCTGCACCTCACTAATGAGCATCCACCCTGTACATCCCGCTAATGAGCCCTGCACCCCACAAACAGGCACCTACATGTGCACCCCACTAACGGGCACCCATGCCCTGCATCCCGCTAATGAGCATCCACATATTCAACCCGCTAATGAGCACCTAACCCCTACGTATCCCATCCCCTGCACCCCACTAATGGGCACCCCCATCCCCACGTGGGCACCGCGCCCCCTCGCCCCCAGCGTCACCGCGGTGCTGGAGCCAGGCTCAGCCAGCACCCGCCGGGTTTGGTGGCAGCATGGGACACCTCGGGCACACGGGGTGATGCCACCAGCCCCACGGCCGCCGCCCCACAACAACCACCCCCCCGGGGCCGCTGCGATCCGGCGGGGCCGGGATGGTGCGTGCCCGGTCCTGCCCGCCAGAGCGTGCCGGGATCCGCCCACGCAGCGCCCGGCGCCCGCCCCGCACCCCGGGCACCCCGAGCCCACGGACCCCACGGGGACCCCACGGGGACCGCGCGGGGAGCGCGGCAGGAAGGAAGCGCATGGGGCGCGCTCGCTCGGCGGGTACGTGCGCACCGGGGCGGGCAGCCCCACCGCCGCACCCACCCGCGGGACCCGCTCCCCAAATCCCCGGCACCCAGGTGAGCCCGGGCCGGCGACACCCGCCCCGCGGCGGGACGAGGGCCGGCCCACGGGCAGGGCCCACGGGCACGCCGCGGGCAGGACGGGCAGGGCGGGGGAGGAAGTGGCGGCACCGCGGGCAGGGCTGGCGGCAGCGCCCGGGGCCGGCACGGCGGGGGGGACAGGGACAGGCGTGCCACACGGGGACCCCACACCCCGACTGCCTGGACATGGGGGGCAGCCGGTCCTGGCCCCCATCACCGGCTCCAGCCTCATGGTGCTGCCCCACAGCCCGCCCTGGGGACACCGCCCCAGGGTGCGGGTCTGACCCTGGAGACACCGCCCCAGTGTGGGGATCTGACCCATAGCCCTCCCCAGGGACACCGCCCCAGCGTAGGGGTCTGACCCATAGCCCTCCCCAGGGACACCGCCCCAGCGTGGGGGGGTCTGACCCTGGAGACACCGCCCCAGCATGAGAATCTGACCCTGGGGACACCGCCCCACATCAGAATCTTCCCCACAGCGCGCTCTGGGGACACCGCCCCAGCGTGGGGGTCTGCCCCATAGCCTGCCTTGGGGACACCGCCCCAGCGTGGGGGTCTGTCCCTGGGACACGGCCCCGGCCCGGGCTCGGCCCGCTGTGGGGCGCGGTGGGGCGCCCCGCGGCCCCGCGTCCGGTACCTTTCCTGCCCTCCGAGGCGCGCAGCACGGCCAGGTACAGGTTGTCCTCGGAGCCCGAGCGCTGTCCCCCGGCCAGAGCCTCCTCCTGGCTGCGCAGCCGCTGCCGGGACATGCTGCTGCCGCGCTGAGCCCCGACTCAGCTCAGCCCAGCTCAGCTCAGCTAAGCCCAGCTCAGCCCGGCGCAGCGCCGCTCCGCCCGCTGCCGGGAGCGCCGGGGCGGCCCCGGGGAGGAGACTGGGGTTCCCTCCCCCCGCCCCGGCCCACAGGAAACCTCCGGCCCGCGGCTTAACCCTCCCCTGCCCGGGGCCGCGGCCGTGGGGCCGGACCCCCGCGGTGCCCCCGGGGAGCCGGCACCCCCGGCCCCAGACCGCGGGACCCCCGGGGCTGGGAGTCTGGGGGTGTGGGATCCCCAGTCCTGGTCCTGGCGTACCCAGAAACCTGCTGCCCCACGTCCCGGAGCTGCAGGACCCCCGGTGCCCACACCCTGGGGCCTCAGGACCCCCAGGTCTGTGAGTCCAAGGGGTTTGGGACCCCCAGCCCCACATCCCAGAGCTGCCGGACCCCTGGTCCCAACAGACCTGAGGCCTTTGGACCCCCAAGTCTGTGAGTCCAAGGGGTTTGGGACCCCCAGCCCCGCATCCCAGAGCTGCAGGATCCCTGGTCCCAACAGACCTGAGGCCGTGGGATCCCCAGGTCTGTGAGTCTAGGGGGTTTGGGACCCCCCAGTCCCCACATCCCAGAGCTGCAGGAGCCCTGGTCCCCACACCCAGGGAACCCCAGGATTCCAAGCCCAGAGGCTGGGGACCCTCAGGTTCACAAGCTCAGGACATCTTGTCCCACCACGCAGAGTCCTCAGGACACAGCCCCACAGTCCCCCAGCTGGGCTCCCCATGAGCCCCCAGGCCCTGTCCCCAGTGGCCCTGGCACCACTCGAGTCCCATGTCCAGGGTCCTCAGGACCTGGGGAACCACCTCCCACATCCTGGAACGTCCCATGCTTTGGGGCACTCAGAGCCTGGGGGACACACCACGGAGCATCTGCTGCCGCGTGGCCATCGGCACACACCACGCTGACCGGTGACACCACCGGCCTTGGGGACCGCAGGAAGGATCTGACCAGTGACACCACGGGCCTTGGGGACTGCAGGAAGGATTCAGGGCTCACATCCCACCAGGTGACACGTCCCACCTGGGACCATGTGGGACCCCACCCGGCCACACGTCCCTGCCTGGGGACCCGGCTCTGGGGACCTCTGGGCAGGGTGGTGGCACCGGGAGAGCCCACGGCCGCTCTGCTGCTCGCCCTCCGCACCCCACTGCTCGGGGACATCAGGGTGGCACAGGGACTTGGGGTGGCAGGAGGACCTCAAAGTGGTACATAGACCCTGGGGTGACACAAAGACCTTGGGCTGGTACAGGGACGCTGGAGTGGCACAGGGACCTCAGGGCAGCACAAGGACCTCGGGAGGGCACAGGGATCCCGCGGTGGCACAGGGATCCCGCGGTGGCAGGGGGACCCCGCAGGGCTCCAGGCCACCCCCTGCCCACGGCACCCAGGTCACCAGTCACGGGGACACAGGCAACCAGGGAAAGCGCCACCGCGGGCGCCCCGGGCGCTGCCAGCGCGGCACAGCCCAGCGCCGCGGCCCGCGCCCACATCCTGCCCACGCAGCGCCAGCGCCAACGCCAACACCAGTGCCAGCACCAATCAACGCCAATGCCAGCACCAACCAACGCCGGCGCCGGCGGGCGCAGCCTGACCCTTGCGCGGAGTCCAAGGGCCACGGGGCCGGCACGTTGTCCCGCGGTGACTCACAGCGCACCCTGCCCAAGGCTCCGCGTGCCGTGGGAGCGCCGGCAGCGCCCACCTCCGCGGGCAGCCCCGCCAAGGCAAGTGGCATGAGACCAGGCCCGGGGCCGAGAGCCGGCGGCACAGGGGCCGGCAGGATTTGGGGCGCGGTGAGATGGGGCAGAGGGGCTGTGGGACCCCCAGGCAGCCGGTGGCCCCGGTGGGTGTGCAGGGACTGCCGGAGGAGGCGCCCGGCGCAGGCAGCACCACGCTGCCGGCACGCTGCCCGCCGGGGCAGGGCCGGGCGGCTGCCCAGGAATGCAGGCGGCACCGCGCTCCACACGCACACTTTCCGCCCGGAGCACATCTGGCGCAGGCCACATCTGGCGCGGTGCACGTCAGAGGGCAGGGACATACCAGAGCTGCTGCTCACTGCACCGTGGCCGGCACGTGGGCACCACGACACAGGGCGACGGCACCGCCGACGGGCAACGCGGGGCCGGGGCAGCAGCACTGCCAGGTGACGCACTGTGGCACCGTGCCAGCCCGGGGCACCTCGTGCTCCTCCACCTGCGCCGGGGCGCTGGCACAGCAGGGCTGGTGCTGGCGCTGGCACTGGCACCGGCACCGCCTCCACCTGCACAGACAGCCGAGCCGTGGCGGTGCCGCTGCGCAGGGATCCGCACCACGCAGCCAGGAGCTCTCCTGAGCCCCAGGGCTGTGGCACCGTCCGGCACGCCGCCAGCAGCCCGGGCACCGCGCAGTGACAGAGCAGCACAAGCTGCTGGCGAGCGCCGGGCCGGAGCCACCCCCGGCTCCGGCACATCCCGGCACAGCCAGCACGTCCCACGGTGAGGCACCGGCCTGGGACCCTGCCCGCGCTCCGTCGCCATAGCCCCCTCACCACTGCCACATGTGCCGAGACACAGGGACACGGCTCCTCGCCAACAGCCACCGCGCCCAGTACGGAGACACAGGGACACGGGGACACGGCTCCTCGTCAACAGCCACCGTGCCCGGCATGGAGACACAGGGACACGCAGACACGGGGACACGGCTCCTGGTCGCAGGCAGGAGGGCCGGGGCCGGCGGGCAGCGTGGGTGGGGACGCGGCAGCCGGCGCCGTGGGCGCTTTGAATTGCTGAAGAGGCACAAGAGCCGGCACAGCCCCCGGTGCAGGCAGCGCTGCCGGTGCGGGCAGGGCCCCGGTGCAGGCAGGGCCCCCGGTGCAGGCAGGGCCCCCGGTGCAGGCAGCCGCCAGCCCGGCCCGGCCGGCCGGGCAGGAGCAGCCCCAGCCCTCGGCTCCAGGCCCGCGGGTGCCGGCACCGGCCGCACCGGCACAGCCGCCTCCCACGGCCCCGCCCCAGCGGCCGGGAGCAGACGGGGCCGCGGCGCCTCGGCTGCCGTCCCTGCGCAGGACCCCCCCAAGCCCCAGCCCCGGAGCACGGCGGCACCGCCGCGGGCGATGGACAGCGAGGGGGGGCACCCAGGGACCCCAAAGCACCGGCACGCGGGGCGGACTCAGCGGGACCCTTCCCAGCACCCTCGCCCCTCCCCATGGCACCCAGACCCGCCAGCCGGAGCGCGGCTCCCCCTGCCTGCACCGGCTGCCTGCGGGCAGGAAACGGGCGCTGCCGGCCCGGCCGCCCCCACCAGTGCCACAGGGGGTTCCCGGCGCGGGCAGCCCCGCCCGCCCCAGCCCCGCACCCGCTGCGGGTTCGGCACGGGCAGCCGGTGGGAAGCGGTTCCCACCAAACCGAGCCAAAGCGCGGCCCCGACTGGGCCGACAAGGCAACGAGAGCGCCGTGAAACGCCGCGGGTGCTTCCGCCGGCGCAGGAGGAACGCGGCTGCACCCACGGGTGGGGACCCTGAGCCCGCCCCGCCGGGGAGGCCGCGGCCGCGCGTGGGGACGCTGGCACAGCGCCCAGGGCTGCGGGGACACGGCACCGGGGGCTCGGTGCCAGCGCCGGGGTCACATCGGGCTGGGGGTCTGCTGGGGAGGGGGGTCAGCACAGCCCGGCCCAGCTCAGCTTGGCCTAGTTCAGGCTGGCTCTGCACCGTCCAGCTCAGCTCAGCTCAGCTCAGCTTGGCTCAGCCCAACACAGCTGAATTCAGCTTGGCTAAGGCCACTTAGCTCGGCTCAGCTCAGCTCAGCTCGGGACAGCTCAGCTCAGTTCAGCCCGGCTTAGTTCGCTTAGCTCAGCTCGACTCAGCTCGGCTCAGCTCAGCCCAGCTCTTGGGGGCGGGGCTCTCGGGCAGGCCCCGCCCCTCCCCGCCTTCCCCCTCCGTCCCGGGGCTCCCCCCCGTTCCCGGGGTCTCCCCGGACGCGCAACGGCCCCGGTCCCGCTCCCGTTCCCCCCGCGCGGAGCGAGTCCCGGCCCGGCCCCGCGGGGCTCCCCCCGCCCCGCCCCGCCCCGCTCCCGCCGCCCCGGTTGCCCCCCCGCCGCGCTCCCGCCCCGGGGCCGCCCCACGCACCGGCGCAGCAGAGCCGGGCGCTCAGGAACCGCCGCCGCTCGGACTCGGAGCCGCCGCTCAGCCATGGCCCGGGGGAGGCGGCGGGGCTGCCGGGGGGGCTGCCCGCCATGCTCGCTCCGCGCCCGCCGCACCGCCCGCACGGCAACGGGGCCGCAACGGCGACGGCAACGGGGACGGGTCCCGAGCGGGACCCGCCCCCGCCCCGCCCCGCCCGGCCCGGCCCGCCCCGCTCCGCCGGGCCCGCACCCCCGGGCCCCGGGGACCCGCGCACCGCCCGGGCGGGACCCGTGTGCTGGGGACCCAGCCAGCACCGGCACCCCCTCCCCTCTGCACCCAGAGAACTCCTCTGCAACCGGAGACCCCTCCCCTTGCATCCAAAGACCCCCTCTGCATTCAGAGACCCCCTCTGCACCCACAGACCCCCTCTGCAACCGGAGACCCCTCCCCTCTGCACCCAGAGACCCCCTCTGCACCCACAGACCCCTGCACTTGCACCCCCCTTTCTGCAGGGCCGGCGGCCCGCTCCTTCCCGCCGCTGCAGGCAGGGTTGGGGTTCCCCCAGCACCCCGCTCCTGTGAGCTGCAGGCAGCTGCCTGCGCCTGGCACGAGCCCCCGGGAGCCCCCCCAGTCCCGCAGCCACGGGACACCCCAACATTACCCCCCGGCGCCCCCAGCCCTCCCCGGCATCGCCCCCCGGTACTGAATCTCCCCGGCATCGCCCCCCGGGAGCCGCAGACCCGGCGTGGGGAGCGGGGCAGCCCCGGGGGGACACCCCCAGGGTCCCCACGCAGAAAGAAGCCCCCGGCACTGACCCCCCGGGAGCTGCCGGGACCCCCTGTGCCGGCACCCACGCAGCAGCTGCCACCCCACACCCCGCGCCACGGCCCGCAGCCCCCCCGGGCCCGGCGCAGGACGGAGCCCCCGCGGGACGGGGGTTCCGGGGGACGGCACCGCGGGGACACCCCGGCACCTGCCTCCTCGGCCGCAGCAGCAGCAGCACAGCTCGACCAGCATCGTGCCGTCCCGGCCCGGCCGCGCTCCCCCGGCTCCCCCCGTCCCACTCGGGCTGGGCCGCTGCCGGGGGGGCGCGGAGCCGCGGCCGGTGACTCAACCAGCCCACGGCCGCTGCCAGCGCGGCCCCTCCTGCTCCCGGCCCCATCCCGGCCAGGCACCGACCCCCCCGCGCTGGGACCCCCCAAGGCCACCGGGGGCGGGGACGGGATCCCCGGGCAGCGCCAAGCCCGGGGAGTTTGGGGTTTGCAGCACTGGGGTGCGGGGAGTTGCGGGGCTCGGCACATCCGCGCAGCCGGGGAGCGGGGGCTTGCGTGCCAAAACTGGCCGTGGTGATCGCAGGACGGGATTAGCCAGGCCGGGCCGGGCGTGGGGGCTGGGCACGGCACCGACCCACGGCTCTGCCCCACGGCCCAGCTGCGCCGCGCAGATAACGAGCTGGGGGGAGCGGGGGGGCCGGGCCGGTTAGTGCCCGGCGAGCAGGAAACGCCGCCTGGAACCGGGACATGTTTCCTTCGGGATGTGCGTGCTGCCCTGGCCACGCTTGCCACGGCCGCCCCCAGCCCGCGGGGGAGCCCCTCGCCCCATGGGCAGAACCGTGGGGGCCGTGGGGCAGCGTGGGGAAGAGTCTCCCCACACCGGCTTGGTGCCGTGCGACAGCTGTGCCGGGGGGGCTGTGCCGGGGGGGCTGTGCCGGGGGGGCTGTGCCGGGGGGACCCAGCTGCTGCCAGCGCGGGCTGTGGCTGTTTCCCATGAATCCGATGAGTCACCGGCCAAACTGCAGCCGGCGGCAGCATCCGACCCCCCCGGCCCCCACGCTGGCACAGCCGGAACCACCAGCGCGGTGGAAAAGCTGAGTGGAGCGGGCGGGGGGGGGTTCCCAAACCTCTGGGGGCTCCCCCGCCCACCACTGCCGCCACCACGTCTCTGGCTACGGTTCTGGCAGCCCTGGCAACGGGAGCGGGGCCCAAACAAACAGCCGGCAGCATCCTGGCCCTGCTGCCGGCAGCACTGCCACGGCCAGCAACGCCCCGCGCGCTGCCACCACCGTGCCACTGCCACCGTGCCACCACCACCACCGTGCCACCATCACCACCGTGCCACCACCACCACCGTGCCACCACCCCCGGCCCCGCCTGGCCCCGCACCCCCAGACCCACCACCCTGCTCGGTCCCTGCTCCATCCCGGCCCCACAGTAGCCAGGGGGGAGCGCTGGGGGGGGGCCTGGCCTCGTCTGGGGATGGACCAGGGGCTCCCCCCACGCTGCCCCCCCGGGGTGTCCCTGCTTGGGGCACGGGGACCGGGGACACGGTGCCTGTGGCAGCACCAACGCTCTGCTGAGCATCCCCCAGGGACCCGCCCTGCTCCCCAGGCCGGCAGCGGCTGCAGGACAGGGATGCCCCCCCCGGCACAGCTGGGGCAGGGGTGGCCCCCCCGGCACAGCTGGGCGCAGGGATGGAGAAACCGGACACGAGCACCGGCCAGGCCGTGGTGCTGCGGTGAACACCCGCCCAGGTGCCATGCCAAAACTGCAATGTGCACGAGCGGTGCGGAGCTGGGCAGCCCCTCCCGGCACCGAGACAGCCCCCCCGCGCGTGTTCCAGGAAGGATGCTCAGAAATAGCCCCCCCGCTCAGCACCCCAGCCCCCCCGGCGTGTGTCACGCTGCGGCACGGGGATCACAGGCAGAAAACCCCCGGAGCGCAGGGGGGACCGGGGAGGCGCAGAACCGGGTCCGGTCGGTGCTGCCGGAGCCCCCCGGCCCGCCCCCCGCACAGGGAGGTCACGGCACAGCGCGGCAGGATGACGGGCCCGGGCAGGTGTGACCTTGGGGGTGCCCTTCGGGCAGCGCTGGGCGGGCGCCAGGGACAGCGGCCCCCCCAGCCCGTCAAGGTGCCCTGCCCGCCTTATCTGGCAGCGGTGCTGCCTGCGCAGGCAGCGGCACAGGCCAGGCCGCTCGCTGTCAGGGCAGCTGCAGCATCTCCCACCGGTGCCGCTCACCGCGGCGAGTGCGTGGCTGCGGCTTCCCCAGCCTGGCTGCTGTGGCGGAGGTGCCGGAGCCGTCCCGGAGCGGGCAGCACGATGCAGGCAGCAGGATGCAGGCAGCACGACGCGGGCAGCACGATGCGGGCAGCGTGACAGCTCCCAGTGCCGCGCACAGATCGACGGAAACCGCAGCCAACGCCCTGGAAAGTGCTGGGGGGGGGGGCGGGACCGTGGCGGGGGGAGCAGGACCACAGCGGCTGGCACCGCGGCTGCCGGTGTCACGGCACATGCGGATGTGGCCCTGGCAGGAGGGATGCACGTGGCTGCGGCCAAACGGGCGAGGGCTGCGAGGGGTCTCATGGGACCCCAGGATGCGGCTTTGCCGATGGGGATGGTGGCGTGAAAAGGGTGGGTGTCACGAACCCACCAAATAACCTGCACCGCCTGCCAGTGCTGGCATCTGCACCAACGCCGCAGTGTCCCTGCCCCGGCCCCTGCCGTCCCGCCATGTCACCAGATCCCTGTCCCCAAAAATATTTGGCGCCTTCTCGCCCGGGGAAACACCTGCTGCTTGCCGGCAGCGAGACAGCGGCTGTCGGATCCCCAAAAATGATGGGGAGGGGGCTGGGGATGCTGCGGGGGCTCCGAGAGGGGCTGGGCCGGGACACGGCATCGACGTCTCCGCCCCGGGGGGGCTGCTGCTTGTACCCCCACTCGCAATGGTGTCGGGGCGGGGGGGTCACGGCGCTGAGTCACCGCGGGTACCGGGATGTGCCGCATCGCCCCCCGGCAGGTGGGCACCCCCTAAAGACCCCAGGAGCCACCTCCCCGCCCCGCGGGACAGCAGGTCCCTCCTCCCCCTCTCCTCCCCCCTCTCCTCCCACACCCCCCCGGTGGGGGTGGGCGGGGCGAGAGGCCGAGCCGAGCGGAGCCGAACGGGGCCGAACTCACCTGCATCCCCCGGTTCGGCCCGACGGCGCCAGTACCAGACCAGGGCCAGGGATGCTGCGTGTCCCGCGGCCACCAGCGAGGGGAAGAGGTGACCGGTGTCCTCCATGGGGACACGGCTCGGGCTCGGCTGGGGCTCGGCGGGGCAGGGACGCTGCAGCGCCCGCCCCCCCCGGGGCAGATCCTGCTCCGCCTTAACCCCTCCCGCTCCGCGGCGGGGAGACGCCTTCCTCACCGCTCTACCGGCAGGATCGGGCCTCCCCCCACCCCAAGTGTCCTCGGCCCCCCCGCCCCGGTCCGCCCCCCCCATCACTCACATCTCGGCTTTTTATATCCCGTCCGGGTGGCGCCAGCGCTCCCCCCGCCCCCCCCTTTCCTCGTTCCGGCGGGTCTCACCTACCCGGCACGACCTTCATGGGCAGGCAGGGAGCGGGAGGGCGCAGGCAGGCGCGGGCAGGGCGCAGGCAGCAGCGGGCAGCGCGGAGAGAGGGTGCAACGCGGCTCCGCCGGTGGCGGGGGCAGGGGGGGGCGGGCAGGGAGCGGGCGCCGATATAAATAACCGGGGCCCGTCACCGAGCCCGAGTTAGAACATGACACGGGTGGGGGCGGGACGGGGCGGCCGCGGCACCCCGGGACCCCCGGACCCCCGGCGCCGGGGGGGTTAACCGGGCCGCCACCTCGGAGAATTAATTACACCGGCACTAATGACTGCAAACGGGCCCGCCGGTGCAGGAACGCGCCCCACCGGGCCGGGCACCGGGCTGGGGGAGCTGGGGGGGCGGCAGGAGCCGCTCCACCCCGCGGGGACCCCCGCAGCCCCCCGCCGCCGGCGCGACCCCGTCCCCGCCGGCCCGGAGTCCAGGCCTGGTTTTCCCGCAGCAGCTCCCCGGGGCGGAGGGAAAACCCGGCCCCGGATTCGGCGGAGCGGCGGGACGGCGCAGCGCCGGGAAGGGCTGGGGCTCTGCGGCCGCGCCCCACGGGACCCCCCACGCGGGGCACGGTCTCAGGCAGCCCCCAGCCCCACGGCCGGTCCCCCCGCGCCGCAGCACCCATCCGCGGTCCCGCAGCCCAGCGCGGGGAGCGACCCCCGGGCGGGAGGGCAGACCTCGGGGGACCCTCCCGGGTCGTGGGACGGGGTCGTGGGGGGGGGCGCACGGCGCCCCTGGGCCGTGGGAAGAGGCGAGCGGGGCAGTGCCGGGGGCGAGCGGGGGATGCGCTGAGCGAGACGCGGCCGCCGCGGCGAGGCCGCCCCACGCAGGACCACGCAGCCACGGGGACAGCGGGGGCTCGGCCCCCCCCGGCGGCCGGTGACTCACGGCGCTGGCAGCGAACGAGGCCGGCGCCTCCGGGCTGGAAACTTGGAGCAGCGGCTGCCCAGGGGCTGCGGGACTGAGTCACCGCCGCGGGGTGGGGTGGAACCGGCGGCCGGGATGGGGGGAACCGGCGGCCGGTGGGGGGACGGTCTCTCACCGCGGCCTCGGGCACCGGCTGCAGCCGCCCCGCCCGGGGCAGCTGAAGCCCCGCGGCCCCGCCGGATCCAGCTGCCGCGATCGTGTGTCGGGATCGCGTGTCGCTGGGGGGAGCCGGGGCGGGCACCCCCGCAGGCCCCGGCCGCGGGCAGCCCCCTCCCCATCACAGCCCTGTCCGCCCCAGCTGCCGCTGTCCGTCCGTCTGTCCGTCCGGACCCACCCCGTGCACAGCAGGGAGCCGGGGGTGCGGCCCCCCCACGGCACAGCTTCCCCCACAGCGCAGCCCCCGCACGGTGCAGCCCCCTGCCCACCGTGTGGACCCCGGCGGGGGGCGGCAGCAGTGACACCCCCGGAAGCACCGAGTGTCCCCTTGCGCACCCCAGGGAGCCAACCCACTGCACCCCGGCACACCCGGCCCCCTCCGGGACCACCGGGACCCCCAGAGATGCCCCCAGCCCCAGCACTGTGTGCCCCCCCGCGCCCAGCCCACAGGCAGGGGGTACAGCAGGGCCTGCCCCCCCCGCCCCACAGGCCACCGGGAGCTCTGCCGGGATGCTGGGGCCGCGGTGGCCCCCGAGCCCCCCAGGACCACCCCTGTGGCACCGGGGCACAGGTGACCCTGACCTTGGCCGCACAGGGGGGGCCGCCTGCCCTGGGGCTGGAGACGGGGGACACGGCACCAGCTCACCATGGGGAGCTCTCTGGAGCCGGGGCTGCTGAGCCCCCCCGGGAGCCAGAAGGGTGAAGATGCCCCTGCACGCCCCCACCCACGGGAGCACCCGGGGGGCACCTGGGGGCGAGGGCAGACGGACCCTCCTCCTGCCCAGCCCGGGGGACCTGGCGCAGGGCTCCCCTCCCGCGGCTGCCGGTCGGTACCTGGGGCTGGGCCGGGCTGGGGGGGCGGATGTGACACTCCCCCCGCAGCGGTGGCCGCGACGGGCTCCACGTGCCGCTCGCCCTCCTCCTTCCTGCGGTAGAGCCGGTCGGCACCGGCGGGACGCGTCCGACCGGTGCCGGTAGCGGTGTCGGCGGCGGCGGGGCGGCGGGCGGGGGCGGCGGGGCGGCGGGTGCGCTGCAGGGACAGCGGGACGATCTCGGGGGGCAGGCGCAGGTACTGGCGCAGGTAGGCGATGCCCTCGTCCGTCAGGTACCAGTAGAAGTGCCGCCAGGCGAAGGTCTCCCGCACCAGCCCGCGGGAGCGCAGCGAGGCCATGGCGCGCAGCACCGCCACGTTGGGCACGCCGGGCAGCTGCGGGTGGGCGCGCTGCGGCCGCGGGTCCTTCTCGGCCACCAGCACGCCCTCGCGGAACAGCAGCTCCAGGATGGCGCGGAGCCGCTCCAGCGGCATCAGCATCCCGGCCACCATGGCGCGGGTCGGCGCGGGTCGGCGCGGCGCACGGCTCGGCTCGCTACCGCCCGGGTACGGCTCGGCACGGCCCGCGGTGCTCTGGCACGGGTCACCGCAGCTTGGCACGGCTCGGTACGGGCTGGCACGGGTCACTGCTGCTCGGCACGGCTCTGTACGATCTGGCACGGCTCGGGATAGTGTGGCACGGCTCGGCGCGGTCTGCTACGGTTCGGCACGGCCCGCTCTGCTCTGGCCCGGCTCGGCACGGCTCGGCACAGCCCGGCACAGCCCGGCGAGCGCTGGCTGCCTGCGGGGCGCAGACGGCGGCGGCTCCTCCCCCGGGCCGGGGGGGTCGGGGAGGCCGCGCTCCCGCCGCTCGGCCCAGCCCTGACTCAGCGGCCCCTCCCCGGCCCCGCCACCCGCCGGGGGGGCCGCAGCCGGGCCCGCTCCCCCCGCGCTGCCACCGCCGCTCCGGGGCGGGGACGGGACGGGACGCGCCGCCCGCCCGACCCACCCGGCCGGTTCCGCATGGGAACCCCCCGGGCCCGCCCGCCCCCCGCCCCGCCCCGCCCCGGAGCCGCCGCCCGGCGCCGGGGGAACCGGGGGGAGCAGGGGCGGGGGAACTGGGGCCGGGGGAGCGGGGGGAGCAGGGGCGGGAGAACCGGGGCCGGGGGAGCGGGGGCGGCCGCCACCTGCCCGAGGACGTGGCCCCCGCGGTCCCGGGAGCAGCTCGCTGGGTGCAGGCAGGAGGACGGGCAGGGATGTGGGCAGGGATGTGGGCAGGGATGTGCCGGCAGAGCTGCGGGCAGCGCTGCGGGGAGGGGGCAGGCAGGGATGGACCTGGGATGATGGCAGGCAGTGCAGGCAGCACTGTGCAGGCAGGGCTGTGCAGGCAGGGCTGCAGACAGCGCTGCGGGGAGGGGGGCAGGCAGGGATGGAGGCAGGGCACGGGCAGGGATGGAGGCAGGGCTGTGCAGGCAGGGCTGTGCAGGCAGGGCTGCAGGCAGGGCACAGGCAGGGATGGAGGCAGGGCTGCAGGCAGGGATGGAGGCAGGGATGATGTCAGGCAGTGCAGGCAGCACTGTGCAGGCAGGGCACAGGCAGGGCTGTAGGCAGCGCTG
This sequence comes from Columba livia, assembly GCF_036013475.1. NCBI lineage: Eukaryota > Metazoa > Chordata > Aves > Columbiformes > Columbidae > Columba > Columba livia. The sequence continues at coordinate 162,946,192 of NC_088603.1, read as the reverse complement.
CGGGGACGGGGGCAGGCAGGGATAGAGGCAGGGCACAGGCAGGGATGGAGGCAGGGCTGCAGGCAGGGATGGAGGCAGGGATGGAGGCAGGGATGGAGGCAGGGATGGAGGCAGGGCTGCAGGCAGGGATGGAGGCAGGGATGGAGGCAGGGCACAGGCAGGGATGGAGGCAGGGCTGCAGGCAGGGATGGAGGCAGGGCACAGGCAGGGATGGAGGCAGGGCACAGGCAGGGCTGTAGGCAGCGCTGCGGGGACGGGGGCAGGCAGGGATAGAGGCAGGGCACAGGCAGGGATAGAGGCAGGGCTGCAGGCAGGGATGGAGGCAGGGATGGAGGCAGGGCTGCAGGCAGGGATGGAGGCAGGGCACAGGCAGGGATGGAGGCAGGGCACAGGCAGGGCTGCAGGCAGGGATAGAGGCAGGGCACAGGCAGGGATGGAGGCAGGGCACAGGCAGGGCTGCAGGCAGGGATAGAGGCAGGGCACAGGCAGGGATGGAGGCAGGGCACAGGCAGGGCTGCAGGCAGCGCTCCAGGGGCCCATCCTGCCAGTGTCAATATTTGCTCCGCTCCTGCCCTGTTTGTGCGGGGGGGGCCCGGCCGGCAGGGCGGCTGCAGCCCCGGGGCGACACACGCCCCATGTCCCCACGTCCCCAGGGTCCCGCAGCAGCCGGCGGGGCGGGCGCTCGTCCCCAGGCCCGGCAGGTGGGGACGGGGCAGCTGCCACCGCGGCCACCCCCAGCGGCACCGGCACCGGCAGCTGCTGCCACCCACGCAGCGGTACCGCGGGGACCCGGCGTGGCTGCGCCACAGCCTGGGGACCCCGAGCACCGCGTGGGGAGAACCCCCCACTGCTGGCACCCCGGAGCCGCACCCGCGGGCACACCCGGCCCTGTGGGGGGTGCGGGTGCCACCCGCGGGCACCCGGATCGTTTCCTGCTGCCGTCACGTGCCAGCGCCCGTGCCAAGAGCAGCCGGGACTCTGGACAGCCCGGGGTGCCGGGGACTCGCCCGTCCCCATGTGACATCCCCATGGAGCCCCAGAGTCCCGTGGCAAAGCCACTGGGGGTCCCCCACCCCACGGGGTCCCCACGCCAGGGGGTCCCAGCCCCACAGCCCTGAAACAGGACAGGGCCACCACCGCCACCATGCCTGACCCCCCGGCCAGCGTGGTGGGGCACGGGGACACTCTGACCATGGTGGGGCATGGGGACACTCAGACCACGGTGGGACACGGGGGACACTTGAACCATGGTGGGACACAGGGACACTGACCATGGTGGGACATGGGGACACTCTGACCATGGTGGGACATGAGGACACTCAGACCATGGTGGGACATGGGGACACTTGAACCATGGTGGGGCACGGGGACACTTGGACCATGGTGAGACATGGGGACACTTGAACCATGGTGGGGCATGGGGACTCTGATCATGGTTGGACATGGGGACACTCAGACCACGGTGGGACACGGGGACACTTGAACCATGGTGGGACACAGGGACACTGACCATGGTGGGACATGGGGACACTCAGACCATCGTGGGACATGAGGACACTCGGACCATGGTGGGACATGGGGACACTTGAACCATGGTGGGGCATGGGGACACTTGGACCATGGTGGGGCATGGGGACTGACTATGGTTGGACATGGGGACACTCGGACCACGGTGGGACATGGGGACACTTGGACCACGCTGGGACACGGGGACACTTGGACCATGGTGAGACATGGGGACACTTGAACCATGGTGGGGCATGGGGACTCTGACCATGGTTGGACATGGGGACACTCAGACCACAGTGGGACACGGGGACACTCAGACCACGGTGGGACACGGGGACACTTGAACCATGGTGGGACACAGGGACACTCAGACCATGGTGGGACATGAGGACACTCGGACCATGGTGGGACATGGGGACACTTGAACCATGGTGGGGCACGGGGACACTTGGACCATGGTGGGGCATGGGGACTGACTATGGTTGGACATGGGGACACTCGGACCACGGTGGGACATGGGGACACTTGGACCACGCTGGGACATGGGGACACTGACCATGGTGGGACACGGGGACACTCTGACCACAACAGCACCCGGCACAGGAGGGACCCCCTGGCAGCTGTGGGGGACAGGGGACCCGGGGGACATTGTGGCCTCGGGGACAGTGTCAGCTGCACAAGTGGCACCAGCACCGGTGCCCCCGTCCCTGCTGATGGCACCACCGGGAGCGCAGGGGCAAGGGGGGCTGAGATTCACGAGCATGGGGGACAGAGACCCCGGCACAGGGCACAGAGACCCCGGCATGGGGGGGACTGAGACCCCGGCACAGGTGACAGAGACCCCAGCACAGGGGACAGAGACCCCAGCACAGACTCCGGCACAGGGCACAGTGACCCCGGCACAGGGCACAGTGACCCCGGCACAGGGCACAGAGACCGTGGCACAGACTCCAGCACAGGGCACAGAGACCCCGGCATGGGGGACAGAGACCCAGCACAGGGCACAGAGCACAGAGACCTGGCATGGGGGGGACTGAGACTCCGCTACAGGTGACAGAGACCTGGCACAGGGGACAGAGACCCTGGCACAGGGGACAGAGACTCTGGCACAGGGGACAGAGACCCCGATACAGGTGACAGAGACCCAGCGCAAGGGACAGAGACCCCAGCACAGGGGACGGAGACCCTGGCACAGGGGGACAGAGACGCGCACAGGGTCTGCCCCACGCTGTCCCAGCGCACTGGCACGGGTGGTGGCAGCCGCGGTGGCAGCGCTGGGAGGGCCCCGCACCGGGACTTGCACAACTTCCCTCTCCCGCTGATGCGGGGGGAGCGGAACCCCCGAGAGCAGCAGCCGGTGCCAAACCCCCCCGCGGCATTCTGGAGCACAACACCCGGCCCCGTCACCAGCACCCTGCGGTGATGGGGACAGCGATGGGGACAGTGACAGGGGAGCAGTGATGGGGACAGCGATGGGGACAGTGACAGGGGAGCAGTGATGGGGACAGTGATGGGGACAGCAATGGGGGCAGCGATGGGGGCAGTGACAGGGGAGCAATGATTGGGACAGCAATGGGGGCAGCGATGGGGGCAGTGACAGGGGAGCAATGATGGGGACAGCAATGGGGACAGCGATGGGGGCAGTGACAGGGGAGCAGTGATGGGGACAGCTACGGGGACAGCTATGGGGGCAGCAATGGGGGCAGTGACAGGGGAAAAGTGATGGGGACAGTGATGGGACAACAATGGGGACAGCGATGGGGGCAGCGACAGGGGAACAGTGATGGGGGCAGTGATGGGGACAGTGACAGGAGGATGGGGATGGAGACAGTGATGGGGACAGCGATGAAACAGTGATGGCGACAGCGATGGGACAGCAATGGGGACAATGATGAGGACAGCGATGGGGACAATGATGAGGACAGTGATGGGGACAGCAATGGGACAGGGATGGGGACAGCAATGGGGACAGCGATGGGGGCAGTGGTGGGGGCAGCGATGGGGGCAGTGATGGGGACAGCGATGGGGCAGGGATGGGGACAGTGATGGGGCAGGGATGGGGACAGCGATGGGGCAGGGATGGGGACAGTGATGGGGCAGGGATGGGGGCAGCGATGGGGCAGTGATGGGGACAGCGATGGGGGCAGTGATGGGGACAGCGATGGGGCAGGGATGGGGACAGCGATGGGGGCAGTGATGGGGACAGCGATGGGGCAGGGATGGGGACAGCGATGGGGCAGGGATGGGGGCAGCGATGGGGACATGGACAGGGGGCAGCGGTGGGGCAGCTGTGCCCCCGGTGCAGGGCTGGTGACAGGAGTGGTGACACCCTGGGTCCCCCCAGCCCCCCCGTGCCCCCTCCCCGTGCTGGGGGGCAGAGGGCAGGGAGGGGCGGGGGCCGCGCTGTGTGACCGGGGACACACGGGCAGACAGATGGCTGTGGCCTGTGGGGACACGTGTCCCCCCGTGCAGCCCCTCCCGCCGCTGTGACCCCCAGCCCTGCCCCCCCAGCCCCCCCAGCAGAACCAGGACCCGTCCCCGTGCCAGCGGGCGCAGGGACACGAGTGTGACCCCCCCAGGACGAGGCGCCCACACCCCGGGCCCCATGGCCAGGTCGCGGCTGCACCATCCGGCGCCCACTGGGAAGTGCCGAGTCAGCGCCCGCCGCAGTGATCCAACGCGATGTGACAGCCCCGGCGCCAGCGTCCCCCCCGCCACACGTGTGCCGGGGACACCGGGCGCGGTGCCGCCATCCCCGCACCCACCGCTGCCCAGACCCGCTCGGTGCCAGCTTGGCCCATCCCGGCGCTGCCGCAGCCGCAGCCGCTGCCGGCCCCACCGCTGCCTGCCTGCCCCACCGCGGCCCGGCACGCGCCCACGCGCCCCAGCGCCGCACCTTGGGCACATGGTGCTGGGCTCCCCCGCCCCACTGCCGGGGGCTGACCCACAGCTGAGCCTTCGCACCAGCGAGCCCCCGGGCAGGCGGCACAGCCCGAATGTGGGGCAGGCTGGAGGGCAGTGGGGCAGGCAGTGGGGCAGACAGTGGGGCAGACAGTGGGGCGGGCAGTGGGGCAGACAGTGGGGCAGACAGTGGGGCGGGCAGTGGGGCGGGCAGTGGGGCAGGTAGCAGGGCGGGCAGTGGGGCGGGCAGTGGGGCGGGCAGTGGGGCAGGCAGTGGGGCAGGCAGATGGGCACTGGTGCAGGCAGCAATGCAGGCAATGGGGCGGGCAGCAGGGCAGGCAGTGGGGCAGGCAGTGGGGTGGGCAGGTGTGCAGCGGTGCAGTCAGTGGAACAGGCAGTGGGGCAGGCAGTGGGGCAGGCAGTGGGGCAGGCAGTGGGGCAGGCAGGTGGGCAGTGGGGCAGGCAGCGGGGCAGGCAGCGGGGCAGGCAGCGGGGCAGTGGGGCGGGCAGTGGGGCAGGCAGCGGGGCAGGCAGCGGGGCAGGCAGCGGGGCAGTGGGGCAGGCAGTGGGGCAGGCAGTGGGGCAGGCAGTGGGGCAGGCAGCGGGGCAGTGGGGCAGGCAGCGGGGCAGGCAGTGGGGCAGGCAGCAGGGCAGGCAGGGCCCCGCAGGCAGCAGCTCCTGGCCACAGGCCCTTCACTCCCGTCCCCGCGCCGGTACCGCCACCAGCACCGGTGCCGGCTCCGTGAGCGCTGGCAGGGCCGGGGGATCCCGCGCCGAGCAGAACAAAGGGCCGGCTGTTCACAGAGGGCACCGCGGTCAGAGCCGCGGGCACCGTGTGCTGGGGCCGCGGCCAGTGCCGCGTTATTAACGAGGCCGGGGTCGGGGGTCCCCCGGCTGTGTGGGTTCTCACCATCAATCAGCCTGCGGCAGCCCGGGCTCTGCGGGAGGGGGCACAGCCGGGCTCAGCCGGCCAGGCCTGCGGCACCACCACGGCGGCGGCGCCACCGCGGCACCGGCACCCCAGAGCGAGCGTGGCCGCACCCCGACCCCCACCGGGGCCTGTGCCAGCGCCGCGGTGGCTGCCAGGCACTGCGCTCACACGGGCGGTGGGGCCGGCGGCCCCGTGACCAGCGCCCGCGGTGCCCGTTACTCACGGCCCAGTGCACCGGCTCTGCGGCACAGCACGGGCCCCGGCACAGCACGGGCCCCGGCACAGCCCCCCAGCATGGCCCCCTGGCACAGCACAGCCCTCGGGCACAGCACGGTCCCCGGCACAGCACGGCCCCCCAGCACGGCACAACTCCCTGGCACAGCCCCGACCCCCCTGGCACAGCACGGCCCCCCGGCATGGCCCCCAGCCCCATGGTGCTGCCAAGGGCTCGGTGACACTGGTCAGCCCCAGTGGCACGTGGGACCCCCACCCCTCCTGCCTGCACTGCAGGCAGCTGCCGGCACCACCAAGCAGCCCCGGCACAGGAGGGACGCACTGGACACCCCCATAGATGTGCCGGACCCTGCCGGGGATGCGGCTGGACCCCTGGGGCTGTGCCGGGGCCTCCAGGGATGCGGCGGTGGCCAGAGGCTCCCGGGGATGCGGCTGGAGCCCCCGGGATGCAGCTGGACCCCCGGGGATGCGGTTGGAACCCGCGGGGATCTCTCAGAGCCCCTGGGATGCAGTTGGACCCCCCGGGGTTCTATCGGACCCCCCGAGATGCGGTTTGACCCCCAGGGATGCAGTTGGACCCCCGGAGATCTGTCGGAGCCCCCGGGATGCGGTTTGACCCCCGGGGATGCAGTTGGACTCCCGGGGATCTGTCGGACCCCCCGGGATGCGGTTGGACCCCCCGGGGATCTGTCGGAGCCCCCGGGATGCGGTTGGACCCCCCGGGATGCAGTTGGACTCCCGGGGATTTGTCGGAGCCCCCGGGATGCGGTTGGAGCCCCCGGGGATCTGTCGGAGCCCCCGGGATGCGGTTTGGGGACCCCCCCGCCGGTACCTTTCAGGGAGATGATCTCGTGGTGGATGGAGCGCGACGCCTCCATGGCCGCCCCCGATCGGTCCCGATCGCTGCCGATCGCCGCCGATCGGTCCCGCAGCTCCGCGCCGGCCACGCCCCCGCCCCGCCCCCCCGCCGCAGCCCACCCGCCGCTGCGGCACCGCCCCCCCCGCTCCGACCCCCCCGCACCTGCCGCGACCGGCCCCGCATCCCCGGCCCCGCCCGGCACAGCGCGGACCCCCATCCGCACACACCCCCCAGTGCAAACCCCCGTCCCAGTGCAGCACAGACCCCCCAGTACAGCACAGACCCCCCAGTACAGCACAGACCCCTCATTACGGCACAGAGCCCCCAGTACGGCACAGAGCCCCCAGTACAGCACAGACCCCTCATTACGGCACAGACCCCTCATTATGGCACAGAGCCCCCAGCACGGCACAGAGCCCCCAGTACAGCACAGACCCCTCATTACGGCACAGACCCCTCATTACGGCACAGAGCCCCCAGCACGGCACAGACCCCAGAGTAACAGCACAGACCCCCCAGTACGGCACAGACCCCTCAGTACAGCACAGACCCCCCATTACGGCACAGAGACCCCAGTACGGCACAGAGACCCCAGTACGGCACAGAGACCCCAGTACGGCACAGAGCCCCCCAGTACAGCACACACACCCCCAGTATGGCACAGACCCCCAGTAACAGCACAGACCCCCCAGTACAGCACAGACCTCCCAGCACGGCACAGAGACCCCAGCACGGCACAGAGACCCCAGCACGGCACAGACCCTCCCAGTACGGCACAGACCCCCCCAGTATGGCACAGAGCCCCCTGTAACAGCACAGACCCCCCAGCACGGCACAGAGCCCCCAGTACGGCACAGAGCCCCCAGTACGGCACAGAGCCCCCAGCACGGCACAGAGCCCCCAGTACGGCACAGAGACCCCAGCACGGCACAGAGCCCCCAGTACGGCACAGAGCCCAGTAGTCCTCCCATCCCCACTCAGCACTGCACAGCCCCCCATCCCCATCCAGTACAGCACAGGACCCCCCCACTCCAGCCCCACCATCAGCACAGACCCCCCCATCTGTACCCAGTACGGCCCAGACGCCCCATTACAGGGCCCCATTCCCACGCAGCACTGCACAGCCCCCCCACCAGCACAGCCCCCCCATGTGCACAACACCCATCCCAGCCAACACAGCACAGCCCCACCATGTGCTCGGCCCCTCCATCCCCTGCTGCTCCCATGTGCCCCCCCCCACTGATACAGCCCCCCCGTGTGCCCCCCAGCCCTGGCCCGGCACAGCCCTGGCAGCAGAGCCCATCACCGGGGCACCAGGCCTCAGAGCCCGCGCTGGCAGGGGACAAGGGACCAAGGGGGGACAGAGCGAGCAGACCCTCCCCCAGGAGTGTTGGGGGTGTCTGTCCTCAGGGTGGGGACACAGGAGAAGGGATACCTGTCCCCCCCACCTGGACATGGGTTCAGGTCACCCTGCAGCATCACCCCCCCGCAGTGTCACCCCCCAGCATCACCCCCTGCAGTGTCACCCCCCCGCAGCATCACCCTCCAGCACTACCCCCTGCAGTGTCACCCCGCAGCATCACCCCACTGCAGTGTCACCCCCCAGCATCACCCATCCCATAGTGTCACCCCCCAGCATCACCCCACCGCAGTGTCAACCCCGAGCATCACCCCACCGCAGTGTCACCCCCCCGCAGTGTCACCCCCCAGCACCACCCCCTGCAATGTCACCCCCCAGCATCACCCCACTGCAGTGTCACCCCCCCGCAGTGTCACCCCCAAGCATCATCCATCCCGTAGTGTCACCCCCCAGCATCACCCCACCGCAGTGTCATCCCCCGCTGTGTTATCCCCCAGCATCACCCCCTGCAGTGTCAGCCCCGAGCATCACCCCCTGCAGTGTCACCCCCCCGCAGTGTCACCCCCCAGCATCACCCCACTGCAGTGTCACCCCCGAGCACCACCCCACCACAGTGTCACAGCCCCGCAGTGTCACCCCCCACAGTGTCACCCTCCAGCATCACCCCCCAGCCCACTTCAAATCCAGGCACAGCCGGGGGGGGTCAGAACCCCCTTGTGCGGGGGGGGTCAGCACTGCCCCCCAGCCCCGGCAAAGCACCGGCTGCCCCAGCGGGACCCCCGTCCCGCTCCCCCCGGGCGAGCACCGGCACCCCGTGACCGGCCCCCCAGGTGCCCCCGCCCGCCCGGCTCGGTGCCCGGGGCCTCCCGGCTCCGCGGGGCCGCGCCAGCGCCGGGGCTGCCGGGAACCGCTGCCGCACTGCGGCCGGCCCGGCCCCCCCGCTGCCGGGGTCCCCCCGCACTGCCCGGCACAGCCGGGGGTCCCTGGGGGCTCCGCTGTCCCCAGCGCGGTGACAGGCGCCACACGGGGCCGGCCCGGGAGCGCCGAGCGGAGCGCGGCCGGAGAGCCCCGGGTGCGGCTCTGGCCCCCGGCCAGGTTTCGGTTCCTGCCGGGCGCTCCCGGCGCCGCGATAACGTCTCTAATCGGGAAGCCACGAGGTGGCCCTGAAAACACCCGGCAAACGCCCGGCAAACAGCCGGCAAACGCCCGGCAAACGCCCGGCAAACGGCCGGCAAACAAACAAACAGCCGGCAAACGGCCGGCAAACGGCCGGCAAACAAACAAACAGCCGGCAAACGCCCGGCAAACAGCCAGCAAACGCCCGGCAAATGCCCGGCAAACAAACAGTCGGCAAACAGCCGGCAAACAGCCGGCAAACGCCCGGCAAACGCCCGGCAAACGCACAAACAGCCGGCAAACGCCCCGCAAACAAACAAACAGCTGGCAAACGCCCGGCAAATGCCTGACATCTCCCCGCGGTCCCAGCTGCAACCCACCTCAGCCAAGGTCACCGGCACGGGGCACCCGGCCCCCCCGTTCCCTGCCAGAGCTGCCGCCCCCTCCACCAGCCCCGTTCCCCGCTGGATCCCCCTGCCGCTCCTGCCCAGTGACGGCGACACCGGCGCGGTACAGCCCACCACAACCGGCGTGACACCGCCCGCCACAACGGGCGCACCGCGGCAGCCAAGACCCCGCTGGCCGGGCCCCTCCTGCCACCGCCACACGGCAGTGCGTCCCCCCGCCCGGCCACCGGCAGCCCCTGCTGCAGCGGGACATCGGTGCCACGGGTGCCACCGGCTCAGCCCCTGGCACAGCAGCTCTGGGCCCCGGGGGCTCCGCAGACGCGGGGCTGGCAGAGCTGCCAGGCCCCGGGCTCCCCGCCAACCGTCTCCTCTCTGTGGGGGTGTCACCGCGTTTGGCGGCGCCCCGGGGCTGGGCCGGTGCTTCCCAGCTCCGTCCTGGCACTGCCGGGCCCGCCGGGCAAACCACAGCCCTGTGCAACCCGCGGGTGGCGGAGCTGCTGCCAGAGACCCCGCTGTCCCCTGCCCCATTGTCCCCTGCCCCGCTGTCCCCTGCCCCACTGTCCCCACTGTCCCCTGCCCCACCATCCCCGCTGTCCCCTGCCCCTGTGTCTCCCGCCCTACATGTCCCCTGCCCCACATGTCCCCTGCTACCCTGTCTCTTGCCCAACACATCACCTGTCCCCCTGCCCCACGTGTCCCCTTCCCTGCCTGTCCCCTGCCCCTCTGTCCCCTGCCCACTGATCCCCTGTCTTTCTGTCCCCTGTCCCACGTGTCCCCTTCCCTACATGTCCCCTGCCCTACATGTCCCCTGCCTCTCTGTCCCCTTCCCTGATATCCCCTTCCCTACAGGTCCCCTGCCCCTCTGTCCCCTTCCCCACAGATCAGGCCCAGTGCATTCAGGCAGGACCTTCTCCTGCGTTTGGTTCTGCCCGCGCAGTGCCGGCGGCTGCACCGTGTTCCCCAGCCCCGGCCCTGCCAGGGGCCACGCTCCCTGCACCGTGTGCCACCCCGGCAGCAGCACCGGTGCTTCGCAGGCCCTGCCAGGCTCGGGCAGGCTGAGCTCCTCACGGCACCCAACGTCAACACCGCTGGTCCCTCGGCCAGGGCACCGCCTGGCCAAGGCCACGGCACCAACCGCGACAGCACCGCCTGGCCCGCGGGCTGGGGACCCTGTCCTGCCGGCGCTGGGGCTGCCAGCATGGCTAAGCCGGCACACACACCCTCACACACCAGGACACAGCGGCAGGAGCCGCAGAGAGCAGCCGGCACCGGCCAGGCCGTGATGGCAACACTGCACCCGCGGCACTGAACCAGCTCACCTGCCCCCACCACCCAAACCACGGCTGCTCGGGGCTCAGGCTGCGGCTCTGGTGCTGGTGGCACCGGGGGCCCATGGGACCGGCCGTGCCGGGATGGCACCCACAGACCCCAGGGACCCCACAGAGGCAGGCGGCTCCTGTGCCCGTGGCAGCTGCCCCAGGGTGACAGCCGGTGACACCCGTGGACACCCAGTGCCCCGGCACTGGGGAAAGGGCTGCCCCCCCCAGCTCAGCCACGCACAGGCAGAAGCAGGCAGGACAGGCAGGGACAGGCAGGGTGCAGGCAGGGACAGGCAGGGCAGGCAGGGTGCAGGCAGGGCAAGCAGAGTGCAGGTAGGCGCAGGCAGGGCAGGCAGGGGCAGGCAGGGCAGACGGGGCAGGCAGGGCACAGGCAGGGGCAGGCAGGGCAGACAGGGCGCAGGCAGGGCAGGCAGGGCAGGCAGGGCAGGCAGGGCAGGCAGGAAGGGCAGACAGGGGCAGGCAGGGCACAGGTAGGGAACAGGCAGGGCACAGGCAGGGCGCAGGCAGGGCAGGCAGGGCAGGCAGGGCACAGGCAGGGCACAGGCAGGGCACAGGTAGGGCACAGGTAGGGCACAGGCAGGGGGCAGGCAGGGGGCAGGCAGGGGGCAGGCAGGGGGCAGGCAGGGCACAGGCAGGGCAGGCAGGGCAGGCAGGGCACAGGCAGGGCACAGGTAGGGCACAGGCAGGGCACAGGCAGGGCACAGGCAGGGCACAGGCAGGGCACGGGCAGGCGCAGGCAGGGCAGGCTGGGCAGGCTGGGCAGGCAGGGCACAGGCAGGGCACAGGCAGGGCAGGCAGGGGGCAGGCAGGGGGCAGGCAGGGGGCAGGCAGGGCGCAGGCAGGGCCAGGCAGGGCCAGGCAGGGCAGGCAGGGCACAGGCAGGGCAGGCAGGGCAGGCAGGGCAGGCAGGGCACAGGCAGGGCACAGGCAGGGCACAGGCAGGGCAGGCAGGGCAGGCAGGGCACAGGCAGGGCAGGCAGGGCAGGCAGGGCAGGCAGGGCACAGGCAGGGCAGGCAGGGCACAGGCAGGGCACAGGCAGGGCACAGGCAGGGCACAGGCAGGGCACGGGTAGGGCACAGGCAGGGCACAGGCAGGGCAGGCAGGGCAGGCAGGGCAGGCAGGGGCAGGCAGGGCACAGGCAGGGCACAGGCAGGGCACAGGCAGGGAACAGGCAGGGAACAGGCAGGGCACAGGCAGGGCACAGGCAGGGCAGGCAGGGCAGGCAGGGGGCAGGCAGCTCTCGCTCTCCCTCCCCTTGTAAGGACACGCTGGCGGAGGCCGCGGCCCCACGCTGGGCCACCCTGTGCCCCCCCCGCCACGCGCTGCCCCGGGGCAGCCGCGGAGCTGCCGAGGTGATGATGCCACCACCGGGCACTGGAGCTTGTCCCCTGGGGACGCAGCGGCCCTGAGATGCCAATGGCACTGCCCAGTCCTAGCGCCAGGGCCCCGGATGCCAGCGCCACCGATGCCACCGCTGAGCACCGGCACCAGTGTCCCGAAATGCCAGCACCACTCACGCCGCCACCGAGCACCAGCGCCTGTGCCCCAAGGTGCCGATCCCACCGATGCCACCACTGAGAACCGGGTCTTGTGCCCCAAGGTGCCAATGCCACCCACGGCACTGCCAAGGAGCGGCACCAGTGCCCTGAGATGCCGGTGCCACCAGTGCCACCGCCGAGCACCAGAGCTTGTGACCCATCAGCACTGGCCCCCAGCCACAGACCCCCTGTCACCTCTGCCCCCTCCCCATGGCACCTCCAGAGCCCACCCAAACCCCCGGCAGCACGCACTGCCCCCAGCCCACCGAGCGGGTCCAACCCCCCCAGCACACTGAGTGTCACACACCCCGGGGGGACACGGGCACAGAGCCCTGGGGGGACATGGACACAGACCCCCCAGGGGACACAGATCCCTGCAGGGACCCGGGCACAGAACTTGGGGACACAGGCACAGACCCTGGGGGGAAACGGGCACAGATCCCCGGTGGGACACAGGGACAGACCCCTGGGGGGCACAGACCTGGGGGACATGGGCACAGACCCTGGGGGACACAGGCACAGATTCCTGAGGGACATGGGGACAGACCCCTGGGGGGAAATGGGCACAGACCCCTGGGGGACATGGGGACAGACCCCCAAGGACACAGACACAGCCCCTGCCTGTCCCCACCAACACCCCGGTACAGCCACCGCCCCCCCGTCCGGGCCACCCGCGGATGGGGGCACCCAGAGGGGTCCCCGGTTTGTGGCCGCGGCCCCGGCGTTGCCTGCGGGTGCCGGGGGGGTGAGCCGGGTGCCGGGGGCCGCGGCGCCGCTTGACGTGACCTATTATGGGAATGAGCGGCCGAGCTCCCCCGGAGGCCCCCCCGGCGCCCCCCCCCCCCCAGCCCGGACCCCGCCGTGGGGCAGGGTGAGGGGGTCGTACCTTTGTATCGCTCCCGCACGTCCTCGTAGGCCTGGATGAAATCCTGCTCGTCGGGCTGGGGGGGCAGGCACCCCGGCTCGGGGGCGGCCATGGCGGGGGGGGGGGCCGGGGGCTGCCGGGGGCTGCCGGGGGTCCGGCCGCTACGCAGCCCCGCGGAGCCCGGCCCGGCCCGGCCCGGCAGGGACGGGGACACGGGACACGGCGGGACATTCCAGCCCGCCCAGCCCTTAAAGGGACCGCCGGACACCGCCCCGGCCCCCCCCCGGCACCGCCCGCTGCCGCCCCCCCGGCACCGCACCCGGGAGCGGCACCGGGAAACCCCCGGGAATGGAACCCCGGGAACGGGAACCCGAGAATGGGAACCACAGCACCCCCGGGAACGGCACCCCAAAAACGGCACTGGGAAAGCCCCGGAAATGGGAACCACAGCACCCCCGGGAACGGCACCCCAAAAACGGCACTGGGAAAGCCCCGGAAATGGGAACCACAGCACCCCCGGGAACGGCACCCCAAAAACGGCACCGGGAAACCCCCGGGAACAGGAATCACAGCACCCCCGGGAACGGCACCCACCCCAAAAACGGCACCGGGAAACCCCCGGGAATGGAACCCCGGGAACGGGAACCCGGGAACGGGAATCACAGCACCCCCGGGAACGGCACCCCAAAAACGGCACCAGGAAACCCCAGGGAATGGAACCCCGGGAACGGGAACCACAGTACCCCCGGGAATGGCACCCCAAAAACGGCACCGGGAAACCCCCGGGAATGGAACCCCGGGAACGGGAACCCGGGAACGGGAATCACAGCACCCCCGGGAACGGCACCCCAAAAACGGCACCAGGAAACCCCCGGGAACGGGAACCACAGCACCCCTGGGAACGGCACCCCAAAAATGGCACCGGGAAACCCCCGGGAATGGAACCCCGGCACCCCCAGACAACAGCCCCCCACAGCACCCATGGGGCACAGCCCCACACAGCACCCCCAGACCACAGCCCCCCACAGCCCCCATGGGGCGGGAGGGAGCACCCGGTGCCCCCCAGCCAGGTCAGACGATGCTGGGGACACGGGACTGTCCCCACCCCACAGCACCTGGGGGGGGGGGCACAGACAGCCCCAGGGGGGTCCCGAGGCGGGGGTGGGTGACAGCAGGGGCTGGGGGCACAGGTGACAAGGCATGGGATGGGGGTGCTGGAGACACCCCCCAGCAGCACAGGACCCCCCGGCTCCCACCCTCGTGTGCCCACCCAGTGCCCCCTCCCCAGTCTCACTCAGGGGGGCGGATGGGGCGACCCCCACACACACAGAGACCCCCAGGTCCTGCCCCTGGGGACCCACCGCGTGTCCCCTCCCGTGGGGACATCACGGCCCCCCCGGCTGCCGCCCCCATGAGAACAAGGGGTATTTTTAAAGCTCCCGACCCAGCCCCAGCTGCCACCGTCCCAAACTGTCCCCAGTGCCGCGGTGACAGCGCTGCGCCCCCCTGGCCCCGCTCCAGAGCCGCCCCGCCGGGGCCCCGTCCCAGCCGTGGGGCTGCCCCCCAGCCCTGCCCCACGGCCCCACAGCCGGGGACACCGCGGGTGGCCCTGGGCGAGGGGGCGGGTGACAAAGCCCAGCGGGACGGAGCCTCGTCAGCCCTAAATATAGAGCCCAAAGCCCCGGGAAACCCGAGCGCGGCCGGGGGGGCACGGACACGGCCGGGGGCACGGAAATAGATGGGGGGCTGGGCTGGGCGGGGGGGGTGGGCACGACACAGGGACAGAATGGGCACGACGTGGGGACACGCTGGGCATGACCCACGGGGACATGCTGGACGTGACATGGGGACACACTGGGTACAGCGTGGGGATACAATGGGCGCAACATGGGGACATGCTGGATGTGACATAGGGTCTTGCTGGGCATGACACGGGACACAATGGGCACCCCATGGGACACAATGGGCACCCCATGGGACACAACACTAGGTGCTGTACTGGGACATCCTGGGCACCCCATGGGGACACAATGGGCACCCCATGGGGACACAATGGGCACCCCCTGGGGACACACTAGTTGCTGTACTGGGACATACTGGGCACCCCATGGGGACACAATGGGCACCCCATAGGGACACACTAGTTGCTGTACTGGGACATACTGGGCACCCCATGGGGACACAATGGGCACCCCATGGGGACACACTAGGTGCTGTACTGGGACATACTAGGCACCCCATGGGGACACAATGGGCACCCCATAGGGACACACTAGGTGCTGTACTGGGACATACTGGGCACCCCATGGGGACACAATGGGCACCCCATGGGGACACAATGGGCACCCCATGGGGACATGCTGGGTATCGGGCACAACTGGGGATGCACCAGATGCTGTACTGGGACACGCTGGGCACCCCATGGAGACACGCTGGGTGCCGTATGGGGGCACACTGGGCACACATTGGGGACACACCAGTGCTTGACCCCCCTGTCACCAGCAGGGACCTCAGGGGACCCCCAGCAGGCTGGACTGAGGGGACCCTGTGGCCTCAGGCATCGCAGGGACCCTGTCACCAACCGGGACCCCAGAGACCACAGGGACCCCCCCAGGCTGCACCGAGGGGACCCCATCGCCCCAGGGGACCCAGGGACCCCGTCACCAGTGGGGACCGAGGGGCCATGGGGACCTCCCCACTACGTTGGGCCCCCCGGTCCCCAGGGCTGCCCAGGGAGGATGGAGGGCCGGAGTGGCCAGGGGTGCCAGTGGCTGGGCCAGCCCGTGTCCCCCCAGCCCCCCGGGGGGCTGCAGGGCTCGGCTGCCCCAGGCTCAGCCCCCCCAGCCGCGGGGACACAGGTGTCGCAGGGCGGGGGGGCACCGGCCGCCCTGCTAAATCGGGGACAGGACGGGTGGTGGAAACAATTCCGGCCGTGGGGGGGGACAGGGCCCTGGGGGGGTCACAGCCACGGCTGGACGGGCGGGGGACACGGGGCCCCCTACTGGGGACATGGGGGTGGGGGGAGACACAGGGCCCCCCTGTTGGGGACACAGGGGGCTGGGGGGGTCACAGGACCCCACTGCTGGGGACATGGGGATGGTGGGGGACACACAGATTTTGGGGGACACACAGAGCCCCACTGCTGGGGACATGGGGGTGGGGGAGCAGACACAGAGTTTGGGGGACACATGGGGTCCCACTGCTGGGGACATGGGGATGGTGGGGGACACACAGAGTTCGGGGCACACATGGGGTCCCACTGCTGGGGACATGGGGATGGTGGGGGACACATAGATTTGGGGGACACATGGGGTCCCACTGCTGGGGACATGGGGATTGTGGGGGGGACACAGGTTAGGGGGGACACATGGGGTCCCACTGCTGGGGACATGGGGGTGGGGGGGGCAGACACAGAGTTCGGGGGACACAGGGGGTCCCACTGCTGGGGACATGGGGATTGTGGGGGGACACAGAGTTCAGGGGACACTGCTGGGGACACAGGGGGCTGGGGGGGTCACAGGGCCCCACTGCTGGGGACATGGGGATAGTGGGGGGGACACAGAGATTTAGGGGGGACACACAGGGCCCCACTGCTGGGGACATGGGGATGGTGGGGGACACATAGATTTGGGGGGGACACACAGAGCCCCACTGCTGGGGACATGGGGATGGTGGGGGACACATGGGGTCCCACTGCTGGGGACATGGGGGTGGGGGGCGGACACAGAGTTTGGGGGACACTGCTGGGGACACAGGGGGCTGGGGGGGTCACAGGGACCCACTGCTGGGGACATGGGGATAGTGGGGGGGACACAGAGATTTAGGGGGGACACACAGGGTCCCACTGCTGGGGACATGGGGATGGTGGGGGGGACACATAGATTTAGGGGGGACACACAGGGTCCCACTGCTGGGGACATGGGGATGGCGGGGGGACACACAGATTTGGGGGGACACACAGGGCCCCACTGCTGGGGACATGGGGGTGGGTGGGGACACAGATTTGGGGGGGCACACAGGGCCCCAATGTTGGGGACATGGTGGTGGGGGGACACATCATAGGGCCCCACTGTTGGGGACATGGGACTTGGGGGGACACAGGGCCCCTTTGCTGGGGACATGGGGGTGGGAGTGCAATGGGGCTGTGTGGGCACAGAGCCCCAGTGTCGGGGACACGCGGGGCTGGGGGGGGACACAACGTTCCAAGGGCAGGAGCAGGAAGCGGGGACACAGGACCCCCCTGGGGGGCTGGGGGGACCATGAGTCCCCCCCGGGACCGCCCTGCTGGCCGCTGTCCCTGGGGGTGTCCCCAGGGTGTCCCCGCGGCCCCAGCAGCAGCAGAGCCAGGGCACTGTCCCCACCGGAGGGTCCGCCCCCAGCCGAGGGGACACCCGCTGTGTCCCCCCCCGCCCGAGGGGACACACACGGCCCTGGGGCCCTCTGATGGCCACCGCTGTCACTGCACGGCCTTGGGGACAGCCCGCCCGGCCAGCACGTGTCCTGGGCTGCGGGGACACCCTGGGAACGTGTCCTGGTGCTGTGGGGACACCCTGGGAACGTGTCCTGGGTGCTGCGGGGACACCCTGGGAACGTGTCCTGGGTGCTGCGGGGACACCCTGGGAACGTGTCCTGGGTGCTGTAGGGACACCGTGGGGACACGGCCACATGGGGACACCCTGAGAACGTGTCCTGGGTGCTGTAGGGACACCCTGGGAACGTGTTCTGGGTGCTGCGGGGACACCCTGGGAACGTGTCCTGGGTGCTGTGGGGACACCCTGGGAACGTGTCCTGGGTGCTGCGGGGACACCCTGGGAACGTGTCCTGGGTGCTGTGGGGACACCCTGGGAACGTGTCCTGGGTGCTGTGGGGACACCGTGGGGACACGGCCACACGGAGACACCCTGGGAACGTGTCCTGGGTGCTGCAGGGACACCCTGAGAACGTGTCCTGGGTGCTGCAGGGACACCCTGGGGACACGGCCACATGGGGACACCCTGGGAACGTGTCCTGGGTGCTGCGGGGACACCCTGGGGACACGGCCACACGGAGACACCCTGGGAACATGTCCTGGGTGCTGCAGGGACACCCTGGGAACGTGTCCTGGGTGCTGCGGGGACACCCTGGGGACACGGCCACATGGGGACACCCTGAGAACGTGTCCTGGGTGCTGCAGGGACACCCTGGGAACGTGTCCTGGGTGCTGTGGGGACACCCTGGGGACACGGCCACGCGGAGACACCCTGGGAACGTGTCCTGGTGCTGTGGGGACACCCTGGGGACATGTCCTGGGTGCTGCAGGGACACAACCACATGGGGACACCATGGGGGACACAGCCACACAGGGACCCCTCAGGGACATGTCCTGGGCACTGTAGGGACAGGGCCATGCAGGGACACAAGAAGGACATGTCCTGGGTGCTGTGGGGACACTGTGGGGACAGAGCCATGAAGGGACACACAAGGGGACATGTCCCAGGTGCTGCAGGGACGTGGCCATGTGGGGACACTTTGGGGACACAGCCACGAAGGGACATCCCTGGGACATGTCCTGGGTGCTGCAGGGACACCCTGGGGACACGGCCATGCAGGGACACACAAGGGGACGTGTCCCAGGTGCTACAGAGACACAGTCACATGGGGACATCCCAGGGCCCCTTGGCCACCCCCGTGTCACCAACTGGGGCCCATGGGAGCCACGAGAGGCCTCAGCCCCACATGCCCTGGCACGGCACAGCCAGACGCACACCCGGACCCTGGCATGGTGCTGCCGGATGCACACCCACACAGACAGACACACAACCGGACCGTGGCACAGTGGTCCCAGATGCACACCCGCACACCGGCACGGCACAGCCAGACACACACCGGGACCCTGGCACGGTGCTCCCAGATGCACACCCGCACAGCCAGACACACAACCGGACCCTGGCATGGTGCTGCCGGATGCACACCCACACACCGGCACGGCACAGCCAGACACACACCTGGACCCTGGCATGGTGCTGCCGGATGCACACCTGCACAGTACAGCCAGACACACACTCGGACCCAGCCCCTGGCATGGTGCTACCAGACCCACACCCGCACACGGGCACGGCACAGCCACACCCGCACCCACATAACCACCTGACACCAGCCCCACAGGGGGACACCGGGGTCCCTGCTGGCAACAGGTGTTGTGGCACAGCACGATGCGGCACGGCACGGCATTCCCCATGGCGGCACCACCGCTCTGACCCTGGCACGGCACAGGCTCCAGTCGCGGCATCACCCGTGGCACCCTGGCCTGGGGCTCCCTGTCACACCCGTGTCCCCAGGCACGTGCTGGGGCCCTCCCCACGGCACTGGCCCCTGTGCCCCATGGCATCACCCCACGGCAGCGCCCTACGGCAGCGCCCTGCCCCCCCAGGACATCCCCTGTGGGGCCACGGGCACACACCAGCCAGGGCTCCTCGGCACCTGTCCCCTCTCCGGCATCACCTGCCCGGCACAGCCCAGGCCCCCGGCACACGGAGCCCCCCGCACCCCATCAGTGACACGCCGCCCCACAGCCAGGGACACCATGGCACACAGTCCCCACGTCCCCATGTCCCCCGGCACACGGTCCCCATGTCACAGAATCACAGCATCCCAGGATGTCAGGGGTTGAAGGGCCCTCAAAGCTCATCCAGCGCAACCCCCCGGAGCAGGAACACCCAGCTGAGGTGACACAGGAAGGTGTCCAGGGGGCTGGAATGTCTGCACAGAAGGAGACTCCACAACCCCCTGGGCAGCCTGGGCCAGGCTCTGCCACCCTCACCCCAACAAGTTGCTTCTCCTCTTGCAGTGGAACCTCCTGTGTTCCAGTTTGCACCCATTGCCCCTTGTCCTGTCCCTGGTTGTCACCAGAAGAGCCTGGCTCCATCCTCCTGACACTCCCCCTTTCCACATTGATCCCCAGCAATGAGTCCCCCCTCAGTGTCCTCTTGTCCAGCTCCAGAGCCCCAGCTCCCTCAGCCTTTCCTCACACGGGAGATGCTCCACTCCCTCCAGCATCTTGGTGGCTGCGCTGGACTCTCTGCAGCAGTTCCCTGTCCTGCTGGAACTGAGGGGCCACAGCTGGACACAATATTCCAGGTGTGGTCTCCCCAGGGCAGAGCAGAGGGGCAGGGGAACCCCTCTCGTCCTCTCTGTCCCCCCACAGCTGGGGGCTCCCGGTGCAGACACCCCCGCGACGCTGCCAGTTCACCGGGACCCCCCCGCCGTGCCCGCGGCACACGAGCCCACCGCCTGCCCTACCTGCGATCCTGATGACGGCCCGCTCGGCGGGGTCCAGCACCGTCCCATTGCCGGCGGCCACTTTGGTGCGTTTGGAGCGCTGGTGCTTGGACAGGTTCCAGGGCAGCGTGTCCCCGGCGCCGGGGGAGCCACTGCTGCCACTCGAGCTCTCCTCCGCCATCCCCGCCGCTGGCCGCCCCGAGCCCGGCTCCTGTGGACAGGGACGGTGTCAGGGACCCCGGCACCGGCCGACCCCTGGCACCAGCCGACCCCCGGCACCGCTCACCGACCCCACCCCTGGCATCACTCACTGAACCCCGGGCACAGACCCGACCCCCGGCACCACTCACCAACCCCCAGGCACCGAACCCCGGCACACTCACTGACCCCCTGGGCACCGACCCAACCCCCAGGCACCAAACCCTGGCACCCAGCCACCAACCCGACCCCCAGCACCGCTCACCGACCCCCGGGCACTGACCTGACCCCCGACACCACTCACCGACCCGAGCCCCGGCACCGCTCACCGACCCACGGCACCATTCACCGACCCCCGGCACCAGGCACGGCTGTCCCACCCCCGGCACCAGCCGAACCCCGGCACTGCTCACCGACCCAACCCCTGGCACCACTCATCGACTCCCGGGCACCGACCGACCCCCGGCACCGACCCGACCCCTGGCACTGCTCACCGACCCAACCCCTGGCACCGCTCACTGACCCCTGGCACCGACTGACCCCCGGGCACAGGGCACGGCTCTCCGACCCCCGGCACCGACCGACCCCCAGCACCGCTCACCAACCCCCAGGCACCAAACCCCGGCACCACTCACCGACCTCCTGGGCACTGACTGACCTCCGGCACCACTCACCGAACCCCAGGCAACAAACCCCGGCACCACTCACCGACCCCCGGGCACCAAACCCCGGCACCACTCATCAACCTCCCAGGCACCGACTGACCTCCGGCACCGCTCACCGAACCCCAGGCACCAAACCCTGGGCACCAAACCCTGGACACCAAACCCCTGCACCGCTCACCGACCTCCCGGGCACCGACTGACCTCCGGCACTGCTCACCGAACCCCGGGCACCAAACCCCGGCACCACTCACTGACCCCTTGCACTGCTCACCGACCCGACCCCTGGCACCACTCACTGACCGCCGGGCACCAACCGACCCCAGGCACCGCTCACTGACCCCCGGCACCGCTCACTGACCCCCGGCGGCACCGTCGCTCCCTTCCCTTCCCTTCCCTTCCCTTCCCTTCCCTTCCCTTCCCTTCCCTTCCCTTCCCTTCGGGCGCGCCCCAGCCGTCCCGCCTCGCACCCGTCGCCGGGTTCCCGCCACAGCCGCCCGCACCCGGCCCTGCGGCCGCACCGGGAGCCCCGGGAAGCACCGGGGGAACCGGGGGCTGTGCCGGCCGGTGCTGCCGAGGGGCCGCAGCGGTGCCGGGCCGGGAGGGGGACGCGCCGAGGACGGAGCCGCCGCCCTGGGGCAGACGAGGAGCCGGCCTGTGGGACACCGGGAACGCGCCTGCGGGGACACCCCGCACCGGTGACACCCGATAGCCCGTCCCCGCGGCTCGGGCAGGGACAGACCGGCCGGAGCGAAGCAACCGGGGACGGTGCCACAGGCCAACCGGCCGGTTCGGCGCTGCCCACCGACCGCCGGCCCCGCGGTGCCGCCCCAGCTCCGCGCCGGGGGAGCGGGACGGCGGTGCCGGGCGGAACCGCACGTCAGAGCCCGTAACGGCGCGGCCGCCTCCGCCACCCCGGCACCGCCACCCCGGCACCGCCACCCCGGCACCGCCACCCCGGCACCGCCACTGCCATCGTGGCACTGCCATCGCCACCCCGGCACCGCCTCCACCACCCCGGCACTGCCATCGCCACCCCGGCACTGCCACCGCCATCGTGGCACCGCCATCGTGGCACTGCCATCGCCACCCCGGCACCGTCATCCTGGCACCGCCACCACCATCGCGGCACCGCCATCGCCATCCCGGCACCGCCATCGCCATCGTGGCACCGCCACCGCCATCCCGGCACCGCCACCGCCATCCCGGCACCGCCACCACCATCCCGGCACCGCCATCGCGGCACCGCCGCCCCAGCACCGCCACCCCGGCACCGCCACCCCGGCACCGCCACCCCGGCACCGCCTCCGCCATCGCGGCACCGCCAACCCGGCACCGCCACCCCAGCACCGCCACCCCGGCACCGCCACCACCATCGCGGCACCGCCACCCCGGCACCGCCACCGCCACCCCAGCACCGCCACCCCGGCACCGCCACCACCATCGCGGCACCGCCACCCCGGCACCGCCACCGCCACCCCGGCACCGCCACCACCATCGCGGCACCGCCACCCCGGCACCGCCACCCCGGCACCGCCACCCCGGCACCGCCACCCCGGCACCGCCACCCCGGCACCGCCTCCGCCATCGCGGCACCGCCTCCGCCACCCCGGCACCGCCACCAGCCGCCGCAGTGACACCAGCTCCGCTTATTTTCCCCCGGGCCCCGCAGCGCTCGGCACCGGGAAGCGCCGGGCAGCGAGACCGCGTCACCGCCCCCGCCGGCCCCGGGGGGCGCGGACAGACCCCGCCGAGCCCCCCCGGTGCGCCCCCCCGGCGCTGGCGCTGCCGAGGCGCCATTTGCAGAAGTTGCAAACCGCGGGTTCCCGGCTCGGGGGGGGCTGGGCCATTGCAGCCAAAACCCCCAGGGGCCGCGCAGGGACTGGAGTGGGGACAACCTGCCCCCCCGCAGCCCAGCCGGGTCCCACAGGTGTCTCCAGGGACCCCCGGCCAAGCACCCGAGCGTGGGGGTGGGCACGCGGGTGTGGGGTGACTGTGGGGTGACCGTGGGCCCGGCAGCGCCGCACGTGCCCGTGCCAGGCCGGACTCACCGGCTCCATCCCCGCGCCCCCCCGTAGCCCCCGGCCCCACGCAGCCCCCCGCACCCCAGGCGTGACCCACAGCGTCCGTGGCACCCCCAACCCGAGCCCCCACGCTGCCCCCCTCTCCCCAGGGACGCGCTGCCTGAAGCAGCCTCAGCCCCCCAGCGCCTGCCCCACACCCCCCCGTGCTGCACAGACCCCCTGCACCCCCTGACCCCTCTGCTCCCCCTGACCCCCCCGTGCTGCACAGACCCCTCTACACCCCCTGACCCCCCGTGCTGCACAGCCCCCTCTGCACCCCCTGACCCCTCTGCACCCCCAGACCCCCGTGCTGCACAGCCCCCTCTGCACCCCGAGCCCCCCCGTGCTGCACAGCCCCCTCTGCACCCCCAGACCCCTCTGCACCCCCTGACTCCCCCATGCTGCACAGACCCCTCTGCACCCCTAGCCCCCCGTGCTGCACAGACCCCTCTGCACCTCCACACCCCCCATGCTGCACAGACCGCTCTGCACCCCCAGACCAGACCCCTCTGCACCCCCGGCTCACCCAGCGCCGCGCTGTCCGCCGGGCCGCGCCGGTCGGGCATGACCGGGGGGGCTGCGGCAGCGGGGGCTGCACCGGGAGCTCCGCCCGCACCGGGGGCCGCACCGGCAGCGGGGGCTGCAGCGGCGGCTCCGCCCGCACCGGGGCTGCACCGGGGGCTGCAGCAGCGGCGGCGGCGGCGGCTCCGCCCGCACCGGCTCCGGTTCCGCTCCGCAGCGGCGGGGGGCGGGGCGGGGAGGGAGGGAGGGAGGGGGCGCGTATCTCGGCTCCGCACCCGCACCCGCCCACGGGCCGCAGCAGCCGGCGGGGAGCCGACCAGTGCTCCCAGTGCAGCCAACGGGGAACGGACCAGTGCTCCCAGTGCAGCCAGCGGGGAGCCGACCAGTGCTCCCAGTGCAGCCAGCGGGGAGCCGACCAGTGCTCCCAGTGCTCCCAGTGCAGCCAATGGGGGAACCGACCAGTGCTCCCAGTGGGGGAGCCGACCAGTGCTCCCAGTGCTCCCAGTGCAGCCAGCGGGGAACCAACCAGTGCTCCCAGTGCAGCCGGCAGGGAAACCGACCAGTGCTCCCAGTGCAGCCAATGGGGAGCGGACCAGTGCTCCCAGTGCTCCCAGTGCAGCCAGCGGGGAGCCGACCAGTGCTCCCAGTGCTCCCAGTGGGGGAGCCGACCAGTGCTCCCAGTGCAGCCAATGGGGGAGCCAACCAGTGCTCCCAGTGCTCCCAGTGGGGGAGCCGACCAGTGCTCCCAGTGCAGCCAATGGGGGAGCCGACCAGTGCTCCCAGTGCTCCCAGTGTTCCCAGTGGGGGAGCCGACCAGTGCTCCCAGTGCAGCTGGCAGGGAAACCGACCAGTGTTCCCAGTGCTCCTAGTGCAGCCAGTGGGGGAACGGAGCAGTGTTTCCAGTGCACCCAGTGCAGCCAGCAGGGAGAACTGACCAGTGCTCCCAGTGCAGCCAGCGGAGGGGAATGGACCAGTGCTGCCAATGCAGCCAGCATGCCAGCATGGGAAGGGTTAACCCCACCCAGCGCTCCCAGTGCCACCAGCAGGGGGCTTGACTCTCACCAGTGCTCCCGGCGTGGGAAGGGTTAACCGGACCGGTGCTCCCAGTGCCCTGGCAGATTGGGGTTTGGGCCCCGCCTGTTCACCCTGCACCCCATCCCCCGCGCCACTGTAACCGCCATCACCGCCATCTCCACCGGGGGGTGCTTGCCCCCGCGATGCACCCCGGCACGCGCTCCCGGGGCCGCGGCCGCCGGTAGCACCGTGCAGGACTGCAGCACCGCGCAGGACCGTGCAGCGCCGTGCAGTGCCATGCAGCACCGTGCAGCGCCGCGCAGGACCGTGCAGCACCGCGCAGGACCGTGCAGCGCCGTGCAGTGCCGTGCAGGACTGTGCAGCACCGCGCAGGACCGTGCAGCACCGCGCAGGACCGTGCAGCACCGTGCAGCGCCGTGCAGGACTGTGCAGCACCGCGCAGGACCGTGCAGCGCCGTGCAGCACCGCGCAGGACCGTGCAGCGCCGTGCAGCACCGCGCAGGACCGCGCAGCGCCGTGCAGGACTGTGCAGCACCGCGCAGGGCCGTGCAGCACCGTGCAGCACCGCGCAGGACCGTGCAGCACCGCGCAGCACCGCGCAGGGCCGTGCAGGACCGTGCAGCACCGCGCAGGACCGCGCAGCGCCGCGCAGCACCGCGCAGGACCGCGCAGCGCCGCGCAGCACCGCGCAGCACCGCGCAGGGCCGTGCAGCACCGCGCAGCACTGCGCAGGGCCGTGCAGCACCGCGCAGGACCGCGCAGCGCCGTGCAGCACCGCGCAGCACCGCGCAGCACCGTGCAGCACCGCGCAGCACTGCGCAGGGCCGTGCAGGACTGTGCAGCACCGCGCAGGACCGTGCAGGGCCGTGCAGCGCCGTGCAGCACCGCGCAGGACCGCGCAGCGCCGTGCAGGACTGTGCAGCACCGCGCAGGGCCGTGCAGCACCGTGCAGCACCGCGCAGGACCGTGCAGCACCGCGCAGCACTGCGCAGGGCCGTGCAGGACCGTGCAGCACCGCGCAGGACCGCGCAGCGCCGCGCAGCACCGCGCAGGACCGCGCAGCACCGCGCAGCACCGCGCAGGGCCGTGCAGCACCGCGCAGCACTGCGCAGGGCCGTGCAGCACCGCGCAGGACCGCGCAGCGCCGTGCAGCACCGCGCAGCACTGCGCAGGGCCGTGCAGGACTGTGCAGCACCGCGCAGGACCGTGCAGGGCCGTGCAGCGCCGTGCAGGACCATGCAGCGCCGTGCAGGACCGTGCAGCACCGTACGGGACCGCCTACCCCCGTGTGACCCGGTTCCTGCCGCCGGCGCGGCCGCCCCCACTCCGCCTGTCTGCGCCACCGCGGCACCGGGACCCTGGGGACACCGGGACCCTGGGGACACCGGGACGCTGGGCACACCGGGACCCTGGGGACACCGGGACGCTGGGGACACCCACCGCGGGGAGGCCCCGGGGGCGGTGACGCCGAATGGGGACAGCGCCCCACGGCGTGGGCACGCGGGGGCGCCGGCTCCACCCCCACCCCCCCCAGGCCTGGCTGCCGGTGCCGTGGGCAGAGCGCTGCGGCGCCAGGAGGAGCCGCGGGCCGGCGGCCGTGCGGGCAGCGCCAGTGCGGGCAGCGCCAGTGCCGGACAGCGCCATTGCCGGATAGCGCCATTGCCGGGCGGCGCCAGTGCGGGCAGCGCCATTGCCGGGCAGCCGTGCTGGCAGCTGTACGGGCAGCGCCATTGCGGGCAGCGCCATTGCCAGGCAGCACTACGGGCAGCGCCATTGCGGGCAGCGCCATTGCCAGGCAGCACTACGGGCAGCGCCATTGCGGGCAGCGCCATTGCCGGGCAGCAGTACGGGCAGCGCCGGCGCCAGGTGGCCGTGCGGGCAGCGCCATTGCCAGCACCGCTCCCAGCACCGCTCCCAGCACCGTTCCCGGCACCGTTCCCAGCACCGTTCCCAGCACCGCTCCCAGCACCGTTCCCGGCACCGTTCCCAGCACCGCTCCCAGCACCGTTCCCGGCACCGCTCCCGGCACCGTTCCCAGCACCGCTCCCAGCACCGTTCCCGGCACCGTTCCCGGCACCGTTCCCGGCTGCTGGTGCCGCAGCCGCGGCCACGTGAGCCGCGGGGGATGACGGAAGGAACCGGCTCACCCGCCACGCGGCCTCCGCGCCCCCTACCGGCACCGCTGCTGCGCCCTGCCCGCTCCTGCCCGCTCCTGCCCGCTCCCTGCCCGCTCCTGCCTGCCCCTGCCTGCCCCTGCCTGCCCCTGCCTGCCCCTGCCCGCTTCTGCCTGCCCCTGCCTGCCCCTGCCCGCTCCTGCCTGCCCCTGCCTGCCCCTGCCCGCTCCTGCCTGCCCCTGCCCGCTCCCTGCCCGCTCCTGCCTGCCCCTGCCCGCTCCTGCCTGCCCCTGCCTGCCCCTGCCCGCTCCTGCCTGCCCCTGCCTGCTCCTGCCTGCCCCTGCCTGCCCCTGCCCGCTCCTGCCTGCCCCTGCCCGCTCCTGCCTGCCCCTGCCTGCCCCTGCCCGCTCCTGCCTGCCCCTGCCCGCTCCCTGCCCGCTCCTGCCTGCCCCTGCCCGCTCCTGCCTGCCCCTGCCCGCTCCCTGCCTGCTCCCTGCCTGTGCCGGGTGACAGTGCTGGGAACAGGATGGTGCTGAGATCAGGGAATGGTGCTGGGAACAGGATGGTGCTGGGAACAGGAATGGTGCTGGGAATGGGGCTGGTGCTGGGCACAAGGGACAGTTCTGGCTGCCCCACAGTGGCTGGAGCCGCGCGGAGCCGGTGCGGTGACACGGAGCCGGTGCGGTGACACGGAGCCGGTGCGGTGACACGGAGCCCTGGGTGCCCAGTGGCACGTTCGGGTGCAGGTGCCCGAGCACACCCGTGCACACCCATGCATGCACACGCGTGTGCACACAGGGGAACAGAGCTGCACGCGTGGGCAGGTGCACACGCACACGTGCACACACACGCACACGTGCGCACACACGTGTGCACACACACACGCGTGCACACACACGCACACGCACACGTGCACACACACGCACATGTGCACACACACATATGTGCATGCATATGTATGCACACACATGCACACAGACATAGATGCATGCACCCACAAGCACACAGCCGTGCATGCACACATGCACATGCATGCACACATGCACACGCATGCACAGACACGCACACTCATGCACAGACGTGCCATGCACACATTAATGCACATGCATGCACATATGCACCCACACAGATATGGATGCATGCACCCACAAGCACACAGACATGCACGCACACATGCACATGCATGCACACATATGCACACACATACACTCATGCACACGCATGCACACACATGCACATGCATGCACACACATACACTCATGCACAGACATGCCATGCACACATTAATGCACATGCATGCACACAGATATAGATGCATGCACCCACAAGCACTCATACATGCATGCACACAGGTGCACACATGAACACACGTGCACACAGATGCACATGCATGCACACACGTACACTCATGGTCATGTATGCACAGATGCACACACACAGATATAGATGCGTGCACACAGAAGCACACAGACATGCATGCGCTCATGCACACGCATGCACACAGATGCACATGCGTGCACACACACACTCATGCAGAGACGTGTCATGCACACATTGATGCACATGCATGCACATATGCACACACAGATATAGATGCATGCACACACAAGCACACAGACATGCACACATACATGCACGCACACAGATGCACATGTGCACACAGATGCACACGCATGCACACACATGCACTCATGCACAGACATGCCATGCACACAGATATAGCTGCATGCACCCACAAGCGCATGTACAGACACGCACACATATGCACACATGCACACATGCACACGCATGCACACACATACACTCATGCACAGACATGCCATGCACACATTAATGCACATGCATGCATATGCATGCACACTTATGCACACAGGCACACAGCTGCACACGCATGCACACACATATACTCATGCACAGACATGCCATGCACACATTAATGCACATGCATGCACACAGATATAGATGCATGCACCCACAAGCACGCATACATGCATGCACACAGATGCACACATGAACACACATGCACACAGATGCACATGCATGCACACACATACACTCATGGTCATGTACGCACAGATGCACACACACAGATATAGATGCATGCACACAGAAGCACACAGACATGCATGCGCTCATGCACACGCATGCACACAGATGCACATGCGTGCACACACACACTCATGCAGAGACATGCCATGCACACATTAATGCACATGCATGCACATATGCATGCACACGGATATAGATGCATGCACACAGAAGCACACATAGAGGCGTGCACACATGCATGCACACAGATGCACATGCATGCACACAGATGCACACGCATGCACACACATACACTCATGCACAGACATGCCATGCACACATTAATGCACATGCATGCACACAGATATAGATGTATGTACCCACAAGCACATGTGCAGGCACACACACATATGCACACATGCACATGCATGCACACACATACACTCATGCACAGACATGCCATGCACACATTAATGCACCTGCATGCACACATGCACATGCATGCACGCATATGCTCGTGTGCACACGCACACACACAGATGCACACGCATGCGCGCGCACACACTCGTGCACAGACATGCCATGCACACATTGATGCACATGCATGCACACACGCACACACTTGCATTCACACTGCCCCACGGCCCCACCCCACTGTGCCCCACACCTGCCACTGCCCCACGGCACCCACCCCACGGTGCCCCACACCTGCCACTGCCCCACGGCACCCACCCCACGGTGCCCCACACCTGCCACTGCCCCATGGCACCCACCCCACTGCGCCCCACATGTGCCACTGCCCCATGGCACCCACCCCACTGTGCCCCACACATGCCACTGCCCCACGGCACCCCACACCTGCCACTGCCCCATGGCACCCACCCCACTGTGCCCCACACGTGCCACTGCCCCACGGCACCCCACACCTGCCACTGCCCCATGGCACCCACCCCACTGCGCCCCACACCTGCCACTG
Organism: Columba livia; assembly: GCF_036013475.1. Taxonomy (NCBI): domain Eukaryota; kingdom Metazoa; phylum Chordata; class Aves; order Columbiformes; family Columbidae; genus Columba; species Columba livia. Next base: position 162,916,276 of record NC_088603.1, on the reverse strand, counting down.
CCCCATGGCACCCACCCCACTGCGCCCCACACCTGCCACTGCCCCACGGTGCCCCACACCTGCCACTGCCCCACGGCACCCACCCCACTGCGCCCCACACCTGCCACTGCCCCATGGCACCCACCCCACTGCGCCCCACACCTGCCACTGCCCCACGGCACCCACCCCACTGCGCCCCACACGTGCCACTGCCCCATGGCACCCACCCCACTGCGCTCCACACCTGCCACTGCCCACGGCATCCACCCCACTGCGCCCCACACCTGCCTGGCACCCCACGGCACCCACCCCCACGGGTGACTAAACTCTGCCCCACAGTGCCCAGGATGATGCTCCCCCACCTGTGCCAACGCACCCGCACGTCAGCCCCACACCTCCCAGTGCCCCCAGTGCCCCCAGTGCTTCCTGATGCTTCCCAGCACCTCCCAGTACTTTCCAGTGCTTCCCGATGCCCCCCAGTGCCTCCCAGCACCTCCCAGTACTTTCCAGTGCTTCCTGATGCCCCCCAGTACTTCCTGGTGCCTCCCAGTGTCTCCCGGTGCTTCCCAGTACTTCCTGATGTCTCCCGGTGCTTCTCAGCACCTCCCAGTGTCTCCCAATACTTCCCAGTACTTCCTGATGCCTCCCAGTACCTCCCAGCGTCTCCCAGTACTTCCTGATGTCTCCCAGTGCCTCCCAGCACATCCCGGTGCTTCCCGGCACCTCCCAGTGCATCTCGGTGCTTCCCAGTCCCTCCCGGTGCCTCCTGGTACCTCCCAGTGTCTCCCAGTACTTCCAGTGCCTCCCGGTACCTCCCAGTACTTTCCAGTGCTTCCTGATGCCCCCCAGCGCCCCCCGGTGCCTTCCAATGCTTCCCAGTACCTCCCAGCGTCTCCCAGTACTTTCCAGTGCTTCCCGGTACCTCCCAGTGTCTCCCAGTACTTCCAGTGCCTCCCGATGCCCCCCAGTGCCTCCCGATGCCCCCCAGTACTTCCCAGTGCTTCCTGGTGCCCCTCAGTGCCTCCTGGTGCCTCCCTGTGCTTCCCAGTACCTCCCAGTGTCTCCCAGTAGTTCCCAGTGCTTCCTGGCACCCACCGGTGCCTCCCGGTGCCTCCCAGTGTCTCCCAGTACTTCCAGTGCTTCCCGGTGCCTCCCAGTGCCTCCCGGTGCCTCCCACTGTCTCCCAGTGCCCGCCGGTGCCTCCCAGCCCCACGGAGCCCCGGCACAGCCGCCCCCGTGTCCCATGTCCCGCCGCAGCCCCCAGCGCAATTGTCCCCGCCGGTGCCCCCAGGGGTGCGGGGACCCCGGGCGCCGTAGCCGCCGCTCACCGTGTGTCCCCCGCCCGGCCCCGCGATGTCCCCCCGGGTCCCCAGGCGCGGCCGCCGTCACGTGCGGGTCCCGGCACCGGAGCGGCGAGCGACACCGCTCGCCAGGAGCGGGGACAAAGGGGCCCTTTCAGTGTGGCGCTCGGCCCCACGGGCCCCTCGGGGCCAGGGGACAAAGGTCCGGCTCGCTTGGCACCGGTGGCACCGGGTTGGCCCCGGCAGCCGCCACCGCACCCCCCGGGGGACAGCGGGTCACGGGGGACTGTCCCCAGGCCCGCGGGGGGGGGCGTGACGTCACGGGGACACCCCTTCGGCAACCCCCGGGGCTGGGGACACCCCCGCAGGGGAGGAGGGGACAGACCCCCCGGCCATCCCGTTGTCACCGGGACCAACCCCGCCGGGGGGATGCGCGACGCCGGGATCGGGCCCCGCAGCGGGGGGACAGGGCTGGGGGGACACAGGGCTGGGGGGACACAGGGCTGGGGACACAGGGGTGGGGGACACAGGGCTGGGGGGACACAGGGCTGGGAGGACACAGAGCTGGGGACACAGAGATGGGGACACAGGGCTAGGGACACAGGGCTGGGGACACAGGGCTGGAGGGACAAGGCTGGGGGGACACAGGGTGGGGGACACAGGGCTGGGGGGACACAGGGCTGGGGGACACAGGGCTGGGGACACAGAGATGGGGACACAGGGCTAGGGACACAGGGCTAGGGACACAGGGCTGGGGGACACAGGGCTGGGGGACACAGGGCTGGGGGACACAGGGCTGGAGGGACAAGGCTGGGGGGACACAGGGTGGGGGACACAGGGCTGGGGGGACACAGGGCTGGGGGACACAGGGCTGGGGACACAGGGCTGGGGGGACACAGGGCTGGGGGACACAGGGCTGGGGGGACACCGGGCTGGGGGACACAGGGCTGGGGGACACAGGGCTGGGGACACATGGCTGGAGGGACAAGGCTGGGGGGACACAGGGCTGGGGGGACACCGGGCTGGGGGGACACCGGGCTGGGGGACACAAGGCTTTGGGGACAAGGCTGGGGGGGCACAGGATTGGGCGGACAGGGCTTTGGGGACAGGGCTGGGGGGGGAACAGGGCTGTCCCTCGCGAAGCCCCCGCTCCTGCCGGCCCGAACCCTGTCTGGCTCTGCCACCCTGTCCCGGGTCCCCGTGTCCCTGCACCCCGCGTGTCCCCTGCACCCCATGTGTCTCCTGCACACCCGTGTGTCCCCTGTCCCCCCGTGTCCCTGCACCCCGCGTGTCCCCTTGCACCCCGTGTGTCCCCCGCACCCCGTGTGTCCCCTGTCCCCCCGTGTGTCCCCTGCACCCCGCGTGTCCCCCGCACCCCGTGTGTCCCCTGCACCCCGCGTGTCCCCCGCAGCCCGTGTGTCCCCTGTCCGCCCGTGTGTCCCCTGCACCCCGCGTGTCCCCCGCAGCCCGTGTGTCCCCTGTCCGCCCGTGTGTTCCCCGCACCCCGTGTGTCCCCTGCACCCCGCGTGTCCCCCGCAGCCCGTGTGTCCCCTGTCCGCCCGTGTGTCCCCTGCACCCCGCGTGTCCCCCGCAGCCCGTGTGTCCCGTGTCCGCCCGTGTGTCCCCCGCACCCCGCGTGTCCCCTGCACCCCGCGTGTCCCCTGTCGCCCTGTGTGTCCCCTGCACCCCGTGTGTCCCCCGCACCCAGCGTGTCCCCCGCACCCAGTGTGTCCCCCGCACCCCGCGTGTCCCCGCACCCCGCGTGTCCCCTGTCCCCCCGTGTGTCCCCCGCACCCCGCGTGTCCCCCACACCAAACGGACACCCCGCCAGCCATGGGGCGATGCCGTGGGGTGTCCCCAGTCCCCTGTCCCCATCCCTGCCCGCTGCCCCCGCCATGGGGCCAGCCCGGGGCGGGCAGGGCAGGCAGGGCAGGCAGGGGCAGGCAGGGCAGGCAGAAGCAGGCAGGGCAAGCAGGAACAGGCAGGGCAGGCAGGGAGCAGGCAGGGCAGGCAGGACAGGAAGGGCACACAGGGAGCAGGCAGGGGCAGGCAGGGGCAGACAGGGAGCAGGCAGGAGCAGGCAGGGCAGGCAGCAGCAGACAGGGAACAGGCAGGAGCAGGCAGGACAGGCAGGAGCAGGCAGGAGCAGGCAGGAGCAGGCAGGGCAGGCAGGGGCAGGCAGGGGCAGACAGGGAACAGGCAGGGCAGGCAGGAGCAGGCAGGAACAGGCAGGAGCAGGCAAGGCAGGCAGGGGGCAGGCAGGAACAGGCAGGAGCAGGCAGGGCAGGCAGGGGCAGGCAGGGGCAGACAGGGAACAGGCAGGGCAGGCAGGAGCAGGCAGGAACAGGCAGGAGCAGGCAGGAGCAGGCAGGGGGCAGGCAGGAGCAGGCAGGAGCAGGCAGGGCAGGCAGGGGCAGGCAGGGGCAGACAGGGAACAGGCAGGGCAGGCAGGAGCAGGCAGGAACAGGCAGGAGCAGGCAGGAGCAGGCAAGGCAGGCAGGGGGCAGGCAGGAACAGGCAGGAGCAGGCAGGGCAGGCAGGAGGCGGCAGCACGGGCAGGGTTAACGGCAGCAGGGGAAGGAACATTCCGGCCCGTTCCCGTTGCTGCCAAACCCGGTGCCAAAGCCGCTGCCAAACCCGGTGCCAAAGCCGCTGCCAAACCGCAGAGCCGAGCGGCCGCGCCCCGCCGAGGGGGGGGCAGGAAGGGCCCGATCCCGCCCCGGGGCCACATGTTCCTGGGGTGGGGAGGGGGGACCCCAAGGGCGGCCGGGGGGGGGCGGAATGAACCCGGCACAGCCGGCCCGGGGACCCCCCGAGGGACCGACCCCGGCGTGGGGGACAAACAAGATGGGATGAGCCCAAAGGGCCCAAAGCAGCTCCGGGACCCCAACCCGCAGCCCCCCCGCGGGGATACGGGCTAAAGCTGCACCTTTATTTCCGCTTCCACCCGCATTGCACTGGCGCCCCCGAGCCCCCCCACATCTCGGGGGGAGCAGAGTGGGACCCCCCCACGGTCTGAGCCCCCGGGGCCCATTGGGGAGCCCCCAGACCCCAAACCCCCCAGGGAGCATTGGGGGCCCTGGTGCCCCCCAGCAGGGCTGGCGGTGCCGGGGGTCTGGGGGGCCCAGGGTGGGCAGGGGGTGTGGGGGGGTTCAGGGTGGGGCAGGGGTGCTCCGGGGGCTCAAGGGGGGCCAGGGGGACTCATTGGGGCTTGGGGGGGATCTGGGGGGACTTAGGGGGGCAGGAGGGTTTGGGGGAGCTCAGGGGGCATCAGGGGGGGCCCCACGGGGGTTTGGGGGGGCTCAGGGGATTTGGGGGGACTCAGGAGACATCAGGAAAGGCCCAGGGGCGTTTGGGGGTGCTCAGGGGGGCTCAGGAGACATCAGGTGGGGGCTCGGGGGGGGTTTGGGGGTGCTCAGGTGGGCTTGGGGGGTCCCAGGGGGGTTTGGGGTGCTCAGGTGGGCTCAAGGGGTTGGGGGGGCTCAGAGGTTATCAATGGGGCTCTGGTGGGCTGGGGGAACTCGGGGGACATCGGGGGGCCCAGGGGGGTTTGGGGGTGCTCAGGGGGTATCAGTGGGCTCAGAGGACTTGGGGGGGCTGGGGGGGTCCCCGCGGCACCGGCAGGTGAGCAGGTACTGGGGGTAGGCCTGGGTGTCGTTGAAGATGACGAAGATGGCGGGGTGGCGGGGGTTGTCCACCACGCTGTCGAAGCGCCGGGGGGGCCCGGGGCCGGGCCGGGGGGGGGGCACGCGCAGCCCCGGCGCCCCCCCCGCGAACGCCCCGGTCAGCACCTTGGCCACGAACACGAACTTGGAGCCGCCGGGGCCGCGCGGCGAGTAGCGATCCCGCGCCGACAGCGCCGCGCGCGCCGCGAAGTACACGCCCAGCCCGTAGAGCGCCGCTGCGGCACCCGCAACGTCACCCACCGCGGCCACGCCGGCCCAGGGCACCCCAACCCATGGCACCCCAAAACAATTGCACCCCAACCCATGGCACCCCAAACCCTTCCACACCAAACCATGGCAGCCCAACCCATGGCACCCCAAACCCATGGCACCCCAAAACCATTGCACCCCAACCCATGGCATCCCAACCCCTTCCACACCAACCCATGGCACCCCAACCCATGGCACCCCAAAACCATAGCACCCCAACCCATGGCACCCCAACCCATGGCACCCCAAACCCATGGCACCCCAAACCCATGGCACCCCAACCCATGGCATCCCAACCCCTTCCACACCAACCCATGGCACCCCAACCCATGGCACCCCAAAACCATAGCACCCCAACCCATGGCACCCCAACCCATGGCACCCCAAAACCATTGCACCCCAACCCATGGCATCCCAACCCCTTCCACACCAACCCATGGCAGCCCAACCCATGGCACCCCAAAACCATTGCACCCCAACCCATCCCACACCAACCCATGGCACCCAAAACCCTTCCACAACAACCCATGGTGCCCCAAAACCCTTCCACCCCAACACATGGCACCCCAAACCCTTCCACACCAACCCACTGCACCCCAACCCATTGCACCCCAACCCCTTGGCACCCCAAATCCCATTGCACCCCAACCCCTTCCACACCAACCCACTGCACCCCAACCATTTCCACACCAACCCATGGCACCCCAACCCATTGCACCTCAAACCCATTGCACCCCAACCCCATTGCGCCCAAAACCATTCCACCCCAACCCATGGCACCCCAACCCATGGCACCCCAAACCCTTCCACACCAACCCATTGCACCCCAAAACCATTGCATCCCAACCCATTGCACCCCAAACCCATGGCACCCCAACCACTTCCACCCCAACCCATTGCACCTTAAACCCATTGCACCCCAACCCATTGCACCCCAAAACCATTGCACCCCAAACCCATGGCACCCCAACCACTTCCACCCCAACCCATTGCACCCCAAAACCATTGCACCCCAACCCATTGCACGCCAACCCATGGCACCCCAACCCATTGCACCTCAAACCCATTGCACCCCAACCCCATTGCACCCAAAACCCTTCCACCCCAACCCATGGCACCCCAACCCATGGCACCCCAACCCATTGCACGCCAAACCCTTCCACACCAGCCCATTGCACCCCAAAACCATTGCATTCCAACCCATTGCACCCCAAACCCATTGCACCCCAACCCATTGCGCCCCAAACCCTTCCACCCCAACCCATGGCACCCCAACCCATGGCGCCCCAAACCCTTCCACACCAACCCATTGCACCCCAAAACCATTGCATCCCAACCCATTGCACCCCAAACCCATGGCACCCCAACCACTTCCACCCCAACCCACTGCACCCCAAAACCATTGCACCCCAACCCATCCCACGCCAACCCATGGCACCCCAACCCATTGCACCTCAAACCCTTTGCACCCCAACCCTATTGCACCCAAAACCCTTCCACACCAACCCATTGCACCCCAACCCATGGCACCCCAAACCCTTCCACCCCAACCACTTCCACCCCAACCCATTGCGCCTCAAACCCATTGCACCCCAACCCCTTGCACCCCAAACCCATTGCACCCCAAACCCATGGCACCCCAACCCATGGAACCCCAAAACCATTGCATCCCAACCCATTGCGCCCCAAACCCTTCCACACCAACCCATTGCACCCCAAAACCACTTCCACCCCAACCCATTGCACCCCAAACCCATGGCACCCCAACCCATTGCACCCCAAAACCATTGCACCCCAAAACCATTGCACCCCAACCCATTGCACGCCAACCCATGGCACCCCAACCCATTGCACGCCAAACCCTTCCACACCAATCCTTCCACCCCAAAACCCATTGCACCCCAACCCCTTGCACCCCAAACCCATTGCACCCCAACCCATTGCGCCCCAAACCCTTCCACCCCAACCCATGGCACCCCAACCCATGGCACCCCAAACCCTTCCACACCAACCCATTGCACCCCAAAACCATTGCATCCCAACCCATTGCACCCCAAACCCATTGCACCCCAACCACTTCCACCCCAACCCACTGCACCCCAAAACCATTGCACCCCAACCCATCCCACGCCAACCCATGGCACCCCAACCCATTGCACCTCCAACCCTTTGCACCCCAACCCCATTGCATCCAAAACCCTTCCACACCAACCCATTGCACCCCAACCCATGGCACCCCAAACCCATGGCACCCCAACCACTTCCACCCCAACCCATTGCGCCTCAAACCCATTGCACCCCAACCCATTGCACCCCAAAACCATTGCACCCCAACCCATCCCACGCCAACCCATGGCACCCCAACCCATTGCACCTCAAACCCATTGCACCCAAAACCCTTCCACCCCAACCCATGGCACCCCAACCCATTTCACGCCAAACCCTTCCACACCAATCCTTCCACCCCAAAACCCATTGCGCCCCAAACCCTTCCACACCAACCCATTGCACCCCAAAACCACTTCCACCCCAACCCATTGCACCCCAAACCCATGGCACCCCAACCCATTGCACCCCAAAACCATTGCACCCCAAAGCCATTGCACCCCAACCCATTGCACGCCAACCCATGACACCCCAACCCATTGCACCTCAAACCCATTGCACCCCAACCCCATTGAACCCAAAACCCTTCCACCCCAACCACTTCCACCCCAACCCATTGCACGCCAAACCCTTCCACACCAATCCTTCCACTCCAGAACCCATTGTACCCCAACCCCTTGCACCCCAAACCCATTGCACCCCAACCCATTGCGCCCCAAACCCTTCCACCCCAACCCATGGCACCCCAACCCATGGCACCCCAACCCATGGCACCCCAACCCATGGCGCCCCAAACCCTTCCACACCAATCCTTCCACCCCAAAACCCATTGCACCCCAACCCCTTGCACCCCAAACCCATTGCACCCCAAACCCATTGCGCCCCAAACCCTTCCACACCAACCCATTGCACCCCAAAACCACTTCCACCCCAACCCATTGCACCCCAAAACCATTGCACCCCAAAACCCATTGCACCCCAACCCATGGCACCCCAACCCCATTGCACCCCAACCCCATCGCACCCCAACCCCATCGCACCCCAAAACCCCATTGCACCCCCAAAATCCCAGGTTCAACCCCAAAACCCCATTTCACCCGCCAAAATCCCCAATTTCACCCCCAAAACCCCCAATTCCACCCCCAAAAGTGCCCAATTTCACCCACGAAAAAATCCCCAATTTCAATTCCCCAAACCCCAGTTTCGCCCCCAAAACCCCCAATTTCTCCCCCCAAAAAATCCCAGATTCACCCCCCAAAAATATCCCAATTTCACCCCCAAAAAATCCCAATTTCACCCCAAACCCCTCAATTTCACCCCCAAAACATCCCAGTTTCACCCCAAAAAATTCCATTTTCACCCCCAAAAGCCCCAATTTCACTGTCAAGAATCCCACGTTCACCCCCAAAAAAACCCCAATTTCACCCCCAAACCCCCAATTTCACCCCTTAAACCCCCAATTTCAACTCCCCAAACCCCAGTTTCAACCCTCAAACCCATAATTTCACCCCCAAAAAATCCCAATTTCACCCCCAAAAAGTCTCCAATTTCACCCCCAAAATCCCCAGTTTCACCCCCAAACCCCTCAATTTCACACCCAAAAAATCCCAATTTCACCCCAAAAAGTCCAAGATTTCACCCCCAAAAGTCCTGGATTTCACCCCCAAAAATCCCAAATTTCACCCCCAAGAAATCCCCAATTTCACCCCCAAAAACCCCCAATTTCATCCCCCCCCAAATCCCAATTTCACCCATGAAAACATCCCCAATGTCACCCCCTAAAACCCCAAATTTCACCCCCAAGGACCCCAATTTCATCCCCTAAAACCCCAAATTTCCCCCAACCCCTCTCCTTCAGCCCCACCGCGGCACTGCGGGTGCCGGCGCCCCCAGCCCCGGCGCCCCCGCCCGGCGTTCCGGCCGCGGCCGCTCACCGTTCCTGCCGCAGAAGCTGCGGTTGAAGCCGTGCAGGCAGATCTCGCGGCTGGCGCTCTCGGTGGTGCCGTGGAACAGGACGCGCTCCACGGCGGTGCCGGCGGCGCCGGCGCGCTCCATGCTGCTCTTTTTGAGCTGGTACTGCTCGTACAGCAGCGGGTGGATCAGCTTCTGCACCTGCCGCGGCACCGCGGGCGCTCAGCCGGGGTCACCGCGCGGCTCCCGCGGCCCCCGGTGCCACCGGCGCCCACCTGTACCACGGCGATGGTGCCGCTGAGTTCGTCCAGCGTGGCGTAGAAGTGGCCGACGGCGTCGTGGAACTCGGGCGAGTCCTCAGGCAGCGGCAACAGCCGCACCTCGTCCTCCGGCCCCGGCGCCCCCAGCCCTGCCGCACACGGCCCCGGTGAGCGCGCCGCGGCACCGCCCCGCGGCAGGGGGACAGCGCCGGGGCAGCCGCACGCACCGAGCAGGCCGGCGGGGGGGCAGCTGCGGGAGACGGCGGCGGCGGCGGCGGCGCCAATGTCCAGCTCCTCCATGCGCCGCAGGTCGACGGTGACGGGCCGCCCATCCAGCAGCAGCTCCAGCCGGGGCTCCTGGCGCTGCCACGCGTGCTCCAGCAGCGCCGCAGCCTCGGGGCCGTAGGGGACGGCGGTGCCGCCGCGGTCCCAGCGCACCCAGCAGGCGGCGGGGGGATGGCGCTGGGGCAGGCGCTGCAGCAGCTGCGCCAGGTCGCGGGCGGCGGGCGCGGTGTACTCGGCGAAGCCGCGCAGCGTGGCGGCGCCGGCGCGCAGGTCCAGGCGCACGGCGTGCCGGCGCTGCAGCAGCGCCAGGCAGGGCCGCACGGCCCCCGGCAGCGCCCGCAGCCGCTCGCTCGCCACCTCCCGCGCCCGCAGCCGCCGGCACAGCGCCCGCTCCAGCTCCCGCGGCGCCGCCGATGCGTCCCGCTCAAAGGCGCAGAACAGCGTCACCTGCGCCGTGTCCGCTGCCGCCGCCGCCTCCTCCAAAGACGCCTCCAGCGCCGCCAGCAGCCCCGCGGCCGCCTCCTCCTCCTCCTCCTCCCGGCGCCGGCAGCGCAGGGACAGCGCGGTGGCCCGTGCCAGCTCCTCGTCCTCGCGCCACGAGCTGTCCATGGAGCGCTGCACCGCCAGCGCCAGCTGCGCCTCCTCCTCCGCCCCGGCATCACCGCCGGCACCGGGATCGGCCTCGGGCTCCTGCTCCATGGCCATGTCGCCGGGGGGCAGTGGGGCGGCCTCATCGCCGGCGGCTTCATCGGGACGCAGAGCGGCCAGCAGCTCCTTGATCTCCTCTGCCGGGGAGACGGGGGTCAGTGCCGGCACTGGCCACAGCACCAATGCCAGCTCTGAGTGCGGTGTCAACCACAGCCCCAACCGCAGCGTCAACCACAGCGTCAACCGCGGCGTTAACCACAGACCTAACCATGGCGTCAACCACAACCCTGACCGCAGTGTCAACCACAGACGCAACCGCAGTGTCATCCGCAGACCCAATCGTGGCATCAACCACAGACCCAATCGTGGCATCAACCACAGACCCAACTATGGTGTAAACCATAGACCCAACCGCGGCATCAACCATAGACCCAACCATGGCGTCAACCGCAGACCCAACCATGGCGTCAACCGCAGACCCAATCGTGGCATCAACCACAGACCCAATCGTGGCATCAACCACAGACCCAACTATGGTGTAAACCATAGACCCAACCGCGGCATCAACCATAGACCCAACCATGGCGTCAACCGCAGACCCAACCATGGCGTCAACCGCAGACCCAATCGTGGCATCAACCACAGACCCAATCGTGGCATCAACCACAGACCCAATCGTGGCATCAACCACAGCCCCAACCGCAGCGTCAACCACAGCGTCAACCGCGGCGTTAACCACAGACCTAACCATGGCGTCAACCACAACCCTGACCGCAGTGTCAACCACAGACGCAACTGCAGCGTCAACCGCAGACCCAATCGTGGCATCAACCACAGACCCAACTATGGTGTAAACCATAGACCCAACTGCAGCGTCAACCATAGACCCAACTGCGGCATCAACCATAGACCCAACCATGGCGTCAACCGCAGACCCAACCATGGCGTCAACCGCAGACCCAACCATGGTGTCAACCACAGCGTCAACCGCAGCGTTAACCACAGACCTAACCATGGCATCAACCACAACCCTAACCGCAGTGTCAACCACAGACGCAACCGCAGTGTCATCCGCAGACCCAATCGTGGCATCAATCACAGACCCAACCGCGGCGTCAACCACAACCCGGACCACAGTGTCAACCACAGATCCAACCATGGTGTTCAACCATAGACCCAACTGTGGCATCAACCATAGACCCAACTGCAGTGTCAACATTAGGCCCCACTGCAACATCAGTCACAGCCCTGACCGCGGCGTCAACCATAGACTCAACCGCGGCGTCAACCGCAGACCCAACCGTGGCGTCAACTGCAGACCCAACCGCGGCGTCAACCGCACACCCAACCGTGGCGTCAACCACAACCCTGACTGCAGTGTCAACCACAGACCGAACCATGGTGTCAACATTAGGCCCCACCGCAACGTCACCCACAGCCCTGACCGCGGCGTCAACCACAGCACCAGCCTCAACACCAAGCACCAGCCCCAACCACGGCACAGGGGGACCCAGCACCCCCAGCCCCTCCCGCGGTGGCCCTGGCACAGCGGGTACCAGAGCAGCCCCCCCGCCCCTCACCGATGTTGGAGTGAACGGCGTCCCCATCGTCACCGTCGCCCCCGTCGGTGTCATCGTGCAGGTCATGGTGCCGCGCGGGCGGTGCCGCGGCCAGGGGGTCCCATTGGCAGCTTGGGGGCAGCAGCTCCAGCAGCTCCAGCTGCGGTGTCAGCGGACGTGTCAGCGTCACCGCGCGCGGCAGCAACCGGTACAACCCCCCCGCCCCACCGCGGCGGTACCTGCGGGTCCGGGGGGCTCCACGCGGCGCCGTGCAGGTGTGCCACGCACTGGTAGCGCCGCTCCAGCTGCCGCAGGACGCTCTGCCCGCCGCTGTCCCGCAGGAACCGCGCCACGCCGGGGAGGCGCAGGGTGACGCTCTGCATGCCCACGCTGCCCAGCAGGCTCTGCACGAACTCGGCGGCCGCGCGGCACCGGCCCGGCTCCCCACGCACCTGCCCACGGCACCGCACGGTCAGCTCCGCGCCGGGCACCGCGGCGCCGGGAGCCGCCCGCCCACGACTCACCCGGAAGCCGGCGATGTCGTCCCCCTCCAGCGGCAGCAGGGACACGTCGCCGATGCTGCCCAGCAGGTCCTGGTAGTGCCGCTGCAGGTACCGCACGGCGCCCGGCTCCGCCGGCACCAGCACCTCGTCCTGCGCCGGCCCCTCCTGGCACCAGCCCGCGATGGTCACGTCCTCGTCACTGGCTGCACCGTCACCAGCCATGTCCCCATCGCCAGGCCCCTCCAGGACAGCAGCTGGTGGCTCCTCCGGCACCAGTCTCGATGCCTGCAGCTCTGCCGGCTCTGCCGCCTCCAGCCTGGCAGGTGCCGGGGGGAGCGCGGCTGGTGGTGGTGCCGGCTCCAGTGGGCGAACCATGACTGGTGGCAGCTCCATGTCCAGCAGATTCATGTCCAGCGGGTTCACGTCCAACAGGGGCTCCATGTCTGGCGGGGGCTCCGTGTCCGGCGGGGGCTCCGTGTCCGGCGGGGGCTCCATGTCCACTGGGGGCTCCGTGTCCGGTGGGGGCTCCGTGTCCGGCGGGGGCGGCTCCAGGAATGGGTAGTGTGGGGCGAGCGCCAGTGCGGTCTCCTGCAGCCGGTGTGGCCTCTGCAGCACCCGCTGCACCACTGCGGGGGGACGGGACGGGCAGCGGCGCCGGGCGCGTTCCCCGGCATCCCCCGGCACGGCCCCGGCGTCCCCGCTCACCTGCCGGCTCCCGGAAGGTGACGATGGCGGCGGAGGCGCCGGGCAGCAGCCGCACGTCCCGCACGCTGCCGCCGCCGCTGCGCCGGTTCTCGAAGTAAAGCTCCAGCAGGTCGCGGCTCAGCGCCGGCGCCGCCGCGCACACCAGCACGCTGGGGGTCTGTGGCAGCCGCAGCAGCGCCAGCGCCGACCCCCCCGGGCCCCCCCGCTGCGCGCGCTGCTCCGCCGCCGCCAGCTCTGCCGGGACAGCGGGGCTGGGGGCACGCGGCAGCACCCGGTGCCGCGGCGCCGCGCCCCAAAATACCGCCCTGGTGCCGGGCGATGCCACGGACCCCGCAGCCCAAAGCAGCATCCTGGTGCACGGCAGCACCACAGCCCTGCACCCCAAAACGATGTCCTGGCACCGGTGCTGCACCACAGACCCTGCGCCCCTAAACACCGTCCCAGTGCCAAGTAGCAGCACAGACCTGGCACCCCAAAACACTGGCCCGGTGGCAAGCAGTGCCACAGACTGCACCCCAAAACACCGCTCGGGTGCCAGGCAGCCCCAAACCTCAACCCGTCACCCCAGTGCTCCCAGCACCCCAACCCCTCATCCCAGTGCTCCCAGTACCCCAACCCATCATCCCAGTGCTCCCAGCGCCCCAACCCATCATCCCAGTGCTCCCAGCGCCCCAACCCACCATCCCAGTGCTCCCAGCACCCCAACCCATCATCCCAGTGCTCCCAGCATCCCAACCTCCCATCCCAGTGCTCCCAGTACCCCAACCCCTCATCCCAGTGCTCCCAGCATCCCAACCTCCCATCCCAGTGCTCCCAGTACCCCAACCCCTCATCCCAGTGCTCCCAGCATCCCAACCCACCATCCCAGTGCTCCCAGCACCCCAACCTCCCATCCCAGTGCTCCCAGCACCCCAACACCTCAACCCAGTGCTCCCAGTACCCCAACCCATCATCCCAGTGCTCCCAGCACCCGAACCCCTCATCCCAGTGCTCCCAGCACCCCAACACCTCAACCCAGTGCTCCCAGTACCCCAACCCATCACCCCAGTGCTCCCAGCACCCCAACCCATCATCCCAGTGCTCCCAGCACCCCAACCTCCCATCCCAGTGCTCCCAGCACCCCAACACCTCAACCCAGTGCTCCCAGCACCCCAACCCACCATCCCAGTGCTCCCAGCGCCCCAACCCATCATCCCAGTGCTCCCAGCACCCCAACCCACCATCCCAGTGATAACAGCACCCCAACCACTCATCCCAGTGCTCCCAGTACCCCAAAACCTCAACCCAGTGCTCCCAGCGCCCCAACCCATCATCCCAGTGCTCCCAGCACCCCAACCTCCCACCCCAGTGCTAACAGCACCCCAACACCTCACCCCAGTGCTCCCAGCACCCCAACCTCCCATCCCAGTGCTCCCAGCACCCGAACCCCTCACCCCAGTGCTCCCAGTCCCCCAACCCATCACCCCAGTGCTCCCAGCCCCCAACCCAGAGCGAGGGGGTCCCGTCCCCCCAGCCCCGCACCGTATCCCACCTGTGGGGCTCAGGGGGTCCCGCAGGCTCAGCAGGGCCGTGCCGGGCATGGGGCCCTGGCACACGCCGACGGTGCCGCGGGGCCGGCCCAGCAGCGGCTCCAGCAGCGGCTCCAGGCGCTCGGGGGGGTCCCGGGGCTCCAGGCCCGTCAGCAGCAGGTGCCGGGGGTCCCAGGGGGGCGCCGGGAGCACCCCCAGCTCCAGCCCCCCCAGCCGGTGGCTGTCCTGGGACAGCACGTTCTGGGCGTCTGCGGGGGACACGGGGTCACCACATGCCAAACGGGGGGCGCAGCAGCCACCAGTGCTCCCGGTGGGGCTGGGGACCAACAGCACCCACCAGTGCCCCCAGTGACAACAGGGACCCCATTGTGCCCCATCCCAGTGCCCCCAGTGGGAACAGGGACCCCATTGGGCCCCATCCCAGTGATCCCAGTGACAACAGGGACCCCATTGTGCCCCATCCCAGTGCTCCTAGTGACAACAGGAACCGCATTCTGCCCCATCCCAGTTCTCCCAGTGACAACAGGGACCCCATTGTGCCCCATCCCAGTGCTCCCAGTGACAACAGGGACCCACCCCATTGTGCCCCATCCCAGTGCTCCCAGTGACAACAGGGACCCCATTGTGCCCCATCCCAGTGATCCCAGTGGGAACAGGGACCCCATTCTGCCCCATCCCAGTGCTCCCAGTGACAACAGGGACCCCATTCTGCCCCATCCCAGTGCTCCCAGTGACAACAGGGACCCCATTGTGCCCCATCCCAGTGCTCCCAGTGACAACAGGGACCCCATTGTGCCCCATCCCAGTGATCCCAGTGGGAACAGGGACCCCATTCTGCCCCATCCCAGTGCTCCCAGTGACAACAGGGACCCCATTCTGCCCCATCCCAGTGCTCCCAGTGACAACAGGGACCCCATTGTGCCCCATCCCAGTGCTCCCAGTGACAACAGGGACCCCATTGTGCCCCATCCCAGTGCTCCCAGTGGGAACAGGGACCCCATTGTGCCCCATCCCAGTGCTCCCAGTGACAACCGGGACCCCATTATGCCCCATCCCAGTGCTCCCAGTGACAACAGGGACCCCATTGTGCCCCATCCCAGTGCTCGCAGTGACAACAGGGACCCCATTGTGCCCCATCCCAGTGCTCCCAGTGACAACAGGGACCCCATTGTGCCCCATCCCAGTGCTCCCAGTGGGAAGAGGGACCCCATTGTGCCCCATTCCAGTGCTCCCAGTGACAACAGGGACCCCATTGTGCCCCATCCCAGTGATCCCAGTGGGAACAGGGACCCCATTGTGCCCCATCCCAGTGCTCCCAGTGACAATAGAGACCCCATTGTGACCCATCCCAGTGATCCCAGTGACAACAGGGACCCCATTGTGCCCCATCCCAGTGCTCCCAGTGGGAACAGGGACCCCATTGTGCCCCATCCCAGTGCTCCCATTGACAACAGGGACCCCATTGTGCCCCATCCCAGTGCTCCCATTGACAACAGGGACCCCATTGTGCCCCATCCCAGTGCTCCCAGTGACAACAGGGACCCCATTGTGCCCCATCCCAGTGCTCCCAGTGACAACCGGGACCCCATTATGCCCCATCCCAGTGCTCCCAGTGACAACAGGGACCCCATTGTGCCCCATCCCAGTGCTCGCAGTGACAACAGGGACCCCATTGTGCCCCATCCCAGTGCTCCCAGTGACAACAGGGACCCCATTGTGCCCCATCCCAGTGCTCCCAGTGACAACAGAGACCCCATTGTGCCCCATTCCAGTGCTCCCAGTGACAACAGGGACCCCATTGTGCCCCATCCCAGTGCTCCCAGTGACAACAGGGACCCCATTGTGCCCCATCCCAGTGCTCCCAGTGGGAACAGGGACCCCATTGTGCCCCATCCCAGTGCTCCCAGTGACAATAGAGACCCCATTGTGACCCATCCCAGTGATCCCAGTGACAACAGGGACCCCATTGTGCCCCATCCCAGTGCTCCCAGTGGGAACAGGGACCCCATTGTGCCCCATCCCAGTGCTCCCAGTGACAACAGGGACCCCATTGTGCCCCATCCCAGTGCTCCCAGTGACAACAGGGACCCCATTGTGCCCCATCCCAGTGCTCCCAGTGACAACAGGGACCCCATTGTGCCCAATCCCAGTGCTCCCAGTGACAACAGGGACCCCATTGTGCCCCATCCCAGTGCTCCCAGTGACAACAGGGACCCCATTGTGCCCCATTCCAGTGCTCCCAGTGACAACAGGGACCCCATTGTGCCCCATCCCAGTGATCCCAGTGGGAACAGGGACCCCATTGTGCCCCATCCCAGTGCTCCCAGTGACAATAGAGACCCCATTGTGACCCATCCCAGTGATCCCAGTGACAACAGGGACCCCATTCTGCCCCATCCCAGTGCGCCCAGTGACAACATGGACCCCATTGTGCCCCATCCCAGTGATCCCAGTGACAACAGGGACCCCATTGTGCCCCATTCCAGTGATCCCAGTGACAACAGGGACCCCATTGTGCCCCATTCCAGAGATCCCAGTGGGAACAGGGACCCCATTGTGCCCATCCCAGTGCTCCCAGTGGTGCTGGGTCCCCCAGTCCGTCCCAGTGCTCCCAGTGACAACAGGGACCCCATTCTGCCCCATCGCAGTGCTCCCAGTGACAACAGGGACCCCATTGTGCCCCATCCCAGTGCTCCCAGTGACAACAGGGACCCCATTGTGCCCAATCCCAGTGCTCCCAGTGACAACAGGGACCCCATTGTGCCCCATCCCAGTGCTCCCAGTGACAACAGGGACCCCATTGTGCCCCATCCCAGTGCTCCCAGTGACAACAGGGACCCACCCCATTGTGCCCCATCCCAGTGCTCCCAGTGACAACAGGGACCCCATTGTGCCCCATCCCAGTGATCCCAGTGGGAACAGGGACCCCATTCTGCCCCATCCCAGTGCTCCCAGTGACAACAGGGACCCCATTGTGCCCCATCCCAGTGCTCCCAGTGACAACAGGGACCCCGTTGTGCCCCATCCCAGTGCTCCCAGTGGGAACAGGGACCCCATTGCGCCCCATCCCAGTGCTCCCAGTGGGAACAGGGACCCCATTGTGCCCCATCCCAGTGCTCACAGTGACAACAGAGACCCCATTGTGCCCCATGCCAGTGCTCCCAGTGGGAACAGGGACCCCATTGTGCCCCATCCCAGTGATCCCAGTGACAACAGGGACCCCATTGTGCCCCATCCCAGTGCTCCGAGTGACAACAGGGACCCCATTGTGCCCCATCCCAGTGCTCCCAGTGACAACAGGGACCCCATTGTGCCCCATCCCAGTGCTCCCAGTGACAACAGGGAACCCATTGTGCCCCATCCAAGTGCTCCCAGTGACAACAGGGACCCACCCCATTGTGCCCCATCCCAGTGCTCCCAGTGACAACAGGGACCCCATTGTGCCCCATCCCAGTGATCCCAGTGGGAACAGGGACCCCATTCTGCCCCATCCCAGTGCTCCCAGTGACAACAGGGACCCCATTCTGCCCCATCCCAGTGCTCCCAGTGACAACAGGGACCCCATTGTGCCCCATCCCAGTGCTCCCAGTGACAACAGGGACCCACCCCATTGTGCCCCATCCCAGTGCTCGCAGTGACAACAGGGACCCCATTGTGCCCCATCCCAGTGCTCTCAGTGACAACAGGGACCCACCCCATTGTGCCCCATCCCAGTGCTCGCAGTGACAACAGGGACCCCATTGTGCCCCATCCCAGTGCTCCCAGTGGGAACAGGGACCCCATTGTGCCCCATCCCAGTGCTCCCAGTGACAACAGGGACCCCATTGTGCCCCATCCCAGTGCTCCCAGTGACAACAGGGACCCCATTGTGCCCCATCCCAGTGCTCCCAGTGACAACAGGGACCCCATTGTGCCCCATCCCAGTGCTCCCAGTGGGAACAGGGACCCCATTGTGCCCCATCCCAGTGCTCCCAGTGACAACCGGGACCCCATTATGCCCCATCCCAGTGCTCCCAGTGACAACAGGGACCCCATTGTGCCCCATCCCAGTGCTCGCAGTGACAACAGGGACCCCATTGTGCCCCATCCCAGTGCTCCCAGTGACAACAGGGACCCCATTGTGCCCCATCCCAGTGCTCCCAGTGGGAAGAGGGACCCCATTGTGCCCCATCCCAGTGCTCCCAGTGACAACAGGGACCCCATTGTGCCCCATCCCAGTGATCCCAGTGGGAACAGGGACCCCATTGTGCCCCATCCCAGTGCTCCC
This sequence comes from Columba livia, assembly GCF_036013475.1. NCBI lineage: Eukaryota > Metazoa > Chordata > Aves > Columbiformes > Columbidae > Columba > Columba livia. The sequence continues at coordinate 162,897,288 of NC_088603.1, read as the reverse complement.
AGTGACAATAGAGACCCCATTGTGACCCATCCCAGTGATCCCAGTGACAACAGGGACCCCATTGTGCCCCATCCCAGTGCTCCCAGTGACAATAGAGACCCCATTGTGACCCATCCCAGTGATCCCAGTGACAACAGGGACCCCATTCTGCCCCATCCCAGTGCTCCCAGTGGGAAGAGGGACCCCATTGTGCCCCATTCCAGTGCTCCCAGTGACAACAGGGACCCCATTGTGCCCCATCCCAGTGATCCCAGTGACAATAGAGACCCCATTGTGACCCATCCCAGTGATCCCAGTGACAACAGGGACCCCATTGTGCCCCATCCCAGTGCTCCCAGTGGGAACAGGGACCCCATTGTGCCCCATCCCAGTGCTCCCAGTGACAACAGGGACCCCATTGTGCCCCATCCCAGTGATCCCAGTGGGAACAGGGACCCCATTGTGCCCCATTCCAGTGCTCCCAGTGACAATAGAGACCCCATTGTGACCCATCCCAGTGATCCCAGTGACAACAGGGACCCCATTCTGCCCCATCCCAGTGCGCCCAGTGACAACATGGACCCCATTGTGCCCCATCCCAGTGATCCCAGTGACAACAGGGACCCCATTGTGCCCCATTCCAGTGATCCCAGTGACAACAGGGACCCCATTGTGCCCCATCCCAGTGCTCCCAGTGACAACAGAGACCCCATTGTGCCCCATCCCAGTGCTCCCAGTGGGAACAGGGACCCCATTGTGCCCCATCCCAGTGCTCCCAGTGACAACAGGGACCCCATTGTGCCCCATTCCAGAGATCCCAGTGGGAACAGGGACCCCATTGTGCCCATCCCAGTGCTCCCAGTGGTGCTGGGTCCCCCAGTCCGTCCCAGTGCTCCCAGTGACAACAGGGACCCCATTCTGCCCCATCCCAGTGCTCCCAGTGACAACAGGGACCCCATTCTGCCCCATCCCAGTGCTCCCAGTGACAACAGGGACCCCATTGTGCCCCATCCCAGTGATCCCAGTGGGAACAGGGACCCCATTCTGCCCCATCCCAGTGCTCCCAGTGACAACAGGGACCCCATTGTGCCCCATCCCAGTGCTCCCAGTGACAACAGGGACCCACCCCATTGTGCCCCATCCCAGTGCTCCCAGTGACAACAGGGACCCCATTCTGCCCCATCCCAGTGCTCCCAGTGACAACAGGGACCCCATTGTGCCCCATCCCAGTGATCCCAGTGGGAACAGGGACCCCATTCTGCCCCATCCCAGTGCTCCCAGTGACAACAGGGACCCCATTGTGCCCCATCCCAGTGCTCCCAGTGACAACAGGGACCCCGTTGTGCCCCATCCCAGTGCTCCCAGTGGGAACAGGGACCCCATTGTGCCCCATCCCAGTGCTCCCAGTGGGAACAGGGACCCCATTGTGCCCCATCCCAGTGCTCCCAGTGACAACAGGGACCCCATTGTGCCCCATCCCAGTGCTCCCAGTGACAACAGGGACCCCATTGTGCCCCATTCCAGTGATCCCAGTGACAACAGGGACTCCATTCTGCCCCACTCCAGTGATCCCAGTGACAACATGGACCCCATTGTGCCCCATCCCAGTGCTCCCAGTGACAACAGGGACCCCATTGTGCCCCATCCCAGTGCTCCCAGTGACAACAGAGACCCCATTGTGCCCCATCCCAGTGCTCCCAGTGGGAACAGGGACCCCATTGTGCCCCATCCCAGTGCTCCCAGTGACAACAGGGACCCCATTGTGCCCCATTCCAGAGATCCCAGTGGGAACAGGGACCCCATTGTGCCCATCCCAGTGCTCCCAGTGGTGCTGGGTCCCCCAGTCCGTCCCAGTGCTCCCAGTGACAACAGGGACCCCATTCTGCCCCATCCCAGTGCTCCCAGTGACAACAGGGACCCCATTCTGCCCCATCCCAGTGCTCCCAGTGACAACAGGGACCCCATTGTGCCCCATCCCAGTGCTCCCAGTGACAACAGGGACCCCATTGTGCCCAATCCCAGTGCTCCCAGTGACAACAGGGACCCCATTGTGCCCCATCCCAGTGCTCCCAGTGACAACAGGGACCCCATTGTGCCCCATCCCAGTGCTCCCAGTGACAACAGGGACCCACCCCATTGTGCCCCATCCCAGTGCTCCCAGTGACAACAGGGACCCCATTCTGCCCCATCCCAGTGATCCCAGTGGGAACAGGGACCCCATTCTGCCCCATCCCAGTGCTCCCAGTGACAACAGGGACCCCATTGTGCCCCATCCCAGTGCTCCCAGTGACAACAGGGACCCCGTTGTGCCCCATCCCAGTGCTCCCAGTGGGAACAGGGACCCCATTGTGCCCCATCCCAGTGCTCCCAGTGGGAACAGGGACCCCATTGTGCCCCATCCCAGTGCTCCCAGTGACAACAGGGACCCCATTGTGCCCCATCCCAGTGCTCCCAGTGACAACAGGGACCCCATTGTGCCCCATTCCAGTGATCCCAGTGACAACAGGGACTCCATTCTGCCCCATTCCAGTGATCCCAGTGACAACATGGACCCCATTGTGCCCCATCCCAGTGCTCCCAGTGACAATAGAGACCCCATTGTGCCCCATCCCAGTGCTCCCAGTGACAACAGGGACCCCATTGTGCCCCATCCCAGTGCTCCCAGTGACAACAGGGACCCCATTGTGCCCCATCCCAGTGCTCCCAGTGACAACAGGGACCCCATTGTGCCCCATTCCAGTGCTCCCAGTGACAACAGGGACCCCGTTGTGCCCCATCCCAGTGATCCCAGTGGTAACAGGGACCCCATTGTGCCCCATCCCAGTGCTCCCAGTGACAATAGAGACCCCATTGTGCCCCATCCCAGTGATCCCAGTGACAACAGGGACCCCATTGTGCCCCATCCCAGTGCTCCCAGTGGGAACAGGGACCCCATTGTGCCCCATCCCAGTGATCCCAGTGACAACAGGGACCCCATTGTGCCCCATCCCAGTGCTCCCAGTGACAACAGGGACCCCATTGTGCCCCATCCCAGTGCTCCCAGTGACAACAGGGCCCCCATTGTGCCCCATCCCAGTGCTCCCAGTGACAACAGGGACCCCATTGTGCCCCATCCCAGTGCTCCCAGTGGGAACAGGGACCCCATTGTGCCCCATCCCAGTGATCCCAGTGACAACAGGGACCCCATTGTGCCCCATCCCAGTGCTCCCAGTGACAACAGGGACCCCATTGTGCCCCATCCCAGTGCTCCCAGTGACAACAGAGACCCCATTGTGCCCCATCCCAGTGCTCGCAGTGGCGCTGGGTCCCCCAGTCCGTCCCAGTGCTCCCAGTCCCGCTCACCGCGCTGGCTCTCGAAGGTGAGGAAGAGGAGGGGCCCGAGGCGCTGGCAGCTCCGGACCGGGCCCCCCCCCGAGCGCCGCCGGCTCTCGAAGTACAGCACCAGCAGCTCCTCGGGGGTGCCGGGGGGGGCGCCCCGCACCTCCAGCACCGCCCCCGCCTCCATCTGCGCACACACGGGTTGGGGAGACCCCCAGAACACCCCATCCTGTCCTCCGCTCTACGAGTTGGGGGGTACGGGACCCTCTTCACCCCCCGCCCCGTCCCGGCCAAGTCTGCCCCCCCAGCCCCAGGGTGCCCCCAAGGACCCAAACCCCACGTACCGCCCCCCATTCCCCAAACCAGGGACACCCTGGTGCCCCCCACCCCGGGTTGTCCCCCCTGTACCAAAGACCCCCCCAACACGCACCCACGTGTGACCCCAAGCTCCACGTGCCCCCCCCACTCCCCGGCCCAGGGACCCCCTGGTGCCCCCCAGGCCCCGGGTGAGGCCCCGGGGCAGGACCCCCCCCCACGCACCGGGCAGCGCTCGGGCTCCGCCCCTGCGGCGAAACGAAACCGAAACGGGGCGGGGGGACCCGGGAACGGGAAGTGGCTGGAGCGAGGGCGGGGCCTCGGGGGTGGGGGACACGGGACCAGCCCCACGCGTGACACGGGGAAACCAGCCCTGGTCCCGGGGGGCGGGCGGGAACGGGAACAAACGGGAACAAACGGGAACAAACGGGCACAAACGAGCACGAACGGGCGGGAACGGGCACAAACAGGCACGAACGGGCGGGAACGGGCGGCAGGCGAGGCAGCGCCGCGCCGCGCCACACGGGGGCGTTCTCTGCGAGGCCACGCCCATCCCAGCAAGCCCCGCCCCGGCGGTCGCAGCGCTGCGGCACAGCCCCGCCCCTCCCTCAGGCCCGGCCTAGTGAGGGCGGAGCACCGCCTCAGTGTCCCCGCCCCTCCCACAGACCCCGCCCAATAAGGGCGGAGCACCAGTCACAGTGCCCCCGCCCCCTCTCTGGAAGCCCCGCCCCCGTCGAGGCCCCGCCCGTTCCCGGAGGCGCCGCCCAGCGGAGCGGAGCGGAGGCAGCGCTGCCGCACGGCCCGGCCCGGTGAGCGGGGTCCGGGGATGGGGGGTCCCGCCGCACCGGAGGGGGGGTCCTGGTGTGCGGGGGGGGGGACGCGGAGGCCTCGGCGCCGCCCCTGAGCGGCCCCCCCCCCCCCCTCCGCAGCGCTCTGTCGCATTCCGCAGCGCGGCCGGGCCGGGGGTGTCGCAGCCGGGCGGCGGGGGGGACCGGGCGGGCCGGGCCGCACTGCGGCCTCTCCGGGCGGGACCCCGGTCCCGTGGGCACGGGGGGGCCCGCGGCAGGCCCCCCCTGCGGGGATTAGGATTGATGCTGCCGTAAATAGGCCGCGCTGGGGCATTACCGGGCGTCAGGGCAAAGCCGCTTACGGGCGCCGGGAACAACCGGCGGGGGGGCAGGCCCTGCACCCCGGGCCACATCCAGCTGTGCAGCCTGCACCCTGTGCCGCATCCAGCTGTGCAGCCTGCACCCCTGTATCCCCGCACCCCTGCCACATCCAGCTGTGCGGCCAGCACCCCGGGCCACATCCAGCTGTGCAGCCTACACCCCCGTATCCCCGCACCCCGGTCCACATCCAGCTGTGCAGCTTGCACCCGTGCACCCCGTGCCACATCCAGCTGTGCAGCCTGCACCCCCGCAACCCCTGCATCCTCTGTAGCCCCTGCACCCCCTGCACCCCACATCCAGCTGTGAATCCTGCACCCCTGCACCCCGTGACACATCCAGCTGTGCATCTTGCACCCACACACCCCGTGCCACATCCAGCTGTGCAGCCGTCACCCCTGCACCCTCTACCCCCTGCACCCTGTGCCACATCCAGCTGTGCACCCTGCACCCCGTGCTGCATGGAGCTGTGCAGCCTGCGCTGCGGCTGCCCCATGCACCCCTGCACCCTGTGTCACACGCACCCCCTGCACCCTGTGTCACACGCACCCCCTGCACCCTGTGTCGCATGCACCCCGTGTCACACGCACCCCATGCACCCCGTGTCACATGCACCCCCTGCACCCTGTGTCACACGCACCCCGTGTCACGCGCACCCCTGCATCCCATGTCACACGCACCCCGTGTCACACGCACCCCATGCACCCTGTGTCACACGCACCCCGTGTCACACACACCCCATGCACCCTGTGTCACACGCACCCCGTGTCACACGCACCCCTGCATCCCATGTCACACGCACCCGGTGTCACACGCACCCCATGCACCCTGTGCTGCATGCACCCCCTGCACCCCGTGTCACACGCACCCCCTGCACCCCGTGTCACACGCACCCCGTGTCACACGGACCCCCTGCACCCCGTGTCACACGCACCCCGTGTCACACGCACCCCTGCATCCCATGTCACACACAGCCCATGTCACATGCACCCTGTGCGCAGTGTGCCACCCCTGTCACACGTGCCGCATGTCACACACGCGCCATCTCACACACACCCCATGTCACACGCACCTCCCTGCGCCCCGTTCTGCATCCACGCCTGCACCCCTGCACCCTGTGCTGCATGCACCCCTGCACCCCGTGTCACATGCACCCCTGCACCCTGTGTCACATGCACCCCATGCACCCCATGTCACATGCACCCCTGCACCCTGTGTCACATGCACCCCTGCACCCCGTGTCACATGCACCCCTGCATCCTGTGTCACATGCACCCCATGCACCCCATGTCACATGCACCCCTGCACCCCGTGTCACATGCACCCCATGCACCCTGTGGTGCATGCACCCCTGCACCCTGTGTCACATGCACCCCTGCACCCCGTGTCACATGCACCCCATGCACCCTGTGCTGCATGCACCCCTGCACCCCGTGTCACATGCACCCCTGCACCCTGTGTCACATGCACCCCTGCACCCTGTGTCACATGCACCCCTGCACCCCGTGTCACATGCACCCTGTGTCACATGCACCCCATGTCACACGCACCCCGTGTACTCAGTGCCCCCCGTGCTGCCTGCACCCCTGCACCCCACATCTCATGCACCCCGTGTCACCCATACGGGGTGCACCCTGTGCCACATGCCCCCCTGCACCCATTCAGGGAGCCCCCCATGGTGTGTTCCCCTCTGCCCCCCATGCTGGGTGCCCCCCTGTCCCCCATGCTGGGTGCCCCCTGCAGGGTGCCCCCCTGCACCCCACGCTGTGTGCCCCCCATGCTGTGTCCCCCCGTACCCCATGCTGTGTCCCCCCCCGTATCCCATGCTGTGTCACCCCCTGTACCCCATGCTGTGTGCCCCCCATGCTGTGTCCCCCCCTGTGCCCCATGCTGTGTCCCCCCTGCACCCCACGCTGTGTGCCCCCCACGCTGTGTCCCCCCATGCTGTGTCCCCCCCTGTACCCCATGTTGTGTCCCCCTGTACCCCATGCTGTGTCCCCCCTGCACCCCACGCTGTGTCCCCCTGTACCCCATGCTGTGTCACCCCCTGCACCCCACGCTGTGTCCCCCCATGCTGTGTCCCCCCCTGCCCGCACGCCGCAGCCCCCCCGTGCCCCCACCGCTCGTGCCCCGCAGGTGGGTGCCCCACGCCGCCCGTGTCGTATGCACCCGCCGCGGTGTGTCCCGGTGCCACCTGCACCCGGGTGCCGCGGTGGCGCTGGTGGCGTCGCCGGGCCGCGGTGCCGCAGGCCGAGCCCCCGCCCTCGCCGTGGCAGCGGGCCCGGTGTGCCACGGGCCAGCAGCCCCGGTTGCGCACGGGCCGGCCCTTGGCCTGGCGCTGGCCCGGCCGCGTGCCCGGTGACAGCGGCGCTGGGCTGCCGCACCGGCCGTGCTGCGGACACGGGCTGCGCAGGGCTGGCCGAGCTGCCGCTGCCGGCCTGCGGGCAGCTGCCCGGCCCTGCCTGTCCCCCTGTCTGTCCCTCTGTCTGTCCCTCTGTCTGTCCCCCTGTCTGTCCCTCTGTCCATCCCCCTGCCTGTCCCCCTGCCTGTCCCTCTGTCTGTCCCCCTGCCTGTCCCTCTGTCTGTCCCCCTGCCTGTCCCCCTGCCTGGCCCTGCCCGGCCCTGCCTGGCCCTGTCTGTCCCCCTGTCTGTCCCTGTCTGTCCCCCTGTCTGTCCCCCTGTCTGTCCCTCTGTCTGTCCCCTCCTTGTCCCTGCCCATCCCTGCCTGGCCCTGTCTGTCCCCCTGTCTGTCCCTCTGTCTGTCCATCTGTCTGTCCCCTCCTTGTCCCTGCCAGTCCCTGTCTGTCCCTCTGTCTGTCCCTCTGTCTGTCCCCCTGCCTGTCCCCCTGCCTGTCCCCTCCTTGTCCCTGCCCATCCCTGCCTGGCCCTGTCTGTCCCCCTGTCTGTCCTTCTGTCTGTCCATCTGTCTGTCCTCCTGCCTGTCCCCCTGCCCATCCCTGCCTGTCACCTCCTTGTCCCTGCCAGTCCCTGTCTGTCCCCCTGTCCATCCCCCTGTCTGTCCCTCTGTCTGTCCTCTCCTTGTCCCTGCCAGTTCCTGCCTGTCCCCCTGTCTGTCCCTGCCTGTCCCAAGGTCTGTCCCCCTGTCTGTCCCTCTGTCTGTCCCTCTGTCTGTCCCTCTGTCTGTCCCCCTGCCCGTCCCTGCCTGTCACCTCCTTGTCCCTGCCAGTTCCTGCTTGTCCCTCTGTCTGTCCCCTCCTTGTCACTGTCTGTCCCTGCCTGTCCCCCTGCCCGTCCCTGCCTGTCCCCCTGTCTGTCCGTGCCTGTCCCCCTGCCCGTCCCTGCCTGTCCCCCTGTCTGTCCCTGCCTGTCCCCCTGCCCGTCCCTGCCTGTCCCCCTGCCCGACCCTGCCTGTCCCCTTGTCTGTCCCTGCCTGTCCCCCTGTCTGTCCGTGCCGCTCCGTGCGTGTCCCCGTGTCCCCGCGGTGCCGGCTGCCGAGGGCTCAGCGCCGCCGGGGCCGCCGTTTCCGCAGCGGTGTTGTGAGCGCGGCCCCGGAGCGGCGGCACAGCCGGGGCGGCGGCTCCGCTCAGCCCGCTGGGGGAGCCCGGGGGTCGCGGCGGGGCCGGCGCCCAGGGCAGCGCCGCGGCCGGGCCGGGCCGGGCCGGGCCGCCATGGGGGGTGCCGGGGCGGCCATGGAGTTGCCACGGCAACGGGCCTGCCGCCCGCCGCCATCTTGTGCGGGCCGGAGCGCCGGGGCCGGGAGCCCCCGCGGTACCGGGGGACGGGGAGCCCACACTGCGGGGGGACAGGGAGCCCACACTGAGGGGGGGACAGGGAGCCCACACTGCGGGGGGACGGGGAGCCCACACTGCGGGGGACGGGGGGACGGGGACCCCACACTGCGGGGGGACAGGGAGCCCACACTGCGGGGGGACGGGGACCCCACACTGCGGGGGGACGGGGGGACGGGGACCCCACACTGAGGGGGGGACAGGGAGCCCACATTGAGGGGGGGACAGGGAGCCCACACTGTGGGGGACGGGGGGACGGGGACCCCACACTGCGGGGGGGACTGGGACCCCACACTGCGGGGGGGACTGGGACCCCACACTGCGGGGGGGGACAGGGACCCCACACTGCGGGGGGGACTGGGACCCCACACTGCAGGGGACGGGGGGACGGGGACCCCACACTGCGGGGGACGGGGGGACTGGGACCCCACACTGCGGGGGACGGGGCTGCCTGGGGGGTGACCGGGGTGGGGGGATGATGGCCAGGGGGGTTATGAGCGGTGCGGTGTTTTGGTTTTGGGGGTTGATGGCCAGAGGGGTGATGACCATGGGGGTGATGGCTGAGGGGGTGATGGCCAAGGGGGGTGTGGATGGTGGGGGTGATGACTGGGGGGTTAATGGCCAAGGGGGGTTAATGGCCAAGGGGGGCTATGGCTGTTGGGGGGTTATGGCTGTTGGGGGTTAATGGCCAAGGGGGGCTATGGCTGTTGGGGGGTTATGGCTGTTGGGGGTTAATGGCCAAGGGGGGTTATGGCTGTTGGGGGTTATGGCTGTTGGGGGTTATGGTTTTGGGGGTTAATGGCCAATGGGGGGTATGGCTGTTGGGGGTTATGGCTGTTGGGGGGTTATGGCTGTTGGGGGTTAATGGCCAAGGGGGGCTATGGCTGTTGGGGGTTATGGTTTTGGGGGTTAATGGCCAATGGGGGGTATGGCTGTTGGGGGTTATGGCTGTTGGGGGGTTATGGCTGTTGGGGGTTATGGTTTTGGGGGTTAATGGCCAAGGGGGGTGGTGGATGGTGGGAGTGATGACTGGGGGGTTAATGGCCAAGGGGGTGATGGCTGGGGGGTCTGTGGCCCTTGGGGGGGCTATGGTCTTGGGGGCATGATGGCCATTGGGAGTGACAGCCATGGGGGTGATGGTTGTGGGGGGGGTCATGGCTGGGGGGTGATGGCCATGGGGGTTATGGCTGGGGGGTGATCTCCATGGGGGTGATGGCTGAGGGTGGGTTATCGCCGTGGGGGGGTTATGGATGGTGAGAGTGATGACTGGGGGGGTTGATGACCACAAGGGGCTGATGGCTGGGGGTGATGGCCAAGGAGGTGATGGCCATTGGGGGTGATGGCCAAGGGGGTGATGGCCATTGGGGATGATGGCCAACGGAGCGATGGCAATTGGGGTTGGTGGCCAAGGGGGTGATGGCCATTGGGGATGATGGCCAAGGGAGTGATGGCCTTGGGGATGATGGCCAAGGGAGTGATGGCCATTGGGGGTGATGGCCAAGGGAGTGGTGGCCATTGGGGATGATGGCCATTGGGGATGATGGCCATTGGGGGGTGATGGCCATTGGGGTTGATGGCCATTGGGGATGATGGTCATTGGGGATGATAGACATTGGGGATGATGGCCAAGGAGGTGATAGCCATTGGGGGTTGATGGCCATTGGGGATGATGGCCAAGGGGGTGATGGCCATTGGGGATGATGGCCATTGGGGGGTGATGGTCTTTGGGGATGATGGCCATTGGGGATGATGGCCAAGGAGGTGATAGCCATTGGGGGTTGATGGCCATGGGTTGATGGCCAAGGGAGTGATGGCCCTTGGGGATGATGGCCATTGGGGATGATGGCCCTTGGGGATGATGGCCATTGGGGATGATGGCCATTGGGGATGATGGTCATTGGGGATGGTGGCCATTGGGGGCTGATGGCCGTTTGGGATGATGGCCACTGGGGGGTGATGGTCATTGGGGATGATAGCCATTGGGGATGATGGCCAAGGAGGTGATAGCCATTGGGGGCTGATGGCCATTAGGGATGATGGCCATTGGGGGGTGATGGTCATTGGGGATGATGGCCATTGGGGATGATGGCCAAGGAGGTGATGGCCATTGGGGGTTGATGGCCATTGGGGTTGATGGCCAAGGGAGTGATGGCTCTTGGGGATGGTGGCCATTGGGGGGTGATGGCCAAGGAGGTGATGGCCATTGGGGCTGATGGCCATGGGGTGATGACCGGGGGTCTGATAACCATTGGGGGTGATGGCTATTGGGGGGTGATGGCCATGCAGATGATGACCTTTGGGGGGTGATGACCATGGGGAGTGATGACCGGGCGGGTGATGACTGGGGCTCTGATGGCCATGGGGTGTGATGGCCATTGGGGTCTGATAGCCATGGGGGTGATGACCATGGGGGTGACGGCCACCAGACCTGACCCCCCCCTCTCTCCCCTGTCCCCACAGCGGAGGCGGCAGCAGCCGGGGGGCCAAGATGTCCCACGAGAAGAGCTTCCTGGTGACCAGCGACGGCTTCGGGGGCCAGCAGCCCACGGCCCCCCCCGCCTATGCGCAGCCCCCGTACCCCCCCGCCCCGTACCCCCAGCCCCAGTTCGCCCCCCCCCGCGCCCTACAACCAGCCGGGCTTCCCGCAGGGGCCGGGGCCGTACCCCCCCGCGGGGCCGTACCCCACGGCGGGGCCGTACCCCCCCGGGCCGTACCCCCCCGGGCCGTACCCCCCCCCGGGGCCGTACCCCCAGGGCCCCTACGCGCAGCCGCCGTACGCGCAGCCGCAGCCCATGGTCCCCGGGGACCAGGACTGTAAGTGGCGGGGTGGGGGGGACAAGGGGTGTCTCCTCATGCTGGGTGCTGGTGGGGTGGGTGGGGGGGGGCTGGCTGGTAGCTCAGGGCTGTGGGACCCCCGGAGGGGGTTGTGCCCTGTGAGCCCCCCAGATGAGGTAACTGGGGGGGGGCCCTGCTCACTGAATCAGGGTGCCAGTGGTGGCCCTGGCACTGGGGACACCGCTGGGGTTGTCATCTCGGTGGGGACACCGGTGCGAGCCTGGTTTTGGGGGGCTCAGGGCTCTGCCCCCCCCTCAGCCCCGTCTGTGCTCTCCCCCCCAGCCAGAGCCGGGCCCCCCCGCGGGCTGTGGACACTGGGCACCGCGGTCACCCGCGTCGGTGAGCGGCCACCGCGGCAGGGACAGGATGGGGACAGGATGGGCTGGGCCAGCGGCAGGATGGGGACAGGCAGGGACTCGGGGGTACAGGCAGCCCCCTGAGCCCCCCCTGACCCCTGTGTCCCCGCAGCCCCCCTGCACAGCACCTACCACGAGGACGGGCCCCCCTCCTACTATGACAACCAGGACTTCCCCAGCGCGCACTGGGACGACAAGAGCATCCGGCAGGCCTTCATCCGCAAGGTGGGGACGGGACGGGCCCCGGGGGGGACACGGGGTTTCGGGGTGTCCCCCCGTCACCGCTGCCTGTCCCCCAGGTGTTCCTGGTGCTGACGCTGCAGCTCAGCGTCACCTTCTCCTTCGTGGCCGTCTTCACCTTCGTGGGGGGCGTCAAGGGCTTCGTGCGGCGCAACGTCTGGACCTACTACGTGTCCTACGCCGTGTTCTTCATCTCCCTCATCGTCCTCAGCTGCTGCGGGGACTTCCGCCGCAAGCACCCCTGGAACCTGGTGGCCCTGGTGAGCGCGGCGAGGGACGGGGACGGGGTGACACGGTGGCGGCGGCCCCGGCTCTGGGGACGCCCGGTGGGAGCAGTGGTGACACTGGAAGCTGTGCTGCCGTCAGAGACCTGGACAGGCTGAGAGCTGGGCGGGGAGAAAACTAATGGAATAGAACAAGTGTAGAGTGTTGAATCTGGGCAGGAACAGCCCCAGGTTCCAGTGTAAGTTGGGGAATGAGCTATTAGAGAGCAGTGTAGGGGAAAGGGACCTGGGGGTCCTGGGGACAGCAGGGTGACCATGAGCCAGCACTGGCCCTTGTGGCCAGGAAGCCGATGGTACCTGGGGTGGGTTAGAAGGGGGTGGTCAGTAGGTCAGAGAGGTTCTCCTGCCCCTCTGCTCTGCCCTTGAAAAGAGAGTTTAGTTCAGGTAGTGTTAGGATATACTTTGGGAACATATATATATATATATATATATATAAAATATATAGAGCCATACCACCTTGAGAACAGCTGGTCTCATCTGATGTGGGAAGCTAAGCAGGGTCGGGCCCGGTCAGTACTTGGATGGGAGACCAGGTGGAAACAGCGGGTGCTGTGGGCTGAGCCAGCACTGGGCCCTTGTGGCCAGGAAGCCAATGGGACCTGGGGTGGGTTAGAAGGGGGTGGTCAGTAGGTCAGAGAGGTTCTCCTGCCCCTCTGCTCTGCCCTGGGGAGACCACACCTGGAATATTGTGTCCAGCTGTGGCCCCTCAGTTCCAGCAGGACAGGGAACTGCTGAGAGAGTCCAGCGCAGCCACCAAGATGCTGGAGGGAGTGGAGCATCTCCCGTGTGAGGAAAGGCTGAGGGAGCTGGGGCTCTGGAGCTGGACAAGAGGACACTGAGGGGGGACTCATTGCTGGGGATCAAGATGGAAAGGGGCAGTGTCAGGAGGATGGAGCCAGGCTCTTCTGGTGACAACCAGGGACAGGACAAGGGGCAATGGGTGCAAACTGGAACACAGGAGGTTCCACTGCAAGAGGAGAAGCAACTTGTTGGGGTGAGGGTGGCAGAGCCTGGCCCAGGCTGCCCAGGGGGTTGTGGAGTCTCCTTCTGTGCAGACATTCCAACCCCCTGGACACCTTCCTGTGTCACCTCAGCTGGGTGTTCCTGCTCCATGGGGGGATTGCGCTGGATGAGCTTTGAGGGCTCTCCAACCCCTGACATCCTGGGATCCTACGAAGGGCGCTGGGCACGTGGCGTCACCATCAGCGGGTGGTGGCCGAGCTGGCGTGACACGGTGTCCGTGCGTCTGTCCCGCAGTCCATCCTGACCGTCAGCCTGTCCTACATGGTGGGGATGATCGCCAGCTTCTACGACACCGACGCCGTCATCATGGCCGTGGGCATCACCGTCGTCGTCTGCTTCACCGTCGTCATCTTCTCCCTGCAGGTCAGGGCAGGGGGACAGGGGGCGCCCCCCCCGGGCCCTGCTGAGGCTGGGGCTCCAAACCAAGGGGGTGACCCCCCCAACCCTCTGCTGGGTCTGGGGGCTCCAAATTTGTTGTATGGACCCCCTCATTCCCTGCTGGGCCTGGGGGCTCCAATGGGGTGTGCAGTGTCCCCCAGGCACTGCTGGGGCTGGGGGCTCCAAACCAGGCGTATGACCCCCCCTTGTTCCCTGCTGGAGCTGGGGGCTCCAAACCAGGCGTATGACCCCCCCTTGTTCCCTGCTGGGGCTGGGGGCTCCAAATCTGGTGTATGAGCCCCCCTCACTCCCTGCTGGGTCTGGGGGCTCCAAATCCGGCGTATGGCCCCCCCTTGTTCCCTGCTGGGTCTGGGGGCTCCAAACCTGGTGTATGATCCCCCCTTGTTCCCTGCTGGGTCTGGGGGCTCCAAATCTGGTGTATGACCCCCTCTTGTTCCCTGCTGGGTCTAGGGGCTCCAAATCTGGTGTATGATCCCCCTTGTTCCCTGCTGGGGCTGGGGGCTCCAAATGGGGTGTACAGTGTCCCCCAGGCATTGCTGGGTCTGGTGTCTCCTAATTTGGTGTACGACTCCCCCCTTACTCCCTGCTGGGTCTGGGGGCTCCAGGCTGGATGTAGGACCCCCCAGCTCCCTGCTGCATCTGGGGGCTCCAAATCTGGTGTATGAGCCCCCCTCACTCCCTGCTGGGTCTGGGGGCTCCAAACCTGGTGTATGACCCCCCCTTGTTCCCTGCTGGGTCTGGGGGCTCCAAACCTGGTGTATGACCCCCCCTTGTTCCCTGCTGGGTCTGGGGGCTCCAAACCTGGTGTATGACCCCACCTTGTTCCCTGCTGGGGCTGGGGGCTCCAAACCAGGCGTCCGACCCCCCCTTGTTCCCTGCTGGGTCTGGGGGCTCGGAACCGGGCGTCCGACCCCTCCTTGTTCCCTGCTGGGTCTGGGGGCTCCAAACCTGGTGTATGACCCCCCCTTGTTCCCTGCTGGGTCTGGGGGCTCGGAACCGGGCGTCCGACCCCGCCTCGCTCCATCTGCCCCCCCAGACCAAGTACGACTTCACCTCGTGCCGGGGCGTGCTCATCATCTGCCTGGTCGTGCTCATCATCTTCTCCATCCTCTGCATCTTCATCCGGAACCGCATCCTGGACATCATCTACGCCTCGCTGGGGGCCCTGCTCTTCACCTGCGTGAGTGGGGGCGCCCGCCGGGGGGCCTGTCTTTGGGGGGGGGGGGCCCCAACCTCCCAGGGGGGTCCTTGTCTTCCTGGGGGGGTCCCAGTCCTCCCGGGGGGGTCTGCATCCTTCTGGAGGGATCCCCATTTTTCTGTGGGGTTCCCTGTCTTCCTGGGGGGGGGTCTGCATCCCCCTGGGGGGTCACCATTATCCTGCAAGGGGTCCCCATCCTCCTGGGGGTTCCCTGTCCTCCTGGGGGGGATCCCCATCCTCTGGGGGGTCCCATCCTCCTTGGGGGTTCCCTGTCCTCCTGGGGGGGATCCCCATCCTCTGGGGGGGTGTCCCCATCCTCTGGGGTGTCCCATCCTCTGGGGGGGTCCCATCCTCCTGGGGGGTTCCCTGTCCTCCCGAGGGGGATCCCCATCCTCTGGGGGGGTCCCATCCTCCCAGGGGGTGTCCTCATCCTCTGGGGGTCCTCTGTACTACTGGGGAGGTCCCTATCCTGCTTGGGGATCCCTGTTCTCCCAGGCGGGTCCCTGTCCTCCTGGGGGGTTCTCTGTCTTCACAGGGATTCTCCATTCTCCTGGGGGGGGTCCCATCCTCCTGGGGGTTCCCTGTCCTCCCGGGGGGGATCCCCATCCTCTGGGGGGGTCCTATCCTCTGGGGGGGTGTCCCCATCCTCTGGGGTGTCCCATCCTCCTGGGGGGTGTCCCCATCCTCTGGGGTGTCCCATCCTCTGGGGGTGTCCCTTCCTCCTGGGGGGTTCCCTGACCTCCCAGGGGGGATCCCCATCCTCTGGGGGGGGTCCCATCCTCCTGGGGGGTGTCCCCATCCTCTGGGGTGTCCCATCCTCTGGGGGGGTGTCCCCATCCACTGGGGGGGTCCCACCCTCCCCAGGGTGATGCTGAACAGCGGTGACGGGGGAGCAGGGGGTCCTGGGGCGGCTGTGGGGTTGTGTGGGGCGCTCGTGTCCCCCCCGGTGACGTCCCTGTCCCCAGTTCCTGGCGGTGGACACGCAGCTGATCCTGGGGAACAAGCAGCTGGCGCTCAGCCCCGAGGAGTACGTGTTCGCCGCGCTCAACCTCTACACCGACATCATCAACATCTTCCTCTACATCCTCGCCATCATCGGCCGCGCCAAGGAGTAGCGACCCCCCCGCAGCCCCGGTTCGTGCCCCCCGTCCCCCCGTAGCCGGTTCTGTTCGGTGTTCTCATCGCACCCCTCGGTTCTCCCGTTAGAGTTTCTTTGACCCCGGGGCCCTCACGTCACCTCCCGGGCCGGGGGGGGGACAGGGGGTGTGGGGGTCCCCCAGGTGACAGCCCTGTCCCCCCGCCCCCGCTGTGAATACGGCCCGTCCCCCCCTTGCGTTCGACGCGGACTGGAAGCACTTTGTCCCTTGTCCCTTGTCCCCATCCCGCTCCCCGCGCACGCGCTGCCCTCGGCCCGGCCGCGCGGGCAGGCTCGGCCCCGGCCCCGGCCCCGGCCCCGGCGCGGGGACAGGACCCGCTGCTGCGCACCGCGGCGCGGCCCCCGGTCCCCTCCGCGCCCTGAGCCCCCGGCCCCCCGGCCCCCCGGCCCCGTCCCTGCCGGGGCTCCCGGCGCCCCCGGCCGCGGCTCCGTTCTGGCTCCAGCTCCTGCTGTTAATAAACTCCCTCGAGTTCAGCCGGGCCCCGGCTCTGCTTCCCGCGGCGCCGGCACGGCCGGCACGGCCCGCGGCGCGTGGGGCTGGCACCGGTCACACTCGGGCTCTGGCACTGCTGGCACTCGGGGTGGAACTGGGGACACTCAGGGTCTGGCACCAGTGGCAGTCGGGGTCAGACACTGGTGGCACTTGGAGTCAGTCAGTGATGGCACTCAAGGTCAGTCACTGGTGACACTCGGGGTCAGTCAGTGATGGCACTCGGGGTCAGTCACTGGTGACACTTGGGGTCAGTCACTGATGACACTTGGGGTCAGACACTGGTGACACTTGGGGTCAGTCACCGGTGACACTCAGGGTCAGTCACTGGTGACACTCGGGGTCAGTCACCGGTGGCACTCGGGGTCAGTCACTGGTGACACTTGGGGTCAGACACTGGTGACACTTGGGGTCAGTCACTGGTGACACTCGGGGTCAGTCAGTGATGGCACTCGGGGTCAGTCACTGGTGACACTCGGGGTCAGTCACAGGTGGCACTTGGGGTCAGACACTGGTGACACTCGGGGTCAGTCACTGGTGACACTTGGGGTCAGACACTGGGGACACTCGGGGTCAGACACTGGTGACACTTGGGGTCAGACACTGGTGACACTCGGGGTCAGTCACCGGTGACACTTGGGGTCAGACACTGGTGACACTTGGGGTCAGTCACTGGTGACACTCGGGGTCAGTCACCGGTGGCACTCGGGGTCAGTCACTGGTGACACTTGGGGTCAGACACTGGTGACACTTGGGGTCAGTCACTGGTGACACTTGGGGTCTGTCACTGGTGACACTCGGGGTCAGTCACTGGTGACACTTGGGGTCTGTCACTGGTGACACTCGGGGTCAGACACTGGTGACACTTGGGGTCAGTCACCGGTGACACTCAGGGTCAGACACTGGTGGCACTCGGGTCACTGGTGACACTCAGGGTCAGTCAGTGATGGCACTCAAGGTCAGTCACTGGTGACACTCAGGGTCAGACACTGGTGACACTCGGGGTCAGTCACTGGTGACACTTGGGGTCAGACACTGGGGACACTCGGGGTCAGTCACTGGTGACACTTGGGGTCAGTCACTGGTGACACTCGGGGTCAGTCAGTGATGGCACTTGGGGTCAGTCACCGATGACACTTGGGGTCAGACACTGGTGACACTTGGGGTCAGTCACTGGTGACACTCGGGGTCAGTCAGTGATGACACTCGGGGTCAGTCACTGGTGACACTCGGGGTCAGACACTGATGACACTTGGGGTCAGTCACCGGTGACACTCGGGGTCAGTCACTGGTGACACTCGGGGTCAGTCACCGGTGACACTTGGGGTCAGACACTGATGACACTTGGGGTCAGTCACCGGTGGCACTCGGGGTCAGTCACTGGTGACACTTGGGGTCAGACACTGGTGACACTTGGGGTCAGACACTGATGACACTTGGGGTCAGTCACCGGTGACACTCAGGGTCAGTCACTGGTGACACTTGGGGTCAGACACTGGTGACACTTGGGGTCAGACACTGATGACACTTGGGGTCAGTCACCGGTGGCACTCGGGGTCAGTCACTGGTGACACTTGGGGTCAGACACTGGTGACACTTGGGGTCAGACACTGATGACACTTGGGGTCAGTCACTGGTGACACTCAGGGTCAGTCACCGGTGGCACTCGGGGTCAGTCACTGGTGACACTTGGGGTCAGACACTGGTGACACTCAGGGTCAGACACTGGTGACACTCGGGGTCAGTCACTGGTGACACTCGGGGTCAGACACTGGTGGCATTTGGGGTCAGTCACTGGTGTCACTTGGGTCACTGGTGACACTCGGGGTCAGTCACTGGTGACACTTGGGTCTGTCACCGGTGGCACTCGGGGTCTGTCCCCGCTGGCCCGTGGCTCAGCCACGCACGGTGCTTTATTCAGCCGGTGACCATGGCTGTGTCCTCTGCGCCCCTGTCCCTGTCACCATCGCCACCCGGCTCTGCCACCCGGGCCGTGCCCGCGGGGGTGACAGCTGCTGCGGGTGCCACCGGGCAGTCCTGGTGGCCGTGACCACGTGGTCCTGGTGGCGGTGACCACACACTCCTGGTGGCGGTGACCGTGCAGTCCTGGTCATGGTGACCACGCAGTCCTGGTGGCAGTGACCACGCGGTCCTGGTGGCGGTGACCACACACTCCTGGTGGCGGTGACCACACGGTCCTGGTGGCAGCGACCGCGCAATCCTGGTGGTGCGGGCAGGTCCCTCTGTGACATCGCCGTGGAACCTTCTGCCACCGCCAGCGTCACCCCGGCCACCCGCGTGCGGCAGCGAGCGAGGGGCCTCCCGCCGCCCCGGCGCCACCACCGGCCGCAGGACACCAGCGAGCGGCACGGCCACCGCCACCATGGCGGCGCCATCGGCGGGGCCCACGGTGTTCGCCGTGTACGACCAGCTGCGGCGGGAGATCCAGGCGCTGCTGCAGGAGAACGAGGACCTGAAGCGCATCGTGACGCAGCTGCGGGAGCAGCGCAACCAGCGCCACAACGTGCGCGGCCCCCCCGGCGCCCTGGTCCCCAGCTCCGCGCCGCCCATCCTGGGGACCCTCCCCGCGCCCGGCCCCGGACAGTTCCCCTTCCCCGGCTCAGGTGAGGGACGCGCCGGTGCCACAGCAGCCCCGCGCTGGCGTCCGCGGCTGCCGACACCCCCGTCTCCCCGCAGGCAGCAGCCTGGACTCGTCGCTGGGGCTGAGCCAGCTGTTCCACAGCCAGCCCTCCGGCCACACCGGCACCGGCAGCCTGGACTCGTCGCTGGGGCTGAGCCACGTGCACCGCGGCTACCCCTGGGAGTCCACCCGGCTCAGCAGCCTGGAGACGTCGCTGGGGCTGAACCGCCTGTTCCAGAGCCAGCCCGGGGACGCCAGCACCATGGACTCGTCGCTGGGGCTCAGCCGCCTGTTCCAGAGCCACCCCGGGGATGCCAGCAGCCCGGACTCATCACTGGGGCTCAGCCGCCTGTTCCAGAGCTACCCCGGGGACACCACGCTGAGCAGCGGCAGCCTGAACAGCTGGGGCGGGCTCAGCGGCTTCGCCAGCTGCCCCAGCTTCGACAGCAGCTTCGGCAGCAGCGACAGCGGCAGCGAAGTCGAGTCCTTCATCGAGTCCTTCGCGCCCAACAGAAGTATGGGGGGTGGGGGTCAACCCCAAAGGGCCACTCTCATCCCCACCCATCCCATCCAATCGTGTTCCCATCCCAACCCAGCCCATCCCATCCAATCGTGTCCCCATCCCATCCCCACCCCATCCCACCCATCCACCCATCACATCCCATCCCATCCATCCCCACCCATCCATCCCCACCCATCCCATCCCATCCCATCCCATCCCATCCCATCCCATCCCATCCCATCCCATCCCCTCCCCTCCCATCCCATCCCATCCCATCCCATCCCATCCCATCCCATCTCATCCCATCCACCCATCCCATCCCATCCCATCCCATCCCATCCCATCCCATCCCATCTCATCCCATCCACCCATCACATCCCATCCCATCCCATCCATCCCCACCCATCCATCCCCACCCATCCCATCCCCACCCATCCCATCCCATCCCATCCCATCCCATCCCATCCCATCCCATCATCCGATCTCATCCATCCCCTCCCCTCCCCTCCCCTCCCATCCCATCCCATCCCATCCCCATCCCATCCCATCCCATCCCATCCCATCCCATCCCATCCCATCCCATCCCATCCCATCCCATCCCATCATCCCATCCCATCCATCCCATCCATCCCATCCCATCCCCTCCCCGCCCATCCCATCCCATCCCATCCCATCCCATCCATCCCCACCCATCCATCCCCACCCATCCCATCCCATCCCATCCCATCCCATCCCATCCCATCCCATCCCATCCCATCCCCATGGTGGCTGTCACTGTGTCCCTGTCCCCGCAGGCCTACCGGTGCCAAAACACTATTACTACGCCCCCCAGCGGTGGGAAATGCCCTGTCCTGGTCGCATCGAAACTGGTCCCAGCATGCCCGGTCCCAGCGGTCCCGCTCCCAGCGGTGCCGTTGCCAGCGGTCCCAGCGGTGCTGTTGCCAGTGGTCCCGGTCCCAGCGGTGCTGTTGCCAGCGGTCCCAGCGATGCTGTTGCCAGCGGTTCCGGTCCCAGCGGTGCTGTTGCCAGCGGTCCCGGTCCCAGCGGTCCCAGTCCCGGTGGTGCGGGTTCCAGTGTTCCCGGTCCCAGTGTTCGCGGTTCCAGCGGTTCTGCTCCCAGTGTTCCTGGTCCCAGTGGCCCTGGTCCCAGTGGTGCTGGTCCCACTGGCCCCAGTCCCACTGGTGCCAGTCCCAGCGGTGCTGCTCCCAGTGTTCCTGGTTCCAGTGGCCCCAGTCCCAGCGGCCCCAGTCCCAGTGGTGCCGGTTCCAGTGGCCCCAGTCCCAGTGGTACCAGCCCTAGCGGTGCTGGTCCCAGCAGTGCCGGTCCCAGTGGCCCCAGTCCCAGCGGTGCCAGTTCCAGTGTTCCCAATCCCAGTGGCCCAAGTCCCAGCGGTGCCGGTTCCAGTGTTCCCAGTCCCAGTGGCCCCAGTTCCACCGGTGCCGGTTCCAGTGTTCCCAGTCCCAGTGGCCCCAGTTCCACTGGTGCCGGTTCCAGTGTTCCTGGTCCCAGTGGCCCCAGTTCCAGTGGCCCCAGTCCTGGTGGCCCCAGCGGTGCCAGTCCCAGCGGTGCCAGACCCAGTGGCCCCAGTCCTGGTGGCCCCAGCCCCAGCGGTGCCGGTCCCAGTGGCCCCAGTCCCAGCGGTGCCAGCCCCAGCGGTGCCGGTCCCGGCAATGACGCCATGCAGCAGGTCGTCTCCCTGCCCACAGGCCAGCAGAGGTCTGCTCATGATGCCAACCGGACCCTGGCTGGCCTGAGGCCGGTGGCAAGCTCCGGTGAGTGCCGGGGCAGCGCCGTGTCCCGCCTGGGACACCCCCGCGCCCCCCAGCTCCGCGGGCAGGGGGACATGAGCTCCGGTCACCCCGTGCTGGGGACGCGCAGGAGAACTGGGCAGTGACAGCTGCCCCGGCGACACCACAGCAGCACTAGGCGCTGTGCCGGCAACACCGGCATGCTGGCATTTGGAGCCCCCGCCCCGGCGGGCGCAGCGCACAGGGACCCCCACAGTGGGCACAGCGGCCAGCCTGGCCCGGGGACACGCGGAGATTCGGGGGGCGTGGGGAGATCTCATGGGCTCCATGGAGACATGTTGGGGGTCATGGGGAGATCTCATGGGCTCCATGGGGATGTTGGGGATCATGGGGAGATCTCATGGGCTCCATGGGGATGTTGGGGATCATGGGGAGATCTCATGGGCTCCATGGGGACCTGTTGGGGGTCATGGGGAGATCTCATGGGCTCCATGGGGACATGCTGGGTGTCACGGGGAGATGTTGGGGGTCTCCATGGGGACATGTTGGGGCTCATGGGGAGATGTTGGCCATCATGGGGAGATCTCGGTGGTCATGGGGAGATGTTGGGGGGCTCCATGGGGACATGCTGGGGGTCATAGGGGGATGTTGGGGATCATGGGGAGATGTTGGGGGGCTCCATGGGGAGATCTTGGGGGTCACAGGGAGATGTTGGGGGGCTCCATGGGGACATGTTGGGGTCATGGGGAGATGTTGGCCATCATGGGGAGATCTCGGTGGTCATGGGGAGATGTTGGGGGGCTCCATGGAGAGGTGTTGGGGGCTCCATGAGGACATGTTGGGGTCATGGGGAGATGTTGGGAGTCATGGGGGGATGTTTGGGATCATGGGGAGATGTTTGGGATCATGGGGAGGTGTTGAGGGGCTCCATGAGGACATGTTGGGTCGTGGGGAGATGTTGGGAGTCATGGGGGGATGTTTGGGATCATGGGGAGATGTTTGGGATCATGGGGGGATGTTTGGGATCATGGGGAGGTGTTGAGGGGCTCCATGGGGACACGTTGGCCATCATGGGGAGATCTCGGGGGTCGCGGGAGATGTTGGGGGTTCCATGGCAAGGTGTTGGGGGCTACACGGGGACATTTTGGGGATCACGGGAAGATGTCGGGTGTCGCGGGGAGATGCTGGGGGCTCCACGTTCCAGAACAACCCCCAATTCCACAGACGTGCCGCTGTGCTGTCAGCTGGTGGGGGAGATGGTCTACCAGCTGGACCGGCGCATGCTGGCCCACGTCTTCCCCACCCGGCAGCGCTTCTACGGCTTCACCGTCTCCAACATCCCCGAGAAGATCATGGTAGGTGCGCGCCGCGGCCGCAGCCCCGCGGAGCCGGTCCCCGCGGCGCCGGCTGCCTCTGCCACGTCTGTCCCTGCAGGTCACCGTGACCAACCCGCAGGACTACGTCGCCGCCACCAGGCGCTACGCGGAGATGATGCCGTGGCTGCGGCGCCGCGGCTACAACCCGCAGATGCACCCGCTGTTCTGCGAGGCGCTGATCAACACCTACGGCACGCTGAACGAGGCCACCAGGCCCGCGGTGTTCGGAGCCGTGACCGTGGAGCTGCTGAACCGCGCCATCGAGGAGGCGGTGCCGCTGCGCGCCCGGCTCGACGCCTCCATCATGCTGGACTGCCTGCTGTTCATGGTCAGGATGGACGGGGGGCCCATCTTCATGTACTGAGCCCCGCGCCGGCACCGGCGAACACCGGCACCGGCAAACACCGGCATTGGCAAACACCGGCACCGGCAAACAAACACCGGCACCTGCCCCCGCACCGCGGCAGGCGCAGCCCCGCACCGGCAATAAACCTGTAGCAGCGCCCGCAGCGCCTGGTGCCGCGGCAGCTCCAGCAGCTCCGGCAACAGCCGGGACCGGATGCGGCTGGGGGAGGAAACCGGCGTGCGCAGCGATGTTGGGGTGCGGGCAGCAATGTAGGGGTGCGGGCAGCAATGTAGGGGTATGGGTCACAGTGTTGGGGTGCAGGCGGCAATGTTGGTGTACAGGTGGCAATGTCGGGGTGCACGTGGCAGTGGTGGGGTGCAGGTGGCAGTGTCGGGGTGTAGGCTGCAGTGTTGGGGTGCAGGTGACAATGTCGGGGTACAGGTGGCAATGTTGGGGTGCAGGCTGCAGTGCTGGGATGCAGGTGGCAGCATCGGGGTGCAGGTGGCAATGTTGGGGGCAGGTGGCAGTGTTAGGGTATGGGTCACAGTGTCGGGGTGCGGGTGGCACTGTTGAGGTGCAGGTGGCAATGTTGGGGTATGGGTCACAGTGTTGGGGTGCAGGTGGCAGTGTTGAGGTACAGGTGGAAATGTCGGGGTGCAGGTGGCAGTGCTGGGGTGCAGGTGGCAGTGTCAGGGTATGGATCACAGTGCCGGGGTGCAGGTGGCAGTGTTGGGGTGCAGGTGGCAGTGCTGGGGTGCAGGTGGCAGTGTTGGGGTATGGGTCGCAGTGCTGGGGTGCAGGTGGCAGTGTTGGGGTGCAGGTGGCAGTGCTTGGGGGGCAGGTGGCAGTGCCGGGGTGCAGGTGGCAGTGTCGGGGTATGAATCACAGTGCCGGGGTACAGGTGGCAGTGTCGGGGTATGGGTCGCAGTGTTGGGGTACAGGTGGCAGTATCAGGGTGCAGGTGGCAGTGCTGGGGTACAGGTGGCAGTGTCAGGGTATGGGTCGCAGTGCCGGGGTGCAGGTGGCAGTGTTGAGGTGCAGGTGGCAGTGTCAGCGTATGGGTCGCAGTGTTGGGGTGCAGGTGGCAGTGTTGGGGTGCAGGTGGCAGTGCTGGGGTGCAGGTGGCAGTGCCGGGGTACAGGTGGCAGTGTCGGGGTGCAGGTGGCAGTGTCAGCGTATGGGTCGCAGTGCTGGGGGGCAGGTGGCAGTGCCGGGGTACAGGTGGCAGTGTTGGGGGGCAGGTGGCAGTGCCGGGGTACAGGTGGCAGTGTCGGGGTACAGGTGGCAGTGTTGGGGTGCAGGTGGCAGTGTCGGGGTACAGGTGGCAGTGCCGGGGTGCAGGTGGCAGTGTCGGGGTGCAGGTGGCAGTGTCGGGGTACAGGTGGCAGTGTTGGGGTGCAGGTGGCAGTGCCGGGGTGCAGGTGGCAGTGTCGGGGTGCAGGTAGCAGTGTCGGGGTACGGGTCGCGGTGCCGGGCGCGGGCGGCGGCGCAGGCGGCGTTCCGGGTGGCTGGCGGGTCACCCCGCGGTCAAGGCCGCGCTCGCTCTCCTGTCGGCCGCGGGCCAGGAGCCGCTCGGACGCGGAAGTGGGAGCGGGAACGGCTCCCGGACACCGGCGGAGCCGCCGCCGGACGGTGCCGGTGCCGGTGCTGGTGCCGGTGCCCCCAGCACCGCACGGTACAGCCGCTCAGGGCCTGGCGGGGCTCTCATCGCCGCCCGCGCCCCCGGGGACTCCGGGGGTGCCGGTGGAGGCGCTGGGGCGGTTGGGCACCGGTTGGGGACCGGTTGGGTTGCGGTTGTGGGGCCACCGTCTGCCGGTGGCGGGAGGGGAAACGGCGGCAGGAAGCGACCAAACCGCCCCAGCGGGAAATGCCATCGCAGCAGAGCGTGCTGAGCCGCGCCAGACCGGGCCGGGCCGGGTGGTGGCCGCGGCAGCACCCGGGTAGGTGTCGGGGTGCCGGGGACCCCCGTGTCCAGCCCCGTGGGGGTGTTCGCCTCCCCGGGGGGGCACGCTGGGGACAGGAGGGCGGGGGCGGACAGCGGTGGCGGGGGGGGATGCGGGGTCCGGGGGCCCCACCAGGGTGCGCCCCCCCCGTGCCGGGGCCCGGCGGGTTCGGGCAGCGTGCGGGGATGCGCGGCCGTGAGCGCCCGCTCCACCCTCCTCATCCCCCGCGGCAGCCAAGGGGTTAAAGCGCCGGGCGAACCGGTCCTGGGTGTCACCGGGCAAGGTGCAGGGGCCGGC
The DNA here is from genome assembly GCF_036013475.1 of Columba livia. Classification (NCBI taxonomy): domain Eukaryota; kingdom Metazoa; phylum Chordata; class Aves; order Columbiformes; family Columbidae; genus Columba; species Columba livia. The sequence goes on along the minus strand of NC_088603.1, from coordinate 162,871,927 downwards.
GGTGGCTGCGGGTGCCGCCTGTCCCCAGCGGCGGGGTGTTTGTCACCCCCAGCGGCGGGGTGTTTGTTTGTCACCCGCGGAGCGGTTTGTCACCCCGAGGGGACGCTGCCGGTCAGCGGCCGGTGGCGGCGGCGGCGATGGCCCCCAGCGCCGTGGGGCGCGGAGGTGAGTGGGGGACACCGGGGACAGCGGGGACACCGGGGACACCGGACGTGGCGTGGGCTGGGGAGAGAAACAGGTGGCGGTGGCGGGAGGTGCGGGCAGAGAAGCGGTACGGGCAGGGAACGAGTGCGAGCAGGGACCCGTCCTGAGCAGGGATCCAGCACTGCCAGGGATCCATCCTGAACAGGGACCCATCCTGAGCCGGGATCCATCCTGAGCAGGGAACCATCCTGAACAGGGAACCAGCATTGCTAGGGACCCACCACAGGCAGGGAAACAGCACTGCCAGGGATCCATCCTGAGCAGGGATCCGTCCTGAGCAGGGGTCCATCACAGGCAGGGAAACTTCACTGCCAGGGATCCATCCTGAGCAGGGATCCATCCTGAGCAGGGACCCGTCCTGAGCAGGGACCCATCCTGAGCAGGGATCCGTCCTGAGCAGGGATCCAGCACTGCCAGGGATCCATCCTGAGCAGGGATCCATCCTGAGCAGGGACCCGTCCTGAGCCGGGACCCATCCTGAGCAGGGATCCGTCCTGAGCAGGGATCCAGCCTGGGCAGGGATCCATCCTGGGCAGGGATCGGGCACAGGCGACTCGGGAACTGCCCGGCCCCCGGGAGCGGGAACAGCCCCGGCAGCCCCGGCAGCCCCGGGAGCACCGGGAGCCCCGGCAGCGGGAGCGGGAGCGGCCCCGGCAGCCCCGGCAGCGGGAGCCCCGGCAGCCCCGGCAGCCCCGGCAGCCCCGGCAGCCCCGGCAGCCCCGGCAGCGGGAGCGGCCCCGGCAGCGCAGGCCGGGCCGGGCGGGGCCTGCGGGCACAGCAGCGCGGGCAGCGGGAGGGCTCGGCCACCGCGCCCGCCGCGCAAACAGCCCGTGGGGCCCGCGCTGCCGGTGAGGCTGCTAACATGGGGACAACGGGGACAATGGCCTCCTGCTGCCGGCACATGGGGACAATGGGGACAGTGCCAGTTCCTGTTGCCGGCACATGGGGACAATGGCCTTCCTGCTGCTGGCACATGGGGACAGTGCCCGTGGCTATTGCCAGCACTGAGGGGACATTCCCGTGGCTATTGCCAGCACCATGGGGACAGTGACCATGGCTATTGCCAGCACCAAGGGGACATTCCCATCATTCCCATGGCTATTGCTAGCACTGAGGGGACAGTGCCCGTGGCTATTGCCAGCACCATGGGGACATTCCCATGGCTATTGCCAGCACTGAGGGGACAGTGCCCGTGGCTATTGCCAGCACCGAGGGGACATGCCCATGGCCACTGCTCCCAGCCTGGCCCCGCACGCTCAGGCTCCCGTGACAGCAAATGATGGGCCCGTGGGAGTCGGGGTGTCCCCACACCCAGGAAATGCCGGGGTGACTCAGTCCGGCCAAACGTGCCGCTCCGGCCGCCCGTGGGGCCGTGGGGCAGGGGGAGGTGCCGTGGGGCAGGGGGAGGTGCTGTGGGGCAGGGAGATGTGCTGTGGGGCAGGGAGATGTGCTGTGGGGCAGGGGGAGGCTCCGTGGGGCAGGGGGAGGTGCTGTGGGGCAGGGGGATGTGCTGTGGGGCAGAGGTGTGGGGCTGCCCTCCCCAGTGACCCCGGCGTCCCCGGTACCCTGAGTCCCCAGTATCCCAGTGGCCCCAGCACCCCAGTGACCCCAGTGACCCCAGGAACCCCAGTGACCCCAGCACCCCAGTGACCCCAGCACCCCAGTGACCCCAGTGACCCCAGCACCACAGTGACCGCAGCACCCCAGTGACCCCAGTGACCCCAGTGACCCCAGTGACCCCAGCACCCCAGTGACCTCAGGAACCCCAGTGACCCTAGCACCCCAGTGACCCCAGTACCCCAGTGACCTCAGGAACCCCAGTGACCCCAGTGACCCCAGTGACCCTAGCACCCCAGTGACCCCAGTACCCAAGTGACCCCAGGAACCCCAGTACCCCAGTACCTCAGTGACCCCAGGACTAGAGCAGGACACGGGCACAACTAGGGCAGGACTTGGGCAGGACTAGAGCAGGACTAGAGCAGGATGCAGGCACAACTAGGTCAGGACTTGGGCAGGACTAGAGCAGGATGCAGGCACAACTAGGGCAGGACTTGGGCAGGACTTGGGCAGGACTAGAGCAGGACTAGAGCAGGACGCAGGCACAACTAGGGCAGGACTTGGGCAGGACTAGGGCAGAGGTCAGGCAGGAGTTGGGCAGGACTCGGGCAGGAGTTGGGCAGGACTCAGGTTGGACTCAGGCTGGATTTGGGCAGGACTAGGGCAGAGGTCAGGCAGGACTCAGGCAGGGGTTGGGCAGGAGTTGAGAAAGACTCGGGCAGGACTCAGGCAGGACTCAGGTCGGATTTAGCCAGGATACAGGTTGGACTCAGGCAGGATTTAGGCAGGACTCAGGTTGGACTCAGAGTGGATTTAGGCAGGACTCAGGTTGGACTCAGGGTGGATTTAGGCAGGACACAGGCAGGACTCAGGTTGGACTCAGGCCGTATTTAGGCAGGACTCAGGCCAGCTTTAGACAGGACTCAGGTTGGACTCAGGCCAGATTTAGGCAGGACTCAGGCAGGACTCAGGTTGGACTCAGGGTGGATTTGGGCAGGACACAGGCAGGACTCAGGTTGGACTCAGGCCAGATTTAGGCAGGACTCAGGCTGGCTTTAGGCAGGACTCAGGCTGGACTTGGGCCGTATTTAGGCAGGACTCAGGCTGGCTTTAGGCAGGACGCAGGTTGGACTCGGGCTGGACTTAGGCAGGACTCAGGTTGGACTTGGGCCAGATTTAGGCAGGACTCAGCCCAGACTCAGGCAGGACTCAGACCGGACTCAGGCAGGACTCAGGCCGGATTTAGGCAGGATGCAGGCAGGACTCAGGCAGGACTCAGGCTGGCTTGTAGGCAGGACTCAGGCTGGATCCAGACAGGACTCAGTCCGTATTTAGGCAGCACTCAGGCCGGACTCAGGCAGGACTCAGGCTGCATTTATGCAGGGGTCAGGCAGGACTCAGGCAGGTCTCAGGCCTTATTTAGGCTGTATTTAGGCAGGACTCAGGCTGGACTCAGGCAGGACTCAGGGTGGCTTTAGGCAGGACTCAGGCAGGACTCAGGCCGTATTTATGCAGGGCTCAGGCAGGAGTCAGGCCGGATTTAGGCCGTATTTAGGCACGACTCAGGCAGGAGTCAGGCTGTATTTAGGCAGGACTCAGGCCATATTTAGGCTGGATCTAGGCAGGCCTCAGGCAGGAGTCAGCGGCCACAGGTGCCGGTGGGCGCTGTGAGGTGGTGGCCGAGGAGCCGGTTCGGGGCGCGGACGCCGGGGAACCCGTCGGGCTGGTCCCGGGCTCACCCGCAGCCTCCAGAGCCCCGAGCCGGCGGGCGACGCAGCCCCGAGCCCCCCGGGCAGGTGAGCCCGGTGACACGGGGACACGGGGGGGGGCGGCGCAGGGGGAGATGCTGGGGGGTCCTGGCTCCAGGGAGTCCCCCCGCAGCACCTGCCCGAGGCGGTTTGGGGGTGTCAGGACCCCGGGGGCCCGCAGAGACGCGGCAGGACAGCAGCTCCGGTCCGGCCGCGCCGCCCCTGCCCCTGCAGCTGCCGCAGCCCCGGGACCGTGGGGGCCGCTCCCGGTACAGCCGCGGGGCCGCTCCCGCACAACCGCGGGGCCGCTTCCGGTACAGCCGCGGGGCCGCTCCCGCACCACCGCGGGGCCGCTCCCGGTACAGCCGCGGGGGCCGCTCCCGCACCACCGCGGGGCCGCTCCCGGTACAGCCGCGGGGCCGCTCCCGCACAGCCGCGGGGCAGCTCCCGGGGCCGCGGGGCCGCTCCCGAGCGCGGGAGGTTCCAACGGCGGTGGGCGGCCGGGGGGGTCCCGCTCCCCGCCCTGACCCGGGTGTCTCTCCCGCAGGTCACGCCCGTGTCACCGGAGCCCCCGGGCAGGAGCGGGGGGACGTCGCGATCCCGCTCAGCCCGCCGGGCGCCCCCGCCGCGGCCCCGCGCCCCCCGGCCATGCTGCCGCACGACTCCCCGTTCCCCAACCGGGCGCTGGCGGCCCTGGACCGCCTGGCCGAGGGGCTACTGGCCCCGGGCTTCTGGGCCGCCAACGGCCTCCTGGACCTGCGGCCGACCACGGCGGAGCGGCGGCGGCGGCGGCGGCGGCGGTGCGGGCGGTGCCGGGGCTGCACCGGGGCGCTGCTGGCGGGGGGGGCGTTGGTGGCCGTGCTGCTGCTGTCGCTGCCGGTGACGGCGCTGGGGCTGCTGCTGTGGCTGCCGCTGCAGGCGGCGCGGCGGCCGTTCCGGTACCGGTACACGGCGGGGACGGCGGCGGCGGAGCCCTGGGACCTGCGGCAGCCCCGCACCTTCACCTTCCTCAGCGCCAACGTCTGCCTGCTGCCCAGCGGGCTGGCCAAGTTCAGCAACCTGGGCGACACGGCGCGGCGGGCCAGCGCCATCGCCCGCCAGCTCGCCCCGCGGCCACCGCCCGCGCCCGGGGCCCGCGCCGGCCTGCTGGAGCCGCGCCGAGACAGCACCGGCTACGGGGGGACGCTGCGCACCCCCGCGCTGGCGCGGGCGGGGGCGGTGCAGGAGGCGACCCCCGCGGGGACACCCACGGCCACCCCCGCGGGGACATCCACCGTGACCCTCGCGGGGACTCCCGCGGCGACCCCCGCGGGGACATCCACCGTGACCCCCGCGGGGACACCCACGGCCACCCCCGCGGGAACCCCCACCGTGACCCCCGTGGGGACACCCACCGTGACCCCCGCGGGGACATCCACCGTGACCCTCGTGGGGACCCCCACCGTGACCCCCGCGGGGACCCCCGCGGGGACATCCACCGTGACCCCCGCGGGGCCAGAGGCGGCCGAGCCGGTGCTGTCGGAGCGTTTCCCCGCCGACACGGACTTCGTGTGCCTGCAGGAGGTTTTCGACGGCGCGGCCGCGTCCCGCGTGTGCGGGCAGCTGGCGGGCGCGTTCCCGCACGTGCTGTGGGACGTGGGGGAGCGGGGGCTGCGCGGGGGGCGGCCGGTGCTGCTGGGCAGCGGGCTGCTGCTCGCCAGCCGCTTCCCGCCGCTGGCCGCCCGCTACCGCCCCTTCCCCAACGGCCGCGGCGAGGACGCGCTGGCGGCCAAGGGGCTGCTGGTGGCGCAGGTGAGCGGGCCCCCCCGCGGGGCTGGGCCCCCCCGGCCCGGCCGGCCCGCCCTGAGGGTCCCGTGTCCCCGCAGGTGCTGCTGGGCTCGGCGCGGGGGCGGCGCGTCGTGGGTTACATCGGCTGCACGCACCTGCAGGCGCCCGCAGGTCAGCGCGGGGATGGGGCTGTGTCCCCGTGTCACTGCGGGGGGGGCACCGGGGGGCGGTGTCGCGTGTGTCCCCGTGTCACTGCAGTGGGGGGGTCCCGGTGGTGCCAGCGCGGGCGGTGGTGTCGCGTGTGTCCCCATGTCACAGCTAAGGGGGGCTCTGGGCCGTGGTGTCCCGTGTGTACCCATGTCACTGCGAGGGGGTAGTATCATGTGTGTCCCCATGTCACAGCTAAGGGGGGGTCTTGGCCGTGGTGTCGTGTGTGTCCCCATGTCACTGCCGAGGGGAGGCCGGGGGGGCGGTGTCGTGTGTGTCCCCGTGTCACTGCGGGGGGGATCCCAGAGGTGCCAGCATGGGCGGTGATGCCCCGTGTGTCGCTGCCACGGGGGGTTCCCAGCGCGGGTGGTGGTGTCCCGCGTGTCCCCATGTCACAGCTAACTGGGGGTCTGGGCCGTGGTGTCGCGTGTGTCCTCGTGTCACTGCGGGGGGGATCCCAGAGGTGCCAGCATGGGCGGTGATGCCCCGTGTGTCCCCGTGTCGCTGCCACGGGGGGTTCCCAGCGCGGGCGGTGGTGTCCCGCGTGTCCCCATGTCACAGCTAACGGGGGGTCTGGGCCGTGGTGTCGCGTGTGTCCTCGTGTCACTGCGGGGGGGATCCCGGAGGTGCCAGCATGGGCGGTGATGCCCCGCGTGTCCCCGTGTCGCTGCCAAGGGGGGGTCTGGGCCGTGGTGTCGTGTGTGTCCCGGTGTCACTGCAGGGGGGGTCGGGCGGGTGCCAGCGAAGGCGGTGATGTCCCGTGTGTCCCCATGTCGCTGCCAAGGGGGGATCTTGGCGGTGGTGTCATGCGTGTCCCCATGTCACTGCCAAGGGGGTGTCTTGGCCGTGGTGTCCTGTGTGTCCCCATGTCACTGCGGGGAGGGTCTTGGCGGTGCCAGCACGGGCGGTGATGCCCCGCGTGTCCCTATGTCACAGCAAAGGGGGGTCTGGGCCGTGGTGTCCCGTGTGTCCCCGTGTCACTGCGGGGGGGGTCTTGGCGGTGCCAGCACGGGTGGTGGTGTCCCGTGTGTCCCCATGTCACTGCCGAGGGAAGGCCGGGGGGTGGTGTCGCATTTGTCCCCGTGTCACTGCCGAGGGGTATCCCGGCCGTGTTTGGGGGGTCCCGGTGGTGTTTGGGGGGTCCCGGTTGTGTTTGGCGGTCCCGGCGGTGTTTGGGGGGGTCCCGGCTGTGTTTGGGGGGTCCCGGCGGTGTTTGGGGGGTCCCGGTGGTGTTTGGGGGTTCCGGCGGTATGGGGGTCCCGGCGGTGCCAGCACAGCGGTGACACCGTGTCCCCGCGTGTCCCCGCGTGTCCCCGCGTGTCCCGCGTGTCCCGCAGCCGATGCCGCCACGCGGGAGGAGCAGCTGTCGCTGTCGCTGCGGTGGCTGCAGCTGTTCCGGGAGGAGCAGGAGCAGCGCGGGGACCTGGTGGCCTTTGATGTCCTGTGCGGGGACCTCAACTTCGACAACTGCTCCCGGGGTGGGGACACGGGGGGGCGGTTTGGGGACACAAGGGGCGGGGCTTTGGGGACACGGGGATGGCGGTTTAGGGACACAGGGGTGGCGGTTTGGGGACACGGGGGTGCGGTTTGGGGACACGGAGAGTGGCGGTTTGAAGACACAAGGGGCGAGGCTTTGGGGACACAGGGGTGGCGGTTTGGGGACACAAGGGGCGGGGTTTTGGGGACACAAGGGGTGTGGGTTTGGGGACACAAGGGGTGGCGGTTTGGGGACACAAGGGGCGGGGCTTTGGAGACACGGGGTTGGCGGTTTGAGGACACAAGGGGTGGCGGTTTGGGGACACGGGGGTGGGGGTTTGGGGACACAGGGGTGGCGGTTTGGGGACACAAGGGGTGGCGGTTTGGGGACACAAGGGGTGGCGGTTTGGGGACACGGGGGTGGGGGTTTGGGGACACAGGGGTGGCGGTTTGGGGACACGGGGGGTTGGCAGTTTAGGGACGCAAGGGGTGTGGGTTTGGGGACACAAGGGGCGGGGCTTTGGGGACGCAAGGGATGTGGGTTTGGGGACATGAGCGGCGGGGGTTTGGAGACACGGGGGTGGCAGTTTGGGGACACGGGGGATGGGGCTTTGGGGACACAAGGGGAGGAGTTTTGGGGAAACAAGGGGTGGCGGTTTGGTGACACAGGGGTGGGGGTTTGGGGACACGGGGGGCGGGGCTTTGGGGACACAGGGGTGGCGGTTTGGGGACACAAGGGGTGGCGGTTTGGTGACACAGGGGTGGGGGTTTGGGGACACGGGGGGCGGGGCTTTGGGGACAAAAGGGTGGCGGTTTGGGGACACCGGTAGTGGCGGTTTGGAAACAATGGGTGGCTTGTGTTTTGGGGACCCGGGGGTGACAGTGCAGACGTGTCCCCGCAGGTGACGAGCTGAACCAGCGGCACCAGCTGTTCCAGCTGTACCAGGACCCGTGCCGGCGGGGGGCGGGGCTGGACGCCCCCTGGGCCATAGGTGGGACAAACCCCGGCACCGCTGTCCCCTGAGCGACACGGCGTCCCGCTCACCCCGTGTCCCCTCCCTGTCCCATGAGCGACACGGGGTCCCGGTCACCCCCGTGTCCCGCTCACCCCGTGTCCCCTCCCCGTGTCCCCTCCCTGTCCCCACAGGGACCTTGCTCACCCCCGTGTCCCATCCCCGTGTCCCCTCCCTGTCCCCACAGGGACCCTGCTCACCCCCGTGTCCCCTCCCCGTGTCCCCTCCCTGTGTCCCCTCCCTGTCCCCACAGGGTCCCTGCTCACCCCCGTGTCCCCTACCTGTGTCCCCTCCCTGTCCCCACAGGGTCCATGCTCACCCCCGTGTCCCCTCCCCGTGTCCCCTCCCCGTGTCCCCTCCCTGTGTCCCCTCCCTGTCCCCGCAGGAACCCTGCTTACCCCCGTGTCCCCTCCCTGTGTCCCCTCCCCGTGTCCCATCCCCGTGTCCCCTCCCTGTCCCCGCAGGGACCCTGCTCACCCCCGTGTCCCCTCCCCGTGTCCCCTCCCTGTCCCCACAGGGACCCTGCTCACCCCCGTGTCCCCTCCCTGTCCCCACAGGGACCCTGCTCACTCCCGTGTCCCCTCCCCGTGTCCCCTCCCTGTCCCCACAGGGACCCTGCTCACCCCCGTGTCCCCTCCCCGTGTCCCCTCCCTGTCCCCACAGGGACCCTGCTCAACTACCTGCGCATCTACGAGGAGCCCGTGTCCACCCCAGAGAAGATGAGGAGGTGACAGGGGGACACGGGGGGACAGGGGAGGGGACGGGGCTGGGAAGGGCCACCGAGACACCCTGTCCTGGAGGGGGTGACACGGGCAGCGTGGGGGCCCTGTGTCCCCATGTCCCTGTGTCCCCATGTCCCTGTGCCACCATGTCCCTGTGTCACTGCGTCCCCATGTCCCCACATTCCCATCCACTGTATGCTCTGCCATTGTGTCCTGTGCCACCACGTCCCCATGCCACTATGTCCCTGTGCCACTGTCCTCATGCCACCACATCCCATGTCACCACATCCCTGTGCCACTGTCCTCATGCCTGTGTCCCCATGTCACTGCATCCCTGTGCCACTGTCCTCATGTCACCACATCCCATGTCACCACATCCCTGTGCCACTGTCCTCATGCCTGTGTCCCCATGTCACCGCATCCCTGTGCCACTGTCCTCATGTCACCACATCCCATGTCACCGCATCCCTGTGCCACTGTCCTCATGTCACTGCGTCCCCATGTCACCACATCCCTGTGCCACTGTCCTCATGTCCCCATGTCCCCATGTCACCACATCCCTGTGCCACTGTCCTCATGTCCCCGTGTCCCCATGTCACTGCATCCCTGTGCCACTGTCCTCATGTCCCTGTGTCCCATGTCACCACATCCCTGTGCCACTGTCCTCATGTCCCCTTGTCCCATGTCACCGCATCCCTGTGCCACTGTCCTCATGTCCCCGTGTTCCCATGTCACCGCATCCCTGTGCCGCTGTTCTCATGTCCCCGTGTCCCCATGTCCCCATGTCACCGCATCCCTGTGCCACTGTCCTCATGTCCCCGTGTCCCCATGTCACCGCATCCCTGTGCCATTGTCCTCATGTCCCTGTGTCCCATGTCACCGCATCCCTGTGCCACTGTCCTCATGTCCCCTTGTCCCATGTCACCGCATCCCTGTGCCACTGTCCTCATGTCCCCGCGTCCCCATGTCACCGCATCCCTGTGCCACTGTCCTCATGCCACCATGTCCCATGTCACAGCATCCCTGTGCCACTGTCCTCATGTCCCCATGTCCCCATGTCACCGCATCCCTGTGCCACTGTCCTCATGTCCCCGTGTCCCATGTCACCGCATCCCTGTGCCACTGTCCTCATGTCCCCGTGTCCCCATGTCACCGCATCCCTGTGCCACTGTCCTCATGTCCCCGCGTCCCCATGTCACCGCATCCCTGTGCCACTGTCCTCATGTCCCCGTGTCCCATGTCACCGCATCCCTCTGCCACTGTCCTCATGTCCCCGTGTCCCCATGTCCCCATGTCACCGCATCCCTGTGCCACTGTCCTCATGTCCCCGTGTCCCCATGTCACCGCATCCTTGTGCCCTGTCCCCCGTGTCCCCGCAGGACGCTGTCACAGCCGGGGGGGCGGCAGCGGTACCTGGCGGGCCCGATCCTGGCCAGCGGGGAGCCGGACCCGCTGGCCCCCGGCCCGTGGCGCGGCCGGCGCGTGGATTACATCGTGTACCGGCAGCACCGCGGCGCCCGCACCGTGAGTCCCGTGTCCGTGTCTGTGTCCGTGTCCCAGTTGTGTCCCGTGTCTGTGTCCGTGTCCATGTCCCATGTCCATGTCTCGTGTCCTGTGTCCCCTGTCCATGTCCAGAGTCCGTGTCCCGTGTCCATGTCCTGTGTCCATGTCCCATGTCCCCTGTCCATGTCCCATGTTCCGTGTCCGTGTCCTGTGTCCCGTGTCCCGTGTCCCATGTCCTGTGTCTGTGTCCCGTGTCCGTGTCCCATGTCCCGTGTCTGTGTCCTGTGTCCCGTGTCCTGTGTCCATGTCCCATGTCCCTTGTTCCTTGTCCCTTTTCCCGTGTCCCGTGTCCTGTGTCCATGTCCTGTGTCCGTGTCCCTTGTCCATATCCGTGTCCATGTCCCGTGTCCATGTCCCATGTCCTGTGTCCGTGTCCCGTGTCCATGTCCCTTGTCCATATCCGTGTCCATGTCCCGTGTCCATGTCCCCTGTCCATGTCCTGTGTCCATGTCCCGTGTCTGTGTCCGTGTCCCATGTCCCCTATCCCCTGTCCATGTCCTGTGTCCATGTCCCGTGTCTGTGTCCGTGTCCCATGTCCCCTATCCCCTGTCCATGTCCCATGCCCGTGTCTCTTGTCCCATGTCCCGTGTCCCGTGTCCATGTCCCATGTCCCTTGTCTCTTGTCCCGTGTCCCGTGTCCCATGTCCCGTGTCCAATGTTCCATGTCCCTTGTCCATGTCCCATGTCCCTTTTCCCATGTCCTGTGTCCATGTCCCACGTCCCTTGTCCTGTGTCCCATGTCCCATGTCCCTTGTCCCGTGTCCATGTCCCATGTCCCTGTCCCTTGTCCCTGTCCCTGTCCCATGTCCGTGTCCGTTGTCCCGTGTCCCGTGTCCATGTCCCATGTCCCTTGTCCCTGTCCCATGTCCGTGTCCATGTCCCGTGTCCCGTGTCCCGTGTCCCATGTCCGTGTCCATGTCCCGTGTCCCGTGTCCCGTGTCCCGTGTCCCGTGTCCCGTGTCCCTGTCCCTTGTCCCGTGTCCCTGTCGCGTGTCCCGTGTCCCTGTCCCATGTCCGTGTCCATGTCCTGTGTCCCATGTCCCGTGTCCCTGCCCCTTGTCCCTGTCCCATGTCCCGTGTCCGTGTCCCCTGTCCCTGTCCCTGTCGCGTGTCCCTGTCGTGTGGGCGCTGACGGTTGGGTCCCGCAGGAGGTGGCCGGCGTGTCGGTCATCACGCAGCTGGCCACGCGTTCCGACCACCTGCCCGTGGCGCTGCGGCTGCGCGTGGCGCCCGACCAGCCCTGAGCCCGGAACACGCCGGGGACGCCGGGACGGACCCTGAGCCTGGAACCCACCGGGGACACCGGGACGGACCCTGAGCCCCGGGGACATTGGGGACACCAGGACGGACCCTGAGCCCAGAACCCACCGGGGACACTGGGACGGACCCTGAGCCCCAGGGACACCAGGGACACTGGGACGTGTCCCCCTGAGCCCCAGCACCGACGTGGGGACACGGGGACGGCTCCTCCTGAGCCCTGGGGACAGCGGGACGTGTCCCCCTGAGCGCGGCACCGATCTGGGGACACGGGGACGGCTCCTGTGCCCCACGCGTGTTGGTGGCAGCACAACGTGCCGGTGGCCCGTGGGACTGGGGCGGGATGTGGTGTAGCAGCGATTCTGCGGCAAACCGGCCGCGATCTGGCGGTGATCTGGCGGTGATCCAGCTGCGATCCGGCAGTGATCTGGAAGGGATCCAGTGGTGATTCGGCAGTGACCTGGTGGTGATCCAGCCGCAATCTGGCAGTGATCTGGTGGTGATCTGGCAGCGACCCGGCTGTGATCTGGTGGTGATCCAGCCACGAGCTGGTGGAGATCTGGTGGAAATCTGGCGGTGATCTGACGGTGATCTGGTGGTGATCCAGCCGCGATCCGGCAGCGCTGGCACCAGCCGCGGTTTTACCAAGCAGTGAAATAAAAGCCTCGAGTGCAACAGCTGCTGCTGCCCCCACCCCCACCACAGCCCCCATGGGGACACTGGGGACACTGGGGACAGCTCCATGGGGACACTGGGGACACTGGGGCCCATTCCATGGGGACACTGGGGACAGCTCTATGGGGACCCTGGGGACCATTCCATGGGGACACTTGGGGACATCTCTATGGGGACCCTGGGGACCATTCCATGGGGACACTTGGGGACATCTCTATGGGGACCCTGGGGACCATTCCATGGGGACACTTGGGGACATCTCTATGGGGACACTTGGGGACCATTCCATGGGGACAGCTCCATGGGGACACTTGGGGACAGCTCCATGGGTACACTTGGGGACCATTCCATGGGGTCACTTGAGGACAGCTCCATGGGGACACTGGGGACAGCTCCATGGGGACCCTGGGGCCCATTCCATGGGGACACTGGGGACAGCTCCATGGGGACCCTGGGGACAGCTCCATGGGGACACTGGGGACAGCTCCATGGGGACACTGGGGACCATTCCATGGGGACACTGGGGACCATTCCATGGGGACACTTGGGGACAGCTCCATGGGGACACCTGGGGACAGCTCCATGGGGACACTGGGGACAGCTCTATGGGGACACTGTGGCCCATTCCATGGGGACACTGGGGACAGCTCCATGGGGACGCTTGAGGACAGCTCCATGGGGACACTGGGGACCATTCCATGGGGACACTGGGGACAGCTCTATGGAGACACTTGGGGACCATTCCATGGGGACACTTGGGGGCAGCTCCACGGGGACCCCAAAACGCTCTCACGTCCGCGCAGGTGGGGCCCGAGGGCTCGTTTATTGGGGGGTGGGGGGAGCCCCCGACATTCGGGGCTCGGTCCCTCCACTGGGGGGGCTGAGCCCCACGTGTGCCCCTGGGGTCTGTGGGAGTGGGGAGCTGCCCCACAGTGCCTGTGGAGTTGGGGGGCTGCCCCATAGATTGTGTATGGAGGGGGGTGCTGCTTCTTGGAGTGCTGGGGTTGGGGGGCTGCCCCACGGCGTGTGCGTAGCTGGGTTGGGGGGCTGCCCCATAGAATGTGCATAGCTGGGTTGGGGGGCTGCCCCACGGTGTGTGCGTACCTGGGTTGGGGGGCTGCCCCATAGAGTGTGCGTAGCTGGGTTGGGGGGCTGCCCCATAGAATGTGCGTAGCTGGGTTGTGGGGCTGCCCCATAGTGTGTGCGTAGCTGGTTGGGGGGCTGCCCCATAGAATGTGCATACCTGGGTTGGGGGGCTGCCCCACGGCGTGTGCGTACATGCGCTGGGGTCTGTACCTGGGGCTGTGGGGCTGCCCCACGGAGTGTGTGCGTGTCTGGAGTTGGGGGGCAGCCCCCCAGAGCTGGAGTTGAGGGGCTGCTCCTTGGGCTGTGCATTGGGTTTGGGGGGCTGCCCCACAGATTGTGCGTGTGTGGTTGGGATGTGGGGCTGCCCCATGGGCTGTGTATGTGGTTGGGATGTGGGGCTGCCCCCCGGCTGTGGGGGGGGTGTGGGGCTGCCCCGTGGTGGGGGGGCTGCGGAGCTGCCCCATGGTGTGGTTGGGTTGTGGGGCTGCCCTCCAGCTGTGTGTGCAGTTGGGATGTGGGGCTGCCCCATCGCGTGGGGGGCGTGAGGGTCTGCCCCATAGCATAGGGGGTTGTGGGGCTGCCCCATGGTGTGGTTGGGATGTGGGGCTGCCCCATTGGCTGTATGTGCAGTTGGGATGTGGGGCTGCCCCATGGCCCATGTGTGGTTGGGTTATGGGGCTGCCCCCCGGCTGTGGGGGGGCTGTGGGGCTGCCCCATGGTGGGGGGGCTATGGGGCTGCCCCATGGAGGGGGAGCTATGGGGCCGCCCCCCGGCTGTGGGGGGGCTGTGGGGCTGCCCCATGGCGGGGGGGCTATGGGGCTGCCCCCCGGCTGTGGGGGGGCTGTGGGGCTGCCCCATGGCGGGGGGGCTATGGGGCTGCCCCATGGAGGGGGAGCTATGGGGCCGCCCCCCGGCTGTGGGGGGGCTGTGGGGCTGCCCCATGGCGGGGGGGCTATGGGGCTGCCCCCCGGCTGTGGGGGGGCTGTGGGGCTGCCCCCCGGCTGTGGGGCGGCGCTCACACGGTCTCCTGCGCGCGCCGGAACTCGAAGAGGCTCCCGCGCTCCAGGAAGCTCCGCGGCGGCACCGGGGGGTCCCGGGGGTCCCGGGGGGGTCCCCTGTCCCCGGGGGGGTCCCCCCCGGCCCCATCCCCCTCTCCTGGGGGGCCGTAGCCCCCCCCGCCGGGGGTCAGCAGGCGGAAAACGTCCTGGGGAGACAGAGACGGGCTGGGGGGCTATGGGGTGATCTGGGGGTTATGGGGTGTGGGGGGCTATGGGGTGATCTGGGGGTGCTGGGGGGTTATGGGGTGATCTGGGGGTTATGGGGTGATCTGGGGGTTATGGGGGGCTATGGGGTGATCTGGGGGTTATGGGGTGTGGGGGGCTATGGGGTGATCTGGGGGCTTATGGGGTGATCTGGGGGTGTGGGGGTTTATGGGGGTGCTGGGGGGTGCTGGGGGTTATGGGGTGATCTGGGGGTGTGGGGGGTTATGGGGGTGCTGGGGGTTATGGGGTGATCTAGGGGGTTATTGGGGTGTTGGGGGTTATGGGGTGATCTGGGGGGTTATGGGGGTGATGGGGGTTATGGGGTGTCTGGGGGTGTTTGGGGGGACTCTGTTGGGGGGGCTGTGGGGGGGCTGTGGGGTGGGGTGTAGGGTGGGTGTGTGGGGTGTGGGCTGTGGGGTGGGAGGGCTGTGGGCTGTGTGGGGTGCTGTGGGGTGGGGGGCTGTGGGGTGTGTTGGGGTGTGGGGGTGTGGGGGGCTGTGGGCTGTGGGTGTGTGGTGCTGTGGGGGGTGTGTGGTGCTGTGTGTGCTGTGTGTGTGTGTGTGTGTTGGGGTGCTGTGGGCTGTGTGTGGTGCTGTGGGGGGGCTGTGGTGTGTGTGTGTGTGTTGCTGTGGTGTGTGTGTGTTGCTGTGTGTTGGTGTGTTGGTGTGTGTGTTGCTGTGTGTGTGTGTTGCTGTGTGTGTTGGTGTGTGTGTTGTTGTGTGTGTTGCTGTGTGTGTGTGTGTTGGTGTGTGTTGGTGTGTGTGTGTGTGTTGTTGTGTGTGTTGCTGTGTGTGTGTGTGTTGGTGTGTGTGTGTGTGTTGGTGTGTGTGTTGCTGTGTGTTGGTGTGTTGGTGTGTGTGTTGCTGTGTGTGTGTGTGTGTGTTGGTGTGTGTGTTGGTGTGTGTGTTGCTGTGTGTGTGTGTGTTGGTGTGTGTTGCTGTGTGTTGGTGTGTGTGTTGCTGTGTGTGTGTTGGTGTGTGTGTTGCTGTGTGTGTGTGTGTTGGTGTGTGTTGCTGTGTGTTGGTGTGTGTGTTGCTGTGTGTGTGTTGGTGTGTGTGTTGCTGTGTGTGTGTGTGTTGGTGTGTGTTGCTGTGTGTGTTGCTGTGTGTTGCTGTGTGTGTGTTGCTGTGTGTGTGTTGTTGTGTGTTGCTGCTCACCCCCGGCTCCACAGTCACCGAGCTCTTCCCCCCCAGGCTGACGGTTCGGCCGTCCCGGCGCAGCAGCAGGTTCAGCCCCCGCGCCCCGGGGTGACCCCCTGAGGGGGGCACGGGGTCAGGGGGCACGGGGTCGGGGGGGTCAGGGGGGTCAGAGGGGTCAGGAGGGTCACAGGGGTCAGGGGGGTCACAGGGGTCGGGGGGGTCACAGGGGTCAGGGGGGCTGGCGGGTTGGGGTTCAGCAGGTTCAGCCCCCGCGCCCCAGGGTGACCCCCTGCAGGGGGCACGGGGTCAGGGGAGCACAGGGGTCACAGGGGGTCGGGGGGTCACAGGGGTCAGGGGGGTCGGGGGGGTCGTGGGGTCAGGGAGATCATGGGGGGTCACAGCGAGTCAGGGGGGTCGGGGGGGTCATGGGGGGTCACGGGGGTCAGAGGGGTCACGGGGGGTCAGGGGGATTGGGGTTCAGGGGGGGTCAGGGGGTCCAGGGGCTCGGGGGGCTTTCAGGGGACTATGGGGGTTTTTGGGGGGCTATGGGGGACTATGCGGGGTTTTGGGGGGGTTGGGGGGGCTATGGGGGATTTCAGGGGACTATGGGGGGCTGTGGGGGTTTCGGGGGTCTCTGGGAGGTTTTGGGGGTCTCAGGGGGGTTTTGGGGGTCTCAGGGGGGTTTTGGGGGGCTCTGGGGGGTTTTGGGGGTCTCTGGGGGGCTCTGGGGGTCTCTGGGGGTTTCGGGGGGTCCCTCTCACCCGCCATCCCGTAGGGCGGCACAGCACGGCGCTTGCTCAGCACCGACAGCAGCAGGGGCTATGGGGGCTGTGGGGGGTCTCAGGGGGGTTTTGGGGGGCTCAGGGGGGTTTTGGAGGTCTCAGGGGGGCTCTGGGGGGTTTTGGGGGGGTTTTAGGGGTCTCAGGGGGGTTTTGGGGGTCTCTGGGGGTCCCTCTCACCCGCCATCCCGTAGGGCGGCACAGCACGGCGCTTGCTCAGCACCGACAGCAGCAGGGGCTATGGGGGCTGTGGGGGCTGTGGGGGGCTCTGGGGGTCTCAGGGGGCTTTTGGGGGGCTCAGGGGGGTTTTGGGGGGGTTTTAGGGGTCTCAGGAGGGTTTTGGGGGGCTCAGGGGGGTTTTGGGGGGCTCAGGGGGTCTCTGGGGGGTTTCGGGGGGTCCCTCTCACCCGCCATCCCCTGTGGCGGCACAGCGCGGCGCTCGCTCAGCACCAACAGCAGCAGGGGCTATGGGGGCTGTGGGGGGTCTCAGGGGGGTTTTGGGGGGCTCTGGCGGTCTCTGGGGTCTCAGGGGGGTTTTGGGGGTCTCTGGGGGGTTTCGGGGGGTCCCTCTCACCCGCCATCCCGTAGGGCGGCACGGCGCGGCGCTCGCTCAGCACCGACAGCAGCAGGGGCTGTGGGGGCTGTGGGGGGTCTCAGGGGGGTTTTGGGGGTCTCAGGGGGGTTTTGGGGGTCTCAGGGGGTCCCTCTCACCCGCCATCCCGTAGGGCGGCACGGCGCGGCGCTCGCTCAGCACCGACAGCAGCAGGGCCCGGCGGAACAGCAGCTCCCGGATGACACCGTCGCCCCCCGGCCAGCGCCCCGCGCCCCCCGAGCCCCCCCGCAGCGCGAACCGCCGCAGCACCACCGGGTACCTGGGGACACGTGGGGGACCCTGAACCCCCAAACCCCCCAGACCCCCCAGCACCACCAGGTACCTGGGGACACGGGACCCTGAACCCCCAAACCCCCCAGACCCCCCAGCACCACCGGGTACCTGGGGACACGTGGGGGACCCTGAACCCCCAAACCCCCCAGCACCACCGGGTACCTGGGGACACGTGGGGGACCCTGAACCCCCAAACCCCCCAGACCCCCCAGCACCACCAGGTACCTGGGGACACGGGACCCTGAACCCCCAAACCCCCCAGACCCCCCAGCACCACCGGGTACCTGGGGACACGTGGGGGACCCTGAACCCCCAGACCCCCCAGCACCACCGGGTACCTGGGGACACGTGGGGGACCCTGAACCCCCAAACCCCCAGCACCACCGGGCACCTGGGGACAGGGGACCCTGAACCCCCAAACCCCCCAGCACCACCGGGTACCTGGGGACACGTGGGGGACCCTGAACCCCCAAACCCCCAGCACCACCGGGTACCTGGGGACACGTGGGGGACCCTGAACCCCCAGACCCCCCAGACCCCCCAGCACCACCGGGTACCTGGGAACAGGGGACCCTGAACCCCCAGACCCCCCTGTCCCCCCCACCCCCCAGGACCTCGGGATCCCCCGTCACCGCAGCTCGAGTATCCCAGGGTCCCCCCGCTCCCCACACGGTTTTGGGGTCCCCCCCACCTCATCTCCAGGATCTCGGGGTGTCCCCCCTTGATCCCATATGACCCCATGTCCCCACCATGATCTCAGGGTTCCCTCCTCACCGTAGTTCAAGGATCTCGGGGTGTCCCCCCATGACCCTGGGGTGTCCCCCCCACTTTGGGGTCCCCCCCCGGGTTTGGGGTCCCCCCAGATTTGGGGTCCCCCTCACCTGGTCTCAAGGATCTCGGGGTCAGTCGCGCGGGTATTGGTCATGTGCGTGTGGACCCCCCCGCACCCCATTTCCCCCCATGACCCCGGGGTGTCCCCCCGAGTTTGGGTTGTCCCCCCCCCGGTTTTGAGGTCCCCCCTGGTTTTGGGGTCTCCCCCCAGTTTTGGGGTCCCCCCCACCTGGTCTCGAGGAGCTCGGGGTCGGTCACGCGGGTGTTGGTCATGTGCGTGTGGACTCCTCCCCACCCCATGTCCCCCCATGACCTCGGGGTGTCCCCCCCCAGTTTTGGGGTCCCCCCCACCTGGTCTCGGGGTCGGTCACGCGGGTGTTGGTCATGTGCGTGTGGGCTCCCCCGCACCCCGTGTCCCCCCATGACCCCGGGGTGTCCCCCCCTTGGATTTGGGGTCCCCTCAGTTTTGGGGTCCCCCGTGGTTTTGGGGTCCCCCCAGTTTTGGGGTCCCCCTCACCTGGTCTCGAGGATCTCGGGGTCGGTCACGCGGGTGTTGGTCATGTGCGTGTGCACGCCCCCGCGGCCGCGCCAGCCCGGCCCCGCCCCCGCGCCCCCCGCCACGGTCTCGTAGTAACCCACGCGGGAGTCCCCGAATGTCACGTTGTTCATGCAGCCCTGGGGACACACGGGACACGGGACACGGGGACACGGGGACACGGGACACGGGGACATGGGGACACAGGGACATGGAGGGCCACAGGGACAGAGGACACGGGGGGACACGGGGACACAGGGGACACAATGGGACACAGGGACATGGAGGGACACAGGGACACACAGGGACACACGGGGACACGGGACATGGGACACGGGGACACAGGGACACGGGGGGACACACGAGGACATGGAGACACAGGGACATGGAAGGACACAGGGACACGGGGGGACACACGGGGACACGGGACACAGGGACATGGGACACGGGGGAACACACAGGGACACGGGGGGACACACGGGGACATGGGGACACAGGGACATGGAGGGACACAGGGACACGGGGGGACACACGGGGACACGGGACACAGGGAGACGGGACACGGGGGGACACGGGGGGACACGGGGACACAGGGTACGTGAAGACACAGGGGACATGGGGACATGGGGGACATGGGGACACATGGAGACACGGGGGACACAGACACACCACAGGGGTGAGACCTGGACCCCGACCCCCGACCCCCGGGACCCCCAGTCCCAGGACCCCGGTACCCCAGACCCCCGACACCCCCAACCCCCAGATCCCAAACCCCCGGACCCCCAACCCCTGGGATCCCAACCCCTGGGATCCCCA
Source organism: Columba livia (assembly GCF_036013475.1). Lineage (NCBI taxonomy): Eukaryota > Metazoa > Chordata > Aves > Columbiformes > Columbidae > Columba > Columba livia. Next base: position 162,852,404 of record NC_088603.1, on the reverse strand, counting down.
ACCCCTGGGACCCCCAATCCCTGGGACCCCCAACACCTGGGATCCCAACCCCCGGGATCCCAACCCCTGGGACCCCCAACCCCTGGGACCCCCAACCCCCGGGATCCCAACCCCTGGGACCCCCAACCCCTGGACCCCCAACCCCCGGGATCCCAACCCCTGGGACCCCCAACCACAAGCACCCTGGACCCCTGGGCTCCCCAATCCTCAGGACCCCCACCCCAATCCCCCAACCCTGGGACCGCCCCCCCCCAGGACCCCCCCCCCCAAACCTGCGAGGCGGCGCAGGCGCCGAACGCCCGCAGGATCACATCCACCAGGCGCTGTGACGTCAGCACGTTGCCCCCCACCACGGCGGCCTCGGGGGAGGGGTCCAGGATGGAGCCCTTGGGGATCAGCACGCGCACGGGGGCCAGGCAGCCCTGGGGGAGCCGGGGGTCAGGGTCCCAGAGCCCCCCCCCCAGAGTCAGGGTCCCAGGACCCCCAACCCACGGGATCAGGGTCCCAGAGCCCCCCCCCCAGAGTCAGGGTCCCAGGACCCCCAACCCACGGGATCAGGGTCCCAGAGCCCCCCACCCCATAGAATCAGGGTCCCAGGACCCCAACCCACGGGATCAGGGTCCCAGAGCCCCCCACCCCATAGAATCAGGGTCCCAGGACCCCCAACCCACGGGATCAGGGTCCCAGAGCCCCCCACCCCATAGAATCAGGGTCCCAGGACCCCCAACCCACGGGATCAGGGTCCCAGAGCCCCCCACCCCATAGAATCAGGGTCCCAGGACCCCCAACCCACAGGATCAGGGTCCCAGAGCCCCCCACCCCATAGAATCAGGGTCCCAGGACCCCCAACCCACAGGATCAGGGTCCCAGAGCCCCCCACCCCATAGAATTAGGGTCCCAGGACCCCCAACCCAGGGGATCAGGGTCCCAGCCCCCCCATTCCAGGGGTGCAGGGTCCCAGACCCCCACCTGTCCCACAGGATCAGGGTCCCAGGACCCCAACCCACGGGATCAGGGTCCCAGAGCCCCCCACCCCATAGAATCAGGGTCCCAGGACCCCCAACCCACGGGATCAGGGTCCCAGAGCCCCCCACCCCATAGAATCAGGGTCCCAGGACCCCCAACCCACGGGATCAGGGTCCCAGAGCCCCCCACCCCATAGAATCAGGGTCCCAGGACCCCCAACCCACAGGATCAGGGTCCCAGAGCCCCCCACCCCATAGAATCAGGGTCCCAGGACCCCCAACCCACAGGATCAGGGTCCCAGAGCCCCCCACCCCATAGAATTAGGGTCCCAGGACCCCCAACCCAGGGGATCAGGGTCCCAGCCCCCCCATTCCAGGGGTGCAGGGTCCCAGACCCCCACCTGTCCCACAGGATCAGGGTCCCAGGACCCCAACCCAGGGGATTAGGGTCCCAGACCCCCCATTCTGGGGATCAGGGTCCCAGAGCCCCCCACCCCACAAAATCAGAGCCCCAGGACCCCAACCCAGGGGGTCAGGGTCCCAGCCCCCCAATTCTAGGGGTGCAGGGTCCCCCCCGACCCGACCCTGGGTCAGGTTCCCAGGACCCCCCACTCTGGGGACCAGCACCCCAGATCCCCCGGCCCACAGGATCAGGATCCCGGACCCCCCACCCGCGATGAATCAGGGGGTGGGGGTCCCGCAGCCGGGGGGTGGCACAGCCCAGGGGTCCCCAGCCGGGGGTCCCATTGTTGGGGTGTCCCCAGTTGGGGGGTCCCCAGCTGGAGGTCCCACTGGGGGGTCCTGCAGTTGAGAGGTCCCCAGCCAGGGGTCCGGCAGTCAGGGGGGGTCACAGCTGGGGGTCCCACAGTCGGGGGGCCCTGCCGGGGGTCCCGCAGTCGGGGTGTCCCCAGCCGGGGGTCTGGCAGTCGGGGGTGTCCCGGGGGGGTCCTCCCAGTCAGGGGGTGCCCCGGGGCATCCCGTGTTGGGGGGTGTCCCGGAGGGTCTCACAGTGAGGGGGTGTCCCGGGGGGGTGTCACAGTCAGGGGGTGTCCCGGGGGGGTGTCACGTGGGGGGTGTCCGGGGGGGTCCCACAGTTGGGGTGTCCCGGGGGCTGTCACAGTCAGGGGTGTCCCAGGGGAGTGTCACAATCAGGGGTGTCCCGGGGGGGTGTCACAGTCAGGGGTGTCCCGGGGGTCCCGCGTGGGGGGTGTCCTGGGGGATGTCACAGTCAGGGTTGTCCCGGGGGTCCCGCGCGGGGGGTGTCCCGGGGGTCCCATGTCAGGGGGTGTCCCGGGTCCCGCGTGGGGGGTGTCCCAGGGGGGTCCCGTGTGGGGGGTGTCCCGGGGGTCCCACGCGGGGGGTGTCCCGGGGGGTCCCGTGTCTAGGGGTGTCCCAGGGGGCCCGCACGGAGGGTGTCCCGGGGGGTGTCACAGTGAGGGGGTGTCCCGGGGGGGTCTCACAGTGAGGGGGTGTCCCGTGGGGGTGTCACAGTCAGGGGGTGCCCCAGGGCTCCCACAGTTGGGGTGTCCCGGGGTTCCCGCAGTAAGGGGGTGTCCCGGGGGTCCTACATCAGGGGTGTCCCAGGGGGGTCTCACAGTCAGGGGGTGTCCCGGGGGGGTGTCACAGTTGGGGTGTCCCTGGGGGGGTGTCACATCACGGGGTGTCCCAGAGGGTCTCACAGTTGGGGTGTCCCGGGGGGGGTCTCACAGTCAGGGGGTGTCCCAGGGGGTCTCACAGTCAGGGGGTGTCCCGGGGGGTGTCACAGTCAGGGGTGTCCCGGGGGGGTCCCATGTCAGGGGGTGTCCAGCGAGGTCTCACAGTGAGGGGGTGTCCTGGGGGTCCCGTGTCGGGGGGTGTCCCAGGGGGTCCCATATCGGGGGGTGTCCCAGGTGGGTCCCATGTCGGGGGGTGTTGCGGGGGTCCTGCGCGGGGGGTGTCCCGGGGGGTCCCATGTCGGGGGGTGTCCCAGGTGGGTCCCATGTTGGGGGGTGTCCCGGGGGGGTCACATGTCGGGGGGTGTCACGGGGGTCCTGCGCAGGGGGTGTCCCGGGGGTCCCGTGTCAGGGCGTGTCCCGGGGGCTCCCGTGTCGGGGGGTGTCCCGGGGGGGTCCCGCGTGGGGGGTGTCCCGCGGGGGTCCCGTGTCGGGGGTGTCGCGGGGGTCCCGCGTGGGGGGTGTCCCGGGGGTCCCACATCAGGGGGTGTCCCGGGGGTTCCATGATGGGGGGTGTCCCGGGGGGGTCCCGAGTGGGGGGTGTCCCACAGGGATCCCGCGTGGGGGGTGTCCCGGGGGTCCCATGACGGGGGGTGTCCCGCGAGGTCCCGTGTCGGGGGTGTCCCAGGGGTCCCGTGTCGGGGGTGTCCCGGGGGTCCCGTGTCGGGGGTGTCCCGGGGGTCCCGTGTCGGGGGTGTCGCGGGGGTCCCGCGCAGGCACCTGGTTGAGCGGCAGGTCGCGGCGCAGCATGCAGCGCAGGCAGTAGATGAGCGCCGACAGCGTGATGGCGCGGGGAGCGTTCAGGTTCCCCAGCACCTCGGGGCCCGAGCCCGAGAAGTCGAACACGGCGCTGCCCTAAGGGACACAGGCATGGCATGGGATGGGGGACATGGGACACGGGACACGGACATGGGACAGGGGACAGGGGACAGGGGACACAGACAGGGGATGCAGACAGGGGACACGGGAGACGGACAGGGGACACAGGACATGGGACATGGGACACAGACAGGGGACACAGATAGGGGACATGGACATGGGACACAGGACAGGGGACACGGGACAGGGGACATGGACAGGGGACATGGGACAGGGGACAGGGCACAGGGGACACAGGACACGGGACACAGACAGGGGACATGGGACAGGGGACACAGGACACAGGACAGGGGACACAGATAGGGGACATGGACATGGGACACAGAACAGGGGACACGGACAGGGGACACGGGACAGGGGACATGGACAGGGGACATGGGACAGGGGACAGGGCACAGGGGACACAGGACAGGGGACACAGACAGGGGACATGGGACAGGGGACACAGGACACAGGACAGGGGACACAGATAGGGGACATGGACATGGGACACAGGACAGGGGACACGGGACACGGGACAGGGGACATGGACAGGGGACATGGGACAGGGGACAGGGCACAGGGGACACAGGATAGGGGACACAGACAGGGGACAGGGGACATGGACAGGGGACACAGGACAGGGGACACAGGACAGGGGACACAGGACAGGGGATGGGACAGGGGACATGGGACAGGGGACAGTGAGACAGGGGACACGGGATGGGACAGGGGACACAGACAGGGACAGGGACACAGAACACGGGGCACGGGACATGGGACATGGGACATGGGACAATGGGGACACAGGACACGGGACACAGGACACGGGACAGAGGACATGGGACAGGGGACAGGGCACAATGGGGACAGGGGACAGTGGGGACAGTGAGAACAGTGGGAACAATGGGGACAGTGGGGACAATGGGGATAGTGGGAACAGTGAGGACAGTGGGGACAATGGGGACAGTGGGGACAGTGGGAACAGGGGGACGGTGGGGACAATGTGGACAGTGGGAACAATGGGGACAGGGGGACAATGGGAACAATGGGGACAATGAGGACAGGGGGACAGTGAGGACAGGGGGGACAATGGGGACAGTGGGAACAGTTAAGAACAATGGAGATAATGAGGATGTGGGACAGTGGGGACAGTGGGGACAATGGGAACAATGGGGACAGTGGGGACAATGGGGACACGGGGACAGAGGGAACAGTGAGGTCAGTGGGGACAATGGGGACAAGTGGGAACAGTCGGGACAATGGGGACAATGGGGACAATGGGGACAGGGGGACAGAGGGAACAGTGAGGTCAGTGGGGACAATGGGGACAAGTGGGAGCAGTCGGGACAATGGGGACAATGGGGACAATGGGGACAGGGGACGGGGGACAGGGTGGACAATGGGGACAATGGGGACAGCAGTGATGGGGTGGTCCCATGTGCCCCCCACAAACGGGGGGCTCCCCAAAGCCCGGCTGGGTGGGATCTCCTGCATCCCGGGGCTGGGGGTCCTGGGAATGGGGGATCCTGGGAATGGGGGGGTCCCCAGGATCCCGGGGCTGGGGGGATCTCCAGCATCCTGGGAACAGGGGGGATCCTGGGGCTGAGGGGAGATCCCAGCGCTGGGGGAATCTCCGGGATCCTGGGGCTGGGGGCGGATTCCCAGGATCCCAGGGCCAGGGGGGACCCCAGGACTGGAGTGGATCCCAGGGGCAGGTGAATCCCAGAACTGGAGCAGATCCCAGAGGCAGGTGGATCCCAGGGCAGGTGGATCCCAGGACAGGTGGATCCCAGGGGCGGGGGGATCCCAGGGGTGGAGTGGATCCCTGGGGCAGGTGGATCCGGGGTGGGGTGGGGTGGTGGTGGATCCTAGGGCAGGTGGATCCCAGGGCAGATCCCAGGGCCAGGGGGATCCCAGGGCTGGGGGGGATCCTGGGGCAGGTGGATCCCAGGGCAGATCCTAGGGCCAGGGGGGACCCCAGGACTTGGGGGGGAGGGGGAAATCCCGGTGCTGGGAGGGGATCCCAGGGCAGATCCCAGGGCCAGGGGGGACCCCAGGACTGGAGTGGATCCCAGGGGCAGGTGAATCCCAGAACTGGTGCAGATCCCAGGGGCAGGTGGATCCCAGGCCAGGTGGATCCCAGGGGCAGGTGGATCCCAGGACTGGAGTAGATCCCAGGAGCAGGTGGATCCCGGGGCAGGGGGATCCCAGGGGCAGGTGGATCCCTGGACTGGAGTAGATCCCAGGGGCAGGTGGATCCCAGGGGCAGGTGGATCCCGGGGCAGGTGGATCCCGGGGCGGGGGGATCCCAGGGCGGGGGGATCCCAGGGTGGGGGGATCCCAGGGGCAGGTGGATCCCGGGGCAGGGGGATCCCGAGGTGGGGGGATCCCAGGACTGGAGTAGATCCCAGGGGCAGGTGGATCCCGGGGCAGGTGGATCCCAGGGGCAGGTGGATCCCAGGACTGGAGTAGATCCCAGGGCCATGTGGATCCCAGGGGCAGGTGGATCCCAGGACTGGAGCAGATCCCAGGGCCATGTGGATCCCAGGGGCAGGTGGATCCCAGGACTGGAGTAGATCCCAGGAGCAGGTGGATCCCGGGGCAGGGGGATCCCAGGGGCAGGTGGATCCCAGGACTGGAGCAGATCCCAGGCCAGGTGGATCCCGGGGCAGGTGGATCCCAGCCCCTCACCTCGCGGGGGTCCAGCTGCACCCGCAGCCGGATGGGGGACCCGTCATCCATCTGGTCCTCAGCCTCCAGCGTCGTCCTCCCGCCCGCGGCAAAGCCCCGCAGCATCTCCCGCACCGCCACCTCCGCGTTGGCCTGGGGACACCGCGGGGACACCGAGGGGACACCGCGGTCACGGGGGCTGGGGGACACCGGGACACCGCGGGGACACCACGGTCACGGGGACTGGGGGACACCGCGGGGACACCATGGAGACACCGCAGTCACGGGACTGGGGGACACCGCGGGGACACCGTGGGGACACGGGGACACCACAGGGACACTGCGGTCACGGGGACTGGGGGACACTGCGGGGACACCATGGGGACACTGCGGTCACGGGGGCTGGGGGACACAGGGACACCGCGGGGACACCGCGGTCACGGGGACTGGGGGACACCGCGGGGACACCGCGGGGACACCGCGGTCACGGGGGCTGGGGGACACAGGGACACCGCGGGGACACCGTGGTCACGGGGACTGGGGGACACCAGGGACATAGGGGTCACAGGGGCTGGGGGACACCAGGGGGGCCAGGGGACACTGGGGGCCAGGGGACACTGTCATGGTGGGTCCCACCTGGGTGTGGCCCATGTGGACCCGCACGACATGTGGGGACACCGGGGGACATCACAGTGGTCAGAGGAACACTGAGGGGACATTGGTGGGTCCGAGGGGACACTGGGGAGGACACCAAGGGGACACCAGAGGGATATTGGGGGATGCAGGAGGGTCCAAGGGGACACCAGGAGGACACCAGGAGGTCCAAGGGGACACTGGAGGGACATCAGGGGGACATTGGGGCATCCAAAGGAACACCAGGGGTCCAAGAGGACACGAGGGGGACACCAAGGTGACACCGCCATGACAGTCCCCACCTGGATGTGTCCCATGTAGGGCTGCATGACACATGGGGACACCAGTGGGACACCATGGTGGCCAGAGGGACATTGGTGGGTCCAAGGGGACACTGAGGGGACAGTGGGAGGACACCAGGGGTTCCAAGGGGACACTGGGGGGACTCCAAGGGGACAGCACCATGGCGGTCCCACCTGGATGTGTCCCCCACTGTGCAGCCCGTGCTGGCCAGGGGGACACTGGGGGTTCAAGGTGACACCAGGGGACACCGGGGGACACTGGGGGTTCAAGGAGACACCAGGGGAACACCAGGGGACGCTGGTGGTCCAAGGTGACACCAGGGGACACCAGGGGACACTGGGGGTTCAAAGGGACACCAGGGGGACACCAGAGGGACACCAGGGGTCCAAGGTGACACTGGGGGGACTCCAAGGGGACAGCACCATGGCGGCCCCACCTGGATGTGTCCCATGTAGGGCTGCACAGAGGGCAGCCCGTGCTGGCCAGGGGGACACTGGGGGACACTGGGGGTTCAAGGGGACACCAGGGGACACCGGGGGGACATTGGGGGTTCAAGGGGACACCAGGGGGACACCAGGGGGACATTGGGGGTTCAAGGGGACACCAGGGGGATACCGGGGGGACATTGGGGGTTCAACGGGACACCAGGGGACACCAGGGGACACTGGGGGTTCAAGGGGACACCAGGGGGACACTGGGGGTTCAAGGGGACACCAGGGGACACCGGGGGGACATTGGGGGTTCAACAGGACACCAGGGGACACTGGGGGACACTGGGGGTTCAAGGGGACACCAGGGGACACCAGGGGACACTGGGGGTTCAAGGGGACACCAGGGGGACACCAGGGGGACATTGGGGGTTCAAGGGGACACCAGGGGGATACCGGGGGGACATTGGGGGTTCAAGGGGACACCAGGGGGACACCAGAGGGACACCAGGGGTCCAAGGTGACACTGGGGGGACTCCAAGGGGACAGCACCATGGCGGCCCCACCTGGATGTGTCCCATGTAGGGCTGCACAGCGGGCAGCCCGTGCTGGCCAGGGGGACACTGGGGGACACTGGGGGTGCAAGGGGACACCAGGGGGACACCGGGGGGACACTGGGGGTCCAAAGTGACACCAGGGGACACCGACACAGCGGTCCCACCTGTATGTGTCCCATGTAGGCCTGCATGACACATGGGGACACCAGTGGGACACCACGGTGGCCAGGGGGACATTGGTAGGTCCAAGGGGACACTGAGGGGACACCGGAGGGACACCAGGGGTCCAAGGTGACCCCAGGGGACACCGCCATGGCGGCCCCACCTGGATGTGTCCCATGTGGACCTGCACGACGGGCAGCCCGTGCTGGCCAGGGGGACACCAGGGGGACATTGGAGGTTCAAGGGGACACCAGGGGACACCGGGGGGACATTGGGGGTTCAAAGGGACACCAGGGAGACAGTGGAGGGACACCAGGGGTCCAAGGTGACACTGGGGGGACTCCAAGGGGACAGCACCATGGCGGCCCCACCTGGATGTGTCCCATGCAGGGCTGCACAGAGGGCAGCCTGTGCTGGCCAGGGGGACACCGGGGGTTCAAGGTGACACCAGGGGGACACCAGGGGGACTTTGGAGGTTCAAGGGGACACCAGGGGACACTGGGGGTTCAAGGGGACACCAGGGGGATACCGGGGGGACATTGGGGGTTCAAGGGGACACCAGGGGACACCTGGGGACACTGGGGGTTCAAGGTGACACCACGGGGACACCAGGGGGACATTGGGGGTTCAAGGGGACACCAGAGGGAAACCAGGGGGACATTGGGGGTTCAAGGGGACACCAGGGGGACACCAGGGGGACATTGGAGGTTCAAGGGGACACCAGGGGACACTGGGGGACACTGGGGGTTCAAGGGGACACCAGGGGGACAGCGGGGGACACTGGGGGTTCAAGGGGACACCAGGGGGACACCGGGGGGACATTGGGGGTTCAAGGTGACCCCAGGGGACACCGTCATGGCGGCCCCACCTGGATGTGTCCCATGTAGGGCTGCACAGAGGGCAGCCCGTGCTGGCCAGGGGGACACTGGGGGACACTGGGGGTGCAAGGGGACACCAGGGGGACACTGGGGGTTCAAGGGGACACCAGGGGACACCGGGGGGACATTGGGGGTTCAAGGGGACACCAGGGGGACACCAGGGGACGCTGGTGGTCCAAGGTGACACCAGGGGACACCAGGGGACACTGGGGGTTCAAAGGGACACCAGGGGGACATCGGAGGGACACCAGGGGTCCAAGGTGACACTGGGGGGACTCCAAGGGGACAGCACCATGGCGGCCCCACCTGGATGTGTCCCATGTAGGGCTGCACAGAGGGCAGCCTGTGCTGGCCAGGGGGACACTGGGGGACACTGGGGGTTCAAGGGGACACCAGGGGGACACCAGGGGACGCTGGTGGTCCAAGGTGACACCAGGGGACACCAGGGGACACTGGGGGTTCAAAGGGACACCAGGGGGACATCGGAGGGACACCAGGGGTTCCAAGGGGACACTGGGGGGACTCCAAGGGGACAGCACCATGGCGGCCCCACCTGGATGTGTCCCATGTAGGGCTGCACAGCGGGCAGCCCGTGCTGGCCAGGGGGACACTGGGGGACACTGGGGGTTCAAGGGGACACCAGGGGGACACCGGGGGACATTGGGGGTTCAAGGTGACCCCAGGGGACACCGGCACGGCAGCCCCACCTGGATGTGTCCCATGTAGGCCTGCACGGCGGGCAGCCCGTGCTGCTGGATCAGCTCGGTGACCAGGCGGATGCCGCGCCGGTTCGCCGCCACCTGCGCCCGCAGGTCCGACAGGTTGTCCCCCAGGGCGCGGGTCCCGCTGCAGCCGGGGACACGGCCCGGCGCCATCAGCGCCTCGGTCACCGCTGGGGACAGGGACGCGTCAGCGGGGATGGGGACGCGGCCCCACCGCGCTCGTCGTGTCCTCGCTGTCCCTCGTGTCCCCACTGTGTCCTGCCATCCCCGCCATCACCACCATGTCCCCGCCATCCCCACCATGTCCCTGCTGTCCCCACCATGTCCCCACTGTGTCCTGCCATCCCCACCATCTCCACCATGTCCCCGCCATCCCCACCACCACCACCATGTCCCCGCCATCCCCACCACGTCCCCACTGTCCCCACCATGTCCCCACCATCTTCACCACGTCCCCACCATCCCCACCATGTCCCCGCCATTCCCACCATGTCCCCACCATCACCACCATGTCCCTGCCATCACCACCATGTCTCTGCCATCCCCACCATGTCCCCACTGTCCCCACCATGTCCCCACCATCACCACCATGTCCCCACTGTCCCCACCATGTCCCCACTGTCCCCACCATGTCCCCACCATCACCACCATGTCCCTGCCATCACCACATTGTCCCCACTGTCCCCACCATGTCCCCACTGTCCCCACCATGTCCCCACCATCACCACCATGTCCCCACTGTCCCCACCATGTCCCCACTGTCCCCACCATGTCCCTGCCATCACCACCATGTCCCTGCCATCACCACATTGTCCCCACTGTCCCCACCATGTCTCCGCCACCCCCACCATGTCCCCACTGTCCCCACCACATCCCCACTATGTCCACCATCCCCAGCATGTCCCTGATGTCCCCACCACATCCCCACTGTCCCCACCATCCTATTGTGCCCCATCGTCCCCACCACATCCCTACTGTCCCCACCACATCCCCACTGTCCCCATCATCTCTATTGTGTCCCTGATGTACCCACTGTGTCCCCATCGTCCCCACCACATCCCCACTGTCCCAGCCATCCCCACCACAGCCCCACTGTCCCCACTACACCCCCATCGTCCCAAGTCACATCCCCGCTGTCCCCACCACATTTTCACTGTCCCCACCATATCCCCACTGTCCCCACCATGTCCCCACCGTCCCCATCACATCCCCATGTCCCCACCATCCCAATCACATCCCCACCATCCCAATCACATCCCCACTGTCCCCATCATGTCCCCACTGTCCCCATTGTCCCCACCATCCCCATTGTCCCCACTGCATCCCCACCATCCCCGTCACATCCCTGCTGTCCCCCTGTCCCCATGTCTCCACCACATCCCCATTGTCCCCACCATCCCCATTGTCCCCACCATACCCGTCACATCCTCACTGTCCCCACTGTCCCCCTGTCCCCATGTCTTCACCACGTCCCCTTTGTCCCCACCATCCCGGTCACATCCCCGCTGTCGCCACTGTCCCTATGTCCACATCACGTCCCCATTGTCCCCACCATCCCCGTCACATCCCCTCTGTCCCCACGTCCGTACCACATCCCCATTGTCCCCACCACATCCTCATTGTCCCCACCATCCCCATCATATCCCTGCTGTCCTCACTGTCCCCACTATCCCCCTGTCCCCGGGTCCCCACCACGTCCCCATTGTCCCCACCACGTCCCCATTGTCCCCACCATCCCCGTCACATCCCCACTGTCCCCGCTGTCCCCGCTATCCCTATATCCACACCACATCCCCATTGTCCCCACCATCCCCATCACATCCCCGCTGTCCCCGGTGTCCCTCTGTCCCCATGTCCCCACCACATCCCCATTGTCCCCATCATCCCCATCACATCCCTGCTGTCCCCACCAGCCCTGCTGTCCCCAGGTACCCATGTCCGCACCACGTCCCCATTGTCCCCAACATCACCATTGTCCCCACCATCCCCACTGTCCCCACCATCCCCGCTGTACCTGCTGTCCCCCTGTCCCCAGGTCTGCACCACGTCCCCATTGTCCCCAACATCACCATTGTCCCCACCATCCCCATTGTCCCCACCATCCCCACTGTCCCCACCATCCCCGCTGTCCCCCTGTCCCCAGGTCCGCACCACGTTCCCATTGTCCCCACCATCCCCATTGTCCCCACCATCCCCACTGTGCCCACCATCCCCGCTGTCCCCCTGTCCCCCTGTCCCCAGGTCCGCACCCTCCTCCTGGAAGACGCCGCCCTGGACCAGTTTGAAGGAGAGGAAGGTGGCCCCCTCCTGGCACAGCGCGGTGGAGTGGGGGGGCATGGAGCCGGGGGTGCTGCCCCCGATGTCCGCGTGGTGCCCGCGGCTGGCCACGAAGAACACGGGCCGGGGCTCGCCGGGCCAGAACACCTGCGGGCACACGCGCTGCCACCGGGGACACTGCCACGCGGGGTCCCGTGTCGCACCGGGTCCCTCTGTCCCACCGGGGTCCCTGTGCTGGGGGGGACACTGCCACGCGGGGTCCCGTGTCGCACCGGGTCCCTCTGTCCCACCGGGGTCCCTGTGCTGGAGGGGACACTGCCATGCGGGGTCCCGTGTCCCACCGGGTCCCTCTGTCCCACCGGGGTCCCTGTGCTGGGGGGGACACTGCCACACGGGGTCCCGTGTCCCACTGGGGTCCCTGTGCCATGGGGTCCCTGTGTCCCACCGGGTCCCTGCGACACGGGGTGCCCGTGTCCCACCGGGTCCCTGTGTCCCACCGGGGTCCCTGTGCTGGGGGGGACACTGCCACACGGGGTCCCGTGTCCCACCGGGTCCCTGTGCTGTGGGGGCCACTGCGTCTCGGGGTCCCTGTGCCATGGGGTCCCTGTGTCCCACCGGGGTCCCTGTGTCCTGGGGTCCCTGTGTCCCACCGGGGACACTGCGCCACGGGGTCCTGTGTCCCACCGGAGTCCCTGTGTTGTGCGGGGGGCACCGCGTCCTGGGGTCCCTGTGTCCCACTGGGGGCACTGCGACACGGGGTCCCGTGTCCCACCGGGTCCCTGTGCTGGGGGGGGCACTGCGTCCCAGGGTCCCTGTGTCCCACCGGGGTCCCTGTGCCATGGGGTGCCCGTGTCCCACCGGGTCCCTGCGCCATGGGGGTCCCTGTGTCCCACCGGGGGGCATTGCAACACGGGGTCCCTGTGTCCCACTGGGGTTCCTGTGTTGTGGGGGGTCCCTGTGCCAGGGGGTCCCTGTGTCCCACTGGGGTTCCTGCGTCCTGGGGTCCCTGTGTCCCACCGGGGTCCCTGCAGCTTGGGGGTCCCTGTGTCCCACCGGGGTTCCTGCATCCTGGGGTCCCTGTGCCCCACCGAGGTCCCTGTGCCATGGGGTGCCCGTGTCCCACCGGGCCCCTGTGTCCCACCGGGGTCCCTGTGCCACGGGGTCCCTGTGTCCCACCGGGGTCCCTGCACCCTCGGGATCCTTGTGCCCTGGTGGGGGTCCCTGCACCCTGGGGAGGGTTCCTATGCACAGGGGGGTCCCTGATCCCCAGGGTGCTCCCTGCACCCCAGGGTGGTCTCTGCAGTCCAGGGGTGGGTCCCTGTGCCCTGGGGGTGTCCTTGTGCTGTGGGGGGGCTGTCTGTGTCCTGGTGGGGTCCCTGCAGCCTAGGGTCCCTGTGTCCCACCGGGGTCCCTGCAGCCTGGGGTCCCTGTGTCCCGCCGGGGGTCCCTGCACCCTCGGGGCCCCTGTGTCATGGTGGGGGTCCCTGCATCATGGTGGGGGTCCCTGCAGCCTGGGGGTCCCTGTGTCCTGGGGGAGTCCCTGAACCCCAGGAGGATCCTGCAGCCCAGGGGGTGGGTCCCTGCACCCCAGGTTGGTCCCTGCACCTCGGGGGGGTCCTTGTGCCCTGGGGGGTCCCTGTGCCCCGGGGGTGTCCCTGTGCCCTGGGGGTGTCCCTGTGCCCTGGGGGTCCCTGTGCCCCGGGGGGGTCCCTGTGCCCTGGGGGTGTCCCTGTGCCCCAGGGGGGTCCCTGCGACCCAGTGGTGTCCCTGTGCCCCAGGGGTGTTCCTGTGCCCTGGGGGTGTCCCTGTGCCCCGGGGTGTCCCTGTGCCCCAGGGGGGTCCCTGCGTCCCAGTGGTGTCCCTGTGCCCTGGGGGTGTCCCTGTGCCCTGGGGTTGTCTCTGTGCCCTGGTGGGGGTCCTTGCACCCTGGGGGTGTCCCTGATTCCTGGGGGGTGTCCCTGCACCTCGTCGGTGTCCCTGTGCCCTCGAGGGGGTCCCTGCATCCTGGAGGTGTCTCTGCACCCCAGATGGTGGGTCCCTGCACCCCAGGGGGGTCTCTGCACCCCAGATGGTGGGTCCATGCACCCCAGCGGTGTCTGTGTGCCCTGGGGGGGGGTCTCTGTGCCCCAGGGGGGTCCCTGTGCCCTGGGGGGTCCCTGCACCTCAGGGGGTTCCCTGTGCCCTGGGGGTGTCCCTGTGCCCGGGGGGGTCTCTGCATCCTGGGGGTGTCCCTGCAACCCAGATGGTGGGTCTCTTCACCATGGGGGGGTCCCTGTATCCTGGGGGGTCCCTGTGCCCTGGGGGTGTCCCTGCACCCCGGGGTTGTCCCTGTGCCCTAGGGGGTCCCTGTATCCTGGGGGGTCCCTGCACCCCAGGGGTGTCCCTGCACCCCAGGGGGGTCCCTGCACCCCAACGGTGTCCCTGTGCCCTGGGGGTGGTCTCTGTGCCCTCGAGGGGGTCCCTGCATCCTGGGGGTGTCTCTGCAAACCAGATGGTGGGTCCCTGCACCCCAGGGTGTCCCCATGCCCAGGGTGTCCCTGCACCCCAGGGTGTCCCCATCTGCGCCCAGGGTGTCCCTGCACCCCAGGGTGTCCCCATGCCCAGGGTGTCCCCATGCCCAGGGTGTCCCCGTGCCCAGGGTGTCCCTGCACCCCAGGGTGTCCCCATGCCCAGGGTGTCCCCGTGCCCAGGGTGTCCTTGCACCCCAGGGTGTCCCCATGCCCAGGGTGTCCCTGCGCCCAGGGTGTCTCTGCACCCCAGGGTGTCCCTGCACCCCGGGGTGTCCCCATGCCCAGGGTGTCCCTGCACCCCAGGGTGCCCCCGTGCCCAGGGTGTCCCCATGCCCAGGGTGTCCCCGTGCCCAGGGTGTCCCCACGCCCAGGGTGTCCCCGTGCCCAGGGTGTCCCCGTGCCCGGGGTGCCCGGCACTCGGCCGGCGGCTCACGGGGGTGATGACGGTGAGGTCGGGCAGGTGGCTGCCGCCGGCGCTCGGGTGGTTGCTCAGGATCACGTCCCCGTCCCGCAGCTCCTCGCCCAGGTGACGGATCTGCAGGGCACCGGGGGCGTTGGGGACTGTCCGGGGGGTCCCAGGGGGTGGTCCCGGGGGTCCAAGCCCCACCTGGAACTGCACGGTCTCCTGCATGGCGCCCAGGTGCACCGGGATGTGGGGCGCGTTGGACACCAGCCCCCCGTCCGGCCCAAACAGCGCGCACGAGAAGTCCAGGCGCTCCTTGATGTTGGTGGAGATGGCCGTGCGCTGCAGGACACGGCCCATCTGCTCTGAGGGGACATCAGGGGACATGGGACATGGGACACGGGGTCAGGGGACATGGCTGTGCGCTGCAGGACACGGCCCATCTGCTCTGAGGGGACATGGGACACGGGACATGGGGTCAGGGGACATGGCCGTGTGCTGCAGGACACGGCCCATCTGCTCTGAGGGGACATCAGGGGACATGGGACATGGGGTCAGGGGACGTGGCCATGTGCTGCAGGACACGGCCCATCTGCTCTGAGGGGACATGGGGACGTGGGACATGGGACACGGGACATGGTGACATTGACCTTGGGCTGAGCTCACTGGGGACAGTGACACCGACCTTGGGCTGAGCTCACTGGGGACAGTGACACTGACCTTGGGCTCAGCTCACCCGGGACAGTGACACTGACCTTGGGCTCAGCTCACCAGGACAGTGACACTGACCTTGGGCTGAGCTCACCAGGACAGTGAAACGGACCTTGGGCTGAGCTCACTGGAGACAGTGACATTGACCTTGGACTCAGCTCACCAGGACAGTGACATTGACCTTGGGCTCAGCTCACCAGGATGGTGACATTGACCTTGGGCTCAGCTCACCAGGACAGTGACATTGACCTTGGGCTGAGCTCACCAGGATGGTGATATTGACCTTGGGCTCAGCTCACCAGGACAGTGACATTGACCTTGGGCTGAGCTCACCTAGGATGGTGACACTGACCTTGGGCTGAGCTCACCTAGGATGGTGACACTGACCTTGGGCTCAGCTCACCAGGACAGTGACACTGACCTTGGGCTGAGCTCACTGGGACAGTGACAGTGACCTTGGTACCCCCCGCCCCCCGTGCTGCCCCCAACCTGCGATGCTCATGAAGCGGTGGGAGAAGATGGAGAGCTGGACGGCGTCAAGCTGCGGCCCCACGGCGCGTGGGGTCCCTGAGCCCACGGCGATGTCGATGTCACCGAACTGGGTGATGCTGGCGGTGCAGCCCGGCTCCACCACGATGGTGCTGGGGGGACAGGGGGCGGCTCCGCGACATGGGGACACGGGGTTGACAGGGGTCCCACCAGCTCCCCGGGGTCCCACGAGCCCCTTGGGGTCCCCATCAGCCCCCCAGGGTCCCCACCAGCTCCCTGGGGTCCCACCAGCTCCCCGGGGTCCCACCAGCCCCTTGGGGTCCCCATCAGCCCCCCAGGGTCCCCACCAGCTCCCTGGGGTCTCACCAGCTCCCCGGGGTCCCACCAGCTTCTTGGGGTCCCTGCCAGACTCGTGGGGTCCCACCAGTTCCCCAAAGTCCCCACCAGCTCCCTGGGGTCCCCACCAGCCCTCCAGGGTCCCCATCAGCCCCCTGGGGTCCCCACCATCCCCTCAGGGTCTCACTGTCCCACTGGGGTCCCCACTGGCTCTCTGGTGTCCCCAACATCCCCCCAAGGTCCCCACCTTTCCCTTGGATTCCCGCTGTCCCTCTGGGGTCCCCATTGGCTCTCTGGGGTCCCATCACCCCCTTGGGGTGCCGCTGTCCCCCTGGGGTCCCCATTGGCTCTCTGGGGTCCCATCTCTCCCACAGAGTGCTGCTGTCCCCCTGGGGTCCCCATCGATTTTCTGGGGTCCCCATTGGCTCTCTGGGTCCCCCCAACCCCTTGGGGTCCTGCTGTCCCCCTGGGGTCCCCATTGGCTCTCTGGGGTCCCATCAGCCCCTTGGGATCCCGCTGTCCCCCTGGGGTCTCCATTGGCTCTCTGGGGACCCCATCACCCCGCTGGGGTCCCCATTGGCTCTCTGGTGTCCCCATCACCCCCCTGGGGTCCCTATTGGCTCTCTGGGTTCTCCATCCCCTCCTGGGTCCCACTACCCCCCTGGGGTCTCCACTGGCTCTCTGGTGTCCCCATCACCCCTATGGGGTCCCCATTGGCTCTCTGGGGTCCCCATCACCTCCCTGGGGTCCCCATTGGCTCTCTGGGGTCCCCCCATCCCCTTGAGGTCCTACTGTCCCCCTGGGGTCTCCATTGGCTCTCTGGTGTCCCCATCACCCCCCTGGGGTCTCCATTGACTCTCTGGTGTCCCCATCACCCCCCTGGGGTCTCCATTTGCTCTCTGGTGTCCCCATCACCCCCCTGGGGTCCCCATGGACTCTCTGGTGTCCCCATCACCCCCCTGGGGTCTCCATTTGCTCTCTGGTGTCCCCATCACCCCCCTGGGGTCCCCATTGGCTCTCTGGTGTCCCCATCACCCCCCTGGGGTCCCCATTATCTCTCTGGTCCCCCGTGCCCACCTGTTCTTGTCGATGAGGATGGCGGGGCCGGGGATGCTGTGGCCGCAGCCCAGCTCCTCCAGCAGGAACACCGGGGTGTCCATGTACCCCTCCTCGAAATAGCACCGCGTCACCTGCGGGACCCCGCGGGTCACCCCGGTCCACGGGACCCCCGCGTCCCCAGACCCCCCCGGACCGCCCGCACCCCCCAAACCCCCTCTCACGGTCTCCACGCGGGGCAGTTTCCCGCTGGGCTCCAGGGGGGTGTCGCAGCTGACGCCGCTGCTGCCGGTGCCGCGGACGCGCACGTCGTCCACCAGCACGGCGCGGCCCGGGATGGTGAAGCCGAACTCCGCCTGGTACCTGCGGGATGGGATGGGGTGACGCTGCGGGGAGGGGACACCGGGGCACCCCCCGGCACAGCCGGTGCGGTGCGGTGCTGCCGGAGTGGGGATCACGGTGCTGGTAAAGGGATCGTGGTGATGAGACAGGGATCACGGTGCCCAGATGGGGACTGTGGTGCCGGGAGGGGATGGTGGCACCAGGACAGGCATCGTGGCACGGGGATGGGGATCATGGTGCTGGGATGGGGATCATGGTGCTGGGACGAAGATCATGGCACCAGGATGGGAATCATGGTGCTGGGATGGGGATCATGGTGCTGGGATGAAGATCATGGCACCAGGATGGGAATCATGGTGCTAGGATGAGGATCATGGTGCTGGGACGGGGATTGTGGTGCTGGAATGAAGATCATGGCACTGAGACGGGGATCATGGTTCCAGGATGGGGATCATGGTGCTGGGATGGGGGTCACGGTGCTGGGATGGGGGTGACAGTACTGGAATGGGGGTCGCAGTACTGGGATGGGGTGACAGTGCTGGGATGGGGTGACAGTGCAGGGGTGGCAGTGCTGGGATGGGGGTCGCAGTACTGGGATGGGGTGACAGTGCTGGGATGGGGTGACAGTGCAGGGGTGGCAGTGCTGGGATGGGGTGGCAGTGCTGGGACAGGGTGACAGTGCAGCGGTGACAGCGCCAACACAGGGCTGGCAGTGCTGGGATGTGGTGACAGTGCTGGGATGGGGGTTTCAGTGCAAGGGTGACAGTGCAGGGGTGACAGTGCTGGGTGACAGTGCTGGATGGGGTGGCAGTGCTGGGACAGGGTGGCAGTGCTGGACGGGGTGGCAGTGCAGGAACAGGGTGGCAGTGCTGGGTGGGGTGGCAGTGCCGGGACAGGGTGGCAGTGCTGGGACAGGGTGGCAGTGCCGGGACAGGGTGGCAGTGCTGGGACAGGGTGGCAGTGCCGGGACAGGGTGGCAGTGCTGGACGGGGTGGCAGTGCCGGGACAGGGTGGCAGTGCCGGGACGGGGTGGCAGTGCCGGGACAGGGTGGCAGTGCCGGATGGGGTGGCAGTGCTGGGACAGGGTGGCAGTGCTGGACGGGGTGGCAGCGCTGGGACAGGGTGGCAGTGCCGGATGGGGTGGCAGTGCTGGATGGGGTGGCAGTGCCGGATGGGGTGGCAGTGCTGGATGGGGTGGCAGTGCTGGACGGGGTGGCAGTGCCGGATGGGGTGGCAGTGCTGGACGGGGTGGCAGTGCTGGATGGGGTGGCAGTGCTGGGACAGGGTGGCAGTGCTGGGACAGGGTGGCAGTGCTGGACGGGGTGGCAGTGCTGGATGGGGTGGCAGTGCTGGGACAGGGTGGCAGTGCCGGATGGGGTGGCAGTGCTGGATGGGGTGGCAGTGCTGGGACAGGGTGGCAGTGCTGGGACAGGGTGGCAGTGCCGGACGGGGTGGCAGTGCTGGGACAGGGTGGCAGTGCCGGGACAGGGTGGCAGTGCCGGACGGGGTGGCAGTGCTGGGACAGGGTGGCAGTGCCGGGACAGGGTGGCAGTGCTGGATGGGGTGGCAGTGCTGGGACAGGGTGGCAGTGCCGGACGGGGTGGCAGTGCCGGATGGGGTGGCAGCGCGGTGCCGCACCGGCTGGTGAAGGCGGCCAGGAAGTCTCCGGCGCGGCAGGAGCGGTCGGTGGGCGGGTGGCCCTTGGCCGAGCACATCAGGGCGCAGTCGGTGCCCTCGTAGCGCAGGTGCAGGAACCCCTCGGTGCGGATCTGCTCCCTGCGGGCCCGGCGTGTCACCGCGGCGCCCGTGGCACCGCTGCTGGCCCCAGGTGCCCCCGTGACACGGGCGATGTCCCCATGTGCCCTGGGTGGTGTCGCCATGTGCCCCAGTGTGATGTCCCCATGCGCCCCTGTGCTCTGGGGTGATGTCCCCATGCCCCAGCGTGATGTCCCCATGCACCCCTGTGCCCTAGGGTAATGTCCCCATGCCCCAGGGTGATGTCCCCATGCCCCGGGTGATGTCCCCATGTGCTCCTGTGCCCTGAGGTGATGTCCCCATGCCCCAGGTGATGTCCCCATGCGCCCCTGTGCCCTGGGATGATGTCCCCATGTGCCCCGGGCGGTGTCCCCATGTGCCCCTGTGCCTGGGGTGATGTCCCCATGCCCCATGGTGATGTCCCCATGTGCCCCTGTGCTCTGGGGTGATGTCCTCCCCATATGTCCCCAGGCAGTGTCCCTGTGTGTCCCCATCCTTGTGCTGCTGTCCCCATGTGTCCCTGGGTGGTGTCCCCATGTCCCCATGCCCATGCTGCTGTCCTCGCGTGTCCCCAGGCAGTGTCCCCGCATGTCCCCATGCCCACGTTGCTGTCCCCACATGTCCCCAAGGTGTCCCTCGGTGGTGTCCCTGTGTCCCCATGCCCACGCTGCTGTCCCCACGTTTCCCCAGCTGGTGTCCCCATCCCCGCGCTGCTGACCCTGCATGTCCCCATGCCTGCACTGCTGTCCCCACATGTCCCCAGCCGGTGTCCCCATGCCCGCGCTGCTGTCCCCGTGTGTACCCGCACTGCTGTCCCTGTGTGTCCCCACGGTGTCCCCATGTCCGTGCTGCTGTCCCCACATGTCCCCAAGGTGTCCCTGGGTGGTGTCCCCATGTCCCCATGTCCATGCTGCTGTCCCCACATGTCCCCGGGCAGTGTCCCCGACTGTCCCCATCCCCGCGCTGTTGTCCCCAGGCAGTATCCCCATGCCCGCGCTGCTGTCCCCACATGTCCCCAAGGTGTCCCTGGCTGGTGTCCCCATGTCCCCATGCCCGCGCTGCTGTCCCCGTGTGTCCCCAGGCAGTGTCCCCATGTCCCCATGCCCACACTGCTGTCCCCGTGTGTCCCCACGCTGCCGCCCCCCCGTGTCCCCAGGTGACCCCTGTGTCCCCCGTACCCCCCGTGTCCCCAGGTGTCCCCCCGTGACCCCAGGTGACCCCCACGTCCCCCCGTGTCCCCAGGTGACCCCCGTGTCCCCAGCTGCCCCCCCGTGTCCCCAGCTGCCCCCTGCGTCCCCCGTGTCCCCCGTGTGCCCCGGTGTGGCGGTGCGCGGCTGACCCGGAGAAGCCCTGTTGGCGCAGCGCGTCCCGGCAGCGCCGCCGCAGCGCGTCCAGCCGCGCGTCCAGCCGGGCGAAGCTCTGCGGCTCGTAGCGCAGCGCGCACGGCTCCTGCGCCTCCTGCACCACGTCCGCCAGCGCCAGCCCCAGCGCCGACAGCAGCCCGCTGTGCCTGCCGCACACCGCACCGCCGCTGCCGCGCCATAACCGCACCGGCACCGCCGCGCCATAACCGCACCGGCACCGCTGCGCCGGCGCCGCTGGCACCGCCGCGCACAGCGGATGCTGGGAACCAGGGGCACCCCGCACCAAACAACAGGGAACCCAGGGACACCCCAGACCCAACAATGGGGCACCAGGGACACCCCAAACCCAACAATGGGGAACCCAGGGGTACCCCACACCCAACAATGGGGAACACAGGGATACCCCACACCCAACAATGGGGAACCCAGGGGTACCCCAAACCCAACAATGGGGAACACAGGGATACCCCACACCTGGAAACAGGGAACCCAGGGACACCCCAACCCAACAATGGGGAACCCAGGGACACCCCAAACCCAACAATGGGGAACACAGGGATACCCCACACCCAACAATGGAGAACCAAGGGGTACCCCACACCCAACAATGGGGAACCCAGGGGTACCCCAAACCCAACAATGGGGAACACAGGGATACCCCACACCTGGAAACAGGGAACCCAGGGACACCCCAACCCAACAATGGGGAACCCAGGGACACCCCAAACCTGGAAACAGGGAACCCAGGGACACCCCAACCCAACAATGGGGAACCAAGGGGTACCCCACACCCAACAATGGGGAACCCAGGGACACCCCACACCCAACAATGGGGAACCTGGGGATACCCCAACCCAGTAACCAGGCACCAGGGACACCCCACACCCAACAGTGGGGAAATCGGGGGATACCTCAACCCAACAATGGGGAACCCAGGGGTACCCCACACCCAACAATGGGGAACCCAAGGATACCTCAACCTAACAATGGGGAACCCAAGGATACCCCACACCCAACAATGGGGCACCTGGAGACACCCCAAACCTGGAAACAGGGCACCCAGGGACACCCCACACCCAACAATGGGGAACCCAGGGACACCCCAAACCTGGAAACAGGGAACCCAGGGACACCCCAACCCAACAATGGGGAACCTGGGGATAGCCCAACCCAGTAACCAGGCACCAGGGACACCCCACACCCAACAATGGGGAACCCAGGGACACCCCACACCCAACAATGGGGAACCCAGGGATACCCCAAACCCAACAATGGGGAACCCAGGGACACGCCACATCCAACAACAGGGATCCCAAGGATACCTCAGCCCAACAATGGGGCAGCTGGGGACACCCCAAACCTGGAAACAGGGCACCCAGGGACACCCCACCCAGCAATGGGGAACCCAGGGGTATCCCAAACCCAACAACGGGGAACCCAGGGATATTTCAACCAAACAATGGGGCACCTGGGTACACCCCAGACCCAACAATGGGGAACCCAGTGGTACCTCAGCCCAACAACGGGGAACCCAGGGATACCACAACTCAACAATGGGGAACCCAGGGACACCCCAGACCCAGCAACAGGGAACCCAGGGATACCCCAAACCCAACAATGGGGTACCAGGGACACCCCACACCCAACAATGGGGAACCCATGGACACCCCAGACCCAACAATGGGGAACGCAGGGACACCCCACACTCAACAATGGGGAACCAAGGGGTACCCCACACCCCACAATGGGGAACCCAGGGACACCCCACACCCAACAATGGGGAACCCAGGGACACCCCACACCCAACAATGGAGAACCCAGGGGTACCCCACACCCAACAATGGGGAACCTGGGGATACCCCAACCCAGTAACCAGGCACCAGGGACACCCCACACCCAACAATGGGGAACGCAGGGACACCTCATACCCAACAATGGGGAATCCAGGGGATACCCCAACCCAGTAACCAGGCACCAGGGACACCCCACACCCAACAATGGGGAACCCAGGCGTACCTCAACCCAGCAACAGGGCACCATGGACACCCCACACCCAACAACGGGGCACGAGGAACACCCCACACCCAACAATGGGGAACCTGGGGGTACCCCACACCCAACAATGGGGAACCCAAGGATACCCTAAACCTAACAACAGGGAACCCAGGGACACCCCAGACCCAACAATGGGGTACCCTGGGGACACCCCAAACCTGGGAACGACACAGGGCACTCCAAACCCAGCCCCTGGGGCACCCCAAACCCAGCACATCCCCTGGGGACCAGGACACCCCAAACCCAGACACAGGGCACCCCAAACCGAGCACATCCCCTGGGGACCAGGACACCCCAAACCCAGATCTGTCCCCAGGGACACCCCAAACCCAGTGCTCATGGCCCCCCAGCCCAAGCGCATCCCCCAGGGGGGTCCAGCCCCCCACCCCAGAGGGTGCCCCCACCCCCCAGGACCCCATTTGTGTGGTGCCGGCAGAGGGGGGGTCCCCGAACCCCAAACCTACTTGTGGATGAAGACGCGGCTCATGCCGAGCGCGCGGGCGATGGCGCAGGCGTGCTGCCCCCCTGCGCCCCCAAAGCACGCCAGCACGTGCTGCGCCGTGTCGTGCCCCCGCGCCTGGGGACACACACACACCCCGCGGGGTGACACCGGCGACACCGGCAGCGCCATCACCCCCAGGCCCCCGGCGCCCCGTCCCACCTGCGTGAGCGCGCGGATGGGCCGGCACATGGCCTCGTTGGCCACCCGCACGAAGCCCATGGCCACCTCCTCCACCGAGGGCTCGGCGCCGGGGCCGGGGCCGCTGGTGGCGTTGAAGGCGGCGATGTCGGCGGCCATGGCGCGGAAGGCCCGCGCCGCCGCGTCCCGGCACAGCGGCTGGTCCTCGCCCGGCCCGAAGATGCGCGGGAAGAACTCGGGGAGCAGGCGGCCCAGGCACAGGTTGGCGTCGGTGACCGTCAGGGGACCCCCTGGGGACGGGGACGGGACGGTGAGCGGGGGGACCCCCGGGTGGGGACACTGAGGGTGGGACCCCCTGAGGGAGATGGGACCATGAGGGTGGGACCTCTGGGTGGGGATGGGGACAGTGAGGGTGGGACCCCTGGGTGAAGATGGGACCCCTTGGGTGGGGAGGGGACAGTCAGGGTGGGATCCCCTGGGTGGGGATGGGATGGTGAGGATGGGACTCCCTGAGTGGGGTGGGATGGTGAGGGTGGGACCCCCGGGTGGGGATGGGATGGTGAGGTTGGGACCCCCTGGGTGGGGTGGGACCATGAGGGTGGGACCCCCTGGGTGGGGATGGGGACAGTGAGGGTGGCCCTGCAGTGGGATCCCCGGGGTGGGGAGGGGATGGTGAGGGTGGGACCCCTGGGTGGGGTGGGATGGTGAGGATGGGACCCCCTGAGGGAGATGGGACCATGAGCATGGGACCCCCTGGGTGGGGATGGGATGGTGAGGGTGGGACCCCTGGTAGGGATGGGATGGTGAAGGTGGGGACAGTGAGCGTGGGACCCCTGGGTGGGGACAGTCAGGGTGGGACCCCCAAGGGACATGGAACGGTGAGGGTGGGACCCCCTGGCTGGGGATGGGGACAGTGAGGGTGGCCCTGCAGTGGGACCCCCGAGGTGGGGAGGGGATGGTGAGGGTGGGACCCCCTGCATGGGGACAGTGAGGGTGGGACCCCCTGAGGGAGATGGGACCATGAGGGACCCCCTGGGTGTGGAGGGGACAGTGAGGGTGGGACCCCTGGTGGGGATGGGGACACTGAGGGTGACCCTGCAGTGGAACCACGAAGGTGGCGAATGGACAGGGAGGGTGGCCCCACAGTGGGACACGCTGCGTGGTTACGGGGACAATGGGTGACAAGCTGGGTGGTTATGAGGACAATGGGGGTGACACACTGGGTGGTTATGGGGACGCTGGGGGTGACCCGTCGGTGTCACCGTCACCCACCCTTGCGGTAGCAGGCAGGGCCGGGGTTGGCACCCGCAGACTCAGGACCGACCACGTAGAGCCCAGACCTGGGGGGACAGGAGGGTCCTGGCTTGGCGACCGCAGCTGCCACAGCACCCATGGGTGACCCCCACCCACCCGTGCTGCCGCCGCTCTGCTGAGCCCCCTCGTCCCTCCACACCCTGCCCACAGCACCCATGGGTGCCCCCCACCCACCCGTGCTGCCGCGGCTCCGCTGAGCGCCCTCGTCCCTCCACACCCTGCCCACAGCACCCATGGGTACCCCCCACCCACCCGTGCTGCCGCCGCTCTGCTGAGCCCCCTCGTCCCTCCACACCCTGCCCACAGCACCCATGGGTGCCCCCCACCCACCCGTGCTGCCGCCGCTCTGCTGAGCCCCCTCGTCCCTCCACACCCTGCCCACAGCACCCATGGGTGCCCCCCACCCACCCGTGTTGCCGTGGCTCCGCTGAGCGCCCTCGTCCCTCCACACCCTGCCCACAGCACCCATGGGTGCTCTGAGCCCCCCACCCACCCAAAACCACATTTGCCACCACGGCCCCAGCTCCACCGAGCCCCCTTATCCCTGTGTCCTGGCCAAGGGTGCCCCCACCCATCGGCGCCACCTGAAGCCACCGCAGCCCCCTGAACCCCCGCCCACCCGCAGCACCCATGGGTGCCCTGAGCCCCCTACCCATCTGAATCCATGTGTCACCATGGCCCAGTTCCACCAAGCCCCTTTTCCCTCTGTGTCCTACCCACGGGTGCCCCCACCCATCGGTGCCACCTGAAGCCCCCCACCCACCCGCAGCACCCATGGGTGCACAATTCCCCCACCCATCTGAATCCATGTGTGTCACCACAGCCCAGCTCCACCAAGCCTCTTGTCCCCCTGTGTCCTGCCCATGGGTGCCCCCACCCATCTGTGCCACCTGAAGCCACCGCAGCCCCCATGTGCCCCCACTCACCCGCAGCACCCATGGGTGCCCAGTTCCCCCACCCATCTGAATCCATGTGTGTCACCACAGCCCTGGCTCCATCGAGCCCCTTGTCCCCCTGTGTCCTGCCCATGGCACCCATTGGTGCCCCCACCCATCGGTGCCACCTGAAGGCACCACAGCCCCACTGAACCCCCGCCCACCCGCAGCACCCATGGGTGCCCAGTTCCCCCCACCCATCTGAATCCATGTGTCACCATGACCCAGTTCCACCAAGTCCCTTGTCCCCCTGTGACCTACCCATGGGTGCCCCCACCCATCGGTGCCACCTGAAGCCACCGCAGCCCCCTGAACCCCCGCCCACCCGCAGCACCCATGGGTGCCCTGAGCCCCCCACCCATCTGAATCCATGTGTCACCATGGCCCAGTTCCACCAAGCCCCTTTTCCCTCTGTGTCCTACCCACGGGTGCCCCCACCCATCGGTGCCACCTGAAGCCCCCCACCCACCCGCAGCACCCATGGGTGCACAATTCCCCCACCCATCTGAATCCATGTGTGTCACCACAGCCCAGCTCCACCGAGCCTCTTGTCCCCCTGTGTCCTGCCCACGGGTGCCCCCACCCATCGGCGCCACCTGAAGCCACCGCAGCCCCCATGTGCCCCCACTCACCCGCAGCACCCATGGGTGCCCAGTTCCCCCACCCATCTGAATCCATGTGTGTCACCACAGCCCTGGCTCCATCGAGCCCCTTGTCCCCCTGTGTCCTGCCCATGGCACCCATGGGTGCCCCCACCCATCGGTGCCACCTGAAGGCACCACAGCCCCACTGAACCCCCTGCCCACCCGCAGCACCCATGGGTGCCCAGTTCCCCCCACCCATCTGAATCCATGTGTCACCATGACCCAGTTCCACCAAGTCCCTTGTCCCCCTGTGACCTACCCATGGGTGCCCCCACCCATCGGTGCCACCTGAAGCCACCGCAGCCCCCTGAACCCCCGCCCACCCGCAGCACCCATGGGTGCCCAGTTCCCCCCAACCATCTGAATCCATGTGTCACCATGACCCAGTTCCACCAGGTCCCTTGTCCCCCTGTTACCTACCAATGGGTGCCCCCACCCATCGGTGCCACCTGAAGTCCCCCACCCACCCGCAGCACCCATGGGTGCCCAGTTCCCCCACCCATCTGAACCCATGTGTCACCATGGCCCAGCTCCACCGAGCCCCTTGTCCCCCTGTGTCCTGCCCACAGGTGCCCCCACCCATCTGTGCCATCTGAACCCCCCGCCCACCCGCAGCACCCATGGGTGCCCAGTTCCCCCACCCATCTGAATCCACGTGTCACCATGGCCCAGCTCCACCGAGCCCCTTGTCCCCCTGTGACCTGCCCATGGCACCCACGAGTGCCCCCACCCATCAGTGCCACCTGAAGCCCCCGCCCACCCGCAGCACCCATGGGTGCCCAGTTCCCCCCACCCATCTGAACCCATGTGTCACCATGGCCCAGCTCCACCAAGCCCCTTGTCCCCCTGTGTCCTGCCCACAGGTGCCCCCACCCATCGGCGCCACCTGAAGCCACCACAGCCCCCTGAACCCCCGCCCACCCGCAGCACCCATGGGTGCCCTGAGCCCCCCACCCATCTGAATACATGTGTGTCATCACAGCCCTGGCTCCACCGAGCCCCTTGTCCCCCTGTGTCCTGCCCATGGCACCCATTGGTGCCCCCACCCATCGGTGCCACCTGAAGCCACCACAGCCCCCCGGGGCGCCCCCCACCCACCTGAAGAAGAGGCGGGAGCCTCCTCCGGCCGCCACGGTGTTGATGTCGAGCTGCGGCGCCTGGATGGTGACGCCGGCTGTGGTGGCCTCGAAGACGTGCTCCAGGTCCCCGGCGTAGCGGCTCACGTCGGTGGAGGTGCCTGGGGAGGGGGGTCAGCACCGCGCGGCGCGTGCCGCCCCGCCGCCCCCCCCGCTGCTCACCGCCCATGTCGAAGCCGATGACCGGCCGGCCCTCCTGGCGCCGGAACGCGGTGGCGGCGTAGCCAACCACGCCGCCCGCCGGCCCGGACAGGATGGCGCCCGCGCCGCCGAACTGCTCCATGGGGGTGAGCCCGCCGTCCGAGCGCATGAACAGCACCGGCACGTCCTGCGGCACGTGGCGACGGTGACGCCGGGGCCGCCGGCACCAGTAGCGACGCGGGGGGTTCGGCGGCGCGGCTCACCCGCAGCTGGTCGGCGAAGCCGGCGCGGAAGCCGCGCAGGTAGCGCTGCACGCAGGGCGTCAGGTAGGCGTCGGCGCACGCCGTGTAGCCGCGCGGCACCGCCCGCGCCATGGGCGCCACCGACGAGGACAGCGACACGTGCTGGAAACCCAGCTCCCGCGCCAGGGCCCCCACCTGCTCCTCGTGGCCCGGCCACCTGCGGGGACACGCAGGGACGGGGGTGACGGGGACACGCAGGGACGGGACATGGTGACGGGACATGAGGTGATGGGGACACAAGGTGATGGGACACGATGACAGTGGTGACGGGACACGAGGTGACAGGGACACACGGTGACAGGACACACAGTGATGGGGTCACACGGGTGACAGGGACACGGTGACGTGGGTGATGGGGACACACAGTGAAAGGGACACACAGGTGACGGAGACACACGGGTGACCCGGACACATAGGTGACAGGGACATGTGGGTGACAGGGACATGCAGGAGACGGGGACACATAGGTGATGGGACATGCAGGTGACAGGGACATGTGGGTGACAGGGACACACAGTGACAGTTACATGGGGGTGATGAGGACACACGGTGACAGGGACATGCGGGTGACAGGTACACGCAGGTGACGGGGACACAAGGGTGACGGGGACACACGGTGACTGGGACACGTGGGTGACACACGGTGATGAAGACACACGGTGATGGGGACACATGGTGACGGGGACACACAGCAACAGGGACATGCGGTGACGGGGACATGCGGTGACAGGGACACGCAGGTGACAGGGACACGCAGGTGACGGGTACACGCGGGTGACGGGGACACGCGGTGACCTGGAGACATGGTGAGAGGGACACATGGGTGATGGGGACACACGGGTGATGGGACACGTAGGTGATGGGGACACATGGTGATGGGGACACACGGGTGACGGGGACACAAGGTAACAGGGACATGCATGTGACGGGGACACGTGTGTGCCGGGGACACACGGTGATGGGGACACACAGCACCGGGGACACGCGGTGCCGGGGCCAGGGGTGCCGGTGTGCCGGGACTCACGCGTAGGAGTGCAGCAGCAGCACAGCCAGGCTGCGGATGCCGCGCGCCAGCACCCGCTCCAGCTCCGGCCGCAGCGCCGACAGCTCCAGCGGCCGCTGCACCAGCAGCGCCGGCCCCGTGGTGCCTGCGGGCAGGCCCGGTCACCGCGGCGTCCCCATCGTCACCCGTGGTGGCGTCCCCATTGTCACCCCACGGTGGCGTCCCCATCGTCACCCCCGCGATGGCCATCCCCATTGTCACCCCACGGTGGTGTCCCCATCGTCACCCCACGGTGGCGTCCCCATTGTCACCACGGTGGCCATGCCCGTTGTCACCCCCACGGTGGCGTCCCCATTGTCACCACGGTGGCCTTCCCCATCGTCACCCCACGGTGGCGTCCCCACTGTCACCGCTGTGGCCATCCCCATTGTCACCCCCACGGTGGCATCCCCACTGTCACCCCTACAGTGGCATCCCCAGCTGTCACCACGGTGGCGTCCCCATCGTCACCCCCACAGTGGCCATCCCCACTGTCACCCCTCGGTGGCCATCCCCATTGTCACCCCATGGTGGCGTCCCAACCGTCACCCCTGCAGTGGGGTCCCCACTGTCACCCCCACGGTGGCGTCCCCACCGTCACCCCCGCGGTGGCCATCCCCATTATCACCCCCCGCAGAGGCATGCCCATCGTCACCCCACGGTGGTGTCCCCATTGTCACCCCTCGGTGGCGTCCCCAGCTGTCACCACAGGGTTCCCCATCATCATCCCACGGTGGTGTCCCCATTGTCATCCCACAGTGGTGTTCCCATCGTCACCCCCACAGTGGCCATCCCCATTGTCACCCCGTGGTGGCGTCCCCATTGTCACCCCCGCCGTGGCATCCCCACTGTCACCACGGTGGCCATCCCCATTGTCACCCCGCGGTAGCATCTCCACTGGTCACCACGGTGGCCATCCCTGTCGTCACCCCCACGGTGGCATCCCCACTGTCACCGCGGTGGCCATCCACATTGTCACCCCCACGGTGTTGTCCCCACTGTCACCCCGGTGGCCGTCCCCGTTGTCACCCCGCAGTGGCCATCCCCACTGTCACCACGGTGGCCATCCCCATTGTCACCCCCACGGTGGCGTCCCCACTGTCACCACGGTGGCCATCCCCGTTGTCACCCCCACGGTGTCGTCCCCACTGTCACCGCGGTGGCCATCCCCATTGTCACCCCCACAGTGGCATCCACATTGTCCCCACGGTGGCCATCCCCGTTGTCACCCCGCGGTGGCATCCCCATCGTCATCCCACGGTGGCGTCCCCATTGTCACCCTTCAGTGGCGTCTCCATCATCACCCCGGGGTGGCATCCCCATCACCACCCCCGCGGTGGCGTCCCCATCGTCACCCTGCAGTGGCCATCCCCACTGTCCCCACGGTGGCCATCCCCGTTGTCACCCCCACGGTGTCGTCCCCACTGTCACCCCGGTGGCCATCCCCATTGTCACCCCGCAGTGGCCATCCCCACTGTCACCACGGTGGCCATCCCCATTGTCACCGCCGCGGTGGCGTCCCCACTGTCACCGCGGTGGCCATCCCCATTGTCACCACCGCGGTGGCGTCCCCACTGTCACCGTGGTGGCGTCCCCACCTTCCAGGCGTGGCAGGCTGGCGCTGCCGGGCAGGCGGCAGTCGGGCTGGTGCGGGATGAGCCGCTCGTCCACCTCGATCACCTCCTCGTACAGCACCTCGGGCATGGCCACCGCCTGCGGGGACACCACGGGGACAGCGCCCCGGGGACACCACGGGGACGTCACTGCAGACACTGGGGGAACGTCACCCCAGGGACAGCGCGGGGACAGCGCCCCTAGGGACACCACGGGGACGTCACTGCAGACACTGGGGGAACGTCACCCCAGGGACACTGCAGGGGTGTCGTCCTGGGGACACTGGGGGACACTGCAGGGATGTCACTTGGGGACACTGCAGGGCCATCACCCCATGGACACTGCGGGGACATCACCCTGTGGACGCTGCGGGGACGTCCCCTTGGGACACCATGGGGATGTCACCCGGGGGGACATCACCCTGAGGACACTGCAGGGACATCACCCCATGGACACTGCGGGGACATCACCCTGAGGACACTGCAGGGACATCACCCTGGGGGACACTGTGGGAACTTCCCCTTGGGACACCATGGGGACATCACCCAGGGGACACTGGGGTGACATCACCCTGAGGACGCTGCAGGGACATCACCCTGTGGACACTGGGGGACGTCAGTGGGAGACACTGTGGGGACGTCACCCGGGGGGCACCCAGGGGGACATCACTCTGAGGACACTGCAGGGACATCACCCTGAGGACACTGGAGGGACGTCACTGGGGGACACTGCAGGGATGTCACTGGGGGACACTGCAGGGCCATCACCCCAGGGACACCATGGGGACGTCACTGGAGACACTGGGGGAATGTCACCCCAGGGACATTGCGGGGACATCACCCTGTGGACACTGGGGGACATCACTCGGGGACACTGCAAGGACGTCCCCTTGGGACACCATGGGGATGTCACCTGGGGGACACCGGGGGGACATCACCCTGAGGACACTGCAGGGACATCACCCTGGGGGACACTGTGGGGATGTCACCCCAGGGACACTGGGGGACATCAGCGGGGGACACTGGGGGGGACATCACCCCAGGGACACTGGGGGACATCAGTGGGGGACACTGCAGGGACGTCACCTGGGGGGCACCAGGGGGACATCACGCTGAGGACACTGCAAGGACGTCACCCTGAGGACACTGTGGGGACATCACCCTGAGGACACTGTGGGGACATCACTGGGGGACACCAGGGGACATGAGCCAGGGGACACTGTGGGGGTGTCACTGGGGGACACTGTAGGGGACATCAGCCGGGGGACACCGCAGCGATGTCACTGGGGGACACAAGGGGGACATGACCCCAAGGACACCACAGGAACATCACTGGGGGACACTGTAGGGGACATCACCCCAAGGACACCGCAGCGATGTCACTGGGGGACACTAGGGGGACATGACCCCAAGGACACCGCAGGAATGTCACTGGGGGACACTAGGGGGACATGACCCCAAGGACACCGCAGGAATGTCACTGGGGGACACTAGGGGGACATGATGTCACTGGAAGACACTGGGGAGATGTCAACCTGGGGACAATGGGGGGACGTCACCCCAGGGACACCATGGGGACGTCACTGGAGACACTGGGGGACACTGCAGGGATGTCACTGGGGACACTAGGGGGACATGACCCCAAGGACACCGCAGGAATGTCACTGGAAGACACTGGGGGGATGTCACCCTGGGGACACTGGGGGGACGTCACCCCAGGGACACCATGGGGACGTCACTGGAGACACTGGGGGAAGGTCTCCCCAGGGACACTGGGAGACACTGCAGGGATGTCACTGGGGACACTGCGTGGCCATTGGGACCCGGCTGTGCCGCTGGCGCGGGGCCCAGCGCTGCTCACGGGACACGGGACACGGGGCCGGCCCCGCCGCGCGGGGGGCACGCGGGGACACGCGGGGACACGCGGCCCCCGCCGGTCACGGGACCGCGGCAGCGCGAGCCCGGCCGTGCGGGTCACGCGGGGACACGTGCCGAGCCGGGACGGGCCGGTCACGCGGTCGCGGCAGCGCGGTGCCAGGAGCTGGGGACACGGGGACAGGAGCTGGGGACACGGGGACACAGGGACCCTGCACACAGGGACATCGGGATCCTGCGCTGGGGACACGGGGACACAGGGACCCTGCACACAGGGACATCGGGACCCTGCGCTGGGGACACGGGGACACAGGGACCCTGCACACAGGGACATCGGGACCCTGCGCTGGGGACACGGGGACACCGGGACCCTGCACACGGGGACATCGGGACCCTGCGCTGGGGACACGGAGACACAGGGACCCTGCACACGGGGACATCCCTGCGCTGGGGACACGGGGACACCGGGACCCTGCACACGGGGACATCGGGACCCTACACACAGGGGACACAGGGACATCGGGACCGTGCGCTGGGGACACGGGGACACAGGGACCCTGCACACGGGGACACCGAGACCCTGTTCTGGGGACACGGGGACACCGGGACACTGCACACAGGGGACACAAGGACACCGGGACCCTGCGCTGGGGACATGGGGACATCGGGACCCTGCACACGTGGGACACATCGGGACCCTGCGCTGGGGACACGGGGACACAAGGACCCTGCACACGGGGACATCGGGACCCTGCACACGGGGACACGGGGACACAGGGACCCTGCGCTGGGAACACGGCGACAGCAGCACCCTGCGCTGGGGACACCGGGATCCTGCGCTGGGAACACGGGGACACAGGGACCTTGCACTGGGAACACGGGGACACTGGGATCCTGCACTGGGGACACAGGGACACCTGGACCCTGCGCTGGGAACATGGGGACATCGGGACCCCGCACACGGGGGACACGGCCCCCGATCCCGGACAGTGGGGTCACGGGGATGTGACAGCCCAGGACTGGACGCTGTGGGTCACAGGGACGTGTGACCCACGGCACAGACAGTGTGGGTCACGGGGACATGCCGCTGCAATGTCACAGATCAGGGGGATGTGGCAACCGGGTCCCAGAGGGTGGGGTCACACAGGGACGTGCCACCCCAGCCCCAGATGCTGGGGGTCACACAGGGACATGGCACGCCAAGCCTGGACACGTGCGTCATGGGGACCTGTCACCCCACCCCTGGTCACCATGGGTCACAGGGACCTCAGGGACCTGTCACTCAAGCCCCAGACAATGTGGGTCTCACAGGGACCTGCTACCCCAGCCCCACATGGTGTGGGTCACAGGGACCTGCCACCCCAGCTGTGGTCACCATGGGTCACACTGGGACCTGCCACCCCAGCTGTGGTCACCATGGGTCACAGGGACCTCAGGGACCGGCCACCCCATCCTTGGACACCGTGGGTCACTCAGGGACCTGCCACCCCAACCGTGGTCACCGTGGGTCACAGGGACCTGGCACCCCTGTCCCAGATGATGTGGGTCACACAGTGACCTGCCATCCTAACCATGGTCACTGTGGGTCACACAGGGACCTGGCACCCCAGCCGTGGTCACCATGGGTCACAGGGACCTCAGGGACAAGCCACCCCAGCCTTGGACACTGTGGGTCACAGGGACCTGCCACTCCAGCCCCAGATGACATAGGTCACACTGGGACCTGCCACCCCATCCCAGATGACATATGTCACAGAGGGACCTGCCACCCCATCCCAGATGACATAGGTCACAGAGGGACCTGCCACCCCATCCCAGATGACATAGGTCACACAGGGACTTGCCACCCCAACCATGGTCTCCATGGGTCACAGGGACCTGCCACCCCATCCCAGATGATATAGGTCACACAGGGACCTGCCACCCCATCCCAGATGATATAGGTCACACAGGGACCTGCTGCCCCAACCATGGTCTCCATGGGTCACAGGGACCTGCCACCCCATCCCAGATGACATAGGTCACAGAGGGACCTGCCACCCCATCCCAGATGACATAGGTCACACAGGGACCTGCCACCCCATCCCAGATGATAGAGGTCACAGAGGGACCTGCCACCCCATCCCAGATGACATAGGTCACACAGGGACTTGCCACCCCAACCATGGTCTCCATGGGCCCCAGGGACCCGCCAGCCCATCCCGGCCACGGTGGGCACCACGGTGCGGGTGGTGCCGCGGTGCGGGTGGCGCCGCGCTCACCAGGTCAAAGAGGTCGGGGCGCGCCTGGTTGCCGATGTGCAGCAGGTCGCGGAAGCCGCGGGTGACCAGCAGCGCCAGGCGCTCGCCCCGGCGCTCCAGCAGCGCGTTGGTGGCCACCGTGGTCCCCATGCGGATCCACTCGATGCCGGTGGCGTCCAGGGGCTGGTCCCGCGGCAGCGGCACCCCCCGCTCCTGCCGCACCGCCGTCAGCCCCACCAGGACCCCCAGCCCCATGGACCCATCACAGACCCCCAGCCCCACAGCCCCATGGACCCATCACAGACCCCCAGCCCCACCAGGACCCCCTGCCCCATGGACCCATCACAGACCCCCAGCCCCATGGACCCATCACAGATCCCCAGCCCCACAGCCCCATGGACCCATCACAGACACCCAGCCCCACAGCCCCACCGGGACCCCCAGCCCCATGGACCCATCACAGACCCCCAGCCCCACGGCCCCACCGGGACCCACAGCCCCATGGACCCATCACAGACCCCCAGCCCCACGGCCCCACTGGGACCCCCAGCCCCATGGACCCATCACAGACCCCCAGCCCCACGGCTCCACCAGGGACCCCCTGCCCCATGGACCCATCACAGACCCGCAGCCCCACAGCTCCACCAGGGACCCCCAGCCCCACGGACCCCCAGCCCTCCCAGCACAGGGCGAGCGGGACCCCCAGCCCTGGGAGGGGGAACTGGGCCAGCTGGGGGGACCCTGGGGGGTCCTGAGGAGGTGCCGGGGGGAAGGGTCTTGGGGGGTGTCCTGGGGGGTTCCAGGGGTGACCCTGGGGCAGTCCCAGGGGGTCCCAAAGAGGATCCTGGGGGGTCCCAGGGGGGGTCCCGGGGATGTCGAGGGGGTCCGGGGGGGGGTCTCGGGGGGAGTCCAAGGGATGTCTGGGGGGTCCCGGGGATGTCAAGGGGGTCCCGGGGATGTCGAGGGGGTCCCGGGGGGGGTTCTGGGTGGGTCCCAGGGATGTCTGGGGGGTCCCGGGGAGCTCCCGGGGATGTTGGGGGGATCCCGGGGATGTCTTGGGGGTCCCCGGGGTGGGGTTCCAGGGATGTCTGGGGGGGGTCCCAGGGATGTCTGAGGGGGGTCCCGGGGGGGTGTCCCGGGGATGTCGAGGGGGTCCCGGGGGGGTCCTGGGGATGTCTCGGGGGTCCCGGGGATGTCAGGGGGGTCCCGGGGATGTCCTGGGGATGTCAGGGGTGTCCCGGGGGTGTCCCGGGGATGTCGGGGGGGTCCCGGGGATGTCTCGGGGATCCCGGGGATGTCAGGGGGGTCCCGGGGATGTCCTGGGGATGTCAGGGGTGTCCCGGGGGTGTCCCGGGGATGTCGGGGGGGTCCCGGGGATGTCCTGGGGATGTCAGGGGTGTCCCGGGGATGTCGGGGGGATCCCGGGGATGTCCCGGGGGGGGTCCCGGGGGGGTCCCGGGGGTCGTGGGGCCGCACCTCCTCCAGCACGCGGCGGATGCCCTCGGTGGGGGCGTCGGGGTACGCGGGATCCTCGGAGAGCAGCTTGAGGACGCGGACGCGGCCGCCGGGGCAGCGGGCGAACACGTCGGTGAAGGTGCCGCCGCGGTCGATGGCGAATTGGAACCCGCGGGGACCGGGCGACGCCGCCATGGCCGGACGGGACGGGACCGGGCGGCTCGGGGCTTCACCGGACGGCTCGGGAACTTAGCGGACGGCTCGGTACGGACCAGCAGGGCTCCGCACGGGTCGGGACTTTACCGCACGGCTCGGTCCGCCTCGGTAAGGCTCCGCAGGTCCCGGTAGGGCTCAGCAGGGCTCGGTCCGTTCCCTCACTGCTCCGTAGGGCTCGGTAAGGCTCCGCAGGAGCCGGTAGGGCTCAGCAGGGCTCGGTCCGTTCCCTCACGGCTCCGTAGGGCTCGGTAAGGCTCGGTAGAACTCGGTAGGGCTCGGTAAGGCTCCGCAGGTCCCGGTAAGGCTCAGCAGGGCTCGGTCCGTTCCCGCACGGCTCCGTAGGGTAAGGCTCCGCAGCTCTCGGTCCGTTCCCGCACGGCTCCGTAGGACTCGGTAGGGCTCAGCAAGGCTCGGTAGGACACGATACGACAGGGTAGGGCTCCGTAGGGCTCGGTAGGGCTCCGCAGGGCTCCGTAGGACTCGGTAGGGATCCGCAGGTCTCGGTAGGGCTGGGTAGAACTCGGTAGGACACAGCAGGGCTCGGTGGGACTCCGTAGGAATCGGCAGGACTCGGTATGGTTCGGAAGGGCTCCGTAGGGTTCGGTAGGACTCGGTGGGACTCTGTAGGACTCGGAAGGGCTCCGTAGGGTTCGGAAGGGCTACGTAGGGTTCGGTAGGACTCGGTGGGATTCGGTAGGGTTCGGAAGGGCTCCGTAGGGTTCGGTAGGACTCGGCAGGACTCGGTATGGTTCGGAAGGGCTCCGTAGGGTTCGGTAGGACTCGGCAAGACTCGGTAGAACTCGGCAGGACTCGGTGGGATTCGGCAGGGCTCGGTAGGATTCGGTATGGTTCGGAAGGGTTCCGTAGGGTTCGGTAGAACTCGGTAGGACTCGGTGGGATTCGGCAGGACTCGGTAGAACTCGGCAGGACTCGGTCAGACTCGGCAGAAGTGGGGCGTGGCCTCGGGGGAGAGGGGGCGTGGCCTGCTGCAGGAAGAACGCGGGCTCTGGCAAGCGGAGCACCCTCGCGGGGCACGCCGGGAGTTGTAGTCCGGCCCGCGCGGGGCACGCCGGGAGTTGTAGTCCGGAGCGGGAGCGATGGCGGCAACCGAGCTGCTGTCGGACGAGGGGTACCGGGCGGACGGGCGCCGGCCCGCCGAGATCCGCAAGGTCCGAGCCCGCATGGGCGTGTTCGAGCAGGCCGACGGCTCGGCCTACATCGAGCAGGGCAACACCAAGGCGCTGGCCGTGGTCTACGGGCCACACGAGGTGAGCGGCGCCGGGGACTCCAGCACTGGGCCTTCCGGGGACTCCGCTCCCACCCTTGGCCCCCGGGACCCCCATTCCCCGGACCCCCCGTTCCCCTGATCCCTCCGTTCCCCCCCAATTCTCCCACTCCCCCATTCACCCAGCCCTCTGCTCCCCTGGCCCCCCATCCGCGGACCCCCAATTCCCCTGGGACCCCCCATCCCAGGACCCCCATTCCCAGGACCCCCATTCCCCGGACCCCCCATTCCCAGGACCCCCATTCCCCGGACCCCCCATTCCCCGGACCCCCCATTCCCCAGACCCCCACATCCCTGGGACCCCCCATTCCCCGGACCCCCCATCTCTGGACTCCCCATCCCTTGCCCCCCATTCCCAGGACTCCTCCATCCCTGAGACCCCCATTCCCAGGACCCCCCATTCCCTGGACCCCCCATTCCCCGGACCCCTCATTCCCTGGGAACCCCCATTCCCCTGGGACCCCCCATCCCTGATCCCCCATTCCCAGGACCCCCATTCCCTGGACCCCTCATTCCCTGGGACCCCCCATCTCTGGCCCCCCATTCCCAGGACCCCCATTCCCCGGACCCCTCATTCCCTGGGACCCCCCATCTCTGGACCCCCCATTCCCCAGATCCCCCATTCCCCGGACCCCCCGTTCCCCAGATCCCTCCGTTCCCCCCCAATTCTCCCACTCCCCCCATTCCCCCAGCCCTCTGCCCCCCTGGTCCCCCATCCCCGGACCCCCAATTCCCCTGGGACCCCCCATTCCCCGGACCCCCATTCCCCTGATCCGTGCGCTCCCCCCCATTTCTCCCACTCTCCCCATTCCCTCTGCTCCCCATTCCCTTGGGTCCCCCATCCCCTGGCCCCCCATTCCCGAGACCCCCCAT
Source organism: Columba livia (assembly GCF_036013475.1). NCBI lineage: Eukaryota > Metazoa > Chordata > Aves > Columbiformes > Columbidae > Columba > Columba livia. The sequence goes on along the minus strand of NC_088603.1, from coordinate 162,813,504 downwards.
TCCCCTGATCCCTCCTGCCCCTCCATTACCCCCCAATTCTCCCACTCCCCCCATTCCCCCCCACTGTCTGCTCCCCTGGCCCCCCAGACCCAGCATTCCCCTGGGACCCCCATTCCCCTGATCCGTGCGCTCCCCGCCATTTCTCCCACTGCCCCCATTCCCTCTGCTCCCCCATTCCCTTGAATCCCCCCTCCCTTGGGACCCCCAGCCCCCATTCCCTGGACACCCCCATTCCCCTGAGCCCTCCGTTCCCCCCCATTCTCCCACTCCCCCCATTCCCCCCAGAGTTCTGCTGCCCGGACCCCCCATTCCCCTGGGACCCCCCATCCTGGACCCCCATTCCCCTGGGACCCCCCATTCCCCTGGGACCCCCCATCCTGGACCCCCATTCCCCTGGGACCCCCCATTCCCCTGGGAACCCCCATTCCCCTGGGACCCCCCATTCCCCGGACCCCCCATTCCTGCAATCCCTCTGTTCCCCCCCATTTTCCCCCACCCCCATACCCCCCAGCCCTCTGCCCCTCTGTCCCCCCCCAATCCCCCCAGTCCCCAGGTCCCCCCATTCCCCTGACCCCCCCTTCCCCTAATCCCCGCGCTCCCCTGACCCTCTGCACCCCCCGACCCCCCATTCCCCAGGATCCCCACAGCTCCCCGTGGTCCCCCATTCCCCTGTGCCCCCCCCATCCCCCCGGTTCCCCCCGCGGGGTCCACGCCCCCAGCTCCCGGTGTCCCCCCAGATGCGGGGGTCCCGCGGGAAGGCGCTGCCGGAGCGGGCGCTGGTGAACTGCCAGTTCAGCATGGCCACGTTCAGCACCGGCGAGCGGCGGCGGCGCCCGCACGGCGACCGGCAGGCGGGGGAGCTGGCGCTGCTGCTGCGCGACACCTTCGAGGCCGCCATCCTCACGCACCTCTTCCCCCGCTCCCAGATCGACATCTACGTGCAGGTGACAAAAACACGGGGGGTTGGGTCAGCATCTGCTTGGTGCAAAAGTTACTGCGGTTTTGGCTCAATATTTGCTTGGTGCATAAGTTATTGCGGTTTTGGCTCAATATTTGGTTGGTGCAAAAGTTATTGCGGTTTTGGGGCAGTATTTGCTTGGTGCAAAAGTTATTGCGGTTTTGGGGCAGTATTTGCTTGGTGCAAAAGTTATTGCGGTTTTGGGGCAGTATTTGATTGGTGCAAAAGTCATTGCGGTTTTGGCTCAATATTTGGTTGGTGCAAAAGTTATTGCAGTTTCAGAGCAATGGGGTTTTGGTTCAATATTTGCTTGGTGCAAAAGTTATTGCGGTTCTGGTTCAGTATGTGGTTGGTGCAAAAGTTATTGCAGTTTCAGAGCAATGGGGTTTCGGGTCAGTATCTGCTTGGTGCAAAAGTCATTGCGGTTTTGGGTCAGTATGTGCTTGGTGCAAAAGTTATTGCGGTTTTGGGTCAGTATGTGCTTGGTGCAAAAGTCATTGCGGTTTTGGGTCAGTATGTGCTTGGTGCAAAAGTCATTGCGGTTTTGGGGCAGTATTTGATTGGTGCAAAAGTCATTGCGGTTTTGGGTCAATATTTGCTTGGTGCAAAAGTTATTGCGGTTTTGGGGCAGTATTTGCTTGGTGCAAAAGTCATTGCGGTTTTGGGTCAATATTTGCTTGGTGCAGAAGTCATTGCCGTTTTCGCTCAATATTTGGTTGGTGCAAAAGTTATTGCAGTTCTGGTTCAGTATGTAGTTGGTGCAGAAGTTATTGCAGTTTCAGAGCAATGGGGTTTCGGGTCAGTATCTGCTTGGTGCAAAAGTTATTGCGATTTTGGAGCAACAGGGCTTAGGTTTGATATTTGCTTGGTGCAAAAACTATTGCAGTTCTGGTTCAGTATCTTGGTGCAAAAGTTATTGCAGTTTCAGAGCAATGGGGTTTTGGTTCAATATTTGCTTGGTGCAAAAGTCATTGCGGTTTTGGGTCAGTATGTGCTTGGTGCAAAAGTTATTGCGGTTTTGGGGCAGTATTTGCTTGGTGCAAAAGTCATTGCGGTTTTGGGTCAGTATGTGCTTGGTGCAAAAGTCATTGCGGTTTTGGGTCAGTATGTGCTTGGTGCAAAAGTCATTGCGGTTTTGGGGCAGTATCTGCTTGGTGCAAAAGTCATTGCGGTTTTGGGTCAGTATGTGCTTGGTGCAAAAGTTATTGCGGTTTTGGGGCAGTATTTGATTGGTGCAAAAGTCATTGCGGTTTTGGGGCAGTATCTGCTTGGTGCAAAAGTCATTGCGGTTTTGGGGCAGTATTTGATTGGTGCAAAAGTCATTGCGGTTTGGGGTCAATATTTGCTTGGTGCAAAAGTCATTGCGGTTTTGGGGCAGTAGCTGCTTGGTGCAAAAGTTATTGCGGTTTTGGGTCCATATTTGCTTGGTGCAAAAGTTATTGCGGTTCTGGCTCAATATTTGATTGGTGCAAAAGTCATTGCGGTTTTGGGTCAGTATGTGCTTGGTGCTAAAGTTATTGCGGTTTTGGGGCAGTATGTGCTTGGTGCAAAAGTTATTGCGGCTTTGGGGCAGTATTTGATTGGTGCAAAAGTCATTGCGGTTTTGGGTCAATATTTCCTTGGTGCAAAAGTTATTGCGGTTTTGGGTCAGTATGTGCTTGGTGCAAAAGTTATTGCGGTTTTGGGGCAGTATTTGCTTGGTGCAAAAGTCATTGCGGTTTTGGGTCAGTATGTGCTTGGTGCAAAAGTCATTGCGGTTTTGGGTCAGTATGTGCTTGGTGCAAAAGTTATTGCGGTTTTGGGTCAATATTTGATTGGTGCAAAAGTCATTGCGGTTTTGGCTCAATATTTGGTTGGTGCAAAAGTTATTGCAGTTCTGGTGCAGTATGTGGTTGGTGAAAAAGTTATTGCAGTTTCAGAGCAATGGGGTTTCGGGTCAGTATCTGCTTGGTGCAAAAGTTATTGCGATTTTGGAGCAACAGGGCTTAGGTTTGATATTTGCTTGGTGCAAAAGTTATTGCGGTTTTGGCTCAGTATGTGCTTGGTGCAAAAGTTATTGCGGTTTTGGGGCAGTAGCTGCTTGGTGCAAAAGTTATTGCGGTTTTGGGGCAGTATCTGCTTGGTGCAAAAGTCATTGCGGTTTTGGGTCAATATTTGCTTGGTGCAAAAGTCATTGCGGTTTTGGGGCAGTAGCTGCTTGGTACAAAAGTTATTGCGGTTTTGGGTCGATATTTGCTTGGTGCAAAAGTTATTGCGGTTTTGGGTCAGTATGTGCTTGGTGCAAAAGTCATTGCGGTTTTGCGGCAGTATTTGTTTGGTGCAAAAGTCATTGCGGTTTTGGTTCAATATGTGCTTGGTGCAAAAGATATTGCGGTTTTGGGGCAGTATCTGCTTGGTGCAAAAGTCATTGCGGTTTTGGGTCAGTATGTGCTTGGTGCAAAAGTTATTGCGGTTTTGGGGCAATATTTGCTTGGTGCAAAAGTCATTGCGGTTTTGGGTCAGTATGTGCTTGGTGCAAAAGTTATTGCGGTTTTGGGGCAGTATTTGCTTGGTGCAAAAGTCATTGCGGTTTTGGGTCAGTATGTGCTTGGTGCAAAAGTCATTGCGGTTTTGGGGCAGTATCTGCTTGGTGCAAAAGTCATTGCGGTTTTGGGTCAGTATGTGCTTGGTGCAAAAGTTATTGCGGTTTTGGGGCAGTATTTGCTTGGTGCATAAGTCATTGCGGTTTTGGGGCAGTATCTGCTTGGTGCAAAAGTTATTGCGGTTTTGGCTCAATATTTGATTGGTGCAAAAGTTATTGCGGTTTTGGCTCAATATGTGCTTGGTGCAAAAGTTATTGCGGTTTTGGGGCAGTATCTGCTTGGTGCAAAAGTCATTGCGGTTTTGGGTCAGTATGTGCTTGGTGCAAAAGTTATTGCGGTTTTGGGGCAGTATCTGCTTGGTGCAAAAGTCATTGCGGTTTTGGGTCAGTATGTGCTTGGTGCAAAATTTATTGCGGTTTTGGGGCAGTATTTGATTGGTGCAAAAGTCATTGCGGTTTTGGGTCAATATTTGCTTGGTGCAAAAGTCATTGCGGTTTTGGGGCAGTAGCTGCTTGGTGCAAAAGTTATTGCGGTTTTGGGGCAGTATCTGCTTGGTGCAAAAGTCATTGCGGTTTTGGGTCAGTATGTGCTTGGTGCAAAAGTCATTGCGGTTTTGGGGCAGTATTTGATTGGTGCAAAAGTCATTGCGGTTTTGGGTCAATATTTGCTTGGTGCAAAAGTCATTGCGGTTTTGGGTCAGTATGTGCTTGGTGCAAAAGTTATTGCGGTTTTGGGGCAGTATTTGCTTGGTGCAAAAGTCATTGCGGTTTTGGGTCAGTATGTGCTTGGTGCAAAAGTTATTGCGGTTTTGGGGCAGTATTTGCTTGGTGCAAAAGTCATTGCGGTTTTGGGTCAGTATGTGCTTGGTGCAAAAGTTATTGCGGTTTTGGGGCAGTATTTGCTTGGTGCAAAAGTCATTGCGGTTTTGGGTCAGTATGTGCTTGGTGCAAAAGTCATTGCGGTTTTGGGGCAGTATTTGCTTGGTGCAAAAGTTATTGCGGTTTTGGCTCAATATTTGATTGGTCCAAAAGTTATTGCGGTTTTGGGTCAGTATGTGCTTGGTGCAAAAGTTATTGCGGTTTTGGGGCAGTATTTGCTTGGTCCATAAGTCATTGCGGTTTTGGGTCAATATTTGCTTGGTGCAAAAGTCATTGTGGTTTTGGCTCAATATTTGGTTAGTGCAAAAGTTATTGCAGTTCTGGTTCAGTATGTGGTTGGTGCAAAAGTTATTGCAGTTTCAGAGCAATGGGGTTTCGGGTCAGTATGTGCTTGGTGCAAAAGTCATTGCGGTTTTGGGTCAGTATGTGCTTGGTGCAAAAGTTATTGCGGTTTTGGGGCAGTATCTGCTTGGTGCAAAAGTCATTGCGGTTTTGGGTCAGTATGTGCTTGGTGCAAAATTTATTGCGGTTTTGGGGCAGTATTTGATTGGTGCAAAAGTCATTGCGGTTTTGGGTCAATATTTGCTTGGTGCAAAAGTCATTGCGGTTTTGGGGCAGTAGCTGCTTGGTGCAAAAGTTATTGCGGTTTTGGGTCCATATTTGCTTGGTGCAAAAGTTATTGCGGTTTTGGGGCAGTAGCTGCTTGGTGCAAAAGTTATTGCGGTTTTGGTTCAATATGTGCTTGGTGCAAAAGTTATTGCGGTTTTGGGGCAGTATCTGCTTGGTGCAAAAGTCATTGCGGTTTTGGGTCAGTATGTGCTTGGTGCAAAAGTTATTGCGGTTTTGGGGCAGTATTTGCTTGGTGCAAAAGTCATTGCGTTTTTGGGTCAGTATGTGCTTGGTGCAAAAGTCATTGCGGTTTTGGGTCAGTATGTGCTTGGTGCAAAAGTCATTGCGGTTTTGGGTCAATATTTGCTTGGTGCAAAAGTTATTGCGGTTTTGGCTCAATATTTGATTGGTGCAAAAGTCATTGCGGTTTTGGGGCAGTATCTGCTTGGTGCAAAAGTCATTGCGGTTTTGGGTCAGTATGTGCTTGGTGCAAAAGTCATTGCGGTTTTGGGGCAGTATTTGTTTGGTGCAAAAGTCGTTGTGGTTTTGGGTCAATATTTGCTTGGTGCAAAAGTCATTGTGGTTTTGGCTCAATATTTGATTGGTGCAAAAGTTATTGCGGTTTTGGCTCAATATGTGCTTGGTGCAAAAGTTATTGCGGTTTTGGGGCAGTATCTGCTTGGTGCAAAAGTCATTGCGGTTTTGGGTCAGTATGTGCTTGGTGCAAAATTTATTGCGGTTTTGGGGCAGTATTTGATTGGTGCAAAAGTCATTGCGGTTTTGGGTCAATATTTGCTTGGTGCAAAAGTCATTGCGGTTTTGGGGCAGTAGCTGCTTGGTGCAAAAGTCATTGCGGTTTTGGGTCAGTATGTGCTTGGTGCAAAAGTTATTGCGGTTTTGGGGCAGTATTTGCTTGGTGCAAAAGTCATTGCGGTTTTGGGTCAGTATGTGCTTGGTGCAAAAGTTATTGCGGTTTTGGGGCAGTATCTGCTTGGTGCAAAAGTTATTGCGGGTTTGGCTCAATATTTGATTGGTGCAAAAGTTATTGCGGTTTTGGCTCAATATGTGCTTGGTGCAAAAGTTATTGCGGTTTTGGGGCAGTATCTGCTTGGTGCAAAAGTCATTGCGGTTTTGGGTCAGTATGTGCTTGGTGCAAAAGTCATTGCGGTTTTGGGGCAGTATTTGCTTGGTGCAAAAGTTATTGCGGTTTTGGGTCAGTATGTGCTTGGTGCAAAAGTTATTGTGGTTTTGGGGCAGTATCTGCTTGGTGCAAAAGTCATTGCGGTTTTGGGTCAGTATGTGCTTGGTGCAAAATTTATTGCGGTTTTGGGGCAGTATTTGATTGGTGCAAAAGTCATTGCGGTTTTGGGTCAATATTTGCTTGGTGCAAAAGTCATTGCGGTTTTGGGGCAGTAGCTGTTTGGTGCAAAAGTTATTGAGGTTTTGGGTCCATATTTGCTTGGTGCAAAAGTTATTGCGGTTTTGGGTCCATATTTGCTTGGTGCAAAAGTTATTGCGGTTTTGGGGCAGTAGCTGCTTGGTGCAAAAGTTATTGCGGTTTTGGCTCAATATTTGCTTGGTGCATAAGTCATTGCGGTTTGGGTTCAATATGTGCTTGGTGCAAAAGTTATTGCGGTTTTGGGGCAGTATCTGCTTGGTGCAAAAGTCATTGCGGTTTTGGGTCAGTATGTGCTTGGTGCAAAAGTCATTGCGGTTTTGGGTCAGTATGTGCTTGGTGCAAAAGTCATTGCGGTTTTGGGTCAGTATGTGCTTGGTGCAAAAGTCATTGCGGTTTTGGGTCAATATTTGCTTGGTGCAAAAGTTATTGCGGTTTTGGCTCAATATTTGTTTGGTGCAAAAGTCATTGCGGTTTTGGGGCAGTATCTGCTTGGTGCAAAAGTCATTGCGGTTTTGGGTCAGTATGTGCTTGGTGCAAAAGTTATTGCGGTTTTGGCTCAATATTTGATTGGTGCAAAAGTCATTGCGGTTTTGGGGCAGTATCTGCTTGGTGCAAAAGTCATTGCGGTTTTGGGTCAGTATGTGCTTGGTGCAAAAGTTATTGCGGTTTTGGGGCAGTATTTGCTTGGTGCATAAGTCATTGCGGTTTTGGGTCAGTATGTGCTTGGTGCAAAAGTCATTGCGGTTTTGGGGCAGTATTTGTTTGGTGCAAAAGTCGTTGCGGTTTTGGGTCAATATTTGCTTGGTGCAAAAGTCATTGTGGTTTTGGCTCAATATTTGGTTGGTGCAAAAGTTATTGCAGTTCTGGTTCAGTATGTGGTTGGTGCAAAAGTTATTGCAGTTTCAGAGCAATGGGGTTTCGGGTCAGTATGTGCTTGGTGCAAAAGTCATTGCGGTTTTGAGTCAGTATGTGCTTGGTGCAAAAGTTATTGCGGTTTTGGGGCAGTATCTGCTTGGTGCAAAAGTTATTGCGGTTTTGGCTCAATATGTGCTTGGTGCAAAAGTTATTGCGGTTTTGGGGCAGTATCTGCTTGGTGCAAAAGTCATTGCGGTTTTGGGTCAGTATGTGCTGGGTGCAAAAGTTATTGCGGTTTTGGGGCAGTATTTGATTGGTGCAAAAGTCATTGCGGTTTTGGGTCAATATTTGCTTGGTGCAAAAGTCATTGCGGTTTTGGGGCAGTAGCTGCTTGGTGCAAAAGTTATTGCGGTTTTGGGGCAGTATCTGCTTGGTGCAAAAGTCATTGCGGTTTTGGGGCAGTATCTGCTTGGTGCAAAATTTATTGCGGTTTTGGGGCAGTAGCTGCTTGGTGCAAAATTTATTGCGGTTTTGGGTCAGTATGTGCTTGGTGCAAAAGTCATTGCGGTTTTGGGTCAGTATGTGCTTGGTGCAAAAGTTATTGCGGTTTTGGGGCAGTATGTGCTTGGTGCAAAAGTCATTGCGGTTTTGGGTCAGTATGTGCTTGGTGCAAAAGTTATTGCGGTTTTGGCTCAATATTTGATTGGTCCAAAAGTTATTGCGGTTTTGGGTCAGTATGTGCTTGGTGCAAAAGTTATTGCGGTTTTGGGGCAGTATTTGCTTGGTGCATAAGTCATTGCGGTTTTGGGTCAGTATGTGCTTGGTGCAAAAGTCATTGCGGTTTTGGGGCAGTATTTGTTTGGTGCAAAAGTCGTTGCGGTTTTGGGTCAATATTTGCTTGGTGCAAAAGTCATTGTGGTTTTGGCTCAATATTTGGTTGGTGCAAAGGTTATTGCAGTTCTGGTTCAGTATGTGGTTGGTGCAAAAGTTATTGCAGTTTCAGAGCAATGGGGTTTCAGGTCAGTATCTGCTTGGTGCAAAAGTTATTGCGATTTTGGAGCAACAGGGCTTAGGTTTGATATTTGCTTGGTGCAAAAGTTATTGCGGTTTTGGCTCAGTATGTGCTTGGTGCAAAAGTTATTGCGGTTTTGGGGCAGTAGCTGCTTGGTGCAAAAGTTATTGCGGTTTTGGGGCAGTATCTGCTTGGTGCAAAAGTCATTGCGGTTTTGGGTCAGTATGTGCTTGGTGCAAAAGTTATTGCGGTTTTGGGGCAGTATCTGCTTGGTGCAAAAGTCATTGCTGTTGTGGGTCAGTATTTGCTTGGTGCAAAAGTTATTGCGGTTATGGGTCAGTATGTGCTTGGTGCAAAAGTTATTGCGGTTTTGGGGCAGTATCTGCTTGGTGCAAAAGTCATTGCGGTTTTGGGTCAGTATGTGCTTGGTGCAAAATTTATTGCGGTTTTGGGGCAGTATTTGATTGGTGCAAAAGTCATTGCGGTTTTGGGGCAGTAGCTGCTTGGTGCAAAAGTTATTGCGGTTTTGGGTCCATATTTGCTTGGTGCAAAAGTTATTGCGGTTTTGGGGCAGTAGCTGCTTGGTGCAAAAGTTATTGCGGTTTTGGCTCAATATTTGCTTTGTGCATAAGTCATTGCGGTTTTGGTTCAATATGTGCTTGGTGCAAAAGTTATTGCGGTTTTGGGGCAGTATGTGCTTGGTGCAAAAGTCATTGCGGTTTTGGGGCAGTATTTGATTGGTGCAAAAGTCATTGCGGTTTTGGGTCAATATGTGCTTGGTGCAAAAGTCATTGCGGTTTTGGGTCAGTATGTGCTTGGTGCAAAAGTCATTGCGGTTTTGGGTCAATATGTGCTTGGTGCAAAAGTCATTGCGGTTTTGGGTCAGTATGTGCTTGGTGCAAAAGTTATTGCGGTTTTGGGGCAGTATTTGCTTGGTGCAAAAGTCATTGCGGTTTTGGGTCAGTATGTGCTTGGTGCAAAAGTCATTGCGGTTTTGGGTCAGTATGTGCTTGGTGCAAAAGTTATTGCGGTTTTGGGGCAGTATTTGCTTGGTGCAAAAGTCAGTGTGGTTTTGGCTCAATATTTGGTTGGTGCAAAAGTTATTGCAGTTCTGATTCAGTATGTGGTTGGTGCAAAAGTTATTGCAGTTTCAGAGCAATGGGGTTTCGGGTCAGTATGTGCTTGGTGCAAAAGTCATTGCGGTTTTGGGTCAGTATGTGCTTGGTGCAAAAGTTATTGCGGTTTTGGGGCAGTATCTGCTTGGTGCAAAAGTTATTGCGGTTTTGGCTCAATATTTGATTGGTGCAAAAGTTATTGCGGTTTTGGCTCAATATGTGCTTGGTGCAAAAGTTATTGCGGTTTTGGGGCAGTATCTGCTTGGTGCAAAAGTCATTGCGGTTTTGGGTCAGTATGTGCTTGGTGCAAAATTTATTGCGGTTTTGGGGCAGTATTTGATTGGTGCAAAAGTCATTGCGGTTTTGGCTCAATATTTGGTTGGTGCAAAGGTTATTGCAGTTCTGGTTCAGTATGTGGTTGGTGCAAAAGTTATTGCAGTTTCAGAGCAATGGGGTTTCAGGTCAGTATCTGCTTGGTGCAAAAGTTATTGCGATTTTGGAGCAACAGGGCTTAGGTTTGATATTTGCTTGGTGCAAAAGTTATTGCGGTTTTGGCTCAGTATGTGCTTGGTGCAAAAGTTATTGCGGTTTTGGGGCAGTAGCTGCTTGGTGCAAAAGTTATTGCGGTTTTGGGGCAGTAGCTGCTTGGTGCAAAAGTCATTGCGGTTTTGGGGCAGTATGTGCTTGGTGCAAAAGTCATTGCGGTTTTGGGGCAGTATGTGCTTGGTGCAAAATTTATTGCGGTTTTGGGGCAGTATTTGATTGGTGCAAAAGTCATTGCGGTTTTGGTTCAATATTTGCTTGGTGCAAAAGTCATTGCGGTTTTGGGGCAGTAGCTGCTTGGTACAAAAGTTATTGCGGTTTTGGGGCAGTAGCTGCTTGGTACAAAAGTTATTGCGGTTTTGGGTCGATATTTGCTTGGTGCAAAAGTTATTGCGGTTTTGGGTCGATATTTGCTTGGTGCAAAAGTCATTGCGGTTTTGGGGCAGTATTTGTTTGGTGCAAAAGTCATTGCGGTTTTGGGTCAGTATGTGCTTGGTGCAAAAGTCATTGCGGTTTTGGGTCAATATTTGCTTGGTGCAAAAGTTATTGCGGTTTTGGGCCAGTATCTGCTTGGTGCAAAAGTCATTGCGGTTTTGGGTCAGTATGTGCTTGGTGCAAAAGTTATTGCGGTTTTGGGGCAGTATTTGCTTGGTGCAAAAGTCATTGCGGTTTTGGGTCAGTATGTGCTTGGTGCAAAAGTCATTGCGGTTTTGGGGCAGTATGTGCTTGGTGCAAAAGTTATTGCGGTTTTGGGGCAGTATTTGATTGGTGCAAAAGTCATTGCGGTTTTGGGGCAGTATTTGTTTGGTGCAAAAGTCGTTGCGGTTTTGGGTCAATATTTGCTTGGTGCAAAAGTCATTGTGGTTTTGGCTCAATATTTGGTTGGTGCAAAAGTTATTGCAGTTCTGGTTCAGTATGTGCTTGGTGCAAAAGTCATTGCAGTTCTGGTTCAGTATGTGCTTGGTGCAAAAGTCATTGCGGTTTTGGGTCAGTATGTGCTTGGTGCAAAAGTTATTGCGGTTTTGGGGCAGTATCTGCTTGGTGCAAAAGTTATTGCGGTTTTGGCTCAATATTTGATTGGTGCAAAAGTTATTGCGGTTTTGGCTCAATATGTGCTTGGTGCAAAAGTTATTGCGGTTTTGGGGCAGTATCTGCTTGGTGCAAAAGTCATTGCGGTTTTGGGTCAGTATGTGCTTGGTGCAAAAGTTATTGCGGTTTTGGGGCAGTATCTGCTTGGTGCAAAAGTCATTGCGGTTTTGGGTCAGTATGTGCTTGGTGCAAAATTTATTGCGGTTTTGGGGCAGTATTTGATTGGTGCAAAAGTCATTGCGGTTTTGGGTCAATATTTGCTTGGTGCAAAAGTCATTGCGGTTTTGGGGCAGTATCTGCTTGGTGCAAAAGTCATTGCGGTTTTGGGTCAGTATGTGCTTGGTGCAAAAGTTATTGCGGTTTTGGGGCAGTATTTGCTTGGTGCAAAAGTCATTGCGGTTTTGGGTCAGTATGTGCTTGGTGCAAAAGTCATTGCGGTTTTGGGGCAGTATTTGCTTGGTGCAAAAGTTATTGCGGTTTTGGGTCAGTATGTGCTTGGTGCAAAAGTTATTGCGGTTTTGGGGCAGTATCTGCTTGGTGCAAAAGTCATTGCGGTTTTGGGTCAGTATGTGCTTGGTGCAAAATTTATTGCGGTTTTGGGGCAGTATTTGATTGGTGCAAAAGTCATTGCGGTTTTGGGTCAATATTTGCTTGGTGCAAAAGTCATTGCGGTTTTGGGGCAGTAGCTGCTTGGTGCAAAAGTTATTGCGGTTTTGGGTCCATATTTGCTTGGTGCAAAAGTTATTGCGGTTTTGGGGCAGTAGCTGCTTGGTGCAAAAGTTATTGCGGTTTTGGCTCAATATTTGCTTGGTGCATAAGTCATTGCGGTTTTGGTTCCATATGTGCTTGGTGCAAAAGTTATTGCGGTTTTGGAGCAGTATCTGCTTGGTGCAAAAGTCATTGCGGTTTTGGGTCAGTATGTGCTTGGTGCAAAAGTTATTGCGGTTTTGGGGCAGTATTTGCTTGGTGCAAAAGTCATTGCGGTTTTGGGTCAGTATGTGCTTGGTGCAAAAGTCATTGCGGTTTTGGGGCAGTATTTGCTTGGTGCAAAAGTTATTGCGGTTTTGGGTCGATATTTGCTTGGTGCAAAAGTCATTGCGGTTTTGGGGCAGTATTTGTTTGGTGCAAAAGTCATTGCGGTTTTGGGTCAGTATGTGCTTGGTGCAAAAGTTATTGCGGTTTTGGGCCAGTATCTGCTTGGTGCAAAAGTCATTGCGGTTTTGGGTCAGTATGTGCTTGGTGCAAAAGTTATTGCGGTTTTGGGGCAGTATTTGCTTGGTGCAAAAGTCATTGCGGTTTTGGGTCAGTATGTGCTTGGTGCAAAAGTCATTGCGGTTTTGGGGCAGTATCTGCTTGGTGCAAAAGTCATTGCGGTTTTGGCTCAATATTTGGTTGGTGCAAAAGTCATTGTGGTTTTGGCTCAATATTTGGTTGGTGCAAAAGTTATTGCAGTTCTGGTTCAGTATGTGGTTGGTGCAAAAGTTATTGCAGTTTCAGAGCAATGGGGTTTCGGGTCAGTATCTGCTTGGTGCAAAAGTCATTGCGGTTTTGGGTCAGTATGTGCTTGGTGCAAAAGTCATTGCGGTTTTGGGTCAATATTTGCTTGGTGCAAAAGTTATAGCGGTTTTGGGGCAGTATCTGCTTGGTGCAAAAGTCATTGCGGTTTTGGGGCAGTATCTGCTTGGTGCAAAAGTCATTGCGGTTTTGGGTCAGTATGTGCTTGGTGCAAAAGTTATTGCGGTTTTGGGGCAGTATTTGCTTGGTGCATAAGTCATTGCGGTTTTGGGTCAGTATGTGCTTGGTGCAAAAGTCATTGCGGTTTTGGGGCAGTATTTGTTTGGTGCAAAAGTCGTTGCGGTTTTGGGTCAATATTTGCTTGGTGCAAAAGTCATTGTGGTTTTGGCTCAATATTTGGTTGGTGCAAAAGTTATTGCAGTTCTGGTTCAGTATGTGGTTGGTGCAAAAATTATTGCAGTTTCAGAGCAATGGGGTTTCGGGTCAGTATGTGCTTGGTGCAAAAGTCATTGCGGTTTTGGGGCAGTATTTGATTGGTGCAAAAGTTATTGCGGTTTTGGGGCAGTATCTGCTTGGTGCAAAAGTCATTGCGGTTTTGGGTCAGTATGTGCTTGGTGCAAAAGTTATTGCGGTTTTGTGGCAGTATTTGCTTGGTGCAAAAGTCATTGCGGTTTTGGGTCAGTATGTGCTTGGTGCAAAAGTCATTGCGGTTTTGGGGCAGTATCTGCTTGGTGCAAAAGTCATTGCGGTTTTGGGTCAGTATGTGCTTGGTGCAAAAGTTATTGCGGTTTTGGGGCAGTATTTGCTTGGTGCAAAAGTCATTGCGGTTTTGGGGCAGTATTTGCTTGGTGCAAAAGTCGTTGCGGTTTTGGCTCAATATTTGGTTGGTGCAAAAGTTATTGCAGTTCTGATTCAGTATGTGCTTGGTGCAAAAGTCATTGCGGTTTTGGGTCAGTATGTGCTTGGTGCAAAAGTTATTGCGGTTTTGGGGCAGTATCTGCTTGGTGCAAAAGTTATTGCGGTTTTGGCTCAATATTTGATTGGTGCAAAAGTTATTGCGGTTTTGGCTCAATATGTGCTTGGTGCAAAAGTTATTGCGGTTTTGGGGCAGTATCTGCTTGGTGCAAAAGTCATTGCGGTTTTGGGTCAGTATGTGCTTGGTGCAAAAGTCATTGCGGTTTTGGGGCAGTATTTGATTGGTGCAAAAGTCATTGCGGTTTTGGGTCAATATTTGCTTGGTGCAAAAGTCATTGCGGTTTTGGGTCAGTATGTGCTTGGTGCAAAAGTTATTGCGGTTTTGGGTCAGTATGTGCTTGGTGCAAAAGTTATTGCGGTTTTGGGGCATTATCTGCTTGGTGCAAAAGTCATTGCGGTTTTGGGTCAGTATGTGCTTGGTGCAAAATTTATTGCGGTTTTGGGGCAGTATTTGATTGGTGCAAAAGTCATTGCGGTTTTGGGTCAATATTTGCTTGGTGCAAAAGTCATTGCGGTTTTGGGGCAGTAGCTGCTTGGTGCAAAAGTTATTGCGGTTTTGGGTCCATATTTGCTTGGTGCAAAAGTTATTGCGGTTTTGGGGCAGTAGCTGCTTGGTGCAAAAGTTATTGCGGTTTTGGCTCAATATTTGCTTCGTGCATAAGTCATTGCGGTTTTGGTTCCATATGTGCTTGGTGCAAAAGTTATTGCGGTTTTGGGGCAGTATCTGCTTGGTGCAAAAGTCATTGCGGTTTTGGGTCAGTATGTGCTTGGTGCAAAAGTTATTGCGGTTTTGGGGCAGTATTTGCTTGGTGCAAAAGTCATTGCGGTTTTGGGTCAGTATGTGCTTGGTGCAAAAGTTATTGCGGTTTTGGCTCAATATTTGATTGGTGCAAAAGTTATTGCGGTTTTGGCTCAATATGTGCTTGGTGCAAAAGTTATTGCGGTTTTGGGTCAGTATGTGCTTGGTGCAAAAGTTATTGCGGGTTTGGCTCAATATTTGATTGGTGCAAAAGTTATTGCGGTTTTGGCTCAATATGTGCTTGGTGCAAAAGTTATTGCGGTTTTGGGTCAGTATGTGCTTGGTGCAAAAGTCATTGCGGTTTTGGGTCAGTATGTGCTTGGTGCAAAAGTTATTGCGGTTTTGGGGCAGTATCTGCTTGGTGCAAAAGTCATTGCGGTTTTGGGTCAGTATGTGCTTGGTGCAAAAGTCATTGCGGTTTTGGGGCAGTATTTGCTTGGTGCAAAAGTTATTGCGGTTTTGGGTCAGTATGTGCTTGGTGCAAAAGTTATTGCGGTTATGGGTCAGTATCTGCTTGGTGCAAAAGTCATTGCGGTTTTGGGTCAGTATGTGCTTGGTGCAAAATTTATTGCGGTTTTGGGGCAGTATTTGATTGGTGCAAAAGTCATTGCGGTTTTGGGTCAATATTTGCTTGGTGCAAAAGTCATTGCGGTTTTGGGGCAGTAGCTGCTTGGTGCAAAAGTTATTGCGGTTTTGGGTCCATATTTGCTTGGTGCAAAAGTTATTGCGGTTTTGGGGCAGTAGCTGCTTGGTGCAAAAGTTATTGCGGTTTTGGCTCAATATTTGCTTGGTGCATAAGTCATTGCGGTTTTGGTTCAATATGTGCTTGGTGCAAAAGTTATTGCGGTTTTGGGGCAGTATCTGCTTGGTGCAAAAGTCATTGCGGTTTTGGGTCAGTATGTGCTTGGTGCAAAAGTCATTGCGGTTTTGGGGCAGTATTTGATTGGTGCAAAAGTCATTGCGGTTTTGGGTCAATATTTGCTTGGTGCAAAAGTCATTGCGGTTTTGGGTCGATATTTGCTTGGTACAAAAGTTATTGCGGTTTTGGGGCAGTATTTGCTTGGTGCAAAAGTTATTGCGGTTTTGGGTCGATATTTGCTTGGTGCAAAAGTCATTGCGGTTTTGGGGCAGTATTTGTTTGGTGCAAAAGTCATTGCGGTTTTGGGTCAGTATGTGCTTGGTGCAAAAGTTATTGCGGTTTTGGGCCAGTATCTGCTTGGTGCAAAAGTCATTGCGGTTTTGGGTCAGTATGTGCTTGGTGCAAAAGTTATTGCGGTTTTGGGGCAGTATTTGCTTGGTGCAAAAGTCATTGCGGTTTTGGGTCAGTATGTGCTTGGTGCAAAAGTCATTGCGGTTTTGGGGCAGTATCTGCTTGGTGCAAAAGTCATTGCGGTTTTGGCTCAATATTTGGTTGGTGCAAAAGTCATTGTGGTTTTGGCTCAATATTTGGTTGGTGCAAAAGTTATTGCAGTTCTGGCTCAGTATGTGGTTGGTGCAAAAGTTATTGCAGTTTCAGAGCAATGGGGTTTCGGGTCAGTATCTGCTTGGTGCAAAAGTCATTGCGGTTTTGGGTCAGTATGTGCTTGGTGCAAAAGTCATTGCGGTTTTGGGTCAATATTTGCTTGGTGCAAAAGTTATAGCGGTTTTGGCTCAATATTTGATTGGTGCAAAAGTCATTGCGGTTTTGGGGCAGTATCTGCTTGGTGCAAAAGTCATTGCGGTTTTGGGTCAGTATGTGCTTGGTGCAAAAGTTATTGCGGTTTTGGGGCAGTATTTGCTTGGTGCATAAGTCATTGCGGTTTTGGGTCAGTATGTGCTTGGTGCAAAAGTCATTGCGGTTTTGGGGCAGTATTTGTTTGGTGCAAAAGTCGTTGCGGTTTTGGGTCAATATTTGCTTGGTGCAAAAGTCATTGTGGTTTTGGCTCAATATTTGGTTGGTGCAAAAGTTATTGCAGTTCTGGTTCAGTATGTGGTTGGTGCAAAAGTTATTGCAGTTTCAGAGCAATGGGGTTTCGGGTCAGTATGTGCTTGGTGCAAAAGTCATTGCGGTTTTGGGTCAGTATGTGCTTGGTGCAAAAGTTATTGCGGTTTTGGGGCAGTATCTGCTTGGTGCAAAAGTTATTGCGGTTTTGGCTCAATATTTGATTGGTGCAAAAGTTATTGCGGTTTTGGGTCAGTATGTGCTTGGTGCAAAAGTTATTGCGGTTTTGGGGCAGTATTTGCTTGGTGCATAAGTCATTGCGGTTTTGGGTCAGTATGTGCTTGGTGCAAAAGTCATTGCGGTTTTGGGTCAATATTTGCTTGGTGCAAAAGTCATTGTGGTTTTGGCTCAATATTTGGTTGGTGCAAAGGTTATTGCAGTTCTGGTTCAGTATGTGGTTGGTGCAAAAGTTATTGCAGTTTCAGAGCAATGGGGTTTCAGGTCAGTATCTGCTTGGTGCAAAAGTTATTGCGATTTTGGAGCAACAGGGCTTAGGTTTGATATTTGCTTGGTGCAAAAGTTATTGCGGTTTTGGCTCAGTATGTGCTTGGTGCAAAAGTTATTGCGGTTTTGGGGCAGTAGCTGCTTGGTGCAAAAGTTATTGCGGTTTTGGGGCAGTATTTGCTTGGTGCAAAAGTCATTGCGGTTTTGGGGCAGTATGTGCTTGGTGCAAAATTTATTGCGGTTTTGGGGCAGTATTTGATTGGTGCAAAAGTCATTGCGGTTTTGGTTCAATATTTGCTTGGTACAAAAGTTATTGCGGTTTTGGGTCGATATTTGCTTGGTACAAAAGTTATTGCGGTTTTGGGTCGATATTTGCTTGGTGCAAAAGTTATTGCGGTTTTGGGTCGATATTTGCTTGGTGCAAAAGTCATTGCGGTTTTGGGGCAGTATTTGTTTGGTGCAAAAGTCATTGCGGTTTTGGGTCAGTATGTGCTTGGTGCAAAAGTTATTGCGGTTTTGGGGCAGTATCTGCTTGGTGCAAAAGTCATTGCGGTTTTGGGTCAGTATGTGCTTGGTGCAAAAGTTATTGCGGTTTTGGGGCAGTATCTGCTTGGTGCAAAAGTCATTGCTGTTTTGGGTCAGTATTTGCTTGGTGCAAAAGTTATTGCGGTTATGGGTCAGTATGTGCTTGGTGCAAAAGTTATTGCGGTTTTGGGGCAGTATCTGCTTGGTGCAAAAGTCATTGCGGTTTTGGGTCAGTATGTGCTTGGTGCAAAATTTATTGCGGTTTTGGGGCAGTATTTGATTGGTGCAAAAGTCATTGCGGTTTTGGGTCAGTATGTGCTTGGTGCAAAAGTCATTGCGGTTTTGGGGCAGTAGCTGCTTGGTGTAAAAGTTATTGCGGTTTTGGGTCCATATTTGCTTGGTGCAAAAGTTATTGCGGTTTTGGGGCAGTAGCTGCTTGGTGCAAAAGTTATTGCGGTTTTGGCTCAATATTTGCTTTGTGCATAAGTCATTGCGGTTTTGGTTCAATATGTGCTTGGTGCAAAAGTTATTGCGGTTTTGGGTCAGTATGTGCTTGGTGCAAAAGTCATTGCGGTTTTGGGGCAGTATTTGATTGGTGCAAAAGTCATTGCGGTTTTGGGTCAATATGTGCTTGGTGCAAAAGTCATTGCGGTTTTGGGTCAGTATGTGCTTGGTGCAAAAGTCATTGCGGTTTTGGGTCAATATTTGCTTGGTGCAAAAGTTATTGCGGTTTTGGGCCAGTATCTGCTTGGTGCAAAAGTCATTGCGGTTTTGGGTCAGTATGTGCTTGGTGCAAAAGTTATTGCGGTTTTGGGGCAGTATTTGCTTGGTGCAAAAGTCATTGCGGTTTTGGGTCAGTATGTGCTTGGTGCAAAAGTCATTGCGGTTTTGGGGCAGTATCTGCTTGGTGCAAAAGTCATTGCGGTTTTGGGTCAGTATGTGCTTGGTGCAAAAGTTATTGCGGTTTTGGGGCAGTATTTGCTTGGTGCAAAAGTCATTGCGGTTTTGGGGCAGTATTTGCTTGGTGCAAAAGTCGTTGCGGTTTTGGGTCAATATTTGCTTGGTGCAAAAGTCAGTGTGGTTTTGGCTCAATATTTGGTTGGTGCAAAAGTTATTGCAGTTCTGATTCAGTATGTGCTTGGTGCAAAAGTCATTGCGGTTTTGGGTCAGTATGTGCTTGGTGCAAAAGTTATTGCGGTTTTGGGGCAGTATCTGCTTGGTGCAAAAGTTATTGCGGTTTTGGCTCAATATTTGATTGGTGCAAAAGTTATTGCGGTTTTGGCTCAATATGTGCTTGGTGCAAAAGTTATTGCGGTTTTGGGGCAGTATCTGCTTGGTGCAAAAGTCATTGCGGTTTTGGGTCAGTATGTGCTTGGTGCAAAATTTATTGCGGTTTTGGGGCAGTATTTGATTGGTGCAAAAGTCATTGCGGTTTTGGGTCAATATTTGCTTGGTGCAAAAGTCATTGCGGTTTTGGGGCAGTAGCTGCTTGGTGCAAAAGTCATTGCGGTTTTGGGTCAGTATGTGCTTGGTGCAAAAGTCATTGCGGTTTTGGGGCAGTATTTGATTGGTGCAAAAGTCATTGCGGTTTTGGGTCAGTATGTGCTTGGTGCAAAAGTTATTGCGGTTTTGGGTCAGTATGTGCTTGGTGCAAAAGTTATTGCGGTTTTGGGGCATTATCTGCTTGGTGCAAAAGTCATTGCGGTTTTGGGTCAGTATGTGCTTGGTGCAAAATTTATTGCGATTTTGGGGCAGTATTTGATTGGTGCAAAAGTCATTGCGGTTTTGGGTCAATATTTGCTTGGTGCAAAAGTCATTGCGGTTCTGGGGCAGTAGCTGCTTGGTGCAAAAGTTATTGCGGTTTTGGGTCCATATTTGCTTGGTGCAAAAGTTATTGCGGTTTTGGGGCAGTAGCTGCTTGGTGCAAAAGTTATTGCGGTTTTGGCTCAATATTTGCTTCGTGCATAAGTCATTGCGGTTTTGGTTCCATATGTGCTTGGTGCAAAAGTTATTGCGGTTTTGGGGCAGTATCTGCTTGGTGCAAAAGTCATTGCGGTTTTGGGTCAGTATGTGCTTGGTGCAAAAGTTATTGCGGTTTTGGGGCAGTATTTGCTTGGTGCAAAAGTCATTGCGGTTTTGGGTCAGTATGTGCTTGGTGCAAAAGTTATTGCGGTTTTGGGGCAGTATCTGCTTGGTGCAAAAGTTATTGCGGGTTTGGCTCAATATTTGATTGGTGCAAAAGTTATTGCGGTTTTGGCTCAATATGTGCTTGGTGCAAAAGTTATTGCGGTTTTGGGTCAGTATGTGCTTGGTGCAAAAGTTATTGCGGTTTTGGGGCAGTATCTGCTTGGTGCAAAAGTCATTGTGGTTTTGGGTCAGTATGTGCTTGGTGCAAAAGTCATTGCGGTTTTGGGGCAGTATTTGCTTGGTGCAAAAGTTATTGCGGTTTTGGGTCAGTATGTGCTTGGTGCAAAAGTTATTGCGGTTTTGGGGCAGTATCTGCTTGGTGCAAAAGTCATTGCGGTTTTGGGTCAGTATGTGCTTGGTGCAAAATTTATTGCGGTTTTGGGGCAGTATTTGATTGGTGCAAAAGTCATTGCGGTTTTGGGTCAATATTTGCTTGGTGCAAAAGTCATTGCGGTTTTGGGGCAGTAGCTGCTTGGTGCAAAAGTTATTGCGGTTTTGGCTCAATATTTGCTTGGTGCATAAGTCATTGCGGTTTTGGTTCCATATGTGCTTGGTGCAAAAGTTATTGCGGTTTTGGGGCAGTATCTGCTTGGTGCAAAAGTCATTGCGGTTTTGGGTCAGTATGTGCTTGGTGCAAAAGTCATTGCGGTTTTGGGGCAGTATTTGCTTGGTGCAAAAGTCATTGCGGTTTTGGGTCAGTATGTGCTTGGTGCAAAAGTCATTGCGGTTTTGGGGCAGTATTTGATTGGTGCAAAAGTCATTGCGGTTTTGGGTCAATATTTGCTTGGTGCAAAAGTCATTGCGGTTTTGGGTCAATATTTGCTTGGTGCAAAAGTCATTGCGGTTTTGGGGCAGTAGCTGCTTGGTGCAAAAGTTATTGCGGTTTTGGCTCAATATTTGCTTGGTGCATAAGTCATTGCGGTTTTGGTTCCATATGTGCTTGGTGCAAAAGTTATTGCGGTTTTGGGGCAGTATCTGCTTGGTGCAAAAGTCATTGCGGTTTTGGGTCAGTATGTGCTTGGTGCAAAAGTCATTGCGGTTTTGGGGCAGTATTTGCTTGGTGCAAAAGTCATTGCGGTTTTGGGTCAGTATGTGCTTGGTGCAAAAGTCATTGCGGTTTTGGGGCAGTATTTGATTGGTGCAAAAGTCATTGCGGTTTTGGGTCAATATTTGCTTGGTGCAAAAGTCATTGCGGTTTTGGGTCGATATTTGCTTGGTACAAAAGTTATTGCGGTTTTGGGGCAGTATTTGCTTGGTGCAAAAGTTATTGCGGTTTTGGGTCGATATTTGCTTGGTGCAAAAGTCATTGCGGTTTTGGGGCAGTATTTGTTTGGTGCAAAAGTCATTGCGGTTTTGGGTCAGTATGTGCTTGGTGCAAAAGTTATTGCGGTTTTGGGCCAGTATCTGCTTGGTGCAAAAGTCATTGCGGTTTTGGGTCAGTATGTGCTTGGTGCAAAAGTTATTGCGGTTTTGGGGCAGTATTTGCTTGGTGCAAAAGTCATTGCGGTTTTGGGTCAGTATGTGCTTGGTGCAAAAGTCATTGCGGTTTTGGGGCAGTATCTGCTTGGTGCAAAAGTCATTGCGGTTTTGGCTCAATATTTGGTTGGTGCAAAAGTCATTGTGGTTTTGGCTCAATATTTGGTTGGTGCAAAAGTTATTGCAGTTCTGGTTCAGTATGTGGTTGGTGCAAAAGTTATTGCAGTTTCAGAGCAATGGGGTTTCGGGTCAGTATCTGCTTGGTGCAAAAGTCATTGCGGTTTTGGGTCAGTATGTGCTTGGTGCAAAAGTCATTGCGGTTTTGGGTCAATATTTGCTTGGTGCAAAAGTTATAGCGGTTTTGGCTCAATATTTGATTGGTGCAAAAGTCATTGCGGTTTTGGGGCAGTATCTGCTTGGTGCAAAAGTCATTGCGGTTTTGGGTCAGTATGTGCTTGGTGCAAAAGTTATTGCGGTTTTGGGGCAGTATTTGCTTGGTGCATAAGTCATTGCGGTTTTGGGTCAGTATGTGCTTGGTGCAAAAGTCATTGCGGTTTTGGGGCAGTATTTGGTGCAAAAGTCGTTGCGGTTTTGGGTCAATATTTGCTTGGTGCAAAAGTCATTGTGGTTTTGGCTCAATATTTGGTTGGTGCAAAAGTTATTGCAGTTCTGGTTCAGTATGTGGTTGGTGCAAAAGTTATTGCAGTTTCAGAGCAATGGGGTTTCGGGTCAGTATGTGCTTGGTGCAAAAGTCATTGCGGTTTTGGGTCAGTATGTGCTTGGTGCAAAAGTTATTGCGGTTTTGGGGCAGTATCTGCTTGGTGCAAAAGTTATTGCGGTTTTGGCTCAATATTTGATTGGTGCAAAAGTCATTGCGGTTTTGGCTCAATATTTGCTTCGTGCATAAGTCATTGCGGTTTTGGTTCCATATGTGCTTGGTGCAAAAGTTATTGCGGTTTTGGGGCAGTATCTGCTTGGTGCAAAAGTCATTGCGGTTTTGGGTCAGTATGTGCTTGGTGCAAAAGTTATTGCGGTTTTGGGGCAGTATTTGCTTGGTGCAAAAGTCATTGCGGTTTTGGGTCAGTATGTGCTTGGTGCAAAAGTTATTGCGGTTTTGGGGCAGTATCTGCTTGGTGCAAAAGTTATTGCGGGTTTGGCTCAATATTTGATTGGTGCAAAAGTTATTGCGGTTTTGGCTCAATATGTGCTTGGTGCAAAAGTTATTGCGGTTTTGGGTCAGTATGTGCTTGGTGCAAAAGTCATTGCGGTTTTGGGTCAGTATGTGCTTGGTGCAAAAGTTATTGCGGTTTTGGGGCAGTATCTGCTTGGTGCAAAAGTCATTGCGGTTTTGGGTCAGTATGTGCTTGGTGCAAAAGTCATTGTGGTTTTGGGGCAGTATTTGCTTGGTGCAAAAGTTATTGCGGTTTTGGGTCAGTATGTGCTTGGTGCAAAAGTTATTGCGGTTTTGGGGCAGTATCTGCTTGGTGCAAAAGTCATTGCGGTTTTGGGTCAGTATGTGCTTGGTGCAAAATTTATTGCGGTTTTGGGGCAGTATTTGATTGGTGCAAAAGTCATTGCGGTTTTGGGTCAATATTTGCTTGGTGCAAAAGTCATTGCGGTTTTTGGGCAGTAGCTGCTTGGTGCAAAAGTTATTGCGGTTTTGGGTCCATATTTGCTTGGTGCAAAAGTTATTGCGGTTTTGGGGCAGTAGCTGCTTGGTGCAAAAGTTATTGCGGTTTTGGCTCAATATTTGCTTGGTGCATAAGTCATTGCGGTTTTGGTTCAATATGTGCTTGGTGCAAAAGTCATTGCGGTTTTGGGTCAGTATCTGCTTGGTGCAAAAGTCATTGCGGTTTTGGGTCAGTATGTGCTTGGTGCAAAAGTTATTGCGGTTTTGGGGCAGTATTTGCTTGGTGCAAAAGTCATTGCGGTTTTGGGTCAGTATGTGCTTGGTGCAAAAGTCATTGCGGTTTTGGGGCAGTATTTGATTGGTGCAAAAGTTATTGCGGTTTTGGGGCAGTATTTGCTTGGTGCATAAGTCATTGCGGTTTTGGTTCAATATGTGCTTGGTGCAAAAGTCATTGCGGTTTTGGGGCAGTATCTGCTTGGTGCAAAAGTCATTGCGGTTTTGGGTCAGTATGTGCTTGGTGCAAAAGTTATTGCGGTTTTGGGGCAGTATTTGCTTGGTGCAAAAGTCATTGCGGTTTTGGGTCAGTATGTGCTTGGTGCAAAAGTCATTGCGGTTTTGGGGCAGTATTTGATTGGTGCAAAAGTTATTGCGGTTTTGGCTCAATATTTGCTTGGTGCATAAGTCATTGCGGTTTTGGTTCAATATGTGCTTGGTGCAAAAGTCATTGCGGTTTTGGGTCAGTATCTGCTTGGTGCAAAAGTCATTGCGGTTTTGGGTCAGTATGTGCTTGGTGCAAAAGTTATTGCGGTTTTGGGGCAGTATTTGCTTGGTGCAAAAGTCATTGCGGTTTTGGGTCAATATTTGCTTGGTGCAAAAGTCATTGCGGTTTTGGGTCGATATTTGCTTGGTGCAAAAGTTATTGCGGTTTTGGGGCAGTATTTGCTTGGTGCAAAAGTTATTGCGGTTTTGGGTCGATATTTGCTTGGTGCAAAAGTCATTGCGGTTTTGGGGCAGTATTTGTTTGGTGCA
This sequence comes from Columba livia, assembly GCF_036013475.1. Taxonomy (NCBI): domain Eukaryota; kingdom Metazoa; phylum Chordata; class Aves; order Columbiformes; family Columbidae; genus Columba; species Columba livia. The sequence goes on along the minus strand of NC_088603.1, from coordinate 162,789,903 downwards.
AAAGTCATTGCGGTTTTGGGTCAGTATGTGCTTGGTGCAAAAGTTATTGCGGTTTTGGGGCAGTATTTGCTTGGTGCAAAAGACATTGCGGTTTTGGGTCAGTATGTGCTTGGTGCAAAAGTCATTGCGGTTTTGGGGCAGTATCTGCTTGGTGCAAAAGTCATTGCGGTTTTGGCTCAATATTTGGTTGGTGCAAAAGTCATTGTGGTTTTGGCTCAATATTTGGTTGGTGCAAAAGTTATTGCAGTTCTGGTTCAGTATGTGGTTGGTGCAAAAGTTATTGCAGTTTCAGAGCAATGGGGTTTCGGGTCAGTATCTGCTTGGTGCAAAAGTCATTGCGGTTTTGGGTCAGTATGTGCTTGGTGCAAAAGTCATTGCGGTTTTGGGTCAATATTTGCTTGGTGCAAAAGTTATAGCGGTTTTGGCTCAATATTTGATTGGTGCAAAAGTCATTGCGGTTTTGGGGCAGTATCTGCTTGGTGCAAAAGTCATTGCGGTTTTGGGTCAGTATGTGCTTGGTGCAAAAGTTATTGCGGTTTTGGGGCAGTATTTGCTTGGTGCATAAGTCATTGCGGTTTTGGGTCAGTATATGCTTGGTGCAAAAGTCATTGCGGTTTTGGGGCAGTATTTGTTTGGTGCAAAAGTCGTTGCGGTTTTGGGTCAATATTTGCTTGGTGCAAAAGTCATTGTGGTTTTGGCTCAATATTTGGTTGGTGCAAAAGTTATTGCAGTTCTGGTTCAGTATGTGGTTGGTGCAAAAGTTATTGCAGTTTCAGAGCAATGGGGTTTCGGGTCAGTATGTGCTTGGTGCAAAAGTCATTGCGGTTTTGGGTCAGTATGTGCTTGGTGCAAAAGTTATTGCGGTTTTGGGGCAGTATCTGCTTGGTGCAAAAGTTATTGCGGTTTTGGCTCAATATTTGATTGGTGCAAAAGTTATTGCGGTTTTGGCTCAATATGTGCTTGGTGCAAAAGTTATTGCGGTTTTGGGGCAGTATCTGCTTGGTGCAAAAGTCATTGCGGTTTTGGGTCAGTATGTGCTTGGTGCAAAAGTCATTGCGGTTTTGGGGCAGTATCTGCTTGGTGGAAAAGTCATTGCGGTTTTGGGTCAGTATGTGCTTGGTGCAAAATTTATTGCGGTTTTGGGTCAGTATGTGCTTGGTGCAAAAGTCATTGCGGTTTTGGGTCAGTATGTGCTTGGTGCAAAAGTTATTGCGGTTTTGGGGCAGTATGTGCTTGGTGCAAAAGTCATTGCGGTTTTGGGTCAGTATGTGCTTGGCGCAAAAGTCATTGCGGTTTTGGGGCAGTATTTGCTTGGTGCAAAAGTTATTGCGGTTTTGGCTCAATATTTGATTGGTCCAAAAGTTATTGCGGTTTTGGGTCAGTATGTGCTTGGTGCAAAAGTTATTGCGGTTTTGGGGCAGTATTTGCTTGGTGCATAAGTCATTGCGGTTTTGGGTCAGTATGTGCTTGGTGCAAAAGTCATTGCGGTTTTGGGTCAATATTTGCTTGGTGCAAAAGTCATTGTGGTTTTGGCTCAATATTTGGTTGGTGCAAAGGTTATTGCAGTTCTGGTTCAGTATGTGGTTGGTGGAAAAGTTATTGCAGTTTCAGAGCAATGGGGTTTCAGGTCAGTATCTGCTTGGTGCAAAAGTTATTGCGGTTTTGGCTCAGTATGTGCTTGGTGCAAAAGTTATTGCGGTTTTGGGGCAGTATGTGCTTGGTGCAAAAGTTATTGCGGTTTTGGGGCATTATCTGCTTGGTGCAAAAGTCATTGCGGTTTTGGGTCAGTATGTGCTTGGTGCAAAATTTATTGCGATTTTGGGGCAGTATTTGATTGGTGCAAAAGTCATTGCGGTTTTGGGTCAATATTTGCTTGGTGCAAAAGTCATTGCGGTTTTGGGGCAGTAGCTGCTTGGTGCAAAAGTTATTGCGGTTTTGGGTCCATATTTGCTTGGTGCAAAAGTTATTGCGGTTTTGGGGCAGTAGCTGCTTGGTGCAAAAGTTATTGCGGTTTTGGCTCAATATTTGCTTGGTGCATAAGTCATTGCGGTTTTGGTTCCATATGTGCTTGGTGCAAAAGTTATTGCGGTTTTGGGGCAGTATCTGCTTGGTGCAAAAGTTATTGCGGGTTTGGCTCAATATTTGATTGGTGCAAAAGTTATTGCGGTTTTGGCTCAATATGTGCTTGGTGCAAAAGTTATTGCGGTTTTGGGTCAGTATGTGCTTGGTGCAAAAGTCATTGTGGTTTTGGGTCAGTATGTGCTTGGTGCAAAAGTTATTGCGGTTTTGGGGCAGTATCTGCTTGGTGCAAAAGTCATTGCGGTTTTGGGTCAGTATGTGCTTGGTGCAAAAGTCATTGCGGTTTTGGGGCAGTATTTGCTTGGTGCAAAAGTTATTGCGGTTTTGGGTCAGTATGTGCTTGGTGCAAAAGTTATTGCGGTTTTGGGGCAGTATCTGCTTGGTGCAAAAGTCATTGCGGTTTTGGGTCAGTATGTGCTTGGTGCAAAATTTATTGCGGTTTTGGGGCAGTATTTGATTGGTGCAAAAGTCATTGCGGTTTTGGGTCAATATTTGCTTGGTGCAAAAGTCGTTGCGGTTTTGGGGCAGTAGCTGCTTGGTGCAAAAGTTATTGCGGTTTTGGGTCCATATTTGCTTGGTGCAAAAGTTATTGCGGTTTTGGGGCAGTAGCTGCTTGGTGCAAAAGTTATTGCGGTTTTGGCTCAATATTTGCTTGGTGCATAAGTCATTGCGGTTTTGGTTCAATATGTGCTTGGTGCAAAAGTTATTGCGGTTTTGGGGCAGTATCTGCTTGGTGCAAAAGTCATTGCGGTTTTGGGTCAGTATGTGCTTGGTGCAAAATTATTGCGGTTTTGGGGCAGTATTTGCTTGGTGCAAAAGTCATTGCGGTTTTGGGTCAGTATGTGCTTGGTGCAAAAGTCATTGCGGTTTTGGGGCAGTATTTGATTGGTGCAAAAGTCATTGCGGTTTTGGGTCAATATTTGCTTGGTGCAAAAGTCATTGCGGTTTTGGGTCGATATTTGCTTGGTACAAAAGTTATTGCGGTTTTGGGGCAGTATTTGCTTGGTGCAAAAGTTATTGCGGTTTTGGGTCGATATTTGCTTGGTGCAAAAGTCATTGCGGTTTTGGGGCAGTATTTGTTTGGTGCGAAATTCATTGCGGTTTTGGGTCAGTATGTTCTTGGTGCAAAAGTTATTGCGGTTTTGGGCCAGTATCTGCTTGGTGCAAAAGTTATTGCGGTTTTGGGTCGATATTTGCTTGGTGCAAAAGTCATTGCGGTTTTGGGGCAGTATTTGTTTGGTGCAAAAGTCATTGCGGTTTTGGGTCAGTATGTGCTTGGTGCAAAAGTTATTGCGGTTTTGGGCCAGTATCTGCTTGGTGCAAAAGTCATTGCGGTTTTGGGTCAGTATGTGCTTGGTGCAAAAGTTATTGCGGTTTTGGGGCAGTATTTGCTTGGTGCAAAAGTCATTGCGGTTTTGGGTCAGTATGTGCTTGGTGCAAAAGTCATTGCGGTTTTGGGGCAGTATCTGCTTGGTGCAAAAGTCATTGCGGTTTTGGCTCAATATTTGGTTGGTGCAAAAGTCATTGTGGTTTTGGCTCAATATTTGGTTGGTGCAAAAGTTATTGCAGTTCTGGTTCAGTATGTGGTTGGTGCAAAAGTTATTGCAGTTTCAGAGCAATGGGGTTTCGGGTCAGTATGTGCTTGGTGCAAAAGTCATTGCGGTTTTGGGTCAGTATGTGCTTGGTGCAAAAGTCATTGCGGTTTTGGGTCAATATTTGCTTGGTGCAAAAGCTATAGCGGTTTTGGCTCAATATTTGATTGGTGCACAAGTCATTGCGGTTTTGGGGCAGTATCTGCTTGGTGCAAAAGTCATTGCGGTTTTGGGTCAGTATGTGCTTGGTGCAAAAGTTATTGCGGTTTTGGGGCAGTATTTGCTTGGTGCATAAGTCATTGCGGTTTTGGGTCAGTATGTGCTTGGTGCAAAAGTCATTGCGGTTTTGGGGCAGTATTTGTTTGGTGCAAAAGTCGTTGCGGTTTTGGCTCAATATTTGATTGGTGCAAAAGTCATTGCGGTTTTGGGGCAGTATCTGCTTGGTGCAAAAGTTATTGCAGTTCTGGTTCAGTATGTGGTTGGTGCAAAAGTTATTGCAGTTTCAGAGCAATGGGGTTTCGGGTCAGTATGTGCTTGGTGCAAAAGTCATTGCGGTTTTGGGTCAGTATGTGCTTGGTGCAAAAGTTATTGCGGTTTTGGGGCAGTATCTGCTTGGTGCAAAAGTTATTGCGGTTTTGGCTCAATATTTGATTGGTGCAAAAGTTATTGCGGTTTTGGCTCAATATGTGCTTGGTGCAAAAGTTATTGCGGTTTTGGGGCAGTATCTGCTTGGTGCAAAAGTCATTGCGGTTTTGGGTCAGTATGTACTTGGTGCAAAAGTTATTGCGGTTTTGGGGCAGTATTTGCCTGGTGCAAAAGTCATTGCGGTTTTGGGTCAGTATGTGCTTGGTGCAAAAGTCATTGCGGTTTTGTGGCAGTATCTGCTTGGTGCAAAAGTCATTGCGGTTTTGGGTCAGTATGTGCTTGGTGCAAAAGTTATTGCGGTTTTGGGGCAGTATTTGCTTGGTGCAAAAGTCATTGCGGTTTTGGGGCAGTATTTGCTTGGTGCAAAAGTCGTTGCGGTTTTGGGTCAATATTTGCTTGGTGCAAAAGTCAGTGTGGTTTTGGCTCAATATTTGGTTGGTGCAAAAGTTATTGCAGTTCTGGTTCAGTATGTGCTTGGTGCAAAAGTCATTGCGGTTTTGGGTCAGTATGTGCTTGGTGCAAAAGTTATTGCGGTTTTGGGGCAGTATCTGCTTGGTGCAAAAGTTATTGCGGTTTTGGCTCAATATTTGATTGGTGCAAAAGTTATTGCGGTTTTGGCTCAATATGTGCTTGGTGCAAAAGTTATTGCGGTTTTGGGGCAGTATTTGCTTGGTGCAAAAGTCATTGCGGTTTTGGGTCAGTATGTGCTTGGTGCAAAAGTCATTGCGGTTTTGGGGCAGTATTTGATTGGTGCAAAAGTCATTGCGGTTTTGGGTCAATATTTGCTTGGTGCAAAAGTCATTGCGGTTTTGGGGCAGTAGCTGCTTGGTGCAAAAGTTATTGCGGTTTTGGGGCAGTATCTGCTTGGTGCAAAAGTCATTGCGGTTTTGGGTCAGTATGTGCTTGGTGCAAAAGTTATTGCGGTTTTGGGGCAGTATTTGCTTGGTGCAAAAGTTATTGCGGTTTTGGGTCAGTATGTGCTTGGTGCAAAAGTTATTGCGGTTTTGGGGCAGTATCTGCTTGGTGCAAAAGTTATTGCGGTTTTGGCTCAATATTTGATTGGTGCAAAAGTTATTGCGGTTTTGGCTCAATATGTGCTTGGTGCAAAAGTTATTGCGGTTTTGGGGCAGTATCTGCTTGGTGCAAAAGTCATTGCGGTTTTGGGTCAGTATGTGCTTGGTGCAAAATTTATTGCGGTTTTGGGTCAGTATGTGCTTGGTGCAAAATTTATTGCGATTTTGGGGCAGTATTTGATTGGTGCAAAAGTCATTGCGGTTTTGGGTCAATATTTGCTTGGTGCAAAAGTCATTGCGGTTTTGGGGCAGTAGCTGCTTGGTGCAAAAGTTATTGCGGTTTTGGGTCCATATTTGCTTGGTGCAAAAGTTATTGCGGTTTTGGGGCAGTAGCTGCTTGGTGCAAAAGTTATTGCGGTTTTGGCTCAATATTTGCTTCGTGCATAAGTCATTGCGGTTTTGGTTCCATATGTGCTTGGTGCAAAAGTTATTGCGGTTTTGGGGCAGTATCTGCTTGGTGCAAAAGTCATTGCGGTTTTGGGTCAGTATGTGCTTGGTGCAAAAGTTATTGCGGTTTTGGGGCAGTATTTGCTTGGTGCAAAAGTCATTGCGGTTTTGGGTCAGTATGTGCTTGGTGCAAAAGTTATTGCGGTTTTGGGGCAGTATCTGCTTGGTGCAAAAGTTATTGCGGGTTTGGCTCAATATTTGATTGGTGCAAAAGTTATTGCGGTTTTGGCTCAATATGTGCTTGGTGCAAAAGTTATTGCGGTTTTGGGTCAGTATGTGCTTGGTGCAAAAGTCATTGCGGTTTTGGGTCAGTATGTGCTTGGTGCAAAAGTTATTGCGGTTTTGGGGCAGTATCTGCTTGGTGCAAAAGTCATTGCGGTTTTGGGTCAGTATGTGCTTGGTGCAAAAGTCATTGCGGTTTTGGGGCAGTATGTGCTTGGTGCAAAAGTTATTGCGGTTTTGGGTCAGTATGTGCTTGGTGCAAAAGTTATTGCGGTTTTGGGGCAGTATCTGCTTGGTGCAAAAGTCATTGCGGTTTTGGGTCAGTATGTGCTTGGTGCAAAATTTATTGCGGTTTTGGGGCAGTATTTGATTGGTGCAAAAGTCATTGCGGTTTTGGGTCAATATTTGCTTGGTGCAAAAGTCATTGCGGTTTTGGGGCAGTAGCTGCTTGGTGCAAAAGTTATTGCGGTTTTGGGTCCATATTTGCTTGGTGCAAAAGTTATTGCGGTTTTGGGGCAGTAGCTGCTTGGTGCAAAAGTTATTGCGGTTTTGGCTCAATATTTGCTTGGTGCATAAGTCATTGCGGTTTTGGTTCAATATGTGCTTGGTGCAAAAGTTATTGCGGTTTTGGGGCAGTATCTGCTTGGTGCAAAAGTCATTGCGGTTTTGGGGCAGTATGTGCTTGGTGCAAAAGTTATTGCGGTTTTGGGGCATTATCTGCTTGGTGCAAAAGTCATTGCGGTTTTGGGTCAGTATGTGCTTGGTGCAAAAGTCATTGCGGTTTTGGGGCAGTATTTGATTGGTGCAAAAGTCATTGCGGTTTTGGGTCAATATTTGCTTGGTGCAAAAGTCATTGCGGTTTTGGGTCGATATTTGCTTGGTACAAAAGTTATTGCGGTTTTGGGGCAGTATTTGCTTGGTGCAAAAGTTATTGCGGTTTTGGGTCGATATTTGCTTGGTGCAAAAGTCATTGCGGTTTTGGGGCAGTATTTGTTTGGTGCAAAAGTCATTGCGGTTTTGGGTCAGTATGTGCTTGGTGCAAAAGTTATTGCGGTTTTGGGCCAGTATCTGCTTGGTGCAAAAGTCATTGCGGTTTTGGGTCAGTATGCGCTTGGTGCAAAAGTTATTGCGGTTTTGGGGCAGTATTTGCTTGGTGCAAAAGTCATTGCGGTTTTGGGTCAGTATGTGCTTGGTGCAAAAGTCATTGCGGTTTTGGGGCAGTATCTGCTTGGTGCAAAAGTCATTGCGGTTTTGGCTCAATATTTGGTTGGTGCAAAAGTCATTGTGGTTTTGGCTCAATATTTGGTTGGTGCAAAAGTTATTGCAGTTCTGGTTCAGTATGTGGTTGGTGCAAAAGTTATTGCAGTTTCAGAGCAATGGGGTTTCGGGTCAGTATCTGCTTGGTGCAAAAGTCATTGCGGTTTTGGGTCATTATGTGCTTGGTGCAAAAATTATTGCGGTTTTGGGGCAGTATTTGCTTGGTGCAAAACTCATTGCTGTTTTGGGTCAGTATGTGCTTGGTGCAAAAGTTATTGCGGTTTTGGGGCAGTATTTGCTTGGTGCAAAAGTCATTGCGGTTTTGGGGCAGTATCTGCTTGGTGCAAAAGTCATTGCGGTTTTGGCTCAATATTTGGTTGGTGCAAAAGTCATTGTGGTTTTGGCTTAATATTTGCTTGGTGCAAAAGTTATTGCGGTTTTGGCTCAGTATGTGCTTGGTGCAAAAGTTATTGCACTTTTGGGGCAGTAGCTGTTTGGTGCAAAAGTTATTGCAGTTTTGGCTCAATATTTGCTTGGTGCAAAAACTATTGCAGTTCTGGTTCAGTATCTTGGTGCAAAAGTTATTGCAGTTTCAGAGCAATGGGGTTTTGGGTCAGTATCTGCTTGGTGCAAAAGTTATTGCGGTTTTGGAGCAACAGGATTTAGGTTCGATATTTGCTTGGTGCAAAAGTCATTGCGGTTTTGGCTCAATATTTGCTTGGTGCAAAAACTATTGCAGTTCTGGTTCAGTATCTTGGTGCAAAAGTTATTGCAGTTTCAGAGCAATGGGGTTTTGGGTCAGTATCTGCTTGGTGCAAAAGTTATTGCGGTTTTGGGGCAGTAGCTGCTTGGTGCAAAAGTCATTGCGGTTTTGGCTCAATATTTGCTTGGTGCAAAAGTTATTGCGGTTTTGGGGCAGTATGTGCTTGGTGCAAAAGTCATTGCGGTTTTGGGTCAGTATGTGCTTGGTGCAAAAGTTATTGTGGTTTTGGGGCAGTATCTGCTTGGTGCAAAAGTCATTGCGGTTTTGGGTCAGTATGTGCTTGGTGCAAAAGTTATTGCGGTTTTGGGGCAGTATCTGCTTGGTGCAAAAGTCATTGCGGTTTTGGGTCAGTATGTGCTTGGTGCAAAATTTATTGCGGTTTTGGGGCAGTATTTGATTGGTGCAAAAGTCATTGCGGTTTTGGGTCAATATTTGCTTGGTGCAAAAGTCATTGCGGTTTTGGGGCAGTAGCTGCTTGGTGCAAAAGTCATTGCGGTTTTGGCTCAATATTTGCTTGGTGCAAAAGTTATTGCGGTTTTGGGGCAGTAGCTGCTTGGTGCAAAAGTTATTGCGGTTTTGGCTCAATATTTGCTTCGTGCATAAGTCATTGCGGTTTTGGTTCCATATGTGCTTGGTGCAAAAGTTATTGCGGTTTTGGGGCAGTATCTGCTTGGTGCAAAAGTTATTGCGGTTTTGGGGCAGTATCTGCTTGGTGCAAAAGTTATTGCGGGTTTGGCTCAATATTTGATTGGTGCAAAAGTTATTGCGGTTTTGGCTCAATATGTGCTTGGTGCAAAAGTTATTGCGGTTTTGGGTCAGTATGTGCTTGGTGCAAAAGTCATTGCGGTTTTGGGTCAGTATGTGCTTGGTGCAAAAGTTATTGCGGTTTTGGGGCAGTATCTGCTTGGTGCAAAAGTTATTGCGGTTTTGGCTCAATATGTGCTTGGTGCAAAAGTTATTGCGGTTTTGGGGCAGTATCTGCTTGGTGCAAAAGTCATTGCGGTTTTGGGTCAGTATGTGCTTGGTGCAAAAGTCATTGCGGTTTTGGGGCAGTATTTGCTTGGTGCAAAAGTTATTGCGGTTTTGGGTCAGTATGTGCTTGGTGCAAAAGTTATTGCGGTTTTGGGGCAGTATCTGCTTGGTGCAAAAGTCATTGCGGTTTTGGGTCAGTATGTGCTTGGTGCAAAATTTATTGCGGTTTTGGGGCAGTATTTGATTGGTGCAAAAGTCATTGCGGTTTTGGGTCAATATTTGCTTGGTGCAAAAGTCATTGCGGTTTTGGGGCAGTAGCTGCTTGGTGCAAAAGTTATTGCGGTTTTGGGTCCATATTTGCTTGGTGCAAAAGTTATTGCGGTTTTGGGGCAGTAGCTGCTTGGTGCAAAAGTTATTGCGGTTTTGGCTCAATATTTGCTTGGTGCAAAAGTTATTGCGGTTATGGGTCAGTATGTGCTTGGTGCAAAAGTTATTGCGGTTTTGGGGCAGTATCTGCTTGGTGCAAAAGTTATTGCGGTTTTGGGTCAGTATGTGCTTGGTGCAAAAGTCATTGCGGTTTTGGGGCAGTATTTGCTTGGTGCAAAAGTTATTGTGGTTTTGGCTCAATATTTGATTGGTCCAAAAGTTATTGCGGTTTTGGGTCAGTATGTGCTTGGTGCAAAAGTTATTGCGGTTTTGGGGCAGTATTTGCTTGGTGCATAAGTCATTGCGGTTTTGGGTCAGTATGTGCTTGGTGCAAAAGTCATTGCGGTTTTGGGGCAGTATTTGTTTGGTGCAAAAGTCGTTGCGGTTTTGGGTCAATATTTGCTTGGTGCAAAAGTCATTGTGGTTTTGGCTCAATATTTGATTGGTGCAAAGGTTATTGCAGTTCTGGTTCAGTATGTGGTTGGTGCAAAAGTTATTGCAGTTTCAGAGCAATGGGGTTTCAGGTCAGTATCTGCTTGGTGCAAAAGTTATTGCGATTTTGGAGCAACAGGGCTTAGGTTTGATATTTGCTTGGTGCAAAAGTTATTGCGGTTTTGGCTCAGTATGTGCTTGGTGCAAAAGTTATTGCGGTTTTGGGGCAGTAGCTGCTTGGTGCAAAAGTTATTGCGGTTTTGGGTCAGTATGTGCTTGGTGCAAAATTTATTGCGGTTTTGGGGCAGTATTTGATTGGTGCAAAAGTCATTGCGGTTTTGGGTCAATATTTGCTTGGTGCAAAAGTCATTGCGGTTTTGGGGCAGTAGCTGCTTGGTACAAAAGTTATTGCGGTTTTGGGTCGATATTTGCTTGGTGCAAAAGTTATTGCGGTTTTGGGTCAGTATGTGCTTGGTGCAAAAGTCATTGCGGTTTTGGGGCAGTATTTGTTTGGTGCAAAAGTCATTGCAGTTTTGGTTCAATATGTGCTTGGTGCAAAAGATATTGCGGTTTTGGGGCAGTATCTGCTTGGTGCAAAAGTCATTGCGGTTTTGGGTCAGTATGTGCTTGGTGCAAAAGTTATTGCGGTTTTGGGGCAGTATTTGCTTGGTGCAAAAGTCATTGCGGTTTTGGTTCAGTATGTGCTTGGTGCAAAAGTTATTGCGGTTTTGGGCCAGTATCTGCTTGGTGCAAAAGTCATTGCGGTTTTGGGTCAGTATGTGCTTGGTGCAAAAGTTATTGCGGTTTTGGGGCAGTATTTGCTTGGTGCAAAAGTCATTGCGGTTTTGGGTCAGTATGTGCTTGGTGCAAAAGTTATTGCGGTTTTGGCTCAATATTTGATTGGTGCAAAAGTTATTGCGGTTTTGGGGCAGTATCTGCTTGGTGCAAAAGTCATTGCGGTTTTGGGTCAGTATGTGCTTGGTGCAAAAGTCATTGCGGTTTTGGGGCAGTATTTGTTTGGTGCAAAAGTCGTTGCGGTTTTGGGTCAATATTTGCTTGGTGCAAAAGTCATTGTGGTTTTGGCTCAATATTTGGTTGGTGCAAAAGTTATTGCAGTTCTGGTTCAGTATGTTGTTGGTGCAAAAGTTATTGCAGTTTCAGAGCAATGGGGTTTCGGGTCAGTATGTGCTTGGTGCAAAAGTTATTGCGGTTTTGGGGCAGTATCTGCTTGGTGCAAAAGTTATTGCGGTTTTGGCTCAATATTTGATTGGTGCAAAAGTTATTGCGGTTTTGGCTCAATATGTGCTTGGTGCAAAAGTTATTGCGGTTTTGGGGCAGTATCTGCTTGGTGCAAAAGTCATTGCGGTTTTGGGTCAGTATGTGCTTGGTGCAAAAGTTATTGCGGTTTTGGGGCAGTATCTGCTTGGTGCAAAAGTCATTGCGGTTTTGGGTCAGTATGTGCTTGGTGCAAAATTTATTGCGGTTTTGGGGCAGTATTTGATTGGTGCAAAAGTCATTGCGGTTTTGGGTCAATATTTGCTTGGTGCAAAAGTCATTGCGGTTTTGGGGCAGTAGCTGCTTGGTGCAAAAGTTATTGCGGTTTTGGGGCAGTATCTGCTTGGTGCAAAAGTCATTGCGGTTTTGGGGCAGTAGCTGCTTGGTGCAAAAGTTATTGCGGTTTTGGGTCCATATTTGCTTGGTGCAAAAGTCATTGCGGTTTTGGGTCAGTATGTGCTTGGTGCAAAAGTTATTGCGGTTTTGGGGCAGTATTTGCTTGGTGCAAAAGTCATTGCGGTTTTGGGGCAGTATTTGATTGGTGCAAAAGTCATTGCGGTTTTGGGTCAATATTTGCTTGGTGCAAAAGTTATTGCGGTTTTGGCTCAATATTTGATTGGTCCAAAAGTTATTGCGGTTTTGGGTCAGTATGTGCTTGGTGCAAAAGTCATTGCGGTTTTGGGGCAGTATTTGATTGGTGCAAAAGTCATTGCGGTTTTGGGTCAATATTTGCTTGGTGCAAAAGTTATTGCAGTTCTGGTTCAGTATGTGGTTGGTGCAAAAGTTATTGCAGTTTCAGAGCAATGGGGTTTCAGGTCAGTATCTGATTGATGCAAAAGTTATTGCGGTTTTGGGGCAGTAGCTGCTTGGTGCAAAAGTCATTGCGGTTTTGGCTCAATATTTGCTTGGTGCAAAAGTCATTGCGGTTTTGGGTCAGTATGTGCTTGGTGCAAAAGTCATTGCGGTTTTGGGTCAGTATGTGCTTGGTGCAAAAGTTATTGCGGTTTTGGGGCAGTAGCTGCTTGGTGCAAAAGTCATTGCGGTTTTGGCTCAATATTTGCTTGGTGCAAAAGTCATTGCGGTTTTGGGGCAGTATCTGCTTGGTGCAAAAGTCATTGCGGTTTTGGGGCAGTATTTGATTGGTGCAAAAGTCATTGCGGTTTTGGGTCAGTATTTGCTTGGTGCAAAAGTCATTGCGGTTTTGGGGCAGTTGCTGCTTGGTGCAAAAGTTATTGCGGTTTTGGGGCAGTATCTGCTTGGTGCAAAAGTCATTGCGGTTTTGGGTCAGTATGTGCTTGGTCCAAAATTTATCGCGGTTTTGGGGCAGTAGCTGCTTGGTGCAAAAGTCATTGCGGTTTTGGGTCAATATTTGCTTGGTGCAAAAGTCATTGCGGTTTTGGGTCAGTATGTGCTTGGTGCAAAAGTTATTGCGGTTTTGGGGCAGTATTTGCTTGGTGCAAAAGTCATTGCGGTTTTGGGTCAGTATGTGCTTGGTGCAAAAGTTATTGCGGTTTTGGGGCAGTATTTGCTTGGTGCATAAGTCATTGCGGTTTTGGGTCAGTATGTGCTTGGTGCAAAAGTCATTGCGGTTTTGGGGCAGTATTTGTTTGGTGCAAAAGTCGTTGCGGTTTTGGGTCAATATTTGCTTGGTGCAAAAGTCATTGTGGTTTTGGCTCAATATTTGGTTGGTGCAAAAGTTATTGCAGTTCTGGTTCAGTATGTGGTTGGTGCAAAAGTTATTGCAGTTTCAGAGCAATGGGGTTTCAGGTCAGTATCTGCTTGGTGCAAAAGTTATTGCGATTTTGGAGCAACAGGGCTTAGGTTTGATATTTGCTTGGTGCAAAAGTTATTGCGGTTTTGGGGCAGTAGCTGCTTGGTGCAAAAGTTATTGCGGTTTTGGGTCAGTATGTGCTTGGTGCAAAATTTATTGCGGTTTTGGGGCAGCATTTGATTGGTGCAAAAGTCATTGCGGTTTTGGGTCAATATTTGCTTGGTGCAAAAGTCATTGCGGTTTTGGGGCAGTAGCTGCTTGGTACAAAAGTTATTGCGGTTTTGGGTCAGTATGTGCTTGGTGCAAAAGTCATTGCGGTTTTGGGGCAGTATTTGTTTGGTGCAAAAGTCATTGCGGTTTTGGTTCAATATGTGCTTGGTGCAAAAGATATTGCGGTTTTGGGGCAGTATCTGCTTGGTGCAAAAGTCATTGCGGTTTCAGAGCAATGGGGTTTTGGTTCAGTATTTGCTCGCTGCGAAAGTTATTGCAGTTTTGGAGCAACAGGATTTAGGTTCGATATTTCCTTGGTGCAAAAGTCATTGCGGTTTTGGGGCAGTAGCTGCTTGGTGCAAAAGTTATTGCGGTTTTGGGGCAGTATTTGATTGGTGCAAAAGTTATTGCGGTTTTGGGTCCATATTTGCTTGGTGCAAAAGTTATTGCGGTTTTGGGGCAGTATCTGCTTGGTGCAAAAGTTATTGCGGTTTTGGGGCAGTATCTGCTTGGTGCAAAAGTTATTGCGGTTTTGGGGCAGTAGCTGCTTGGTGCAAAAGTGATTGCAGTTTTGGGTCAATATTTGGTTGGTGCAAAAGTTATTGCAGTTTCAGAGCAATGGGGTTTTGGTTCAATATTTGCTTGGTGCAAAAGTTATTGCGGTTTTGGGTCACTATTTGGTTGGTGCAAAAGTTGTTGCGGTTTCAGAGCAATGGGGTTTTGGGTCAATATTTGCTCGGTGCAAAAGTTATTGCGGTTTTGGAGCAACAGGGTTTCGGTTCAATATTTGCTTGGTGCAAAAGTCATTGCGGTTTTGGAGCGACAGGGTTTTGGGTCACTATTTGCTCGGTGCAAAAGTTGTTGCGGTTTCGGAGCAATGGGTTTGGTTCACTATTTGCTTGGTGCAAAAGTCATTGCGGTTCTGGGTCAATATTTGCCTGGTGCAATAATTTCCGAAAACTGTTGCCCTAACCAACACTGTCCTACAAAATGCTGTCTGAGAAAATACCGCCCTACAACATATTGTCCTAAAACTTCTTGTCCTTAAGGAACATCGTCCCTGGACAGTCTTGCCCGGACGGGTACGGTTCTGAAAGAGATTGTTCTAACCAAACGTCGTCCCGAGTTCCCTGCCCTGCATGTCGGTGCCGATGCTCTGCGTGCCGTTCTCTGGCCATGGGCAGCTTTCTGGCGGCGGGATGACCGGCTGCCGGCGCCGGGGCGATGGGGCCGGTGGGACAGAGCTCTCGGCGGCGATGGCACGGGGGTGGCGGTTTGGGCTGAAACGGGGCGATTTGGGTGCGCTGTCAGTGCCGCAGCGAGGGCGTGGGCGCCCGGCCGCGTGCCTGCTGACCCGCCCCGCGCCGGGCTCGGCGCCGCTGTCCCCGTGGCGACCTCTCCCCAGCCCTTAGCCCCCAATTTCTATGTTTTCTCCCCAGATCCTGCAGGCGGACGGCGGCACGTTCTGCGCGGGGGTGAACGCGGCCACGCTGGCCGTGATGGACGCCGGCATCCCCATGCGCGACTACGTGTGCGCCAGCACGGCGGGGCTGGCGGAGGACGCGGCGCTGGCCGACCTGAGCGTGCCCGAGGAGGCGGCGGGGGGGCCGGTGCTGGCGCTGGCGCTGCTGCCGGCGGGGGGGCAGCTGGCGCAGCTGCAGCTCAGCGCCCGGCTGCACCAGGAGCGGCTGCCGCGGGTGCTGGAGGCGGCGGGGGCCGCGTGCCGCGCGCTGCACGCCGTGCTGGACCGCGTGGTGCGGCAGCGGCTGCGGGAGGTGGCCGCGCTGCTGGGGGACTGAGGGGACGCGGTGATTTGGCAATAAAGAGCTGTGGGGCAAGCCGTGCGCCGCCGTGTGTGCCGTACACCGTGGAGCTCGCCCCGCCGTGCCGCGCTGGGCTGTGCCGTGTGCCATGTGTCGGGGTTTGAGTGCAAGATCGATAGGGGAAAAGGAGCTGGGGGTGCTGGGGACAGCAGGGTGACCATGAGCCAGCACTGGCCCTTGTGGCCAGGAAGGCAATGGGACCTGGGGTGGGTTAGAAGGGGGTGGTCAGTAGGTCAGAGAGGTTCTCCTGCCCCTCTGCTCTGCCCTGGGGAGACCACACCTGGAATATTGTGTCCAGCTGTGGCCCCTCAGTTCCAGCAGGACAGGGAACTGCTGGAGAGAGTCCAGCGCAGCCACCAAGATGCTGGAGGGAGTGGAGCATCTCCCGTGTGAGGAAAGGCTGAGGGAGCTGGGGCTCTGGAGCTGGACAAGAGGACACTGAGGGGGGACTCATTCCTGGGGATCAATATGGAAAGGGGCAGTGTCAGGAGGATGGAGCCAGGCTCTTCTGGTGACAACCAGGGACAGGACAAGGGGCAATGGGTGCAAACTGGAACACAGGAGGTTCCACTGCAAGAGGAGAAGCAACTTGTTGGGGTGAGGGTGGCAGAGCCTGGCCCAGGCTGCCCAGGGGGTTGTGGAGTCTCCTTCTGTGCAGACATTCCAACCCCCTGGACACCTTCCTGTGTCACCTCAGCTGGGTGTTCCTGCTCCATGGGGGGATTGCGCTGGATGAGCTTTGAGGGCCCTTCGCCCCCTGACATCCTTCTAACCCACCCCAGGTCCCATTGGCTTCCTGGCCACAAGGCCCAGTGCTGGCTCAGCCCACAGCACCCGCTGTTCCCACCTGGTCTCCCATCCAAGTACTGACCGGGCCCGACCCTGCTTAGCTTCCCACATCAGATGAGACCAGCTGTTCTCAGGGTGGTATGGCTGTATATATATTACATATATATATATATATATGTTCCCAAAGTATATCCTAACACTATCTGAGCTAAACCCTTTTTCAAGGGCAGAGCAGAGGGGCAGGAGAACCTCTCTGACCTACTGACCCCCCCTTCTAACCCACCCCAGGTCCCATTGGCTTCCTGGCCACAAGGGCCAGTGCTGGCTCATGGTCACCCTGCTGTCCCCAGCACCCACAGGTCCCTTTCCCTGCTCCAACAGCTCGTTCCCAGCCTACACTGGGACCTGGTTTTACAGACATAGACCTGGCTGTTCTTTCAAACGCTGTTACCCCAACCCCCCGCACTCGTGTTGTGTGTGTTGTCACCACTCTCCCGCGCGTATCTCATGGGCAGCGTTCAACCCGCTCATCCGCAACCCGCACCCAGCGTTCACACACCACACATACGGGGGTGATTTACCCACCTGAGGTGTCATTTGCACTCCTTACACTCCTAACACACCTGTTGCTGCGTGGCCCACCCAGGGCCCTTTGTCTGGGTGCCCGTGAGACACGTCTCTGGCTCTCAGGACAGTGCGGTTGGTCGGAATAATTAAGCTAACAAGAAAATTCACTATAAGACACCCTTGTTTTTACCAAAACCAGGACACCATGCCGTACGGCACGTGCCGTGTGCCATACGCCACGTGCTGTGTGCCGTACAGCACATGCCGTGTGCCGTACGCCACATGCTCCATACGCCACATGCCGTGTTCCGTACGCTATGTGCTGTGTTCCATACGCCACGTGCTGTGTGCCGTACGCCACGTGCTCCATACGCCACGTGCCACGTGCCATGTGCCATACGCCATGTGCTGCGTGCCGTACGCCACGTGCCCTGTGCCATACGCCACATGCCCTGTGCCGTACGCCACGTGCCACGTGCCATATGCCACGTGCCATATGCCACGTGCCGTACGCCATGTGCCGTGTTCCATACGCCACGTGCCATGTGCCGTACACCACGTGCCACGTGCCATACGCCATGTGCTGTGTGCCATACGCCACGTGCCATGTTCCATACGCCACGTGCCGTGTGCCGTACGCCATGTGCTGTGTGCCATACGCCACGTGCTGTGTTCCATATGCCACGTGCTCCATACACCACGTGCCCTGTGCCATACGCCGCGTGCCGTGTGCCATACGCCGTGTGCCGTATGCCATGTGCCCTGTGCCATACGCCACGTGCTGTGTGCCGTACGCCATGTGCCATGTGCCATACGCCACGTGCCGTGTGCCGTACGCCATGTGCTGTGTGCCATACGCCACGTGCTGTGTTCCATATGCCACGTGCTCCATACACCACGTGCCCTGTGCCATACGCCGCGTGCCGTGTGCCATACGCCGTGTGCCGTATGCCATGTGCCCTGTGCCATACGCCACGTGCTGTGTGCCGTACGCCATGTGCCATGTGCCATACGCCACGTGCCGTGTGCCATACGCCGTGTGCCGTACGCCACGTGCCCTGTGCCATAGGCCACGTGCCGTGTGCCACAGCGTCCCCGCCGTGGTTTAACCCAGGTGCGACCACGCAGCCACTCGCTCGCTGCCCGACGCGGAGGGGATGAGGAGGGAAGGGAGGAAGGGGGCTGGGATGAGCTCGGTTTAATAGCGTAACCAAGCGCTAACGGTGCCGGTTTTGGTGCAGACGCTGGACTCCTGGTGCACTGGAGCCCCTTCTGTGCCCAGCTTGCACGCTCGTGTTTGCACGAGAGCTCAGCCCACGCAGGAACGTTGGGGACACCGAGCTCTGCCCACGGGGGAGGGGCTGAGCACAACACACTTGCACACCCCCCATTGCACACCCCCCATTGCACATCCCGTTACACACCCCCCATTGCACATCCCCCATTGCACATCCCATTACAAACCCCCCATTGCACACCCCCCATTGCACATTCCGTTACACACCCCCATTCCACACACCCTTGCACACCCCATTTAACCCCCCATTACACACTCCATTGCACATCCCCTTTGCACACTCCATTGCACACCCCCTTGCACAACCCCCGTTGCACACCCCCCTTGCACACCCCCTTGCACACCCCCTTGCACCCCGCCATTGCACACCCCATTGCACCCCCCATTGCACACCCTATTGCACACCTCCTTGCACACCCCATTGCACACCCCCATTGCACACCCCCATTGCACCCCCCCTTGCACCCCCCTATTGCACCCCCCTATTGCACCCCCCATTGCACCCCCCATTGCACCCCCCCTTGCACACCCCCATTGCACACCCCCTTGCACCCCCTCATTGCACACCCCCATTGCACACCCCCCATTGCACACCCCCCATTGCACACCCCCATTGCACCCCCCCATTGCACACCCCCATTGCACACCCCCCCATTGCACACCCCCCATTGCACACCCCCCATTGCACATCCCGTTACACACCCCCCATTGCACACTCCCTTGCACACCCCCTTGCACACTCCATTGCACAACCCATTGCACAACCCCTTTGGACACCCCCATTGCATCCCCCATTGTGTCCCCCATTGCACACCCCCTTGCACACCCCATTTAACCCCCCATTACACACTCCATTGCACATCCCCTTTGCACACTCCATTGCACACCCCATTGCACACCCCATTGCACACCCCCATTGCACACCCCCCCATTGCACACCCCATTGCACACCCCCCATTGCACACCCCCCCATTGCACACCCCCCATTGCACACCCCCCATTGCACACCCCATTGCACCCCCCATTGCACACCCCCCACTGCACACCCCCCATTGCACATCCCATTACACACCCCCCATTGCACACCCCCCACTGTACACCCCCCATTGCACACCCCTCATTGCACATCCCGTTACACACCCCCCATTGCACACCCCCCTTGCACATCCCCCATTGCACACCCCCCATTGCACACCCCCCATTGCACACCCCTTATTGCACACCCCCCTTGCACACCCCCCATTGCACACCCCATTGCACACCCCCCTTGCACACCCCCCATTGCACACCCCATTGCACACCCCATTGCACACCCCCACTGCACACCCCCCATTGCACACCCCCCATTGCACACCCCCCTTGCACACCCCCCATTGCACACCCCCCATTGCACACCCCTCATTGCACACCCCCCTTGCACACCCCCCATTGCACACCCCATTGCACACCCCCCTTGCACACCCCCCATTGCACACCCCATTGCACCCCATTGCACACCCCATTGCACACCCCCATTGCACACCCCCCCATTGCACACCCCCCATTGCACACCCCATTGCACACCCCCACTGCACACCCCCCATCGCACACCCCCCATTGCACACCCCCCATTGCACACCCCCCATTGCACATCCCGTTACACACCCCCCACTGCACACCCCCCATTGCACACCCCCCATTGCACACCCCCTATTGCACATCCCGTTACACACCCCCCATTGCACACCCCCATTGCACACGCCATTGCACACCCCATTGCACCCCCCCATTGCACACCCCATTGCACACCCCCCCATTGCACACCCCCCCATTGCACACCCCCATTGCACCCCCCCGTTGCACACCCCATTGCACACCCCATTGCACACCCCCATTGCAACCCCCATTGCACACACCCCCATTGCACACCCCCTTGCACACCCCCATTGCACACCCCCATTGCACACCCCATTGCACACCCCATTGCACACCCTATTGCACACCTCCTTGCACCCCCCCATTGCACACCCCCATTGCACACCCCATTGCACACCCCATTGCACACCCCCCCATTGCACACCCCCATTGCACACCCCCATTGCACACCCCATTGCACACCCCCCCATTGCACACACCCCCATTGCACACCCCCATTGCACCCCCCCATTGCACACCCCCATTGCACGCTCCCCCATTGCACACCCCCATTGCACCCCCCCATTGCACCCCCCCATTGCACACCCCCCCATTGCACACCCCATTGCACACCCCCATTGCACACCCCATTGCACACCCCATTGCACACCCCCATTGCACACCCCCATTGCACACACCCCCATTGCACACCCCATTGCACACCCCATTGCACACCCCATTGCCCCATCCCCCCCCCCCCCCACCACCAATCCCCGCCCCGCCTCCCCGAGCCTCCGGCGCATGCGCAGTGCGGTGGGCGGGCGGGACCCATCGACGTCTCTGGGCTCCGCGCCCCGGCCTGTCCCGATCCGCGGGCGATTGAGCGGCCTGAGCGGGCGGTGGCACCCGGAGGTGGGTTGGACGGGGGAACACCGGGGGGACAGCGGGGGTACCGGGGGGACACGGGAGGACACGGGGGGACACCGGGGGTACTGGGGGGACACGGGGGGTACCGGGGGGACACCGGGGGTACCGGGGGGGACACGGGGGGACACCGGGGGGACACGGGGGTACCGGGGGGCACACCGGGGGTACCGGGGACACCGGGGGGGACACGGGGGGTACCGGGGGGACAGGGAGCACCGCGGGGAGGTGGGCGGGGTGCGGAGGGTGAGGTGCGGCAGGACACGGGCTGTGGGGCAGGGGCTGGGCCGTGGGGAGCGTGTGGGGCAGGGACGGGGGCTGTGGGGGGTGTGGGGCAGAGCTGGGGGGACTGGGGCAGAGATGGATGTGTGGGGCAGAAGTGGGGGGTATGTGGGGCAGAGCTGGAGGGTGTGTGGGGCAGAAGTGGTGGTTGTGGGGTGGGGGTGTGTGGGGCAGAAGTGGTGGTTGTGGGGTGTGTGGGGCAGAGCTGGGGGCTGTGGGGCAGGGGCTGGGCCGTGGGGTTCATGTGGGGCAGGGACAGGGGCTGTGGGGTGTGTGGGGCAGGTGGGGGGTGCAGGCGGCTGTGGGTCCGTGGGTCCGTGGGCAGCCCCGGGGGTGTCCCTAGGTCCAGCCCCCATAGCATCCATAGGTCCAGCCCCCATAGCATCCATAGGTCCAGCCCCCATAGCGTCTATAGGTTCAGCCCCCATAGCGTCCCTAGGTCTAGCCCCCATAGCATCCATAGGTCCAGCCACCATAGCATCCCTAGCTCCAGTCCCCATAGCATCCATAGGACCAGCCCCCATAGCATCCCTAGGTCCAGCCCCCATAGCATCCATAGCTCCAGTCCCCATAGCATCCATAGGTCCAGTCCCCATAGCGTCCATAGGTCCAGCCCCCATAGCGTCCATAGGTCCAGCCCCCATAGCATCCATAGGTCCAGCCCCCATAGCATCCATAGCTCCAGCCCCCATAGCATCCATAGGTCCAGCCCCCATAGCATCCATAGGTCCAGCCCCGCGTCCCCGCAGCGGCGCCCCCGCCATGGGGCTGCTGTCGGACCCGCACTGCCGGCGGGCGCTGTCCCGCCTGCTCCTGCGCCTCAACACCCCGCTCTGGTGAGTCACCCCGGCACCCGTGTCCCCCTGTTGACGCTCAGTGTCCCCCCCGAGCCCCGTGTCCCCCCGTGTCCACCTCTCGGGGCTCAGTGTCCCCCCCGAGCCTTGTGTCCCTCCGTGTCCCCCTGTTGACGCTCAGTGTCCCCCCCAAGCCCCGTGTCCCCCCGTGTCCCCCTCTCAAGGCTCAGTGTCCCCCCCAAGCCCTGTGTCCCCCCGTGTCCCCCTCTCGAGGCTCAGTGTCCCCCCTGAACCCCCTGTCCCCCCGTGTCCCCCTCTCGAGGCTCAGTGTCCCCCCCCGAGCCCCGTGTCCCCCCGTGTCCCCCTGTTGACGCTCAGTGTCCCCCCCGAGCCTTGTGTCCCTCCATGTTCCCCTCTCGAGGCTCAGTGTCCCCCCCTGAACCCCCTGTCACCCTGTGTCCCCCTCTTGATGCTCAGTGTCCCCCGCAAGCCCCGTGTCCCCCTGTGTCCCCCTCTCGAGGCTCGCTGTCCCCCCATGAGCACCGCGTCCCCCCATGTCCTCCCCATGTCCCCCCCTCAAGGCTCAATGTCCCCACTCAAGGCTTGGTGTCCCTCCCGAACCCCCTGTCACCCCATGTCCCCCTCTCGAGGCTCAGTGTCCCCCCCAAGCCCCATGTCCCCCGTGTCCCCCTCTCGAGGCTCAGTGTCCCCCTGAACCCCCTGTCCCCCCGTGTCCCCCTCTCGAGGCTCAGTGTCCCCCCTGAACCCCCTGTCACCCCGTGTCCCCCTCTCGAGGCCCAGTGTCCCCCCTGAACCCCCTGTCCCCCCATGTCCCCCTCTTGAGGCTCAGTGTCCCCCCCTGAACCCCCTGTCCCCCCATGTCCCCCTCTCGAGGCTCAGTGTCCCCCCTGAACCCCCTGTCCCCCCATGTCCCCCTCTCGAGGCTCGCTGTCCCCCCCCCGAGCACCATGTCCCCCCGCATCCCCCCGTGTCCCCCACTTAAGGCTCAGTGTGAGCCCTTTGTCCCCGTCCCCCGTGTCCCCCCGCCCTGTCCCCCTCCCCCAAGGCCCTGTGTGCCCCCCGTGTCCTTCCCTCCTGAGCCCTGTCCCCCTGAGCCCCGTGTCCCCCTGTGTCCCCCCCGTGTGCCCCCCCCGAGCCCCGTGTCCCCCCTGAGCCCTGTGTTGCCCCCTCAAGCTCCTTTGTCCCCCCTGAGCCCCGTGTCCCCCTGTGTCCCCCCCGTGTGCCCCCCCAAGGTCCCGTGTCCCCCCCTGAGCCCCGTGTCCCCCTGTGTCCCCCCCATGTGCCCCCCCGAGGCCCCGTGTCCCCCTGTGTCATCCCCGTGTGCCCCCCCGAGGTCCTGTGTCCCCCCATTTCCCCCCCTCACCCTGTGTCCCCTGTGTCCCCCCGTGTCCCCCCCTTACCCCGTATCCCTTGTGTCCCCACAGCGGCCTGAGTTACCTGGGGGGCTGTGCTGGTGTCCCCCCCTCACCCCGAGTCCCTCCGTGTGTCCCCCTCACCCCGTGCCCCCCATGTCCCCCCATCACCCCATGTTCCCCTGTGTCCCCCCCTCATTCCTGTGCCCCCCATGTCCCCCCTTCACCTCGTGTCCCCCTTCACCACATGTCTCCCTGAGTCTCCCCGTGTCCCCCCTCACCCCGTGTCCCCCCATGTCCCCCCTCACCCATGTCCCCCCCGGAGTCCCCCCATGTCCCCCCTCACCTTGTGTCTTCCCGTGTCCCCCTTTACCCCATGTGCCCCCAAGTCTCCTTGTGTTCCCCCCTCACCCCATGTCCCCCGTGTCCCCGCAGCATCCTGAGCTACTTGGGGGGCTCTGCTGGTTCCTGGCGCTGTGTCCCCATGTCCCCCCATCACTTCATGTCCCCCCCCTCACCCCGTGTCCCCCCCCCACCCCATGTCCCCCATGTCCCCCATGTCCCCCTGTCCCCACAGCATCCTGAGCTACGCGGGGGGGCTGTGCTGGTTCCTGGCGCTGTGTCCCCATGTCCCCCATGTCCCGCATGTCCCCCCGTGTCCCGCATGTCCCCCATGTCCCCCATGTCCCCCATGTCCTGCAGCGTCCTGAGCTACATGGGGGGGCTGTGCTGGTTCCTGGCGCTGTGTTCCCATGTCCCCCATGTCCCCATGTCCCCCATGTCCCCCCTGTCCCCACAGCATCCTGAGCTACGTGGGGGGGCTGTGCTGGTTCCTGGCGCTGTGTCCCCATGTCCCCCATGTCCCCCCATCACTTCATGTCCCTTCGTGTCCCCCTATCACCTCTTGTCCCCCATGTTCCCCCTCACCTCGTGTCCCCCTTCACCTCATGTCTCCATGTCCTCCCATGTCCCCCCCATGTTCCCCCTCACCTCGTGTCCCCCATGTCCCACATGTCCCCCATGTCCCACATGTCCCCACAGTGTCCTGAGCTACTTGGGGGGCTGTGCTGGTTCCTGGCGCTGTGTCCCCCCCTCACCACATGTCCCCCCATGTCCCCCCATCACTTCATGTCCCCTCGTGTCCACCTATCACCTCATGTCCCCTATGTCCCCCCCCCACCCCATGTCCCCCCTCACCTTGTGTCCTCCCTCACCCCATGTCCCCCCATCACTTCATGTCCTCCCATGTCCCCCTATCACCTCATGTCCCCCGTGTCCCCCCCCTCACCTCATGTCCCACATGTCCCCCACGTCCCCCTGTCCCCGCAGCGTCCTGAGCTACGCGGGGGGGCTGTGCTGGTTCCTGGCGCTGTGTCCCCATGTCCCCTATGCCCCCCATGTCCCCCCATGTCCCCCCATCACTTCATGTCCCCCATGTCCCCTGACCCCGCAGCGTCCTGAGCTACGCGGGGGGGCTGTGCTGGTTCCTGGCGCTGTGTCCCCATGTCCCCCCATGTCCCCCATGTCCCCCATGTCCCCCCATGTCCAGCAGCATCCTGAGCTACACGGGGGGGCTGTGCTGGTTCCTGGCGCAGTGTCCCCATGTCCCCCCATGTCCCCCCATGTCCCCCCATGTCCCCCCATGTCCCCCCATGTCCCCCCATGTCCCCCCATGTCCCGAGCTACGCGGGGGGGCTGTGCTGGTTCCTGGCGCAGTGTCCCCATGTCCCCCATGTCCCGCAGCGTCCTGAGCTACGCGGGGGGGCTGTGCTGGTTCCTGGCGCAGTGTCCCCATGTCCCCCCATGTCCCCATGTCCCCCCATGTCCCCTGTCCCCACAGCGTCCTGAGCTACGCGGGGGGGCTGTGCTGGTTCCTGGCGCAGTGTCCCCATGTCCCCCATGTCCCGCAGCGTCCTGAGCTACGCGGGGGGGCTGTGCTGGTTCCTGGCGCTGGCGCTGCCCCCGCTGGCGCCGCGCACGCACATGTCGGAGAACGCCATGGGCTCCACCATGGTGGAGGAGCAGTTCCCGCTGGCGCAGCGCGCGCTCAACTACGCGCGGGACTTCGCGGCGCACAAGAGGAGAGCGGGGTGAGGGGCGCGGGGGGGCTGGGGTGGGGGGAGATATCGGGGGGAGATGGGGAGTGTGGGGTGAGATGGGGAGTGGGGGTGATGGGGTGATGGGGGTGGAGGGGACGTGTGGGGTGAGATGGGGAAATTGGGGTGGGGGAATGTTGGGGAGGAGGGGGAATGGGGAGAATGGGGGTGATGGGGGAATATTGGGGAGAGAGGAGGGGGAATGGGGGGAGAATGGGGGAAATGGGCTGGGGGGAGATATCGGGGTGAGATGGGGAGAATGGGGTGAGCGGGTGAGGGGGGTGGAGGGGATGTGTGGGGTGAGATGGGGAAATTGGGGTGGGGGAATGTTGGGGAGAGAGGGGGAATTGGGGTGAGAATGGGGGGAATTGGGAGAATGGGGGTGATGGGGGAATATTGGGGTGAGAGTGGGAAATATTGGGGTGAGAGGAGGGGGAATGGGGGGAGAATGGGGGAAATGGGGTGGGGGGAGATATCGGGGTGAGATGGGGAGTGGGGGTGATGGGGGTAAGGGGGGTGGAGGGGACGTGTGGGGTGAGATGGGGAAATTGGGGTGGGGGAATGTTGGGGAGGAGGGGGAATGGGGAGAATGGGGGTGATGGGAGAATATTGGGGTGAGAGTGGGAAATATTGGGGTGAGAGGAGGGGGAATGGGGGGAGAATGGGGGAAATGGGGTGGGGGGGGAAATATCGGGGTGAGATGGGGAATACGGGGTGAGCAGGGAAGTGGGGTGAGGGGGTGATGGGGGTGGAGGGGACGTGTGGGGTGAGATGGGGAAATTGGGGTGGGGGAATGTTGGGGAGGTAGGGGGAATGGGGAGAATGGGGGTGATGGGGGAATATTGGGGTGAGAGTGGGAAATATTGGGGTGGGAGGAGGGGGAATGGGGGGAGAATGGGGGAAATGGGGTGGGGGGAGATATCGGGGTGAGATGGGGAGAATGGGGTGAGCAGGGAAGGGGGGTGATGGGGGGATGGGGGTGGAGGGGGCGTGTGGAGTGAGATGGGGAAATTGGGGTGGGGGAATGTTGGGGAGGAGGGGGGAATGGGGAGAATGGGGGTGATGGGGGAATATTGGGGAGAGAGGGGGATGAGGTGAGAGTGGGGGGACATATGGGGTGTGGGGGGGAAATATTGGGGTGCCAGGAGGGAAATTGGGGAGAATGTGGAAATGGGGTGGGGGGGAATTGGGGTGAGAGCTGGGTGAGTATTGGGGGGAGATGGGGAAATGGGGTGGGGGAATATGGGGCAAGGGGGGGAATTGGGGTGAGGGGGAGAATATGGGGTGATGGGGAAATGGGGTGGGGAGCGGATATTGGGGTGGGAGTGGGAAATATTGGGGTGGGAGTGGGGGATCTGGGGTGAGAGGAGGGGGAATGGGGGGAATGGGGAAATATTGGGGTGAGAGTGGGAAAATGGGATGTGGGGGAGAATGGGGTGAAAGAGGGGGGGAAATGGGGTGAGAGTGGGGACCGGGGGGAGAATGGGGTGGTGGGGGAATATTGGGGTGAGAGTGGGAAAAATGGGGTGCGAGGGGGAATTTTTGAGCTGAAACGGGGATTTGGGCGCGGTACCGAGGTTGGCAGGGAGGGTGTGGGAGCCCGGCCGGGGCGCTTCATCCCCCGCCGCTCTGGGTCCCCGTGCCCGTGGTGACACGGGAGGGTCCCCGTGCCCGTGGTGACAGGCGAGGGTCCCCGTGCCCGTGCTGGGGGTGACTCAGGAGGGTCCCCGTGCTGGGGGTGACATGGGAAGGTCCCCGTGGCGGTGGTGACACGGGAGGGTCCCCATGCCTGTAGTGACACAGGAGGGTCTCCGTCCCCATGGCAGCGGTGACACAGGAGGGTCGCCGTAGTGTGGGTGACGGGAGGGTCACCGTGGCGGGGGTAACAGGGGACGGTCCCCATGTCCATGGCGGTGGTGACACAGGAGGGTCCCCGTGCCCGTGGCAGTGGTGACAGGGGAGGGTCCCCGTGCCCGTGGCGGTGGTGACACAGGAGCATCCCCATGCCCGTGGCAGTGGTGACAGGGGAGGGTCCCCATGCCCGTGGCAGTGGTGACACAGGAGCATCCCCGTGCCCATGGCGGTGGTGACATGGGAGGGTCCCCGTGCCTGTGGTGACATAGGAGGGTCCCCGTCCCCATGGCAGCGGTGACACAGGAGGGTCGCTGTGGTGGGGGTGACTGGAGGGTCCCCGTGCCCGTGGCAGGGGTGACAGGGGAGGGTCGCTGTGCCCGTGGTGACACGGGAGCGTCCCCGTGCCCGTGGCAGTGGTGACGCAGAGGGTCCCCGTGCCCGTGGCGGTGGTGACGGGGAGGGTCCCTGTGCCCGTGGTGACAGGGCAGGGTCCCGGTGCCCGTGGTGACGGGCGGGTCCCCCGTGGGTGTCCGCAGGGGCATGCCGGTGGGCTGGCTGCAGCAGACCATGTGGCAGGTGGGGCTGGAGGTCCACACGCAGCCCTTCTCGCGCACGCTGCCCTTCCCCGACGAGGCGCGCGAGCGATACGTGAGTGCACCCCCTGCCCCCCGACGGGCTCACTGAGCCCTGTGCCCCATCCTGAGCCCCCTGCGCCCCATCCTGTGCCCCCTGCGCCCCGTCCTGAGCCCTGCGCCCCATCCTGAGCTTTGTGCCCCCCTGTGCCCCCTGCGCCCCATCCTGTGCCCCCTGCACCCCATCCTGTGCCCTGCGCCCCATCCTGAGCCCCCTGCGCCACATCCTGAGCTTTGTGTCCCCCTGTGCCCCCTGCGCCCCATCCTGTGCCCCCTGCGCCCCATCCTGAGCCCTGCGCCCCATCCTGAGCTTTGTGCCCCCCTGCACCCCCTGCGCCCCATCCTGTGCCCCCTGCGCCCCATCCTGTGCCCCCTGCGCCCCATCCTGAGCCCCCTGCGCCCCATCCTGAGCCCCCTGCGCCCCGTCCTGAGCCCTGCGCCCCATCCTGAGCCCTGTGCACCCCATCCTGTGCCCCCTGCGCCCCATCCTGTGCCCCCTGCGCCCCATCCTGAGCCCTGCGCCCCATCCTGTGCCCCCTGCGCCCCATCCTGAGCCCCCTGCGCCCCATCCTGAGCCCCCTGCGCCCCGTCCTGAGCCCTGCGCCCCATCCTGAGCCCTGTGCACCCCATCCTGTGCCCCCTGCGCCCCATCCTGAGCCCCCTGCGCCCCATCCTGTGCCCCCTGCGCCCCATCCTGTGCCCCCTGCGCCCCCCTGCACCCCCATCCTGAGCCCTGCGCCCCATCCTGAGCCCTGTGCCTCCCCCCGTTCCCCCATCCTGAGCCCTGTGCACCCCCATCCTGAGCCCTGCGCCCCATCCTGAGCCCTGTGCCTCCCCCCTGCCCCCCAATCCCGAGCCCCCTGCACCCCATCCTGAGCCCTGCACCCCCATCCTGAGCCCTGTGCCCCCTGCACCCCCATCCTGAGCCCTGCACCCCCATCCTGAGCCCTGTGTCCCCCTGCACCCCCATCCTAAGCTGGGGGGCTCCTTGTGCACCCCCAGCCCCCCATACCCCCCATGGGGTCCTTGTGCCCCCCCAAGACCCCTCCCAGCCCACAGGACCCCTGTCCCCACAGACGGTGTCAGACACCAGTATGTATGGGATTCTGCGGGCCCAAGCCCCCCATCCTGAACCAGGGGGTCCCCGTACCCCCCCAGCCTCCCATCCCAAGCCCTGTCCCCCATACCCCCCATATCCCCCATCGCCACAGATGGTGTGGGGCACCAACGTGTATGGGATCCTGTGGGTCCGCAGGGTGTCCCTGACCCCCCTGATCCCCCCATATCCCCACAGATGGTGTGGGGCACCAACGTGTATGGGATCCTGTGGGTCCCTGGGGGTCCCTGTGCCCCCTTGACCCCCCATTCTCCCCGTATCCCCACAGATGGTGTCGGGCACCAACGTGTATGGGATCCTGTGGGTCCCTGGGGGTCCCTGTGCCCCCTTGACCCCCCATTCTCCCCATATCCCCACAGATGGTGTCGGGCACCAACGTGTACGGGATCCTGCGTGCCCCCCGCGGGGCCAGCACCGAGGCGCTGGTGCTGAGCGCCCCGTGCAGCGAGGGGCCGCACAACCACCAGGCGCTGGGGCTGCTGCTGGCGCTGGCCGCGCACTTCAGGGGTGAGCACGGGCTGCCGGGCCGTGTGCCGGGGACCCTGGGCTGGGGGGGACGGGGAGAGCTGGCACCCGCCCGCCTCTGGCCTGGGGGACGGTGGTTGGGGGGCAGGATGGCGAGGGTTCTGCTGGGACTGCGCTGTGCTGGGACAGGGCTTGGGCTTTGCCAGGACAGGGCTTGGGCTTTGCCAGGACAGGGCTTGGGCTTTGCCAGGACAGGGCTTGGGCTTTGCCGAGACAGGGCTTGGGCTTTACCGGGGCAGGGCTTGGGCTTTGCCAGGACAGGGCTTGGGCTTTGACAGGACAGGGCTTGGGCTTTACTGGGGGAACAGGGCTTGGGCTTTGCCAAGACAGGGCTTGGGCTTTACCGGGGCAGGGCTTGGGCTTTGCCAGGACAGGGCTTGGGCTTTGCCAGGACAGGGCTTGGGCTTTGCCAGGACAGGGCTTGGGCTTTGCCGAGACAGGGCTTGGGCTTTACCGGGGCAGGGCTTGGGCTTTGCCAGGACAGGGCTTGGGCTTTGACAGGACAGGGCTTGGGCTTTACTGGGGGAACAGGGCTTGGGCTTTGCCAAGACAGGGCTTGGGCTTTACCGGGGCAGGGCTTGGGCTTTGCCAGGACAGGGCTTGGGCTTTGCCAAGAGAGGGCTTGGGCTTTACCGGGGCAGGGCTTGGGCTTTGCCAGGACAGGGCTTGGGCTTTACTGGGGCAGGGACTGATCTTTGCCAGGACAGGACTTGGGCTTTGCTGGGGCTGTGCTGAGTTTTGCTGGGGCTTTGATGGGACAGGGACTGGGCTTTGGTGAGACAGAGACTAGGATTTGCTGGGACAGGGACTGGGCTTTGCTGGGGCTGTGCCAGGTTTTGGTGGGGCAGGAACTAGTGTTTGCTGGCGCTGTGCTAAGCTTTGCCAGGGCTTTGCTAGAGCAGGGACTGGGCTTTGCTAGAGCAGGGACTGGGCTTTGCTAGAGCAGGGACTGGGCTTTGCTAGAGCAGGGACTGGGCTTTACTAGAGCAAGGACTGGGCTTTACTGGGAGGGCAGGGACTGGGCTTTGATGGGGCTTTGGTGGGCTGGGACTGGGCTTTACTGGGGCAGAAACTCGGCTTTGTTGGGACAGGGCCTGGGCTTTACTGGGTTTTGTTTTGGCAGGGACTGGGCTTTGCTGGCAATGTGCTGGGCACTGCTGGGCCTCTGCCAGGCTTTACTGGGGCAGGGACTGGGCTGTGCCAGGCTTTGTCAGGGCAGGAACTAGGCTTTGCTGGGGCTTTACTAAGGCAGGGCTTGAGCTTTGCTGGGGCAGGGACTGGACTGTGCTGGGTTTTGTTTTGGCAGCGCATGGGCTTTGCTGGGGCTTTACTAGAGCAGGGACTGGGCTTTACTGGGGCTATGCCAGGCTTTGGTGAGGCAGGAGCTAGGCTTTGCTGGGGCCGTGCTGAGCTTTGCTGGGGCAGGGCATGGGCTTTGTTGGGCCAGGAACTGGACTTTACTAGGGCAGGGACTGGGCTTTGTTGGAGCTTTACTAGGGCAGGGACTGGGTTTTGCTGGGGGGGCAGGGACTGGGTTTTGTTGGGTCACGGGCTGAGCTTTACAGGGGCTGTGCCAGGCTTTGGTGAGGCAGGAGCTAGGCTTTGCTGGGGCTGTGCTGCGTTTTGCTGGGGCTTTACTAGGGCAGGGCCTGGGCTTTGTTGGGCCAGGGCCT
This sequence comes from Columba livia, assembly GCF_036013475.1. Lineage (NCBI taxonomy): Eukaryota > Metazoa > Chordata > Aves > Columbiformes > Columbidae > Columba > Columba livia. Next base: position 162,759,379 of record NC_088603.1, on the reverse strand, counting down.
GGGCTTTGTTGGGCCAGGAACTAGACTTTACTGGGGCAGGGACTGGGCTTTGATGGGGGGGCAGGGACTGGGTTTTGCTGGGGGGGCATGGACTGTGGGCTTCTTTGGGTCATGGACTGAGCTTTACTGGGGCTTTGCCAGGCCTTGGTAGGCAGGAGTGAGGCTTTGCTGGGGCTGTGCTGAGCTTTGCTGGGGCTTTGTTGGGCCAGGAACTGGACTTTACTGCGGCAGGAACTGGACTTTGCTGGGGGGGGCAGGGACTGGGTTTTGCTGGGGGGGTCAGGGACTGGGCTTTGTTGGGTCATGGGCTGAGCTTTACAGGGGCTGTGCCAGGCTGTGCCGGGCCAGGAACTGGGCTGTGCCGGGCCAGGAACTGGGCTGTGCCGGGCCAGGAACTGGGCTGTGCCGGGCCAGGAACTGGGCTGTGCTGGGCCGGGAACTGGGCTTTGCTGGGCCGGGAACTGGGCTTTGCTGGGCCAGGAACTGGGCTTTGCTGGGCCAGGGCCTGGGCTGTGCTGGGCCAGGGCCTGGGCTGTGCTGGGCCAGGAACTGGGCTTTGCTGGGCCAGGAACTGGGCTTTGCTGGGCCAGGAACTGGGCTTTGCCGGGCCAGGTCCCGCCTGCCACAGCCACCGCGTTGTCCCCAGGCCAGATCTACTGGGCCAAGGACATCATCTTCCTGGTGAACGAGCACGACCTGCTGGGCATGGAGGCCTGGCTGGAGGCGTACCACGGCGTCAACCTCACCGGTGAGGGGCGCGGGGGCCGCGGCTGCGCCGGGGGGCTGCCGGCGCTGACACCGCCGTGTCCCCGCAGAGGTGCAGTCCTCGGGGACGCCGGGCCGCGCCGGCGCCATCCAGGCGGCCATCGCGCTGGAGCTGAGCAGTGACGTGGTGACCAGCTTGGACGTGGCCGTGGAGGGGCTGAACGGGCAGCTGCCCAACCTCGACCTGCTCAACCTCTTCCACGCCTTCTGCCAGAAGAACGGGCTGCTCTGCACCATCCAGGGCAAGGTGGGACCTGCGGCTGACGCACCGGGGCCACCGTGGCCTGCCTGGTGTGGCCAGGGGACCGGGGCAGTGACCAGCGCTGTGCTGGGACCTGGGGGGCCAAACCCGAACCCTGGGGTCCCCTCACACCAAGAAACCCTTGAGGTGCTGGAGCGAGTGGAGAGAAGGGAGCGGAGCTGGTGAGGGGCTGGAGCACAAGTGTGATGGAGACTGAGGGAGCTGGGGGTTCAGCTGGAGAACAGGAGCTGAGGGGAGACCTTCTGATCTCTGAACTGCCTGAAAGGAGCTTGGAGCCAGGGGGGTCGGGCTCTGCTCCCCAGGAACAAGCGCCAGGAGCAGAGGAAACGGCCTCAAGTTGCCCAGGGGAGGTTGAGGTTGGATGTGGGAACAATTTCTTCCCCAAAGGGCTGTGGGGCATTGAACAGGCTGCCCAGGGCAGTGCTGGAGTCACCAGCCCTGGAGGGATGTGCCCCCTGCACCCCCATCCCAAGCTGGGGGGTCCCCGTGTCTCCCCCAGCCCTCCATACCCCCCAAGGGGTCCTTGTGCCCCCTCCAGACGGACACGAGGTTCTCAGGACGTGGGGCAGGGACAGGGCGGGTTGTGGTTGGACTCGGTGATGTTGAGGGGCTCTGTCACAGGGTGACGTGGTGACACAGTGACACAGTGATGTGGTGATGCAGTGACATGGTGATGCGGTGACACAGTGACGTGGTGACGCAGTCATGCAGTGACACAGTGACACTGTGATGCAGTGACACAGTGACATGGTGACACAGTGGTGCAGTGACACGGTGATGCAGTGACACAGTGATGTGTTGACGCAGTCATGCAGTGACACGGTGGTGTGGTGACACAGTGACACAGTTATGTGACGCGGTGACGTGGTGGCGTGGTGACACAGTGACGTGGTGATGCGGTGATGTGACACGGTGATGCGACACGGTGACGTGGTGACGTTGTGACACAGTGATGCGGTGACGCAGTGATGTTGTGACACAGTGATGCGGTGACACGGTGACATGGTGACGCAGTGACATGGTGATGTAGTGACACAGTGACGTGGTGACGTAGTGACACGGTGACGTGGTGACGTAGTGATGCGGTGATGTGGTGATGTGACACAGTGACGCAGTGACACGGTGACACAGTGACCCAGTGATGTGGTGACGCGGCAACGCAGTGACACGGTGACGTGGTGACGCAGTGACACGGGGACATGGTGACGCAGTGACACGGGGACACGGTGATGCAGTGACACGGTGATGCAGTGACACGGTGACGCGGTGACGCAGTGACACGGTGACGCAGTGATGCAGTGACACGGTGACACAGTTACACGGTGACATGGTGATGCGGTGACGCAGTGATGCAGTGACATGGTGACACAGTGATGCAGTGAAACAGTGACACGGTGACGCAGTGACGCGGTGACGCAGTGACGCGGTGACACGGTGACGCGGTGACACGGTGACGTGGTGATTCGATGACACGGCGATGTGGTGGCACAGTGACGCGGTGACGCAGTGACATGGCGACGCAGTGACACGGTGACGCGGCGATGTGGTGGCACAGTGACGTGGTGACGCAGTGACGTGGCGACGCAGTGACGCGGCGACGCAGTGACACAGCGACGCAGTGACGCGGTGACGCGGCGATGTGGTGGCGCAGTGACACGGTGACGCAGTGACGCAGTGACATGGTGACGCGGTGACGCGGTGATGTGGTGGCACAGTGACACGGTGACGTGGTGACGCAGTGATGCGGTGACGCGGTGATGTGGTGGCACAGTGACACGGTGACGCAGTGATGTGGTGACGTGGCAATGTGGTGGCACAGTGACGCGGTGACGCGGGTGACATGGTGACGCAGTGACGCGGTGATGCAGTGACGCGGTGACGTGGCGATGTGGTGGCACAGTGACACGGTGACGCAGTGACACGGTGACGCAGTGACGTGGTGACATGGTGATTCGGTGACGCGGCGATGTGGTGGCACAGTGACACGGTGACGCAGTGACGCGGCGATGTGGTGGCACAGTGACATGGTGACGCAGTGACGCGGTGACACGGTGACGCGGTGACACGGCGATGTGGTGGCTCAGTGACACGGTGACGCAGCGCCCCGGTGCCCTGTCCCGCAGCTGCCGCGCTCGGACTGGGACTCGGTGCCCGGGTACCTGCACAGCCTGCAGACGCTGCTGCTCATGGTGCTGGCGCAGGCCTCGGGGCAGCCGCGTGGCGACCACGGGCTGTTCCTGCGCTACCGCATCGAGGCCGTCACCCTGCGCGGCATCAACAGCTTCCGCCAGAACAAGTACGACATGGCCACCGTGGGCAAGTGAGTACGGGGGGTCGCGGGGGGCCCCGGGGGTGCCGGCAGCCCCCTGGCCGCTCCGCTGCCCGCAGGACGCTGGAGGGAATGTTCCGGAAGCTCAACAACCTCCTGGAGCGCCTGCACCAGTCCTACTTCTTCTACCTGCTGCCCTCGCTGTCCCGCTTCGTCTCCATCGGCATCTACATGCCGGCCTTCGGCCTCCTGCTCCTCGTCCTCATCCTCAGGATATCCTTGTGCTTCACGGGCCCGGGGGCAGACGGGGACGCGGGTTTTAGTGGCGATGGCTTCGGACTAAACCAGGGAGATTTAGGCTGGGTAGCAGAATTCCCAAGGTCCAACCTCAGCCGTCATACGGCACTATGAACAGCACCGAGGTAAGTATCGTAGGTTCATTATAAAGATGCAGGTTTGCCGGTTCTACGCACAAAAAGGCCGGAGAGGAGCTGTTCTGCTCAAATGTTCTGCTTAATGGGAAAAATCGTGCGGTTATTTGTGCAGGAAGGGAAATACCATCGTAAATAATAGCGCCCTGAAACGATAGCATCCTAACAAATATTGCCCTGAAACAATATTGCCCTGAAACGATATTGCCCTGAAACAATAGCATCCTAAAAACTACCGCCCTGAAACAATATTGCCCTAAAAAGTATTGTCCTGAAAATATCACCCTAAAAACACCCCTCTAGTAGATGTTAATGCTGATGCTTTTAGTGCCAGATTGCGGATCTGGAGGGTTTTTCTGGAGGTTGGGTGAAGCAGCTGCCAACAAAGGGCTTGATGGGGAAGGAGGGACAGAGATTTCAGTAGCGATGGGACGGGGGGTGATGGTTTTGAGCTGAAACAGGGAGATTTGGGTGATAAAAGGGATTGTTGCGGTGAGGGTGGTGAGCCCAGCCCGGGTACCCGGAGCGGTGGTAGATGAACCATCCCTGGGACACCCCAGGCCGGGCTGGACGGGGCTCTGAGCACCCTGAGCTGGTGGGATGTCCCTGGGGGTGCACCGGGTGACCTTGGGGGGTCCCGTCGCCCCAAAGCTTTCCGTGGTTCTGTGGTCGTGCTGGGCGCGGGGGGGCTGGGGGTGTCCGCCTCCCCGGCTGCTTTCCCTGACGGCCACGCGCTGGACCTGTGGCTGAAGCTCAGCAGGAGCGAGCCGGCCGGCGCCGAGCGGCTCTGGGACGGGGACCGGGCGCCCGGGGAGGTGAGAACCGCCACCCCCCCGCCGCTGGGGTCCCCCCGTGTTCCCGTGACCCCCCCATGTTCCTGTGACCCCCCCGTGTTCCCCTGACGCCCCCGTGTTCCCCTGACCCCCCCTGTGTTCCCTGACCCCCCCTGTGTTCCCTGACCCCCCCTGTGTTCCATGACCCCCCCGTGCTCCCTGCCCCCCCACCCCGTGCTCCCTGCCCCCCCGCCCTGTGCTCCCTGACCCCCCCGCCGTGTTCCCTGCCCCCCCCAATGCTCTCTGCCCCCCCCAATGCTCTCTATGCCCCGCCATGCTCTCTGCCCCCTCCCCATGCTCTCTGCCCCCCCCCGTGTTCCCCGACCCCCCCCCGTGTCCCCTGAACCCCCCCTGTCCCCTGACCCCCCCATTCCCTGACCCCCGTGTCCCCTGAACCCCCCATGTTCCCTGACCACCCCCCCGTGTCCCCTGACCCCCCCCGTGTTCCCCGACCGCTCCCCGTCCCCTGAACTCCCCGTGTCCCCTGAACTCCCCGTGTTCCCTGACCCCCGTGTCCCCGAACCCCCCGTGTCCCCTGACCCCCGTGTCCCCCGAACCCCCCGTGTCCCTGACCCCCGTGTCCCCTGAATCCCCCATGTTCCCTGACCACCCCCCCCGTGTCCCCCGACCCCGCCGTGTCCCCCGACCCCGCCGTGTCCCCCGAACCCCCCGTGTCCCCCGAACTCCCCATGTCCCCTGCCCCCCGTGTCCCTGCCCCCCGTGTTCCCGCAGGAGCCGCAGCCGGGGCTGCTGGCGCTGGTGCCGCCGGTGCTGATCTGCCACGCCGCCGGCGTCGCCCTCTACTACCTGCCGGTGCTGGGGCAGCACGTGGCCACCCAGCACTTCCCCGTGTCCGAGGCCGAAGCCGTCGTGCTCACCCTCATCGCCATCTACGTGGCCGGCATGGCCCTGCCCCACAGCACGCACCGGTGACTGTCACCCCCTGGCCCCATGCGGCTCATTGTCACCCTCCTGTCCCCGGGGGGCTGATTGTCACCCTCTTGTCCCCATGGGGCTGACTGTCCCTCTGTCCCCATGGGGCTGACTGTCACCCTCCTGTCCCCTTGAGGCTGATTGTCACCCTCCTGTCCCCGGGGGGCTGATTGTCACCCTCCTGTCCCCATGGGGCTCATTGTCACCCCCCTGGCCCCATGGGGCTCATTGTCACCCTCCTGTCCCCGGGGGGCTGATTGTCACCCTCTTGTCCCCATGGGGCTGATTGTCCCTCTGTCCCCATGGGTCTGACTGTCACCCTCCTGTCCCTGTGGGTCTGACTGTCACCCTCCTGTCCCCTTGGGGCTGATTGTCACCCTCCTGTCCCCGGGGGGCTGATTGTCACCCTCCTGTCCCCATGGGGCTCATTGTCACCCCCCTGGCCCCATGGGGCTGATTGTCACCCTCCTGTCCCCGGGGGGCTGATTGTCACCCCCTGGCCCCATGGGGCTCATTGTCACCCTCCTTGTCCCCGGGGGGTGATTGTCACCCTCCTGTCCCCATGGGGCTCATTGTCACCCCCCTGGCCCCATGGGGCTCATTGTCACCCTCCTGTCCCCGGGGGGCTGATTGTCACCCTCTTGTCCCCATGGGGCTGACTGTCCCTCTGTCCCCATGGGGCTGACTGTCACCCTCCTGTCCCCATGGGGCTCATTGTCACCCTCCTTTCCCTGGGGGGCTGATTGTCACCCTCCTGTCCCCATGGGGCTCATTGTCACCCTCCTGTCCCCGGGGGCCTGATTTTCACCCTCCTGTCCCCGGGGGGCTGATTGTCACCCCCCTGGCCCCATGGGGCTCATTGTCACCCTCCTGTCCCCGGGGGGCTGATTGTCACCCTCCTGGCCCCATGGGGCTGACTGTCCCTCTGTCTCCATGGGGCTGACTGTCACCCTCCTGTCCCCTTGGGGCTGATCATCCCCCTGTCTCCATGGGGCTGTCACCCTGCTATCCCTGCAGGGCTGACTGTCACCCTCCTGTCCCCATGGGGCTGATTGTCACCCTGCTATCCCTGCAGGGCTGATTGTCACCTTCCTGTCTCCATGGGGCTAATTGTCACCCTGCTATCCCTGCAGGGCTGATTGTCACCCTCTGTCCCCATGGGGCTTATTGTCCCCCCCAGTGCCTGTGGGGCTGCTTGTTCCCCCTGTCTCTATGGGGCTGATTGTCACGCTCTTGTCCCCGCTGTCCCTGGCTGATGTCCCCATCCCGCAGGGTGCTGTTGAGGGACAGCAGTGCCTGGAGCTGATGTCCCCTGTCCCAGAGCTGATGTCCCTGTCCCCAGTGACGTCCCCATCCCGCAGGGTGCTGTTGGGGGACAGCAGTGCCTGGGGCTGATGTCCCTGTCCCCAGCTGATGTCCCTGTCCCCACAGCTGATGTCCCCGTCCCACAGGGTGCTGTTGGGGGACAGCAGTGCCTGGGGCTGGTGTCCCTGTCCCTGGGCTGGTGTCTCTGTCCCCAGCTGATGTCCCTGTCCCCAGTGACGTCCCCATTCCACATGGTGCTGGCGGGGGACAGCAGTGCCTGGGGCTGGTGTCCCTGTCCCCAGAGCTGATGTCCCTGTCCCCAGTGACGTCCCCATCCCGCAGGGTGCTGTTGGGGGACAGCAGTGCCTGGGGCTGGTGTCCCTGTCCCCAGCTGATGTCCCTGTCCCCAGTGACGTCCCCATCCCGCAGGGTGCTGTTGGGGGACAGCAGTGCCTGGGGCTGATGTCCCTGTCCCTGGATTGATGTCCCCTGCCCTGGCTGATGTCCCTGTCCCCAGTGACGTCCCCATCCCACAGGGTGCGGTCGGGGGACAGCAGTGCCTGGGGCTGGTGTCCCTGTCCCAGAGCTGATGTCCCTGTCCCCACTGATGTCCCCATTCCACATGGTGCTGGCGGGGGACAGCAGTGCCTGGGGCTGGTGTCCCTGTCCCTGGGCTGGTGTCTCTGTCCCTGGGTAGATGTCCCTGTCCCCAGTGACGTGCCCATCCCGCAGGGTGCTGTCGGGGGACAGCGGTGACCGCGGCTGGATGACGCTGAAGCTGGTGGCCCTGCTGGCGCTGGCGCTGCAGCTGACGTGCCTGGCGCTGCTCAACTTCTCGCTGGGGTTCCTGCTGGCTGTCACCATGGTCCCCGCCGCCGCCGCCGTGCAGCCCCGCGGGCCCAGGTCAGGGTGACAGGGGACACGGGGGTGTCCCTGGGGTAGGAGTGCTGTGGGGACACTGGGGCTGTCGCTGGGGTGGGGGGTGACAGGGGGCACTGGGGCTTTCCCTGGGGTGGGGGTGCTGTGGTGACACTGGGGCTGTCCCTGGGGTGGGGGTGTTGTGGGGACACTGGGGCTGTTGCTGGGGTGGGGGGTGACAGGGGACACTGGGGCTGTCCCTGGGGTGGGGGTGCTGTGGGGACACTGGGGCTGTCGCTGGGGTGGGGGTGCTGTGGTGACACTGGGGCTGTCCCCGGGTGGGGGGTGACAGAGGACACTGGGGCTGTCGCTGGGGTGGGGGGTGACAGGGGACACTGGGGCTGTTGCTGGGGTGGGGGTGCTGTGGGGACACTGGGGCTGTCCCTGGGGTGGGGGATGACAGGGGACACTGGGGCTGTCCCTGGGGTGGGGGGTGACAGGGGACACCGGGGCTGTCGCTGGGGTGGGGGGTGACAGGGGGCACTGGGGCTTTCCCTGGGGTGGGGGGTGACAGGGGACACTGGGGCTGTCCCTGGGGTGGGGGGTGACAGGGGACACTGGGGCTGTCCCTGGGGCACTGCCAAGGGAACACGGGGGCACACGGGGGTCTTGCTGAGGGGATGCTTGGGCTACATTGGGGTCTCCCCCATTCCCCTGTGTCACCCCCCACCCCAACCAAGGTGCTGCTGGGGGACGTCAGAGGGGCACAGGGGTCTCTCCCCAGGGCCAGGGGACACCAGGGGACCCCAAGCTCTGTCCCTGGGGTGATGCCAGGGGGATGCTGAGGGTACATTGGGTGGACAACGCAGGGTCTCCCCCATGCCCCCACTGACTGTGTCCCCCGTGCAGGGTGCTGCAGGGGACACTGCAGGGTCTCCCCCGTGCCCCCACTGACCGTGTCCCCTCCCCAGGGTGCTGCTGGGGACACTGTGGGGACACTGCAGGGTCTCCCCTGTGCCCCCATTGACCGTGTCCCCTCCGCAGGGTGCTGTAGGGGACACTGCAGGGTCACCCCCTTGCCCCAGCTGACCGTGTCCCCTCCCCAGGGTGCTGCAGGGGACACTGTGGGGACACTGCAGGGTCTCCCCCATGCCCCCACTCACCGTGTCCCCTCCGCAGGGTGCTGCTGGGGACACTGTGGGGACACTGCAGGGTCTCCCTGTGCCCCCATTGACCGTGTCCCCTGCGCAGGGTGCTGTAGGGGACACTGCAGGGTCACCCCTGTGCCCCGACTCACCGTGTCCCCTCCACAGGGTGCTGTAGGGGACACTGTGGGGACACTGCAGGGTCTCCCCTGTGTCCCCTCCCCAGGGTGCTGTTGGGGACACTGCAGGGTCACCCCCGTGCCCCCGCTGACCGTGTCCCCTCCGCAGGGTGCTGTAGGGGACACTGTGGGGACACTGCAGGGTCACCCATGTGCCCCTACTGACTGTGTCCCCTCCCCAGGGTGCTGTAGGGGACACTGTGGGGACACTGCAGGGTCACCCATGTGCCCCTACTGACCGTGTCCCCTCTGCAGGGTGCTGTAGGGGACACTGTGGGGACACTGCAGGGTCTCCCTGTGCCCCCACTGACCGTGTCCCCTCCGCAGGGTACTGCTGGGGACACTGGGGGGACACTGCAGGGTCTCGCCCGTGCTCCCGCTGACCGTGTCCCCTCCTCAGGGTGCTGTAGGGGACACTGTGGGGACACTGCAGGGTCTCCCCCGTGCCCCCACTGACCGTGTCCCCTCCGCAGGGTGCTGTAGGGGACACTGTGGGGACACTGCAGGGTCTCCCCTGTGCCCCTGCTGACCGTGTCCCCTCCTCAGGGTGCTGCTGGGGACACTGTGGGGACACTGCAGGGTCTCCCCGTGCCCCCGCTGACCGTGTCCCCTCCCCAGGGTGCTGTTGGGGACACTGCAGGGTCTCCCCCGTGCCCCCGCTGACCGTGTCCCCTCCCCAGGGTGCTGTAGGGGACACTGGGGGGACACTGCAGGGTCTCCCCTGTGCCCCCACTGACCATGTCCCCTCCCCAAGGTGCTGTAGGGGACACTGGGGGGACACTGCAGGGTCTCCCCTGTGCCCCCACTGACCATGTCCCCTCCCCAAGGTGCTGTAGGGGACACTGGGGGGACACTGCAGGGTCTCCCTGTGCCCCCACTGACCGTGTCCCCTCCCCAGGGTGCTGTAGGGGACACTGTGGGGACACTGCAGGGTCTCCCCTGTGCCCCCACTGACCGTGTCCCCTGCACAGGGTGCTGTAGGGGACACTGTGGGGACACTGCAGGGTCTCCCCCGTGCCCCCACTGACCATGTCCCCTCCCCAGGGTGCTGTAGGGGACACTGGGGGGACACTGCAGGGTCTCCCCGTGCCCCCGCTGACCGTGTCCCCTCTGCAGGGTGCTGTAGGGGACACTGTGGGGACACTGCAGGGTCTCCCCCGTGCCCCCACTGACCATGTCCCCTCCCCAGGGTGCTGTAGGGGACACTGTGGGGACACTGCAGGGTCTCCCCGCGCCCCCGCTGACTGTGTCCCCTCCCCAGGGTGCTGCTGGCGGCGCTGCTGGTGCTGGCGACGCCGGCGGTGACGCTGCTGCTGGGCATCTTCGTGCAGCGGGAGCTGGTGGAGGCGCCGGCGGCGCCGGGCGAGGGCTGGCAGCTGTTCCTGGCGGCGCTGGCGCAGGGGCTGCTGCTGCACCACCTGCACGGGGCCTTCCTGGCGCCGCTGCTGGCGCTGGCCACGTACCCCTGCTGGCTGCTGCTCTGGAACGTGCTCTTCTGGCGGTGAGCCGCGGACACACCGACACCCGGCACGCCACGGAGCCACCCGGGGAGCCGCCGAGGGACTCACCCGCCGACAGACACACCGACAGACCCACGGACAGGCGCATGGATGGAGCCACGGACAGACCCACGGACAGACCCAGGGATGGAGCCACGGACAGAACTATGGACAGATCCAGAGATGGATCCAGGGATAGAGCCACGGAGGGATCCACCCATGGACAGACCCACGGACAGACCCAGGGATGGAGCCACGGACAGACCCACGGACAGACCCACGGACAGAACTATGGACAGATCCAGAGATGGATCCAGGGATAGAGCCACGGAGGGACAGACCCACGGACAGGCCCACTGATAGACCCACAGACAGACACATAGACAGACCCACAGACGGACCCTCAGATGGATCCTCGGACAGAGTCATGGAGGGACCCACCCACAGACGGATCCACAGACAGACACATAGACAGACCTACAGAGGGACCCACTGACAGACATACAGACAGACCCACATATGGATCCGGGGATGGAGTCATGGAGGGACCCACGGACAGACACATAGACAGACCCACAGACGGACCCACTGACAGACGTACAGACAGACCCTCAGACGGATCCAGGGATGGAGCCACAGAGGGACCCACCCACAGATGGACCCACTGACAGACATACAGACAGACCCACAGATGGACCCACGGACAGACCTACAGACAGACCCTCAGATGGATCTGGGGATGGAGCCACAGAGGGACCCACGGACAGACACAGACAGGCCCACAGACGGACGCACTGACAGACGTACAGACACGCACAGATGGATCTAGGGATGGAGTCATGGAGGGACCCACCCACTGACAGACCTACAGACAGACCCACAGATGGACCCACTGACAGACATACAGACAGACCCTCAGATGGACCCACTGACAGACCTACAGACAGACCCACAGATGGACCCACTGACAGACCTACAGACAGACCCACAGATGGACCCACTGACAGACATACAGACAGACCCTCAGATGGACCCACTGACAGACATACAGACAGACCCTCAGATGGATCCAGGGATGGAGCCACAGAGGGACCCACCCACAGACGGACCTATGGACAGACCCACAGATGGACCCACGGACAGACGTACAGACAGACCCTCAGATGGATCCAGGGATGGAGTCAAGGAGGGACCCACCCACAGATGGACCCACAGACAGACCCACAGACAGACCAACTGACAGACACATGGATGGACCCACTGACAGAGTTACAGACAGACCTACAGACAGACACATGGACAGACACACAGATGGACCTGCTGGCAGACCTGCAGACAGACACATGGACGGAGCCACGGACAGACTGACACACAGACCCACAGGTGGACCCATGGACAGACCCACAGGCGGAGCCACTGACAGACCTACAGACAGACCCATGGACGGACCCACAGACAGACCCCAGACCCATGGACAGACCCACAGATGGAGCCACTGACAGACCTACAGACAGACACATGGACAGACCCACAGATGGAGCCACTGACAGACCTACAGACAGACACATGGACGGACCCACAGACAGACCCCAGACCCATGGACAGACCCACAGGCAGAGCCACTGACAGACCTACAGACAGACCCATGGATGGACCCACAGACAGACCCCAGACCCATGGACAGACCCATAGGCGGACCCGCTGACAGACCTACAGGCAGACACATGGACGGACCCACAGACAGACCCCAGACCCATGGACAGACCCACAGACGGACCCGCTGACAGCGTCCCCATCCCCCAGGCCAGGGACAGCAGCCCCAGCTCAGCCCCCCATGGAGGCAGCGGGTCCTGCCCTGGGGGGCAGTGGGGACCCCCGTGGGGGGGTGGGGAGCCCGGGCTGGTCAGGGGCCGTGTCCCAGCCCCTGTGTGGCTGTGGGGACACCAAGTGCCACCAACCGCCCGGGAGGTTCCATTAAACCCCAGATTCCCTGCAGCTCCGTGCAGTTACAGCAGAGACCTGGCACAACCGCCAGCTGCGGCGTAAAGACCCAGCGAGGGCTTAACAGCAAAACCCGCCGGGTGCTGCTGCTGTGAGCCCGGAACGGAGGGAGAGAGGGGGAGGGAGAGACGGGTGAGCTCAGCCCAAGGTCAGTGTCACCGTCCTGGTGAGCTCAGCCCAAGGTCAGTGTCACCGTCCTGGTGAGCTGAGCACAAGGTCAATGTCACTGAGCCGGTGAGCTGAGCCCGAGGTCAGTGTCACTGTCCCAGGTGAGCTGAGCCCAAGGTCAGTGTCACTGTCCCAGGTGAGCTGAGCCCAAGGTCAGTGTCACTGTCCTGGTGAGCTGAACCCAAGGTCAGTGTCACTGAGCCGGTGAGCTGAGCCCGAGGTCAGTGTCACTGTCCCAGGTGAGCTCAGCCCAAGGTCAATGTCACTGTCCTGGTGAGCTCAGCCCAAGGTCAGTGTCACTGTCCCCGATGAGCTCAGCCCAAGGTCAGTGTCACTGTCCCGGGTGAGCTGAGCCCAAGGTCAATGTCACTATCCTGGTGAGCTGAGCCCAAGGTCAGTGTCACTGTCCCAGGTGAGCTCAGCCCAAGGTCAGTGTCACTGTCCCAGGTGAGCTCAGCCCAAGGTCAGTGTCACTGTCCTGGTGAGCTCAGCCCAAGGTCAATGTCACCATCCCCAATGAGCTCAGCCCAAGGTCAATGTCACTGTCCCAGGTGAGCTCAGCCCAAGGTCAGTGTCACCGTCCTGGGTGAGCTGAGCCCAAGGTCAGTGTCACTGTCCTGGTGAGCTCAGCCCAAGGTCAGTGTCACCGTCCTGGGTGAGCTGAGCCCAAGGTCAGTGTCACTGTCCTGGTGAGCTGAGCCCAAGGTCAGTGTCACTGTCCCGGTGAGCTCAGCCCAAGGTCAGTGTCACTGTCCTGGTGAGCTCAGCCCAAGGTCAGTGTCACTGTCCCGGTGAGCTCAGCCCAAGGTCAGTGTCACCATCCCCAATGAGCTCAGCCCAAGGTCAGTGTCACTGTCCCAGGTGAGCTCAGCCCAAGGTCAGTGTCACTGTCCCGGTGAGCTCAGCCCAAGGTCAGTGTCACCGTCCTGGTGAGCTCAGCCCAAGGTCAGTGTCACCATCCTGGTGAGCTCAGCCCAAGGTCAGTGTCACTGTCCTGGTGAGCTCAGCCCAAGGTCAGTGTCACTGTCCCAGGTGAGCTCAGCCCAAGGTCAGTGTCACTGTCATGGGTGAGCTCAGCCCAAGGTCAATGTCACCATTCCCAATAAGCTCAGCCCAAGGTCAGTGTCACTGTCCCAGGTGAGCTTAGCCCAAGGTCTATGTCACTGTCCCAGTGAGCTCAGCCCAAGGTCAGTGTCACTGTCCCGGTGAGCTCAGCCCAAGGTCAATGTCACCATTCCCAATGAGCTCAGCCCAAGGTCAGTGTCACTGGCCTGGATGAGCTCAGCCCAAGGTCAGTGTCACTGTCCTGGATGAGCTCAGCCCAAGGTCAGTGTCACTGTCCCCAATGAGCTCAGCCCAAGGTCAGTGTCACTGTCCCGGTGAGCTCAGCCCAAGGTCAGTGTCACTGTCCCGGTGAGCTCAGCCCAAGGTCAGTGTCACTGTCCTGGTGAGCTCAGCCCAAGGTCAGTGTCACTGTCCTGGTGAGCTCAGCCCAAGGTCAATGTCACCATCCCCAATGAGCTCAGCCCAAGGTCAGTGTCACTGTCCCGGTGAGCTCAGCCCAAGGTCAGTGTCACTGTCCTGGTGAGCTCAGCCCAAGGTCAGTGTCACTGTCCTGGTGAGCTCAGCCCAAGGTCAGTGTCACTGTCCCGGTGAGCTCAGCCCAAGGTCAGTGTCACTGTCCCGGTGAGCTCAGCCCAAGGTCAGTGTCACTGTCCTGGTGAGCTCAGCCCAAGGTCAGTGTCACTGTCCCGGTGAGCTCAGCCCAAGGTCAGTGTCACTGTCCTGGTGAGCTCAGCCCAAGGTCAATGTCACTGTCCCGGTGAGCTCAGCCCAAGGTCAGTGTCACTGTCCCGGTGAGCTCAGCCCAAGGTCAGTGTCACCGTCCTGGTGAGCTCAGCCCAAGGTCAGTGTCACTGTCCCGGTGAGCTCAGCCCAAGGTCAGTGTCACTGTCCCGGTGAGCTCAGCCCAAGGTCAGTGTCACCATCCCCAATGAGCTCAGCCCAAGGTCAGTGTCACTGTCCTTTAGCGGCGGGTGAATCGTCGTTAGTGCCGCGCAGAACAAACCCAAACCTCGGAAAACGTCCCAAATTGAGGGACGGGAGGGGCGGCTCGGCCCCCATTGAGGAGCTGGGTCAGAACCGGGTCTGGGGGGCAGGGGCAGCTTTGGGGGTCGCAGTTTGTCCCGCGGGTCGTTGTCCCTGGATGAGCCGTCACCCCAATTAACAGCGTGTGCTCGGTAATTAGTGCCGGGTGTGAGAGGCCGTGGGGGGAGCGCGGGCGGTGCCGCCCCCCGTGCTGCCGGAGCTGCAGAAACGCTGGCTGGGGGGCTGCCAAGGCTGGGGGGGCAGGGCGGGCACGGGGGTCTCCCCGGTCCCTACGGTGTGGGGGGGTCAGTCCCGGGGGGTTCGGTCCCGGGGGAGTCAGTGCGGGGGTCTCTCCCCAGTCAAATCCCGGGGGGGCTTGGTTACGGGGGGTCCCGGCACGGTGTGACTGGGGGCTGGGCCCAGGGGTCTCTCCCCAGGCTGTACCGGGGGGTCCCAGGACAGTGTGTACAGGGGGGGTCTGTCCCGGGGGTCTCTGCGTGGTTGGTCCCGGGGGGTCTGTCCCAGGGGTCTCTCCCTGGTCAGTCCCGGGGGGTCTGTCCCGGGGTCTCTCCCTGGCCGGTTGTGGGGGGTCTGTCCCGGGGGTCTCTCCCCAGTCAGTTTCGGGGGGTCTGTCCCGGGGTCTCTCCCCGGTCTGTCCCGGGGGTCTCTCTCTCCCCGGCCGGTTCTGGGGGGGGTTTGTCCCGGGGGTCTCTCTCCCCGGCCGGTCTGTCCCGGGGGTCTCTCTCTCCCCGGTCGGTCGGTCCCGGGGTCTCTCCCCGGTCGGTCTGTCCCGGGGGTCTCTCTCCCCGGTCGGTTCCGGGGGGTCTGTCCCGGGGTCTCTCCCCGGTCGGTCTGCCCCGGGGGTCTCTCCCTCGTCAGTTCTGGGGGGGTCTGTCCCGGGGGTCTCTCTCCGGTCGGATCTGTCCCGGGGGTCTCTCCCCGGCCGGTTCTGGGGGGTCTGTCCCGGGGGTCTCTCTCTCTCCCCGGCCGGTCCGTGTTCCCGACCCCCGGAGCGGAGCCGCCGTCGCGCTGCGGCACCGCGGGAACCGTGAGCAGTGCGGACCGTAACGCCACTTCCGCTGCGGGCGCCGTCACGTCCGGGGCGGTGCCGCCGCGTCCCCTCGACCTCGGCGGGCGGCGGTGCGATGGCGGCGGCGGTGCGGCGCCTCCCGCTGCGGAGCCTCCCGCTGCGGCCCTACGGCCAGCTGCTGCTGCCGCGGGCCCGGACCCGGACCCAGCCCGCCCCGGTGAGACCCCGCCCGCGCGCCCCCGCCGCCACCGGGGCGGCCCCGTCCCGCCGGGGAGCGCGGAGGGGACGGGCCCGGATGGGCCCCGCCCGGCCCCGTGCCCCCGCTTCCCGCCGCAGCGCGCCCCGGCCGTGCCCGGTGTCCCCTCCGTTCGTGCCCGGTGTCCCCTCCGTTCGTGCCCGGTGTCCCCGGTCCCTCGTCCATCTCCCCGGCCCCGTGTTCCCGGTTCTCCCCCGGTGCGCCCCGGCCGTGCCCGCTGGCCCCGGTGTCCGCTCCCGTCGTGCCCGGTGTCCCCGGTCCCTCCTCCATCTCCCCGGCCCCGTGTCGCCGGTTCCCGCCGCAGTGCGCCCCCGCCGTGCCCGCTGGCCCCGCTTCTCCCCGCGATGTGCCCCCGCTGGCCCCGGTGTCCCCTCCCGTCGTGCCCGGTGTCCCCGGTCCCTCGTCCATCTCCCGGCCCCGTGTCCCCGGTCCCCCCCGGTGCGCCCCGGCCGTGCCCGGTGTCCCTGCTGCCCCCGCACACGGTTCCTCGGGACCCCCCGGTCCATCCCCGTGCACCCCCGTCCGGCACGGTGTCCCCAGTTCCCCCCAGTGGGCCCCATCCCTGCCCGGTGTCCCCTGTCCCCAGTGTCCCCTGTCCCCATCCCTGCCTGGTGTCCCCATCCCTGCCCAGTGTCCCCTGTCCCCAGTGTCCCCTGTCCCCATCCCTTCCCGGTGTCCCCTGTCCCCATCCCTTCCCAGTGTCCCCTGGCCCCATCCCTGCCTGGTGTCCCCTGTCCCCGGTGTCCCCTGTCCCCATCCCTGTCCCCAGTGTCCCCTGTCCCCATCCCTGCCTGGTGTCCCCTGTCCCCATCGCTGCCCAGTGTCCCCTGTCCCCAGTGTCCCCTGTCCCCAGTGTTCCCAGTCCCCTGTCCCCATCCCTGCCCGGTGTCCCCTGTCCCCAGTGTCCCCTGTCCCCATCCCTGCCCAGTGTCCCCTGTCCCCAGTGTTCCCAGTCCCCTGTCCCCATCCCTGCCTGGTGTCCCCATCCCTGCCCAGTGTCCCCTGTCCCCATCCCTGCCTGGTGTCCCCAGTCCCCAGTGTCCCCTGTTCCCATCCCTGCCCAGTGTCCCCTGTCCCCAGTGTCCCCTGTCCCCAGTGTCCCCTGTCCCCATCCCTGCCTGGTGTCCCCATGCCTGCCCGGTGTCCCCTGTTCCCATCCCTGCCTGGTGTCCCCATGCCTGCCCAGTGTCCCCTGTCCCCATCTCTGCCTGGTGTCCTCATCCCTGCCTGGTGTCCCCTGTCCCCATCCCTGCCTGGTGTCCCCTGTCCCCAGTGTCCCCTGTCCCCATCCCTGCCCGGTGTCCCCTGTCCCCATCCCTGCCTGGTGTTGCTGATCCCCTGTCCCCGTCCATGCGTGGTACCCCTGTCCCCGCTGACGCTGTCCCCCGTCCCCCGTCCCCTGTGCGCTGTCCCCGCTGACGCTGTCCCCCGTCCCCTGTGCGCTGTCCCCGCTGACGCTGTCCCCTGTCCCCCGTCCGCAGGCCGGGCTGTCGTCGCAGGCCGGGCTGTCGCGGGGCCGGCGGGCGGTGCTGGCGGCGCTGGGGCTGCTGGCGGCGGGCGGGGGGGGGCTGGCGCTGGCCCTGCGCTCCCCCCTGGGCGCCGGGGAGCTGGAGATGCACCCGCCCGCCTTCCCCTGGAGCCACGGGGGGGCCCTGGCCGCGCTCGACCACGCCAGGTACGCGGGATGGGGACACGGGGACATGGGGACACGGGGACATGGGGACACGGGGACATGGGGATGTGGGAACATGGGGATGTGGGGACATGGGGATGCAGGGATATGGGGACACGGGGACATGGGGATGTGGGAACATGGGGACACAGGGACATGGGGATGCAGGGATATGGGGACACGGGGACATGGGGATGTGGGAACATGGGGACACAGGGACTTGAGGACGTGGGGACATGGCACACAGGGATGTGGGGACATGGGCACATGGGGACATGGGGACATGGCACACAGGGATGTGGGGACATGGGGACACAGGTACGTGAGACAGGGACACAGGAAATGGGGTCATGGGGACACAGGTACATGGGACAGGGATGCAGGACATGGGGACAGAGGGATATGGGGACACAGGGACATGGGGATGTGGGGACGTGGCACACAGGGACATGGGGACATGGGGACACAGGAAATGGGGACATGGGGACTCAGGGAAATGGGGATGCGGGGACATGGGGACACAGGGACTTGGGGACGTGGGAATGTGGGGACGTGGGGATACAGGGATGTGGGGACACAGGGACATGGGGATGTGGGAACATGGGGACACGGGGACATGGGGACACAGGGATGCGAGGACATGAGGACGTGGGGACATGGCACACAGGGATGTGGGGACATGGGGACACAGGGATGCAAGGACATGAGGACGTGGGGACATGGCACACAGGGATGTGGGGACATGGGGACACAGGTGCGTGGGACAGGGGCACAGGACATGGGGATGTGGGGTCATGGGGACACAGGTACATGGGACAGGGACACAGGACATGGGGACACAGGGACATGGGGACGTGGGGACGTGGGGACATGGCACACAGGGACGTGGGGACACAGGGATGTGGGGACATGGGGACACAGGGACATGGGTATGTGAGGACATGGGGATGTGGGGACACAGGGACATGGGTATGTGAGGACATGGGGATGTGGGGACACGGGGACATGGGGATGTGGGGACATGGGGACGTAGGGACATGGGGACACAGGGACATGGGGACACAGATTTGTGGGACAGGGACACAGGATATGGGGACACAGGGACATGGGGTTGTGGGGACACAGGGACATGGGGATGTGGGGACATGGGAACACAGGTACGTGGGACAGGGACACAGGGATGTGGGGACACAGGGACACGGGGATGTGGGGACACAGGGATGTGGGGACATGGGGATGTGGGCACATGGTACACAGGATCATGGGGACACAGGTATGTGGGACAGTGACACAGGAAATGGGGCCATGGGGATGTGGGGACACAGGGACATGGGGATGTGGGGACGTGGGATCATAGGGACGTGGGGACATGGCACACAGAGACGTGGGGACACGGGTACGTGGGACAGTGACACACGACATGGGGACGTGGGGGCATGGGGACATGCGGACATGGGGACACAAGGGCATGGGGATGTGGGTACATAGGGACACGGGGATGTGGGGACATGGGGACAGAGGTACGCGGGGACATAGGGACATAGGGGTGTGAGGATACGAGGACAAGAGGATGTGGGGACATAGGGATGTGGAGACATGGGGACACAGGGGCATGGGCACGTGGGGACACAGGGATGTGGGGACCTGGGGACACAGGGGCATGGGGATGTGGGGACACAGGGATGTGGGGACACAGGGATGTGGGGACATGGGGACACGGAGACACAGGTACATGGGACAGGGACACAGGACACTGGGATACAGTGATGTGGGGACACGGGGACGTGGGGACATGGCACACAGGGGCATGGGGACATGGGGACACAGGTACGTGAGACAAGGACACAGGGACATGGGGACACGGGGACATGGGGACACAGGGACATGGGGACACAGGGACATGGGGACACGGGGATGTGGGGACATGGGGATGTGGGGACACGGGGATGTGGGGACACGGGGATGTGGGGACACAGGGACACAGGGACATGGGAACACGGGGACGTGGGAACACGGGGACGTGGGGACACGGGGACGTGGGGACACGGGGACACAGGGACGTGGGGACACGGGGACACAGGGACATGGGGACATGGGGATGTGGGGACACAGGGACATGGGGACACGGGGACGTGGGGACATGGGGACACAGGGACATGGGGACACGGGGACGTGGGGACACGTGGATGTGGGGACACGGGGACGTGGGGGTGTCGGTGGGAGCCGGGGCCTTCACTTGCTCTTTCTCTTCCTCCTCTCCTTCCTCCTCCCCTTTCCCTGCTCGTCCTGCTGTCCCCGCTGCCCCCGGCTGTCCCGCTGTGCCCTGCCCCCCCGGCAGCCTGCGCCGCGGCTTCCAGGTGTACAAGCAGGTGTGCTCGGCGTGCCACAGCATGGAGTACCTGGCCTTCCGCAACCTGGTGGGCGTCACGCACACCGAGGCCGAGGCCAAGGCGCTGGCCGAGGAGGTGGGTGCCTGCCCCGACCGCCGCGGTGGCACCCTCGGCACTGTGACCCCCAGTGTCCCTACTCAATGCTGTGTGTCCCCCGGGACAGCCCCGGTGTCACCGCTCAGCCCCGTGTGTCCCCAGTATCCCTACTCAATGCCGTGTGTCCCTTGGGACAGCCCCGGTGTCACCGCTCAGCCCCGTGTGTCCCCAGTGTCCCTACTCAATGCTGTGTGTCCCCGGGACAGCCCCGGTGTCACCGCTCAGCGCTGTGTGTCCCCAGTGTCCCTACGCAATGATGTGTCCCTTGGGACAGCCCCGGTGTCACCGCTCAGCCCCGTGTGTCCCCAGTGTCCCTACTCAATGCTGTGTGTCCCCGGGACAGCCCCGGTGTCACCGCTCAGCGCTGTGTGTCCCCAGTGTCCCTACTCAATGCCGTGTGTCCCTTGGGACAGCCCCGGTGTCACCGCTCAGCCCCGTGTGTCCCCAGTGTCCCTACTCAATGCTGTGTGTCCCCGGGACAGCCCCGGTGTCACCGCTCAGCGCTGTGTGTCCCCCCCGGTGTCCCTGCTCATTGCTGTGTCCCCCCCGGGACAGCCCCGGTGTCCCCTGTCATTGCCGTGTGTCCCCCAGTGTCCATACTCATTACTCTTTGCCCCCCCAGGGACAGCCCCAGTATCCCGCCCATTGCTGCTCCCCCACCCCAGTGTCACCACTCAGCACCGTGTGTCCCTCGCAGTGTCCCCGCTCATTGCCGTGTCCCCCTGGGACACCGCGGTGCTCATGGCGTGTCCCCCCTGCACACCCCGATGCTCATGATGTGTCCCCCCCCAGGCCCCCCGGTGCTCATAATGTGTCTCAAAGGGACACCACAGTGCTCATGGCGTGTCCCCCCGGATGCCCCGGTGCTCGTGGCGTGTGTCCCCCCACACACCGTGGTGCTCATGGCGTGTCTCCCCCCGCACACTGTGGTGCTTGTGGCATGTCCCCCCCCAGACACCGTGGTGCTGATGGCACATCCCCACGCCCCACACCGCGGTGCTTATGGCGTGTGTCCCCCCCCGGACACCGCGGTGCTCATGGCGTGTTCCCCCTGGGATGCCGCGGTGCTCATGGCGTGCCTCCCCCCGCACACCGCAGTGCTCATGGTGTGTCCCCCTTCCCCCCGTACACTGCGGTGCTCATGGCGTGTCCCCCCCTGGATCCCCCACTGCTCATGGCGTGTCGCCCCCCCCGGGCCACCCGGTGCTCATGGCGTGTCCCCCAGACCCCCCGGTGCTCATGGTGTGCCCCCCCCAGACACCGCGCTGCTCATGGCGCATCCCCCCAGGACCCCCTGGTGCTCATGGCGTGTCCCCCCCTGCACACCGCGGTGCTCATGATGTGTCCCCCCCAGACCCCGTGGTGCTCATGGCGTCTTTCCCCCCCGGGCCCCCCGGTGCTCATGGTGTGTCCCAAAGGGACACCACGGTGCTGACGGTGTGTCCCCCGGACCCTCCGGTGCTCATGGTGTGTCCCAAGGGGACATCACGGTGCTCGCGGCGTGTCCCCCGGACCCCTTGGTGCTCATGGCGTGTCTCCCCCTGCACACCATGGTGCTTGTGGCGTGTCCCCCCGCACACTGTGGTGCTCATGGCGTGTTCCCCCTGGGACGCCCCGGTGCTCATGGCGTGTGTCCCCCAGACACCGCAGTGCTCATGCCATGTGCCCTGGGACACCACGGTGTTCATGGCGTGTCCCCCCCCGGACCCCCCGGTGCTCATGGCGTGTCCCCCCGTGCTCCTGGTGTCCCGCAGGTGGAGGTGCAGGACGGGCCGGACGAGAACGGGGAGATGTTCCTGCGCCCCGGGAAGCTGTCGGACGCCTTCCCCAAGCCGTACCCCAACCCCGAGGCCGCGCGCGCCGCCAACAACGGGGCGCTGCCCCCCGACCTCAGCTACATCGTCAACGCCCGGTCAGGGGGGGCCCTGGGGGACCCCAGGGGAGGGCTCTGGGGGCTCAGGGATCTGGGGGTCCCTGGGGGTGGGTTCCAGGTGCTCACAGAGCTCAGGGACCCCAGGGGAGGGTTCTGGGGGCTCATGGAGCTGGGGGACCCCAGGGGAGGGTTCTGGGTGCTCATGGAGCTGGGGGACCCCAGGGGGGGTTCTGGGGGCTCAGGGATCTGGGGGTCCCTGGGGGTGGGTTCCAGGTGCTCACATAGCTCAGGGACCCCAGGGCGGGTTCTGGGGGCTCATGGAGCTTGGGGAGCCCAGGGGAGGGTTCTGGGGGCTCATGGTGCTGGGGGTCCCAGGGGAGGGTTCTGGGGGCTCACAGAGCTCAGGGACCTCAGGGGAGGGTTCTGGGGGCTCAGGGATCTGGGGGTCCAGGGGGGGTTTCTGGGTGTTCACAGAGTTGGGGGGGGGGAAACTGGGGGGCTCTGCCAGTCTTGGGTGCTCATGGAGCTGGGGAACCCCAGGGTTTGTTCTGGGGGGCTCTGGGTGCTCAGGGAGCTGGGGGACCCTGGAGGGGGGATCTGGGTGCTCATGGATCGGGGGGTCCCTGGGGGGGTTTCTGGGTGTTCACAGAGCTGGGGGCCTTGGGGGGGAAACTGGGGAACCCCAGTGGGGGGTTCTACCAGCCCTCGGTGCTCATGGAGCTGGGGGACCCCAGGGGAGGTTCTGGGGGACCCCAGAGGGGGGTCCCGGGTGCTCACAGAACTGGGGGACTCCAGGGGGCTTTTGGGTGTTCATGGAGGTTGGGGGTCCTGGGGGGGTCCTGGGTGACCCCAGGGGGTTTCTGGGGGCTCACAGAGCTGGGGGATGCTGGGGGGGGTTCTGGGCGACCCCAGTGGGGGTTCAGCCGGTCCTGGGTGCTCCTGGAGTTGGGGATCCCGCGGGAAAAACTGGGGGACCCTGGGCGGAGTTGTGGGTGCTCATGGGGCTGGGGGACCCCAGGGTTTGTTCTGGGGGACGCTGGGGGGGCTCTGGATGCTCATGGGGCTGGGGGACCCTGGGGGGTTCTAGGGGACCCTGGGGGGGTTTCTGGGTGCTCAGGGATCTGGGGGAGCCTCAGGGGGGGTTCTAGGGGAGCCTGGGGGACCCTGGGGGGAGTTGTGGGTGCTCATGGGGTTGGGGGACCCCAGGGTTTGTTCTGGGGGGGCTTTCTGGGGGCTCATGGAGCTGGGGGACACTGGGGGGGTTCTAGGGGACACTGGGGGGGCTTTCTGGGGGCTCAGGGATCTGGGGGACACTGGGGGGGCTCTGGGGGCTCATGGAGCTGGGGGACCCTGGTGGGGGTTCTAGGGGACCCTGGGGGTCTTTCTGGGGGCTCAGGGATCTGGGGGGGCTCTGGGCGCTCAGGGATCTGGGGGACCCTGGGTGGGGTTTTGGGGGACCCTGGGGGGTTCTGGGGGCTCCGGCAGCCGCCCCCCCCCCGCGTCAATGCTGACCCTGCCCCCCAGGCACGGCGGTGAGGATTACGTCTTCTCGCTGCTGACCGGCTACTGCGACCCCCCCGCGGGCGTGACGGTGCGGGAGGGGCTGCACTACAACCCCTACTTCCCCGGGCAGGCCATCGGCATGGCCCCCCCCATCTACAACGAGATCCTGGAGTACGACGACGGTACGGGGGGAAACGGGGCTGTCCGGGGGGGGGGGGGGGGGGGGGGCAGGTCCCCGGGGTGCTCACCCCCCCGTGTCCCCCCCAGGGACACCGGCCACCCTGTCCCAGCTGGCCAAGGACGTCTGCACGTTCCTGCGCTGGGCGGCCGAGCCGGAGCACGACCAGCGCAAGCGCATGGGGCTGAAGGTGCGTGACATGGGGACACGGGGGGGGGGGGGTCCAGGCAGCGTCCCCCCCGCAGCGCCCAGACCCCCCCGTGCCCCCTCTGTGCCCCCCCAGATGCTGATGCTCTCGGGGCTGCTCATCTCCCTGCTGTTCTACATGAAGCGGCACAAGTGGTCGGTGATGAAGAGCAGGAAAATGGTTTACAAGCCCCCCAAGTAACGGGGGGGGGGCCCCCCAGCTGCACCGCACACACCTCCCGGCTGCGGGGGGGTGCCATCGCGTGCCCCCGCCGCTCCGCAGCCAACGTCCCCCCGCTCGCCCCCCCGAGGGGGCCGGTGCTCGGTGGGGCGGGGGGGGCACGGAAATAAAGTCTCGGTTGTTCCAGGGGGGAGCGTGTGGGGTGATGGCTGAGCCCCCCAGGGCCCCCCCAGCCTGGGGGGTCGTTAATGGGCTGAGCCCCACCACAGCCCCCCCAGCTGCGGGTACAGGCTGATCCCCATTGGGGGGTAAATCCGGGCCCCCCCAGCTGTGGGTACAGGCTGATCCCCATTGGGGGGTAAATCAGGGCCCCCCCCAGCTGTGGGTACAGGCTGATCCCCATCACCCCCATTGCCCCCATCTCAGGGGGTGAATCAGGGCCCCCCCAGCTGTGGGTTCAGTAACAGGCTGATCCCCATCACCCCCATCTCAAGGGGTGAATCACGGCCCCCCAGCTGTGGGTACAGGCTGATCCCCATCACCCCCATTGCCCCCATCTCAGGGGGTGAATCAGGGCCCCCCAGCTGTGGGGTCATTAACAGGCTGATCTCCATCACCCCCATCTCGGGGGGCGAATCACAGCCCCCCAGCTGTGGGTACAGGCTGATCCCAGCTGTGGGGTCATTAACAGGCTGATCCCCATTGGGGGGGTGAATCAGGGCCCCCCCAGCTGTGGGTACAGGCTGATCCCCATCACCCCCATCTCGGGGGTGAATCACAGCCCCCCAGCTGTGGGTACAGGCTGATCCCCATCGCCCCCGTCTCGGGGGGGGGTGAATCAGGGCCCCCCCAGCTGCAGGTACAGGCTGATCCCCATTGGGGGGTAAATCAGGGCCCCCCCAGCTGTGGGTACAGGCTGATCCCCATCACCCCATCGCCCCCGTCTCGGGGGTGAATCACTGTGGGTACAGGCTGATCCCCATCACCCCATCGCCCCCGTCTCGGGGGTGAATCAGCCCCCCGCAGCAGGCCGTGGCGCGCAGCCGGCTTTATTGGCACTGCAGTGGGGTCTGCGCTGGCGGCCGAGGCTCCACAGAGCCCCCCGAGCCCCCCAGCCTGTCCCGGCCCCGCCCCCCCGTGTCCGTCTGTCCGTCCGGTCGTGGCTGTGCCGCCGGCACCAGCGTCCCTGAGGCGCGGGGACCCCGCGTGTCCCCGTCCCCGCGTCAGTGGCAGTTCTGGCAGCGCGGGTGGCACCTCTGGCCGTTGACTTTGCAGCGACAGCCGCCGCTGGTGTCCCCGGGGCCCTGGGGGGGACACAGGGGTCAGGGTCAAGGTCAGAGCCCATCACGGGTCACCAGAGCGGGGGGCAGGGACTGCAGCGCCACTGTGGGGATGGGGGGTTCCTGTGTCACCCCCTCGCTGACCCTGGGTTCCCAGTGCTGTCCCCCTGGTGTCCTCCCCCGTGCCCCCACACCTGTGCAGATGGGGGGTCCCTGTGTCCCCCCGTCCCGCTCACTGCGGGTCCCCAGCGTGGGCTCGTTGTCACCAAGGGACAGGGGGTCACTGTGTGTGTCCCCTGCTCGCCCTGGGTCCCACAGTGTGGTCCCTTTGTCACCCAGCTGTGAGGATGGGGTGTCCCTGTGTCCCCACGTCCCACTCACCCGGGGTCCCCAGCATGGTCCCTTGGTCACCCAGGGATGGGGGTGTCCCCATGTCCCCCTCACTGACCCCAGGTCCCTAGTGCTGTCCCTTGGTCACCCAGCTCCAGGTCCCCGTGTCCCCCTGCTCACCCGGGGTCCCCAGCACGGTCCCTTGGTCACCCAGCTGTGGGGATTGGGGTGTCCCTGTGTCCCCCCACTGGTCCCTTTGTCACCCAGCTGTGAGGATGGGGTGTCCCTGTGTCCCCACATCCCACTCACCCGGGGTCTCCAGCGCAGTCCCTTGGTCGCCCAGGGATGGGGGTGTCCCTGTGTCCCCCTCACTGACCCCAGGTCCCTAGTGCTGTCCCTTGGTCACCCAGCTCCAGGTCCCTGTGTCCCCCCTGCTCACCCTGGGTCCCCAGCACAGTCCCCTGGTCACCTCGCTGTGTTGAAGGGGGTGTCCCTGTGTCCCCCCCGCTCACCCCAGGTCCCCAGCACAGTCCCTTGGTCACCCAGCTGTGGGAAGGGGGTGTCCCCGTGTCCCCCGCTCACCCCGTGTCCCCCCTGCAGTCCCTTGGTCACCTCGCTGTGTTGAAGGGGGTGTCCCTGTGTCCCCCCCGCTCACCCCAGGTCCCCAGTGCTGTCCCTTGGTCACCCAGCTGTGGGGAAGGGGGTGTCCCCCTGTCCCCCCTGGGTCCCTAACACGGTTCCTTGGTCGCCCAGGGATGGAGGTGTCCCCATGTCCCCCCGCTGACCCCGGGTCCCCAGTGCTGTCCCTTGGTCACCCAGCTGTGGGAAGGGGGTGTCCCTGTGTCCCCCCCTGCGGTCCCTTGGTCACCCAGCTGTGGGAAGGGGGTGTCCCCATGTCCCCTGCTCACCCCGTGTCCCCCCTGCAGTCCCTTGGTCACCCAGCTGTGGGAAGGGGGTGTCCCCGTGTCCCCCCCGCTCACCCCAGGTTCCCAGTGCTGTCCCTTTGTCACCCAGCTGTGGGGAAGGGGGTGTCCCCCTGTCCCCCCTGGGTCCCTAACACGGTTCCTTGGTCGCCCAGGGATGGAGGTGTCCCCATGTCCCCCTCACTGACCCTGGGTCCCCAGTGCTGTCCCTTGGTCACCCAGCTGTGGGAAAGGGGTGTCCCTGTGTCCCCCCCGCTCACCCCGGATCCCCAGCACAGTCCCTTGGTCACCCAGCTGTGGGAAGGGGGTGTCCCCGTGTCCCCCGCTCACCCCGTGTCCCCCCTGCAGTCCCTTGGTCACCCAGCTGTGTTGAAGGGGGGTGTCCCTGTGTCCCCCCCGCTCACCCCAGGTTCCCAGTGCTGTCCCTTTGTCACCCAGCTGTGGGGAAGGGGGTGTCCCCCTGTCCCCCCTGGGTCCCTAACACGGTTCCTTGGTCGCCCAGGGATGGAGGTGTCACCATGTCCCCCCGCTGACCCCGGGTCCCCAGTGCTGTCCCTTGGTCACCCAGCTGTGGGAAGGGGGTGTCCCTGTGTCCCCCCCTGCGGTCCCTTGGTCACCCAGCTGTGGGAAGGGGGTGTCCCCATGTCCCCCGCTCACCCCGTGTCCCCCCTGCAGTCCCTTGGTCACCCAGCTGTGGGAAGGGGGTGTCCCCGTGTCCCCCCTGCAGTCCCTTGGTCACCCAGCTGTGGGAAGGGGGTGTCCCCGTGTCCCCCGCTCACCCCGGGTCCCCAGCGCGGTCCCTTGGTCACCCAGCAGATCTCGGTCTGGCACACGGTGCAGCGGATCCAGTCGCATCCATCCTTCTTCTGCACCACGATGTGGCAGGTGGGGCAGTGCATGGCCTCCCCGAGCTGCACCAGCGTCTGGGGGGGGACAGGGGACCGTGAGTGACACGGGGACCCTCCGCATCCCCCCCAAACCCGCCGGGCCCCCCCGGACCTGCAGCATGTCGTTGGTTTGCCGGGCGGCCGCGTCGTTCTGCGCCCGCAGCCGCAGGTCGTCCTGGTACTGCCGGCAGTCCTGCCCCTCATGGATGGCCTGGGGGGCGCGGGACGGCAGCGCTCAGCACCACGGCCCCCCCGGAGCGCGGGGGGACACTGGGGCTCTGGGGGGGTCACCTTGCAGAGCAGGCAGTTGAGGGCCTGGCAGATGGGGCAGCGGAACTCGTTGACCGAGTCCTCGTAGATGCACCAGCCGCGGCAGTCGGGGCTGCGGCAGTGGAAGCTGTTCCGGCTGCGGCGCTCGGCCAGCGCGGGGCTGCGCTCCAGGAACTGCCGGTACTCCTCCGCCGACAGCAGCTGCGGGACCGCGCCGTCGGGAACCGGGACCGCGACACGGGACACCGCAGCCCTGGGACCCCCGACATGGGACACCCCAGCCCTGGGACCCCCGACACGGGACACGCCAGCCCTGGGACCCCTGACACGGGACACCCCAGCTCTGGGACCCCCGACATGGGACACCCCAGCTCTGGGACCCCCGACACGGGACACCCGCAGCCCTGGGACCCCTGACACGGGACACCCCAGCTCTGGGACCCCCGACACGGGACACCCCAGCTCTGGGACCCCCGACACGGGACACCCGCAGCCCTGGGACCCCCGACATGGGACACCCCAGCTCTGGGACCCCCGACACGGGACACCCCAGCTCTGGGACCCCCGTGGCACCAGCGCCAACTGGGGACACCCACCACGCACAGCCCTGGGACCAACACAGGACACCCCAGCCCTGGGACCCCTGTGCCACCAGCACTGAGTGGGGACACCTGCCACCTACAGCCCTGGGACCCCCAACACGGGACACCCGCAGCCCTGGGACCCCCGACACGGGACACCCCAGCCCTGGGACCCCCGACACGGGACACCCCAGCCCTGGGACCGCCGTGGCACCAGTGCCAACTGGGGACACCCACCACGAACAGCCCTGGGACCGACATGGGACACCCCAGCCCTGGGACCCCTGACACAGGACACCCCAGCCCTGGGACCCCTGTGCCACCAGCACTGAGTGGGGACACCTGCCACCCACAGCCCTGGGACCCCCAACACGGGACACCCGCAGCCCTGGGACCCCCGACACGGGACACCCGCAGCCCTGGGACCCCCGTGGCACCAGCGCCAACTGGGGACACCCACCACCCACAGCCCTGGGACCGACATGGGACACCCCAGCCCTGGGACTCCTGACACAGGACACCCCAGCCCTGGGACCCCTGTGCCACCAGCACTGAGTGGGGACACCCGCCACCCACAGCCCTGGGGCCCCTGCCATGGGACACTCCAGCCCTGGGACCCCCGAGATGGGACACCCCAGCCGTGGGACTGCCGACACGGGACATCACAGCCCTGAGACCCCCACCACGGGACACCCGCAGCCCTGGGACCCCCGACATGGGACACCCCAGCCCTGGGACCCCTGACATGGGACACCCGCAGCCCTGGGACCCCCGTGCCACCAGCACTGAGTGGGGACACCCACCACCCACAGCCCTGGGACCCCCCGTGCCACCAGTGCCAACTGGGGACACCCGCCACCCACAGCCCTGGGACCCCAGACTGCTGGGGGGACACTCACCCCAGCCCTGGGGACCCCATGTCACTAAGTGGGAACACCCACCCCAGCCATGGGACCCCCGTGTCACCAGCACTGAGTGAGGACACTCATGTCACCAGCAGTGGGTGGGGACACTCACCCCAACCCTGGGGACCCCGTATCACCGTCACTGAGTGGGAACACCCACCCCAGCCATGGGACCCCCGTGTCACCAGCATTAAGTGGGGACATCCACGCCAGCCCTGGGGACCCCCGTGTCACCAGCACTGAGTGGGGACCCTCACTGCCTGTGCCCCCCCGAACCCCCATGCCACTGGCATGGTCTTGTGCCACCCACAGCCCCAGGACCCCCCGTGTCACCACACCAAGTGGGGACACCCACTGCCCGCAGCCCAGGGGACGCCCTGGGACCCCCGCATGGGGCTGGGCCCCCCCAGGCCCCCCAGGACTCACGGCGCGGATCTCCCGCTCCTGGAGGTGGCTGCTGCAGGCGTAGGTGTCATCGCGGAAGGGACAGGCCACCACCGGCTCCTCGCTGTAGTTGATCACCTGCCGCAGGCACTCCCTGCACAACCGGACCCGTCACCGCGGGGGGGTCTTGGGGACAAGGGCGCCTTGGGACGGTCACCATGATGGTGGGGGCTCAGGGATGGTCACCGTGAGGGTTGGGGGGGGTCTCAGGGCTGGTAACTGTGACGGTGAGGGGGACCTTGGGGCTGGAGGGGGCTCGGGGCTGTCACCATGACGGTGGGGGGGTCCCAGGGCTGGTCACCATGAAGGCTCGGGGGGTCTTGGGGCTGGTCACTGGAAGCGCTGGGGGGGTCTCAGGGCTGGGGGGCTCTCAGGACTGGTCACCTCAAGGGTGGGAGGGTCCTAGGGCCAGTCATGTGATGTGGGGGGTCCTGGGGCTGGTCACCATGATGGTGGGGGGGTCCTGGGGCCAGTCATGTGATGTGGGGGGTCCTGGGGCTGGTCACCATGATGGTGGGGGGGTCCTGGGGCCAGTCATGTGATGTGGGGGGTCCTGGGGCTGGTCACCATGATGGTGGGGGCCTCAGGGAAGGTCACTGGGAGGGCTGGGGGGGGCGTTGGGACCAGTCACCATTTGGGGGGTGGGGGGCCGGGGTCACTCATGAGATGTTGGGGGTCTTGGGGCCAGTCATTGTGAAGGTTGGGGAGGGGTCTCGGAGCCAGTCATGCTGGGGGGGGTCCCGGGGCTTGGTCCGTGTGAGGGTTGGGGGGTCCCGGGGCGGGTCAGTGTGCGGGTGAGGGGTCCTGGGGCCAGTCAGCAGGAAGGTCGGGGGTCCCGGGGGGTCCCGGGGGGTACCTGCAGAAGTTGTGCAGACAGTCCCGCAGCAGCACCCCCGCGCCGGGGGGCACGTGCTGGTAGCAGATGCAGCACTCCAGCCCCTCGGGGTTGGGGACCAGCCCCTCCTCCTCCAGCCGCAGCAGCTGCTGGAAGTTCTGCTGCCGCTCGGCCTCCAGCGCCTGCGGGGACAGCGCCCGACAGCCCCCTGAGCCAGGCCTAACCCCCTAGGCCAGGCTCAACCCCCCAAGCTGGGCCTAACCCCCTAGGCCAGGCTCAACCCCCCAAGCTGGGCCTAACCCCCTAGGCCAGGCTCAACCCCCCCAAGCTGGGCCTAACCCCCTAGGCCAGGCTCAACCCCCCCAAGCTGGGCCTAACCCCTAGGCCAGGCTCAACCCCCCCAAGCTGGGCCTAACCCCTAGGCCAGGCTCAACCTCCCCCAAGCTGGGCATAATCCCCTAGGCTGGGCTCAACCCCCCCAAGCTGGGCCTAACCCCCTAGGCTGAGCTCAACCTCCCTCAAGCTGGGCCTAACCCCCTAGGCCGAGCTCAACCTCCCCCCCAAGCTGGGCCTAACCCCTAGGCTGGGCTCAATCCCCCCCAAAATGGGCCTAATCCCCAAATCCCCTGAGCCTTGCTCAACCACGCAGGCCAGGCTTAAGCCCTCAAACAGAGGTCCTGCCCCCCAAGCTGGGCTCAACACCCCCAAGCCAGGCTGAACCCCACCTGAGCTGAGTTCAACCCACTCCAAGCTGAGCTCAACCCACGCCCCCCAGCCAGGTTGAACCCCTAAAAGCCAGGCTTAACACCCCCAGGCCGGGCTTAAGCTCTCAAACTGGGCTCAACCCTCCAGGCCAGGCTTAAGCTGTCAAATGGGGCTCAACCCCCGCAAACTAGGCTCAACACCCCCAAGCCAAGCTCAACTCCCTCCTAGCTGGGCTCAACCCCAAAAGCCAGTTTTAACACCCTTAGGCTGGGCTCAACCCCCCCGGCTGGGATTACCCCTGACAAACTGGGCTTAAACCCTGTAGACTGGACTCAACACGCCCAGGCCAGGCTCAACTCCCCCAGGCTGGGATCAAGCCCTGAAACTGCACTCAAGCCCCCCAAGCCAGGATTAAGCCCCCAAATGAGGCTCAACTGCCCTGAGCTGGTGTCCACCCCAAAAGCCAGGCTTAACACCTCCAGACTGGGCTTAGCCCCTCTCAAACTGGGACTAACCCCCCCCAGGCCAGGCCCCCACTTCTCCACGCCCCCCGGCAGCCGCCGGCACAAGAAGATGGCAGAGCCGCGCTGGTGGGATAAGGCTTTAATTGGGGGGGGGTCCACATGTGGCACCCCCCATGGCATTGCCAGGCACCCAACAGACGCTTGGGGGGTTGCAGTCCCCCCCCACGGGGCCCAAACCGGGGGTCCCGTCCCTCCCCCAGGGATGTGGGGGTCCCGCTGTGGGGCCAGATCTCCAGTGCAAAGTGCGACACAGAATAACCAACCTGTCCCCCCCGAGACCCCCACGTCTCAGAGACCCTGAGCATGGGCCCCCCGAGCCTGCCCGACCCCCAAGTACAGCCCCCCTTGAGCCCGAGACCCCCGAGCACGGCCCCCCAAGCCCCAGAGACCCCCAAGTCCCAGAGACCCCAAAGTACAGGGCCCCAAGTGTCAGAGACCCCCAAGCATGGCCCCCCAAGCCTGACCCCCAAACCTCAGAGGCCCCCAAGTAGGGTCCCCATTGAGCCTGAGAGACCCCCAAACCTCAGAGACCCCTGAGCACAGCCCCCCAAGCCTCAGAGACCCCCCCAAACCTCAGAGACCCCCAAGCACAGCCCCCCAAGCCTGAGACCCCAAGGATGCCCCCCCCAGCCTCAGAGCCCCCTGAGTTTCAGAGACCCCCAAGTACAGCCCCCCCGAGCCTCCAAGACCCCTGAGCACAGACCCTCTTGAGACTGAGACCCCCAAGGCTCAGAGCCCCCCAAGCCTCAAAGACCCCCAAGTACGGCCCCCCAAGGCTCAGAGCCCCCCAAGTATGGCCCCCAAGGCTCAGAGCCCCCCAAGTATGGCCCCCAAGGCTCAGCTTCTGCAGCACGTCCCCACACCAGCTCTTAGTGTGGGGGGGCCTGGTGGCAGCTTCTGGGTGCACATGGGGGGACCCTCAGGGACACTGGGGGGACACTGAGAGGTCCTGGTGGGCACTGTGGGACCATAGGGGACGACGGGGGGTCCTGGGGGGCACTGGGGGACACTGGGCCCGGCCAGAGCGGGGTCTAGCAGAGCTGGGGGGCAGCAGAACTGGGGGGGGGGCAGCAGAACTGGGGGGGCGGGCTGACGTCACCCCATGCCCCCGGGGCGCAGCGCGGCCGAGCCGTCCTCTTGCTGTCCCTGCAAGCAGCGGGTCCCGGCGCCGAGAGAAGAGAGAAGGTCGGTCAGTGCGGGGGCCGGAGGGACCCCCCGATCCCTGTGTGGGCCTGGGGGCGCCAGCAGACCCCCCCATTTCTGGGAAATGGCGTCTGGAAAGCGCAGCCCGGTGGCTGCTTGGCTCAGTGTCACACGGCACGGGGAGGGACACGGCACCTGCGCACTGAGCGACAAAGGACCTGCCCACGGCGGGGGACACGTCCTGCCAAGGGACCGTGACACCAGGCCCTGCCCTGCCAGGCTCCTCCACCAGCCAAGGACACGGTGCTCAGGATGTGACAGCCCTGCCTGTCCCCAGGGCACAGGGACACGGTGCTCTGGATGTGACAGCCCTGCCTGTCCCCAGGGCACAGGGACACGGTGCTCTGGATGTGACAGCCCTGCCTGTCCCCAGGGCACAGGGACATGGTGCTCTGGATGTGACAGCTCTGCCTGTCCCCAGGGCACAGGGACATGGTGCTCTGGATGTGACAGCCCTGCCTGTCCCCAGGGCACAGGGATGTGGTGCTCTGGATGTGACAGCCCTGCCTGTCCCCAGGGCACAGGGACATGGTGCTCACTCACGCTGTGACAGCCCTGCCTGTTGTCAGTGACATAGTGCTCATGCTGTGACACCGCTGCATGTCCCCAGGGTGCAGGGACATGGTGCCCACAATGTGACATCCCTGCCTGTCTCCAAGGACACACTGTTCAGGATGTGACACCTCTGCATGTCCCCAGGTTGCAGGGACACGCTGCTCACACTGTGACACCCCTGTCCATCCCCAGGGACACGGTGCTCATGCTGTGACACCCCTGTCCGTCCCCAAGGACACGTTCAGGATGTGACACCCCTGTCCATCCCTAGGGACACGTTCAGGATGTGACACCCCTGTCCATCCCCAGGGACACGCTGCTCACGCTGTGACACCCCTGTCCATCCCCAGGGACACGGTGCTCAGGCTGTGACACCCCTGTCCATCCCCAGGGACACGTTCAGGATGTGACACCCCTGTCCATCCCCAGGGACACGGTGCTCACACTGTGACACCCCTGTCCATCCCCAGGGACACGCTGCTCACGCTGTGACACCCCTGTCCATCCCCAGGGACACGTTCAGGATGTGACACCCCTGTCCATCCCCAGGGACACGCTGCTCACGCTGTGACACCCCTGTCCATCCCCAGGGACACGTTCAGGATGTGACACCCCTGTCCATCCCCAGGGACACGCTGCTCACGCTGTGACACCCCTGTCCATCCCCAGGGACATGTTCAGGATGTGACACCCCTGTCCATCCCCAGGGACACGTTCAGGATGTGACACCCCTGTCCATCCCCAGGGACACGGTGCTCACGCTGTGACACCCCTGCCTGTCCCCATGGCGCAGTGACAGACACCAGCTGCCCCTCATCGCAGCAAGAAGCGGGTGCAGCCCCCCCGTGTCACCCCTCGGTGTCCCCGCCCGTCCTCTCAGCGCAGGATCCGCGCGCCCCAGACCCCCCAGACCCCCGTCCCCGGGTCTGTCCCCAAGCAGGGGACGCGGGGACGCCGGTACCTGCTGGTACTGCCGGATCCCCTCCTGCTCCTGCTGCATGCGCCAGAGCTCCGACTCGTCGGGCTGGTGGCCACCGGGCACCACGTAGTCGCTGGGCCGGTCGGCGCTGCACATCTCGCAGCCGGGGCGCGTGGGCTTGTTGATGAAGGTGCACTGGGGACACGACCAGCCCGCCTGGGGACACCGGGGGACAACAGGGGGGTCAACAACACAGACACGATTCGACATCACGTCACCCTGGCTCTCGTTAAAGAAGAGATGTGGAAGCGCTACGCATTGTCCCCGGTGGGGATACACCCGAGTCCGTGCTTTTGTGCCGCCGTTAATTAGGGACTAATTGGGACGACCTCAAAACCAGAACGGTGGCACCGAGGACCCGGGTGGCACTTTGAGAGGCGTTTGGGACAAACTCGACCGTGGTGTCACCACATTTGGGACAAATTCGACCATCGTGTCGCCACATTTGGGACAAACTCGACCACCGTCTGGTTGCATTTGGGACAAACTCGACGACCGTGTCACCGCGTTTGGGACAAATTGGTGTCACCGTGTCACCGTGTCCGTGCAGGCGCAGGGAACAGCGAGTGTTTCCATTTGTTTTGATATAAAAAGCTGATTAAAACCTGCAAACTCGTTAAACGGTTTGTTAATTGGTACTTGTGTGACACGCTGCAATAGCGGCTGTGAAATTGGGTCCATTGTTTGGGACGGGACATGGTGGGAGCGTCCGCTGTCCCCAGCGCCCCCGGATGGGGACGGGGTGACACCACAGGGTGGGGACATTGTGGGGGACAGGGGGTGGGGACACTGGGGGGACAGAGGTGGAGGGACACTGGGCGTGATGGGGGTGGACACTGGGGGGACGGAGTGGGGTGAAAACACCGTGGGGGACAGAGGGGTGGGGACACCGTGGGGGACAGAGGGGAGGGGTCACTGTGGGGGTCACCATGGGGGACAGAGGGGAGGGGACACCGTGGGGGACAGAGTGGGAGGGACAGACTGGGGGGACACGGTGGGGGGACAGAGGGGTGGGGACAGACTGGGGGGACACGGTGGGGGGACAGAGGGGTGGGGACACCGTGGGGGACAGAGGGGAGGGGACACCGTGGGGGACAGAGTGGGAGGGACAGACTGGGGGGACACTGTGGGGGACATAGTGGGAGGGACAGACTGGGGGGACACCGTGGGGGACAGAGGGGTGGGGACACCATGGGGGACAGAGGGGAGGGGGCACCGTGGGGGACATAGTGGGAGGGACAGACTGGGGGGACACCATGGGGGACAGAGGGGTGGGGACACCGTGGGGGACAGAGGGGTGGGGACACCGTGGGGGACAGAGGGGTGGGGACACCGTGGGGGACACAGTGGGAAGGACAGACTGGGGGGATACCATGCGGGACAGAGGGGTGGGGACAGACTGGGGGGACACCGTGGGGGACAGAGGGGTGGGGACACCGTGGGGGGACAGAGGGGTGGGGACACCGTGGGGGGACAGAGGGGTGGGGACACCATGGGGGGACACCATGGGGGACAGAGGGGTGGGGACACTGCGCAGGGGGACACTGTGTGTGGGGGGACACCGTTGGTGACAGGGCGGGGGGGACACTGGGACACGCACCGGCACCGGCGAGGGCAGGCTGGGCGCTGGGGGGGTGCTGAACAGGTCCCCGAGCTGCAGCGAGTCCAGGTGCTGGCTGATGTCCCCAGCGTCCCATCTCCTGCCGGCCTCACTCCCCTGCCCTGCGGGTGACACCGGGAGGGGACATCAGCGCGAGCCCCCGGTGACATGGGGGTGCCAGGGATCATGGTGCGGGACTCTGAGATGTGACAGGGGATGCACAGGGGGGACCATCCTGAGAGCCCCCCAGGACCCCCACAGCCACCTCTGAACCGTGGGGACACCCTC
The DNA here is from genome assembly GCF_036013475.1 of Columba livia. NCBI lineage: Eukaryota > Metazoa > Chordata > Aves > Columbiformes > Columbidae > Columba > Columba livia. The sequence goes on along the minus strand of NC_088603.1, from coordinate 162,722,969 downwards.
AACACCAGGGACAACCCAACCCTGGGGACACCCCCAACCCTGGGGACACCCTCAACACCAGGGACACCCCAAACCTGGGGACACCCCCAACCCCTGGGGACACCCCCAACCCAACAATGTCCCCCAAAGCCAGGGACAACCCAACCCTGGGGACACCCCCAAACCCGGGGACACCCCCAAACCCCAGGGACACCCCCAAACCCACAACATTCCCCAAACCCTGGGGACACCCCAACCCAACAATGTTCCCCCAACCCTGGGAACACCCCCAAACCTGGGAACACCCCATGCCAGGCTGGACTCCGCTCAACCTGCACTGGGTGCAATGTCCCCGAGGCTGGACGGGGTGTCCTTCAACGGTCCCTCCCAACCCAACCACTCGACCACTCCACAGTTCCCCGTCCCAACACAGCCGCAGCCGCACCCCCAACCTTTTTTTGGGGAGACGCTGGGCAGGGTGTTGTATTTCCGGCGCTCCCCGTTGCCGTCGGTGGGCGGGGAGGTGGCGCTGAGCATCACCCGCGCCTGGTCCTCCTCGTAGCGCTGCTCGGTGAGCTGGGCCGCGCTGGCCGACAGCAGGTACAGGTACGCGGTGTCGCCGTCGCGGCGCACGCCGTAGGACGAGACGGTGCGGTCGTCCACGCACAGGCACTGCCCGATGATCCAGCGCTGGACCAGCGGGTGGAAACCGTAATCGCGGAACACCTGCGGCGGGGGGAGAAGCTCCGGGTGAGCCGGCGGCGTCCGCGGGGCCGGCGCCGCGCCGGGAGAGGCGTTGCCGGGCCGTACCTGCTCCTTGAGCTCGGCGACGGTGGTGTGAGCGCGGACGCGGAGCGTGATGCTGGCCGACGACGTGGCGTCCTCCACGCCGACCGCCATGCTGGAAACGGGAGGGACGCCTGAGGGGGGGCGGGGGACGGCGGCGCCCCAAACCTCGCCGTAGCGCTCCCGGGGAGGCCGTTGACCCAGTTTGGTCCATCCCCTGCCCAGCCCCATCCTCACAGCCGGGCAGCGATCTCCACCGTGTGCTTAGATATTGTCAATAACATAACTTAATGTAATTCAATAACAATGATATAACTCCATGTAACCAACTGCATGTGACTCCATGTAACCAACTGCATGTGACTCCATGTAACCAACTGCATGTGACTCCATGTAACCAACTCCATGTGACTCCATGTAACCAACTCCATGTGACTCCATGTAACCAACTCCATGTGACTCCATGTAACCAACTCCATGTGACTCACTCCATGTAACTCCATGTAACCAACTGCATGTGACTCACTCCATACAACTCCATATAACTCCATATAACCAACTCCATGTGACTCACTCCACGTAACCAACTGCATGGAACTCACTCCATACGACTCCACGTAACCCACGGCACGGAACTCACTCCACACGACTCCATGTAACCCATGGCGTGGAACTCACTCCATACGACTCCACGTAACCCACGGCGTGGAACTCACTCCATACGACTCCACGTAACCCACGGCGTGGAACTCACTCCACACGACTCCACGTAACCCACTGCGTGGAACTCACTCCATACGACTCCACGTAACCCACTGCGTGGAACTCACTCCATACGACTCCACGTAACCCACGGCGTGGAACTCACTCCATACGACTCCACGTAACCCACGGCGTGGAACTCACTCCACACGACTCCACGTAACCCACTGCGTGGAACTCACTCCATACGACTCCACGTAACCCACTGCGTGGAACTCACTCCATACGACTCCACGTAACCCACGGCGTGGAACTCACTCCATACGACTCCACGTAACCCACTGCGTGGAACTCACTCCATACGACTCCACGTAACCCACTGCGTGGAACTCACTCCACACGACTCCACGTAACCCACTGCGTGGAACTCACTCCACACGACTCCACGTAACCCACGGCGTGGAACTCACTCCACACGACTCCACGTAACCCACGGCGTGGAACTCACTCCATACGACTCCACGTAACCCACTGCGTGGAACTCACTCCACACGACTCCACGTAACCCACTGCGTGGAACTCACTCCATACGACTCCACGTAACCCACTGCACGGAATTCACTCCACACGACTCCACGTAACCCACGGCGTGGAACTCACTCCACACGACTCCACGTAACCCACGGCGTGGAACTCACTCCACACGACTCCACGTAACCCACGGCGTGGAACTCACTCCATACGACTCCACGTAACCCACGGTGTGGAACTCACTCCATACGACTCCACGTAACCCACGGCGTGGAACTCACTCCATACGACTCCACGTAACCCACTGCACGGAATTCACTCCACACGACTCCACGTAACCCACGGCGTGGAACTCACTCCATACGACTCCACGTAACCCACTGCGTGGAACTCACTCCATACGACTCCACGTAACCCACTGCGTGGAACTCACTCCATACGACTCCACGTAACCCACTGCGCGGAACTCACTCCATACGACTCCACGTAACCCACGGCGTGGAACTCACTCCATACGACTCCACGTAACCCACTGCGTGGAACTCACTCCATACGACTCCACGTAACCCACTGCACGGAACTCACTCCACACGACTCCACGTAACCCACTGCGTGGAACTCACTCCACACGACTCCACGTAACCCACTGCGCGGAACTCACTCCACACGACTCCACGTAACCCACTGCGTGGAACTCACTCCATACGACTCCACGTAACCCACGGCACGGAACTCACTCCACACGACTCCACGTAACCCACTGCGTGGAACTCACTCCATACGACTCCACGTAACCCACGGCGTGGAACTCACTCCACACGACTCCACGTAACCCACTGCGTGGAACTCACTCCATACGACTCCACGTAACCCACTGCGTGGAACTCACTCCATACGACTCCACGTAACCCACGGCGTGGAACTCACTCCACACGACTCCACGTAACCCACGGCGTGGAACTCACTCCATACGACTCCACGTAACCCACTGCGTGGAACTCACTCCACACGACTCCACGTAACCCACGGCGTGGAACTCACTCCATACGACTCCATGTGACTCCATGTAACCAACTGCATGTAACTCACTCCATGTAAGTCCATCTAACTCCATGTAACCCAGTGCATGTAACTCTCTCCATACGACTCCATGTAACCCACTGCATGGAACTCACCCCATACAACCCCATACACTCAACAATATTTCCTTTGCTTTAAATCTGGTGCTTCCCAACTCCTGGACCCTCCCAGAACCATTTCCATGCGATCTGTGCCATTTCCAGGGTATCTGTACTGTTACGAGGACATTTTTTTGCCATTTTCAGGCCATTCTTTGTGCCAATTCCAGATGATTTTTGTGCCATTTCCGGGCAACTATTGGTGCCGCCTGCAGGAGATGGTTTGTGCCGCTTGCAGGAGATGGTTTGTGCCGCTTGCAGGGTCAGCACCAGGGCTGGGCTACAGGTTGGACCCAACCGAGGTGGTTCAGTGGTTCTCGGGCAGCAGCGGAACCCCCGGAGCAGCTCAGGCTCAGCAGCTGCGCTCCCGGGGGGACACGAGGGGACAGAGCTGCTGTCCCCACCCCCGGGGCAGCTCTCACCTGATCTCGTCGCTGGGGTACATGTCCTCCCTCCAGAGGATGCGCAGCGTGGCCAGCTGCCGCGCCAGCGCCACCGCGCACCGCGCCGCCGCCTCCTCGTCACCGTACTCGATGGCCTTGGCCAGGCGCAGGGCCAGCTCCTCTGTGGGACAAAGAGGGACAACCGTCAAACAGGGGCATGGCCACCGCGGCCACCGGAGGGGGCTGAGACCGCGTCTGCCACGTCCGCGCACCCAAACCCAGCAGTTTTGGGTGCGTTTGGCATAGGAACGGCACTGGGGATGGCTCGGCAGCTGTGACACAGCCCAGACACGCAGGGAGATTTCTGGGGCCACCAGGAGGTGAGAACTGTGCCCCCCACACAGCTGGGCTGAGGTGACACCCGCAGGGACACACACAGCCCTGGGGGAGCGTCTGTCCCACCTGACTGGGGGGGTCACAGTGGCCAAGAGGCCACCAGCGTCCTGGCTGCTGTGACCAGCGGGACCAGCGCGGTGACCGTCCTTGTGCTGGGACCTGGGGGACAAACCCGAACCCTGGGGGCAGCTCTGGGCCCCTCACGCCAAGAAACCCTTGAGGTGCTGGAGCGAGTGGAGTGAAGGGAGCGGAGCTGGTGAGGGGCTGGAGCACAAGTGTGATGGAGACTGAGGGACCTGGGGGTTCAGCTGGAGAACAGGAGCTGAGGGGAGACCTTCTGATCTCTGAACTGCCTGAAAGGAGCTTGGAGCCAGGGGGGTCGGGCTCTGCTCCCCAGGAACAAGCGCCAGGAGCAGAGGAAACGGCCTCAAGTTGCCCAGGGGAGGGTGAGGTTGGATGTGGGAACAATTTCTTCCCCAAAGGGCTGTGGGGCATTGAACAGGCTGCCCAGGGCAGTGCTGGAGTCACCAGCCCTGGAGGGCTGGACAGACGGACACGAGGTTCTCAGGACAGGGGGCAGGCACAGGGTGGGTTGTGGTTGGACTTGGTGACCCTGAGGGGCTTTTCCCCCGAAGCAGCTCTGTGGTAACACATCTGGTTGCCGGCAATGGGCAGGGGAGCCCCCAGACCCACGGCTGTGCCATCCCCACACAGGTCAGTAACTCCCGATACCCAAAAAGCCCAGGACCCTCCCCGAGTACCTTTCTCCACCAGCTCCAGGGACTGAGCCGTCTCCGGATCCACGTCCGCGGCGTCAGCGCCGGCAGCCGCGGGCAGGGACGGTGCCGGCGCCGCCAGCGCGTTGTCCGAGGCTGCGGGACAGGAGGAACCATAGAGCCGGGCGGTGCCACCCCGAGCGGTGACCGTCACCCGCTGTCCCCCACACCCGCACCACAGGGAGGAGAAGCCCGGGGTGACACAACGTCACCTGGGATGAAGGTGACAGTGACCTGAACCCTTGTCCTGGGGGCTGACAGAGGGGAGGGAGCAGGAGAGCAATGGCCAATGTCCCTGTGAAGCCTCTGGATGCCACCTCCTGTCCCCTGCGGCCACCTCTGTGCCCTGAGTCCCCTCTGTCCCCCGGGTCACCTCTGTCCCTTGAGTCACCTCTGTCCCCTGGGCCACCTCTGCCCCCTGGGGTCCCCTCTGTCCCTTGAGTCACCTCTGCACTCCGAGTCCCCTCTGTCCCCTGGGGCCATCTCTGCACCCTGGGGTCCCCTCTGTCCCCTGGGGTCTCCTCCTGTCCTCTAGGGCCACCTCTGTCCCCCAGGGTCACTTCTGCCCCCTGGGGCCATCTCTGCACCCTGGGGTCCCCTCTGTCCCCTGGGGTCTCCTCCTGTCCCCTGAATCACCTGTGCCCCCTGGGGTCCCTTCTGTCCCTTGGGGTCTCCTCCTGTCCTCTAGGGCCATCTCTGTCCCCCAGGGTCCCCTCTGTCCCCTGGGGTCATCTCTGCACCCTGGGGTCTCCTCTGTCCCCTGAGTCCCTTCTGTCCCCTGGGGTCTCCTCCTGTCCTTAAGGGTCACCTCCTGTCCCCCAGGGTCACCTCCTGTCCCCCAGGGTCACCTGTGCCCCCTGGGGTCCCCTCTGTCCCTTCAGTCACCTCTGTCCCCTGGGGTCTCCTCTGTCCTCTAGGGCCATCTCTGTCCCCCACGGTCATCTCTGTCCCCTGAATCACCTCTGTCCCCTGGGGTCACCTATATCCCTTGAGTCACCTCCTGTCCCCTGGGGTCACCTCCTGTCCTTTAGGGCCCCCTCTGTCCCCAGGAGGCTCCACCACACCCGGGAAGCCCCCAAACATCCTTCTCCATCCCCCACCTTTCTGCACCTCGCGCAGGGAGCTGCTGAGCACCGTCCACCACTTCTGCGCCTCCCGCTCGTCCTCGAAGGCCAAGGCCAGCGGCTCCTGGGGGGCGCCGGGCACCGTCAGCTCGTGGGCCGCGGGGCCGCACACCCGGTACGAGATGTCCCGCAGGTCGTACTCGGCGACGGGCTGCGGGAAGGACCGGGGGACACGTTGTGACGGAGCCGGGGGGACAAAGCGCCGGTGCGGTGGTGGGGTCAGAACTGGGGACACGGGGCCCTGTGCTCTGTCCCCAGGTTCTTGGGGACACGGGGCCATCCCTGTGCTCTGTCCCCGGGGTTCTTGGGGACACGGGGCCGTCCCTGTGCTCTGTCCCCGGGGTTCTTGGGGACACGGGGCCATCCCTGTGCTCTGTCCCCGGGGTTCTTGGGGACACGGGTCCCCGTGCTCTGTTCCCGGGGTTCTTGGGGACACGGGTCCCTGTGCTCTGTCCCCGGGGTTCTTGGGGACACGGGTCCCTGTGCTCCGTCCCCGGGGTTCTTGGGGACACGGGTCCCTGTGCTCTGTCCCCAGAGTTCTTGGGGACACGGGTCCCTGTGCTCCGTCCCCGGGGTTCTTGGGGACACGGGTCCCTGTGCTCTGTCCCCAGAGTTCTTGGGGACACGGGTCCCTGTGCTCCGTCCCCGGGGTTCTTGGGGACACGGGTCCCTGTGCTCTGTCCCCAGAGTTCTTGGGGACACGGGTCCCCGTGCTCTGTCCCCGGGGTTCTTGGGGACACGGGTCCCTGTGCTCTGTCCCCGGGTTCTTGGGGACACGGGTCCCTGTGCTCTGTCCCCGGGTTCTTGGGGACACGGGTCCCTGTGCTCTGTCCCCGGGGTTCTTGGGGACACGGGTCCCCGTGCTCTGTCCCCGGGGTTCTTGAGGACACGGGTCCCCGTGCTCTGTCCCCGGGGTTCTTGGGGACATGGGTCCCTGTGCTCTGTCCCCGGGTTCTTAGGGACACGGGTCCCTGTGCTCTGTCCCCGGGGTTCTTGGGGACACGGGGCCATCCCTGTGCTCTGTCCCCGGGGTTCTTGGGGACACGGGTCCCTGTGCTCTGTCCCCGGGGTTCTTGGGGACACGGGGCCATCCCTGTGCTCTGTCCCCGGGGTTCTTGGGGACACGGGTCCCCGTGCTCTGTCCCCGGGGTTCTTGGGGACACGGGTCCCCGTGCTCTGTCCCCGGGGTTCTTGGGGACATGGGTCCCTGTGCTCTGTCCCCAGAGTTCTTGGGGACACAGGTCCCCGTGCTCCGTCCCCGGGGTTCTTAGGGACACGGGTCCCCGTGCCCTGTCCCCGGGGTTCTTGGGGACACGGGGCCATCCCTGTGCTCTGTCCCCGGGGTTCGTGGGGACACGGGGCCATCCCTGTGCTCTGTCCCCGGGGTTCTTGGGGACACGGGTCCCCGTGCTCTGTCCCCGGGGTTCTTGGGGACACGGGTCCCCGTGCTCTGTCCCCGGGGTTCTTGGGGACACGGGGCCATCCCTGTGCTCTGTCCCCGGGGTTCTTGGGGACACGGGTCCCCGTGCTCTGTCCCCGGGGTTCTTGGGGACACGGGTCCCTGTGCTCTGTCCCCGGGGTTCTTGGGGACACGGGTCCCCGTGCTCTGTCCCCGGGGTTCTTGGGGACACGGGGCCATCCCTGTGCTCCGTCCCCGGGGTTCTTGGGGACACGGGTCCCTGTGCTCCGTCCCCAGGGTTCTTGGGGACACGGGTCCCCATGCTCTGTCCCCGGGTTCTTGGGGACACCCCTGTGCTCTGTCCCCGGGGTTCTTGGGGACACGGGGCCATCCCTGTGCTCTGTCCCCGGGGTTCTTGGGGACACGGGTCCCCGTGCTCTGTTCCCGGGGTTCTTGGGGACACGGGTCCCCGTGCTCTGTCCCCGGGGTTCTTGGGGACACGGGGCCATCCCTGTGCTCTGTCCCCAGAGTTCTTGGGGACACGGGTCCCTGTGCTCTGTCCCCGGGGTTCTTGGGGACACGGGTCCCTGTGCTCTGTCCCCGGGTTTCTTGGGGACACGGGTCCCTGTGCTCTGTCCCCAAGTTCTTGGGGACACGGGGCCCCGTGCTCTGTCCCCGGGGTTCTTGGGGACACGGGTCCCTGTGCTCTGTCCCCGGGGTTCTTGGGGACACGGGTCCCTGTGCTCTGTCCCCGGGGTTCTTGGGGACACGGGTCCCCGTGCTCTGTCCCCGGGGTTCTTGGGGACACGGGTCCCCGTGCTCTGTCCCCGGGGTTCTTGGGGACACGGGTCCCCGTGCTCTGTCCCCGGGGTTCTTGGGGACACGGGTCCCCGTGCTCTGTCCCCGGGGTTCTTGGGGACACGGGGCCATCCCTGTGCTCTGTCCCCGGGGTTCTTGGGGACACGGGTCCCTGTGCTCTGTCCCCGGGGTTCTTGGGGACACGGGTCCCTGTGCTCTGTCCCCGGGGTTCTTGGGGACACGGGTCCCTGTGCTCTGTCCCCGGGGTTCTTGGGGACACGGGTCCCTGTGCTCTGTCCCCGGGTTCTGCAGGAGGTGAGCGGGGACAGAAAGAGGCACCGAGCACGACAGTCCGACCACCAGGGACAAGACACACCGAAACTCGGACTAAAACTGCACCAAAGCCCGGCTAAAACTGCACCGAACTCGGGCTCAAACCGCACCAGACCCCGGCTAAAACTGCATCAAATCCCGGGCAAAACCGCACCAAACTCGGACTAAAACCGCACCAAACCCCGGCTAAAAAAGCACCAAATCCCGGGCAAAAACGCATCAAACTCGGACTAAAACCGCACCAAACTCGGACTAAAACCGCACCAAACTCGGACTAAAACCGCACCAAACTCGGACTAAAACCGCACCAAACTCGGACTAAAAAAGCACCGAACCCCGGCTAAAACCGCACCAAAGTCGGACTAAAACCGCCCCGAACTCGGACTAAAACCGCCCCGAACTCGGACTAAATCCGCCCCGAAGCGCGGGTACAAACGCCCCGCCCCCGCCCCCCGTCGCCCCCGGCCCCACCTCCCCGCCCGCGGGCTCCGGGTGCCGCAGGCCCAGGCGGAAGCGGCGCTCCCCGCCGGCCGCGGGTTGGACGCTGAGCTGCAGGCGGAGCGCGGCGGCGGCGGGGAGCGGCGGGAGGCGGGCGGCCCGCGCCAGCCCCGCCCGCACCGCCATCAGCACGGTGGGCGGCGGCGGCGGGGCCGCGTCCGGGGCCGGGCCGGGGGCACCGGGCAGAGCCATCGCCGCCGGTACTTCCGCGCGGTCCGGCGGGAAACGCGTCCCCGCGCCCGAGCGTTCCGGTACCGGAGGCTCCGCCCCTCGCCCCGCCCCCGGGGCCGCAACGCGCTGCGAGACGGGTGGGGGCGCCCGCGCACAACCCCGCGGTGATTGACAGCCGCTCCCCCCGTCTTTGTCCCCGCCAGCCAATCAGGAGGCCGAGCGCTTCAGCCTGAGGGAGGGGCCTCGGGTGTGCCCCGCGGAGGGCGGGAGCGCTGCCCTGACTGACGTCCCTCTCAGCCAACCGAAGAGGAGATCCGCGGCGATGGCCAGCGCAATCCTCCAATGGGGACGCGCGGGCTGTGAGGCGCCGCTCGGGACGGACGGGCGGCGGGTGGGGCCTCACTGCTTGTTGTCGTCCGGTGCCCGAGGAAAGGTTGGACCGCTCGCTCGCCCGCTCGAACGCTCCGGGGGACTCCCAGGTCTCGCTCAGCCGCTCGCTCCGTCCCGAGCAGTCGGGGACATGTCGAGGTGGGCGGAGGCCCGGTGGGCCGGCGCCAGACGGCGGACGGCGGCCGAGGCACACGCGCCCTCCTCGAGCTTTCCCCGGAGACACCTCCATTTACAAACGCCCCGAGCTTGAAGGAGCTGTCACGGCGAGGAGGCCCCGCCGGGACCGAGAGCAGGAAACGCCGGTAAGCTCCGCTTCCCCCGCCGCCCCCGCTCGTCGCCCCGGAGACCCCCCCCCCCGCGGACTACAACTCCCAGCGTGCACTGCGGCGGGAGCGCAGCGCTTGGGCGCGCCCCGGCCGCGCGGGGCATGCTGGGAGTTGTAGTCCGCCAGGGTGGGCGCTCAGCCCGCCGCGCGGGGCATGCCGGGACGGCGGCGCCGCTCCCCGCCCGCCGGGCCCTGTCACCTTCAGGGCCGGGCCCGTCCGGGGCCGCCGCCGCCGCCCCGGGCTCCACAGCGCCGGGGAGGCCCCGGGAAGGGGCTGTGCCGCCTCTCCGGGCTGTGCCCGTCTCCATTTCCCTCTGTGTGGTGCCTGTGGCAGCTCCCCGTGAATCCCGCGCTTCCTCCCCCGCCTCCAGGTCGCGTTTCCCCGTCCCCAGCGCGCCCGCTTCCCTGTCAGGTAACGCAGGGCCGAGCCCTCCCCACACCCCACCCGTAAAGGCGGGGGGGCGCTCGCCTTTGACTTGCTAATAACATCCACGAGCTGACCTCGCTGACCCGCAATCCTCCGTTTGGCGGTTTCTCGCCCGGGGTTTCGCCCTTCGGCTCACCCGCCGCCCCCTTAGGCTTTGGCACGGGGGCGCTTTGCTGTGGAAACGCGCCGTGAACCCCGTAATACCCTGTACATTAAGCTGGTTTAAATTAAGCCGACAAACCTCTCCGCTCGTGTCCCCACGGACGCCGAGAGACGGTTCCTTCCCGCTCTGGCCGGCACTGTGTGGAGCAGGAAGGGGCTGGAACGTTGTCCCGGCAAACGTTCCATGTTCTGCCCCTGGTCCTTGTGTGTTGGTGGTTTCTCCCTCCGGTTTTCCCCGCTCCATCTCCCCAAGGCCGCTCCTGAGCTCGCGGTGGAGCAGAAGGGCCGGGATGCTGCACAAAGACGCGGTTTCCCCCAATGTGGGAGCCTGACCCGGACCGGGGGCGGCTGGTAAACCCAGCATGGGTGATTTAACGGGCGGGACGGAACCGGACACCGTCGCAAAAGCGAGTCGGGGCGGTGGGAACTCGCTGTTCCACTGTGCCTGGGGATTTCCTTTCCGGCTTAGACGGCTATCGATTGCGGCGACACCCGATATTTGATGCCGGGTGGGGGTTGCGGACCGTTTCCTGCTCTCTGGGGTGTGTGGGGGCTGCTTGCGGCTCTCCCGGTCACGGGGCGAGCCTGGGGGTGCTCGGGGGGGCATATCTTCCCTGGCGCTGTGTCCACAGAGCCCTGGCGCTGCATCCCCGGCGCTATTTACGGCTTCTCCGGCTCCAGCGCCGCGAGGCCCCGCGCTGGGGGGGCAGCGGGAGCTCGGGCGCCTTCCCCCTTCATCTGCCCGTCCCCGTCCAGCCGGGGCGGCACTGAACACTGCCGTCCTCCCAATTAACCAGTTAACCAATTAACCAGCCCAGTGAGAGCTCGTGGAGGAGCCAGAGACCACCCCAGGACTTGGCTGCGGCGCCCATATCACCCCCAGCCTGCGGCAAAGTGGGTGCTGCGTGCTCCCCCCAGCTTTGCGGGACAACAACGGCCAAAACCAGCCGGTGACCTCCAAAAGTGCGGAGGGGAGCCCCAGAACCCCCGGCACAGCTACTGCTGGTGCTGTGGGCAGGACCCCCGGCTGAGCTGCTCTCGGTGACGCAGCCACGTGGGACAACGGGATCAGACGGGTGTCGATGGGGCACTGTTGTCACTATTCCGTCCCTGCCCGGCGGAGCTGTCGGTTTCCCAGCGTTGCCTCTGGCTGTAGAACTGTTTAGGCTGGAAAATATCCCGGAGAGCGTGAAGTGCCAGGTCCCGACAGGGCTGCGCAAACCTCCCCGGCCGTGAGGGCCTCAGCGCCGCTTTCTCCGCAGGATCCGCACGCTTTGCAGCAGCTGTCGCGCGGGGAGTCGCTCCAAGAAGCTGAGACAATGAAGCTGTTGGAGAACTCGAGTTTTGAAGCAATAAACTCCCAGCTGACGGTGGAGACGGGAGATGCTCACATCATCGGCAGGTGGGTGCCGGGGAGACGGGGCCGCTTCGGCTCGTCTTTCCCGAGAACGGCGTTAGGAGGCGTCACAGTTCGACAGCGTCAGCGCTCGGTGCCTGGAGCGGAGGGGACAGGTGGCTGCTGGCCTGTAGGATCATCGGGTGGTTTGGGTTCGACGGGGCATTTGAGGATCACCCGGTGCCCCCCCTGCCATGAGCAGGGACATCTCACAGCTCAGGGTGCTCAGAGCCCCGTCCAGCCTGGCCTGGGGTGTCTCAGGGATGGTTCATCTACCACTGCTCTGGGAACCTGGGCCAGGCTCTCACCACCCTCAGCGTGGCAAATTGATCTTTATATCCAGCCTGAATCTCCCTCCTTTACTTTAAACCATCACTCCTTGTCCTGTCACAACAGACCCTGCTCCAAACTCTGTCCCCATCTTATTGCCGTGGTTTAACCACACTGGGACCACGCAGCCACTCGCTAATCCCCCACCCCAAAGTGGGAGACAATTGAAAGAGGGGAAGAGAAAAAGACTCATGGGTCGAGAGAAGAACACTTGAATAGGACAGCAAAGAGAAAATAATAATAATAATGATAGAATATACAAAACAAGTGGCGTATGATGCACTTGCTCACTTCCCACAACGCCGGTAGCCCCTGGGTTCCCCAGCAGTGCTGTTTGCCCCCGGCCAGCTCCGGTTCATATCCAGAGCACAATGTCCCACAGAGCGGAACGTCCCTTTGGCGCTGGGATCCGCTGTCCCGGCCGTGTCCCCTCCAGCTCCTCGTGCCCCACCAGGCTCCCCCTCAGGAGTCCTTGGCTGGGCATGAACATCGCTGGTGACAAGCAAAGCATCGGGGTGTTCCCAACATCCTCCTCGTCCCCAGTCCGAAACCCAGCACTGCACCGGCTGCTGGGGAGAAAATGAACTCTGTCCCAGCTGAAACCAGGACGCGGATCCGCAGGGATGTCTTCACTCAGATCAGGTTGCTCAGAGCCCCGTCCAGCCCGCCCAGGACCCTCCATGGACGGAGCATCCACAGCTGCTCTGCAGCCCGTGCCAGGGCCTCACCACCCCCACGGGGAATTTTCTCCTCAGATCTCATGTAAATCTCCCCTCTCTCAGTTTAAACCATCACCCCTTGTCCTGCCACCGCGTGCCCTTGTGAAAAGTCCCTCTCCAGCTCTCCTGCAGGTCCTTTAGGTGCTGCTGGGGGCTCAGGACACGGGGGCGCAGGGGCAGGATCCCCCCACTGCTGCTGGCGCTGCCTGTGCCCACGCTCCGGCGCTGGCAGCGATCCCGGCTCGGGGCAATCACAAGACACTTGGTCCTTTGCCAGCCACGGGCCTATTTTTAATCCTGGCTTAAGGATCCTTGGGGCGGGTTTGGCTGCCGTGCCGCGGGCAGGCTTGGTGCTCTTCTCCTGAGCTCCCCCCGCGGGCAGAGAGCTCGGCGGCCCCGGGGAGCTTGTGGGGGCTCTGGTGTCCCTGGAAGGGCCGCTCAGCTCCGCCAGCCTCTCTGTGCCCCTTGGGGTAAATATCTATATGGCTGTGTGTACATACGTGAATATATACATACCTACGTGTCAGTAAATGGGTTTGTGGCTGCGCTGCGCAGAGCCCAGACCAGCTGTTGCGGGGAAGGTCACTCCTGGGGACAGGAGATCTTTTGGTCACCCCATCCAAGTCCCCAGCGCTGCCGTGGCGCTGGCCAGGAGCACCGCGGTGCCACCGGGCCGGTGGCAGGACCGGCCTCACGCCGGTGTCACGTGTGTGTCCCCAGGATCGAGAGCTACTCGTGCAAGATGGCCGGTGACGACAAGCACATGTTCAAGCAGTTCTGCCAGGAGGGGCAGCCCCACGTCCTGGAGGCCCTGTCGCCCCCCCAGACCACGGGGATCAGCCCCAGCAGGTACCGCGGGACGGGGGGGCGGGATTCGTGGAGGGAACGAGCCGTTGTTGGGGGCTGCTGTCGTGTCTGTGGGGCTGGGCCGGCTGATCTGAGTGTTTATTGAGCGATAGAATTGTGTTGGTTGGAAAAGCCCCTCGAGATCATCGGGTCCAACTGTTCCCCCACCCCCGGCACTGCCCCATGTCCTGAGAACCTCGTGTCCGTCTGTCCAGCCCTCCAGGGCTGGTGACTCCAGCACTGCCCTGGGCAGCCTGTTCAATGCCTCACAGCCCTTTGGGGAAGAAATTGTGCCCCATATGCAACCTCAACCTCCTTCTCCAGCCCCTCACCAGCTCCGCTCCCTTCTCTCAACTCACCCCAGCACCTCAAGGGTTTCTTGGTGTGAGGGGCCCAGAACTGCCCCCAGTATTCGGGTTTGGCCCCCCAGGTCCCAGCACAGGGACGGTCACTGCCCTGGTCCCGCTGGCCACCCCAGAGCTGGGACCAGCCAGGATGCTGGTGGCCTTTTTGGCCACCTGGTTCGTGTCCAGCATCGCCCCTCCCGGCCTTTGTCCCCCCCAGGCTCAGTAAAAGCCAGAGCGGCGATGAAGAGGGACCCCTGAGCGACAAGTGCAGCCGCAAGACCCTCTTCTACCTGATCGCCACCCTCAACGAGTCCTTCCGGCCCGACTACGACTTCAGCGCGGCCAAGAGCCACGAGTTCAGCCGGGAGCCCAGTCTGAACTGGGTACGTGAGCCCAGCGCCCCAGCTTGCCCAGTGGCCACTGGCCACCTCGCGTGTCCCCTCCACGGTCACTGTTGGGCTCTGGAACTGGAGGAGGGACGGGGAAGATGAGCCGTGTGGGGTGTGGCAGGGAGCAGGCAGGCAGGAGTGCAGGCAGGGAGCAGGGAGCAGGCAGGGAGCAGGTAGGGTGCAGGCAGGTGCAGGCAGCAGGCAGCAGGCAGGTGCAGGCAGGGAGCAGGCAGGGGCCAGCAGGCAGCAGGTAGGGTGCAGGCAGGCAGCAGGCAGGTGCAGGCAGCAAGTAGGCAGAGAGCAGGCAGGTGCAGGCAGCAAGCAGGGAGCAGGCAGAGAGCAAGCAGCAGGCAAGGAGCAGGCAGCAGGCAGGTGCAGGCAGCAAGCAGGCAGAGAGCAGGCAGTAGACAGGTGCAGGCAAGGAGCAGGCAGCAGGCAGGTGCAGGCAGCAAGCAGGCAGAGAGCAGGCAGTAGACAGGTGCAGGCAAGGAGCAGGCAGGGAGCAGGTATCAGGCAGAGAGCAGGCAAGGAGCAGGCAGCAGGCAGGTGCAGGCAGGCAGCAGGCAGGGAGCAGGTGCAGACAGGGAGCAGGCAGCAGGCAGGTGTAGGCACGGAGCAGGTGCAGGCAGAAGCAGGCAGCAGGCAGCAGGCAGGTGCAGGCAGAGAGCAGGGAGCAGGCAGGGAGCAGGTGCAGGCAGCAGGCAGGTGCAGGCAGGGAGCAGGCAGAGAGCAGGCAGCAGGCAGGTGCAGGCAGGCAGCAGGCAGCAGGCAGGCAGCAGGCAGCAGGCAGGTGCAGGCAGGGAGCAGGCAGCAGGCAGAAGCAGGCAGCAGGCAGAAGCAGGCAGCAGGCAGGGAGCAGGCAGCAGGCAGGTGCAGGCAGCAGGCAGGTGCAGGCAGGGAGCAGGCAGCAGGCAGAAGCAGGCAGCAGGCAGAAGCAGGCAGCAGGCAGGGAGCAGGCAGCAGGCAGGTGCAGGCAGCAGGCAGGGAGCAGGCAGCAGGCAGGGAGCAGGCAGCAGGCAGGTGCAGGCAGCAGGCAGGTGCAGGCAGCAGGCAGGTGCAGGCAGAAGCAGGGAGCAGGCAGCAGGCAGGTGCAGGCAGAAGCAGGGAGCAGGCAGCAGGCAGGTGCAGGCAGAGAGCAGGCAGAGAGCAGGCAGCAGGCAGAGAGCAGGGAGCAGGCAGGTACAGGCAGAGAGCAGGCAGCAGGCAGGTGCAGGCAGCAGCTCCCTGGTCTCCGCAGGTGGTGAACGCCGTCAACTGCAGCCTCTTCTCCGCCGTGCGGGAGGATTTCAAGGCACTGAAGCCGCATCTGTGGGACGCTGTGGACGAGGAGATCTGTCTGTCTGAGTGTGACATCTACAGGTGAGGGGACAAGGACGCCTGTCCCAGTGTGACATCCACAGGCGCTGGGCGTGACGTGGGCAGGTGAGGGGACAGGCACTGGCTCTGGCCCCGTTCCCACGCGCTGACCTGCACAGAGGGTGATTTTTCACTCAAAAGTCCCGTTTTGGTGTGTGCACCTGCGTGCGTGAGGACCCACCGCTGGCACGGGGCTGCGTGTCCCCTCCCAGTCATGGGGGACCTGCTGCTGTCCCCTCCCTGTCCCCTCTGTTGTCCCCTCCCTTGCAGGACGTCCAGCCCCGGTGCTCCCGGGGCAAGCGGCTGCACTGGCAGCTGCGTCTTGTGCTCCTGCCAAAGCCTTTTCTCCTTCTTCTCCTCCTCCTTCCTCCTCCTCCTCCTCCTTTTCCTTTCTCCTCCTCCTCCTTTTCCTTTCTCCTCCTCCTCCTTTTCCTTTCTCCTCCTCCTCCTTTTCCTTTCTCCTCCTCCTCCTTTTCCTTTCTCCTCCTCCTCCTTTTCCTTTCTCCTCCTCCTCCTTTTCCTTCCTCCTCCTCCTCCTTTTCCTTCCTCCTTCTCCTCCTTCCTCCTCCTCCTTCCTTCCTCCTCCTTCCTTCCTCCTCCTCTTCCTCCTCCTCTTCCTCCTCCTCTTCCTCCTCCTCTTCCTCCTCCTCTTCCTCCTCCTCTTCCTTCCTCCTCTTCCTTCCTCCTCTTCCTTCCTCCTCTTCCTTCCTCCTCTTCCTTCCTCCTCTTCCTTCCTCCTCTTCCTTCCTCCTCTTCCTTCCTCCTCTTCCTTCCTCCTCTTCCTTCCTCCTCTTCCTTCCTCCTCTTCCTTCTCCTCTTCCTTCCTCCTCTTCCTTCCTCCTCTTCCTTCCTCCTCTTCCTTCCTCCTCCTCCTTCCTCCTCCTCCTTCCTCCTCCTCCTTCCTCCTCCTCCTTCCTCCTCCTCCTTCCTCCTCCTCCTTCCTCCTCCTCCTTCCTCCTCCTCCTTCCTCCTCCTCCTCTTCCTTCTTTCCTCCGTCCTTCCTCCGTCCTTCCTCCGTCCTTCCTCCGTCCTTCCTCCGTCCTTCCCTCCGTCCTTCCTCCGTCCTTCCTCCGTCCTTCCTCCTCCTTCCTCCTCCTTCCTCCTTCCTCCTCCTTCCTCCTTCCTCCTCCTTCCTCCTCCTCCTCCTTCCTCCTCCTCCTCCTTCCTCCTCCTCCTCCTTCCTCCTCCTCCTCTTTCCTCCTCCTCCTCTTTCCTCCTCCTCCTCCTCCTCTTTCCTCCTTCCTCCTCCTCCTCTTTCCTCCTTCCTCCTCCTCCTCCTTCCTCCTCCTCCTCCTTCCTCTTCCTCCTCCTCTTTCCTCCTCCTCCTCCTCCTCTTTCCCTCCTCCTCCTCCTCCTCTTTTCCTCCTCCTTCCTCTTCCTCCTCCCTTCCTCCTTCCTCCTCCTCCTCCTCCTCCTCCTCCCACCACGCTCCCCGTTGCAGCTACAACCCCGACCTGGACTCGGACCCCTTCGGGGAGGACGGCAGCCTCTGGTCCTTCAACTATTTCTTTTACAACAAGCGGCTCAAGCGCATCGTCTTCTTCACCTGCCGCTCCATCAGGTCAGCCCCGCGCCGCGGCCCTAACGTCACCTCAAAAAGTGTCACCCCCCACGAGCCGTGTCCCAGCCGGGGAGGAACCCCCACCCCAGCGGCCCCGCGGTGGATCCGTGCCGGGGAACGCGCCTGTGCCAGCATTGGCACAACCAGAGCCTGCTTCCAAACACGTCACCAAAGCATGAGCCGAGGGGAGATGTGGTCCTTGGGGACGCAGTGGCCTGTCCCCTGGCACTGGAGGGGACATACCGGGGGAGAGGAACCCCTTGGGGACACTGCCTGCAGCCAGCCCCCCTTCCTGTGGGCGCAGAGACCTGGGGGTGAGGATCGGGGTGTCCCCATGGCCGTGCCATCACGGCGTCACCAGTGGGCACTTGGGACCCCCCAGGGCGAGGATTGGGGTGTCCCCCTGGCTGTGGCATCGCAGTGTCACCAGTGGGCACTCAGGAGCCCCCCGGGGAGAGGATCGAGGTGTCCCCGCTGCCATGGTGTCACCAGTGGGCACTCAGGAGCCACCTGGGGCGGGGGATCAGGGTATCCCCGTGGCCGTGCCATCGCGGTGTCACCAGTGGGCACTTGGGACCTCCCCAGGGTAAGGATCGGGGTGTCCCCTGTGTCCGTGCCATCGTGGTGTCACTGGTGGGCACTTGGGACCCCCCCCAGAGCAAGGATTGGGATGTCCCCCTGGCCGTGCCATCACAATGTCACCAGTGGGCACCCAGGAGCCCCCCGGGGTGAGGATCGAGGTGTCCCCACCTGCCGTGGTGTCACCAGTGGGCACTCAGGAGCCCCCTGGGGTGAGGATCGAGGTGTCCCCACTGCCGTGGTGTCACCAGTGGGCACTCAGGAGCCCCCGGGGTGGGGATCAGGGTGTCCCTGTGGCCGTGCCATCACAGTGTCACCAGTGGGCACTCAGGAGCCACCCGGGGCGAGGATTGAGGTGTCCCCACTGCCGTGGTGTCACCAGTGGGCACTCAGGAGCCCCCTGGGGAGAGGATCAAGGTGTCCCCCACTGCCGTGGTGTCACCAGTGGGCACTCAGGAGCCACCCGGGGCGAGGATCGAGGTGTCCCCACTGCCGTGGTGTCACCAGCGGGCACTCAGGAGCCCCCGGGGTGAGGATCAGGGTGTCCCCATGGCTGTGTCATCGCGGTGTCACCAGTGGGCACTTGGGGCCCCCGGGGTGAGGATCAGGGTATCCCCATGGCTGTGTCATCGCGGTGTCACCAGTGGGCACTTGAGATCCCCGGGGTGAGGATCAGGGTATCCCCCATGGCTGTGTCATCGCGGTGTCACCAGTGGGCACTTGAGACCCCCCGGGGGCGAGGATCGGGGTGTCCCCGTGGCCGGGGCGTCCCGGTGTCCCCGGCGGGTGGTGACAGGTTTTCCCGCAGTGGGTATGCGTACACGCGGACGGAACCCGGCACCGAGCTGGACATGGAGCTGGGCGAGGAGGACACGGAGAACGGGGACAGCGGGGACGCCGAGAGCGGCAGCATCGAGGAGGAGAGGTGCGGGGCCGAGCGCTGCGGCACGGCGCGGCACACGGGGACGGGGGACCCGGGGGATGGGGGGACCGGGGGCCTTGGAGCTGCTGCTCTGGGGGGGTCATGCAGAGCTGGGTGGAGACTGTGGGTCCCCATGGGCCCCCACTCTGTGCCCCCCACTCCTTTCTGTGCCCCCCACTCCTTTCTGTGCCCCCCACTCCTTTCTGTGGTCCCCCCCTCCTTTCTGTGCCCCCCACTCTTGATCTGCTCCCCACTCTGTGTCCCGCACTCCATGCCCCCCCATTACTCTCTGTGCCCCCTTCTTGCCCTGCTCCCCTATGTGCCCCACACTCTGTGCCCCCAACTCCCACTCTGAGCCCCCCACTCCTCTTTGTGCCCCTCCTGCTCTGTGCCCCCCCATTCCTCTCTGTGCCCCCCCATTCCTCTCTGTTCCTCCACTCTGTGCCCCCCACTCCATTCTGTGCCCCTAATCTGTGTCCCCCACTGCTCTGCGCACGCCCCATCCCCCCCTGCACCCTCATGTCACCCCTCTGTGCCCCCCCATTCCTCTCTGTGCCCCCCCCATTTCTCTCTGTGCCCCCCCACTCTGTGCCCCCCCCCACTCTGTGCCCCCCCCACTCTGTGCCCCCCCCACTCTGTGCCCCCCCATTCCTCTCTGTTCCTCTCACTCTGTGCCCCCCACTCCATTCTGTGCCCCTAATCTGTGTCCCCACTGCTCTGCGCCCCCCCCGCCCCCCCTGCACCCTCATGTCCCCGCTCTGTGCCCCCCCATGCCCCCCTTCACCCCCATGTCCCCCCCGTTGTCCCCGGGATCCCCCCAGCGCCGCCGTCTCTTTGCCCCCAGGGTGCCGGTTCTCTGCGTGTGAGCCCCCACCCCGCAGTTCTGCACCCCCCCTGCTGCCGCCCCCCCCGCGCACCCCCACGTACACTGGACCCCCCGACTCCGCAGCCCCACGGACTGAACGCAGCCGAATCCTCGCCCCGGCGCCGCCGAAACCTCTGCGTCCCCCGCCGCGGCGCTGCCGGACCCACCTGTGCCCCCCCACGCTGGGGGGGCCTGACGGCGTGGGGGGGCCCTGAGAAGCTTTGCTGCACTTTATGGCCGATGCACTGACCCGGCGGCACCGGGATCCCCCCGAGCACTTCTCCGTCCCGCCGAGCGCCGGTGTCCCCAGCGGCAGCGGGGGGGGACCCCAGCGCCCGTCGTCCCCCCCCCCGGACACAGCCCCCCCGGACTGTCCCGCAGAAGAGTCCGTTCGTTTCAAAGAGCTTCGCTTCGCTCGCCCTCCCATCCTCGTTTTTTTCTGCTGTTTCAGGTTTTTTTGGTTGGTCTGTTTTTGGTTGTTGTGGCACTGGTGTCCTGCGTGGGGGGTCCCACCCGGGGGATGACCCGGAGCCCCCCCCCCCGCCCCCAGGGGTGGTTTTGGGGGGTTTCTTTTTAAGCCGCCGTTGGTTTTTGCCAGCGTGGAGGTGGCGTTGGCGGTGCGGGGGGCGTTGGCAGTGCCGGCGGTTGTTCCTGGTGCTGGGGGGGCATTGGCAGTGCCTGGGGGGTGTTTGCAGTGCCAGGTCCAGCTCAGACCTTGCCGGGGGCTGGTTTTGGGCTGCTGCCCCCCCAGCTTTGGCTCAACCGCATCCCCGCTGTTCTCCCCATCCCGCTCTGCGGTGACGTCCCCCCTGGTCTGCACAGATTTTGGGGGGCCGGGTCCCCCCCTCTGTATTTTGGGGGGAGCTTGGCTGAGCCCCCAAACCATGTGGGTCTGAGCTGCCCCCCCCAAGTGGGGGGGTGGGGGCAGCTGGTTTGTCACCGGGGTTGTTTCCTGGTCACCCCTGGGGACACACTGAGCCTGCGGCTCCCCCCGCGTGTCCCCCCGTGTCCCCCCGCCCCCCACGGGCTCCCCAGCCCCGTGGGCTGTGGCCGGGTGACATCTCTGCCACCGTTGTCCCCTCGTCCCGCACCGCCTGCCCCCTCGGGGACCCCCCAGCGATGTCCTGTCACACCAATAAAGTTTTTCTGTCATTCGTCCCCCCATCCTTGGGGACACGGGGGCTGGGGGGGACCACGGGGGGCGCGGGTGCTGACGGTCGCAGGTCCCTGCGCCGCCACGGCTCCCGGCTGCGCTGCCGGCTCACCGGCCCGCGTTCAACGCGCCAACATCATCTTCCTTCCTTAAGCGATGATCAATCGCCGCTGGCTGCGCGGCGGGGGGGCTCATCCCGTCCCCACGCTGTCCCCGTCACCACCAGTCACCTGCTGTGACCCGGTGGCTTTGGGTTTGGGCTTAGAAACACCGGATTTCGTCCTGCGCTTGTTCCGAGGGTCGCTCCCGCTCCGGCCCCACGCGGCAGCCGTCGGTCTCTGCCCTCACGTCCTGCTGTCGCTTTGTCCTCTATTTTATCACTTTATTTTATAGTTTTATCATCCATTTAATCACTTTGTTTTGCTGCTCCAGCGTCTCTCGAGTCACATTTAAGGGCTTTTGGCTCTTTGCTCGCTGGATGTTTGGCAGGATTTGCTGGTTTCATTTCCGAGCTCTCGGAGCCGCGGTTCCCGGCGCCGTTCCCGCTGCGGTGAATCCTGCGGCACACGCCGCGCGCCGGGAACGCCGGGAACGCCGGGACCGGAGCTCGTGCCGTCGCTTGTGAGATATCCCCAACCTCAGTCGTCGCTTTTTTATGGTTAAACAGCTTCTGGTGAGTTTTCTGCTCCCGGCTGTGGTGGGTTTGCCGGGGCACGAGCAGGAACCGCCGCAGCCGTGGGTGTTTGTCAATCAGCTGGGCGACGGATCTTTGGGGAGGAAAAGGCAAGAATGGGGTTTTAATGTGGGGGTCTTCGGGGTGGAGAAAGCACGAGGTCAGCACCAGGGACAGCACCGGGACCGCACTGGGACCAAAGTGGGAATGAACCAGGGACAGCACCGGTACCAAACTGGGACTGCACCAAGACCGAACTGGGACTGCACCAGGGCTAAACTGGGACTGCACCAGGACTGAACTGGGACTGCACCAGGACCGAACTGGAACTGCACCAGGGCTAAACTGGGCACCAGGACTGAACTGGGACTGTACCGGGACCTAACTGGGGACCGCACGGGGACCAAAGTGGGACTGAACCAGGGACAGCACTGGGACCACACTGGGACTGCACCAAGACCGAACTGGGACTGCACCAGGGCTAAACTGGGCACCAGGACTGAACTGGGCACCAGGACTGAACTGGGACAGCACCGGGACCTAACCGGGGACCGCACTGGGACCAAAGTGGGACTGAACCAGGGACAGCACCGGGACCACACTGGGACAGCATTGAGGACTGCACGGGGACCAAAGTGGGACTGAACCAGGACTAAACTGGGACTGCACCAGGACTGAACTGGGACAGCACCGGGACCTAACTGGGGACAGCATGGGGACCGCACTGGGACCAAAGTGGGACTGCACCAGGACTGAACTGGATACCAGGACTGAACTGGGCATAGGGACCAAACTGGGACAGCACTGGGACTGAACTGGGACTGCACCGGGACTGAACTGGGACAGCACCGGGACTGAACTGGGGCAGCACCGGGACTGAAGCAGAGCAGCGTGGGGATGACTGCATAGGGACAGCACCGGGACTGAACTGGAACAGCACCGGGACTGAACTGGGGCAGCACCGGGACTGAACTGGAACAGCACCGGGACTGAACTGGGACTGCACCAGGACTGAACTGGGACAGCACCGGGACTGAAGCAGAGCAGCGTGGGGATGACTGCATAGGGACAGCACCGGGACTGAACTGGGACAGCACCGGGACTGAACTGGGGCAGCACCGGGACCACACGGGTGTCAGCAGCAGGACCCCGGTGCCCCCGGGGCCTTGGCCACCCCGAGCCCCGCCGTGGGGCCACGGCTGTGGGAACGAGTGACGCGGGGGCACCCGGGAGCGCAACGGGCAGCTCCGCGGTGCGGGGAGCCAGGGGCTGGCTGTTCTGACCTTCGTCCCGCCGAGGAAGGGCTGGGTGGCGACGGGAGGGTCGCAGTGACGGCGCGGTGGCCGCGGTCACGCGTGGGGTCCCGCGGGGAACGGCGGCCCCGCGCTGCGACCCCCGGGGCCACCCGCTCGCACTAGGACCCGGCGGCGCCGCAGAGCCGGGGGGCGGGGCCCAGTGGGGCGGGGCAGCGCAACGCCGGGCGAACCTCCAATCCCAGAAGCCCTTTCTCCGCCGGGCCCTCCCCCTTTGGCGGCCGCGCTGTGGCAGACCGGAGCAGCCGGGCGCTCATTGGCTCTCGGGCACGCCCATCACCCCGGGTGGGAGGGGCGCGCCGGTTGCTAGGTGACGCTCGTCGTGCTGGAGGCGCCCGGCATGGCGGACGCGGCGGCGGAGGCGGCGCTGGCGGAGCTGGCGGCCCTGCTGGCCCCGGCGGCGGGCGCGGCGGCGCGGGCGGGCGCGGCGGCGGCGGCGCTGGCGCTGTCGGGGGACGCGGCGGGGCGGCGGCTGCTGGCGGGGCGGCCCGAGGCCCTGGCGGCCCTGCTGGAGCTGGCGGCGGCGCCGGGCCCGCCCGCGGCCCGCGACGCCCTGGGCTGCCTGGTGAACGTGTCGGCCGAGCCCGCGGCCCGGGAGGCGCTGCTGGCGGCGCTGCCCGCGCTGCTGCCGCTGCTGCCGGCCGGGCCGGCCTGCGGGCTGCTGGCCAACCTGTGCCGGGAGCGCGGCGCGGCGCGGCGGGTGCTGCGGGGCCTGCGGGAGCGCGGGCCCGGGCTGGGGCGGCTGCTGGCCGCGCTCGGGGAGCCCGGGCCGCCCGCGCAGCTCGGGCCGCTGCTCTGCAACCTCAGCCAGCTGCCCGAGGGCCGCCGCGAACTGCTGGACCGCTCCCGGTACGGCCCGGCGTGAGTGAGGTCGGCCCAGTGTGACTGTACTGGTGTGATCACCCAGTGTGACTGTACCGCTGTGACTGTACTGCTGTGACTGTACCGGTGTGACTGTACCGGTGTGACTGTCGTGGTGTGATCACCCAGTGTGACTGTACCGCTGTGACTGTACCGGTGTGATTGTACCGGTGTGACTGTACCGCTGTGACTGTACCGCTGTGACTGTCGTGGTGTGATCACCCGGTGTGACTGTACCGGTGTGACTGTACCGGTGTGACTGTACCGGTGTGACTGTACCGGTGTGATCACCCAGTGTGACTGTACCGGTGTGACTGTACCGGTGTGACTGTACCGGTGTGACTGTCGTGGTGTGATCACCCGGTGTGACTGTACCGGTGTGACTGTACCGGTGTGACTGTACCAGTGTGACTGTCATGGTGTGATCACCCAGTGTGACTGTACTGGTGTGTCTGTCCACGGTGTGACTGTCGTGGTGTGATCACCCAGTGTGACTGTACCGGTGTGTCTGTCCACAGTGTGATTGTACCGGTGTGTCCATCCACGGTGTGACTGTACCGGTGTGCCTGTACTGGTGTGTCTGTCCACGGTGTGACTGTCATGGTGTGATCACCCAGTGTGACTGTACCGCTGTGACTGTACCGGTGTGACTGTACCGGTGTGATCACCCAGTGTGACTGTACCGGTGTGACTGTACCGGTGTGACTGTACTGGTGTGATCACCCAGTGTGACTGTACCAGTGTGTCCATCCACGGTGTGACTGTCGTGGTGTGTCCCTCCTGGTGTGTGAGTGTCCCAGTGTGTCCATCCCAGTGTGACGGTCCCCAATGTGACCGGCCCAGTGTGACTGTCATGGTGTGATCGCTCAGTGTGACTGTCCCCAGTGTGTCCATCCCGGTGTGACTGTCCCCAGTGTGTCCATCCTAGTGTGATGGTCCCCAGTGTGACCATCATGGTGTGACTGCCATGGTGTGGTCACCCAGTGTGACTGTACTGGTGTGTCTGTCCCCAGCGTGACTGTACCGGTGTGACTGTCCCAGTGTGTCATTCCCAGTGTGACCGTCCCTGGTGTGTCCATCCTAGTGTGATGGTCCCTGGTGTGACCATCACGGTGTGATCACCCAGTGTGTCCGTCCCTGGTGTGACTGTACCGGTGTGTCCATCCACGGTGTGACTGTCGTGGTGTGTCCATCCTGGTGTGTGATTATCCCAGTGTGACCGTCCCCGGTGTGTCCATCCTACTGTGATGGTCCCCAGTGTGACTGTACCGGTGTGATCACCCGGTATGTCCGTACCCGGTGTGACTGTACCGGTGTGTCCATCCTGGTGTGACGGTCCCCAGTGTGACCATCACGGTGTGACTGTCATGGTGTGGTCACCCAGTGTGACTGTACCGGTGTGTCCATCCCCGGTGTGACTGTCATGCTGTGTCCATCCTGGTGTGTGACTGTCCCAGTGTGTCCGTCCTGGTGGGACTGTCTGGCTTGTCCATCCCTGGTGTGACCGTCCCCAGTGTGACCATCACGGTGTGACTGTCATGGTGTGATCACCCAGTGTGACTGTACCGGTGTGTCCGTCCCCAGTGTGACTGTACCGGTGTGACTGTCATGGTGTGTCCATCCCAGTGTGACTGTCCCAGTGTGTCCATCCCAGTGTCACTGTCCCTGGTGTGTCCATCCCAGTGTGGCGGTCCCCGGTGTGACCGCCCAGTGTGCCCGTCATGGTGTGACTGTCATTGTGTGATCACCCGGTGTGACTGTACCAGTGTGTCCGTCCCCGGTATGACTGTCATGGTGTGTCCATCCCAGTGTGACTGTCCCCAGTGTGACCGCCCGGTGTGCCCGTCGCGGTGTGACCGCCCGGTGTGCCCGTCGCGGTGTGACCGCCCGGTGTGCCCGTCCCCGCAGGCGCTCGGTGCAGCGGCTGCTGCCCTTCACCCAGTACGGGGACTCCGCCGTCCATCGCCGGGGCATCGTGGGCGCCCTCAGGAACTGCTGCTTCGAGCACGGTGAGGGCACCGGCACCGGCTCCGGCTCCGGCACCGGCCTCCAGCTCTGGGGGAGCTGGGATGGGGATCGCACCCACACCGGTGTGGGGCTGTGCTTTAGACTGGTGACACTGCCTGGGTTTAGCCGGTGTGGGTGACAGGGCCGGGTTTAGCCAGTGTGGGTGACAGAACCGGGTTTAGCCAGTGTGGGTGACACTGCCTGGGTTTAGCCCGTGCGGGTGACAGGGCCGGGTTTAGCCAGTGTGGGTGACAGAACCGGGTTTAGCCAGTGTGGGTGACAGAACCGGGTTTAGCAAGTGCGGGTGACAGGGCCGGGTTTAGCCGGTGTGGGTGACAGAACCGGGTTTAGCCGGTGCGGGTGACAGAACCGGGTTTAGCCGGTGCGGGTGACAGGGCCGGGTTTAGCCGGTGTGGGTGACAGAACCGGGTTTAGCCGGTGTGGGTGACAGGGCCGGGTTTAGGCAGTGTGGGTGACAGAACCGGGTTTAGCCGGTGCAGGTGACAGGGCCGGGTTTAGGCAGTGCGGGTGACAGGGCCGGGTTTAGCCGGTGTGGGTGACAGAACCGGGTTTAGCCGGTGTGGGTGACAGGGCCAGGTTTAGCCGGTGTGGGTGACAGGGCCGGGTTTAGCCAGTGCGGGTGACAGAACCAGGTTTAGCCGGTGTGGGTGACAGGGCCGGGTTTAGCGAGTGCGGGTGACAGGGCCGGGTTTAGCCAGTGTGGGTGACAGGGCCGGGTTTAGCCAGTGCGGGTGACAGGGCCGGGTTTAGCCAGTGCGGGTGACAGGGCCGGGTTTAGCCGGTGTGGGTGACAGGGCCGGGTTTAGCCGGTGTGGGTGACAGAACCGGGTTTAGCCAGTGTGGGTGACAGGGCCGGGTTTAGCCAGTGCGGGTGACAGAACCGGGTTTAGCCAGTGTGGGTGACAGGGCCGGGTTTAGCCGGTGCGGGTGACAGGGCCGGGTTTAGCCGGTGCGGGTGACAGGGCCGGGTTTAGGCGGTGTGGGTGACAGAACCGGGTTTAGCCGGTGTGGGTGACAGGGCCGGGTTTAGCCAGTGCGGGTGACAGGGCCGGGTTTAGCCAGTGCGGGTGACAGAACCGGGTTTAGCCGGTGTGGGTGACAGGGCCGGGTTTAGCCGGTGTGGGTGACAGAACCGGGTTTAGCCAGTGCGGGTGACAGAACCGGGTTTAGCCGGTGCGGGTGACAGGGCCGGGTTTAGCCGGTGTGGGTGACAGGGCCGGGTTTAGCCGGTGTGGGTGACAGAACCGGGTTTAGCCAGTGTGGGTGACAGGGCCGGGTTTAGCCAGTGCGGGTGACAGAACCGGGTTTAGCCAGTGTGGGTGACAGGGCCGGGTTTAGCCGGTGCGGGTGACAGGGCCGGGTTTAGCCGGTGCGGGTGACAGGGCCGGGTTTAGGCGGTGTGGGTGACAGAACCGGGTTTAGCCGGTGTGGGTGACAGGGCCAGGTTTAGCCGGTGTGGGTGACAGGGCCGGGTTTAGCCAGTGCGGGTGACAGAACCAGGTTTAGCCGGTGTGGGTGACAGGGCCGGGTTTAGCGAGTGCGGGTGACAGGGCCGGGTTTAGCCAGTGTGGGTGACAGGGCCGGGTTTAGCCAGTGCGGGTGACAGGGCCGGGTTTAGCCAGTGCGGGTGACAGAACCGGGTTTAGCCGGTGTGGGTGACAGGGCCGGGTTTAGCCGGTGTGGGTGACAGAACCGGGTTTAGCCAGTGCGGGTGACAGAACCGGGTTTAGCCGGTGCGGGTGACAGGGCCGGGTTTAGCCGGTGTGGGTGACAGGGCCGGGTTTAGCCGGTGTGGGTGACAGAACCGGGTTTAGCCAGTGTGGGTGACAGGGCCGGGTTTAGCCAGTGCGGGTGACAGAACCGGGTTTAGCCAGTGTGGGTGACAGGGCCGGGTTTAGCCGGTGCGGGTGACAGGGCCGGGTTTAGCCGGTGCGGGTGACAGGGCCGGGTTTAGGCGGTGTGGGTGACAGAACCGGGTTTAGCCGGTGTGGGTGACAGGGCCGGGTTTAGCCAGTGCGGGTGACAGGGCCGGGTTTAGCCAGTGCGGGTGACAGAACCGGGTTTAGCCGGTGTGGGTGACAGGGCCGGGTTTAGCCGGTGTGGGTGACAGAACCGGGTTTAGCCAGTGCGGGTGACAGAACCGGGTTTAGCCGGTGCGGGTGACAGGGCCGGGTTTAGCCGGTGTGGGTGACAGGGCCGGGTTTAGCCGGTGTGGGTGACAGAACCGGGTTTAGCCAGTGTGGGTGACAGGGCCGGGTTTAGCCAGTGCGGGTGACAGAACCGGGTTTAGCCAGTGTGGGTGACAGGGCCGGGTTTAGCCGGTGCGGGTGACAGGGCCGGGTTTAGCCGGTGCGGGTGACAGGGCCGGGTTTAGGCGGTGTGGGTGACAGGGCCGGGTTTAGCCAGTGCGGGTGACAGAACCGGGTTTAGGCAGTGCGGGTGACAGGGCCAGGTTTAGCCGGTGTGGGTGACAGGGCCGGGTTTAGCCAGTGTGGGTGACAGGGCCGGGTTTAGGCAGTGCGGGTGACAGGGCCGGGTTTAGCCAGTGCGGGTGACAGGGCCGGGTTTAGCCAGTGCGGGTGACAGGGCCGGGTTTAGCCGGTGTGGGTGACAGGGCCGGGTTTAGCCGGTGTGGGTGACAGGGCCGGGTTTAGCCGGTGTGGGTGACAGAACCGGGTTTAGCCGGTGTGGGTGACAGGGCCGGGTTTAGCCGGTGCGGGTGACAGGGCCGGGTTTAGCCGGTGTGGGTGACAGAACCGGGTTTAGCCGGTGCGGGTGACAGGGGTGGCTCCTTTAGTGTGAGATCTTCCATGCGTTGCCCTTCAGATCCCCCGCCGTGCCACTGGGGGGGGGAGCGGTGGGGTGGGGGCTCAGGGGTGGGGTGGGGGGCTGAGCTGGGCTGTGGGGGCTCCTCTGACCCCCGTTCTCCGCAGAGGATCATGAGTGGCTGCTGAGCGAGGAGGTCGACATCCTGCCCTTCCTGCTGCTGCCCCTGGCCGGCCCCGAGGAGCTCCCCGAGGACGAGATGGAACGTGAGGGGGCGTCGGGGGGCGGCAGGGGGTGTCCGGGGGCTGCCGGCCGTGTCCCCCCCCGCTGAGGCCGCCTGCCCCCCAGGGCTGCCCCCCGAGCTGCAGTACCTGCCGCAGGACAAGCGGCGCGAGGAGGAGCCCGACATCCGCCAGATGCTGCTGGAATCCATCATGCTGGTGGGTGCCACGGGACGAGGGCGTGGAAATTGGGGACCTGGGGGTCCTGGGGACAGCAGGGTGACCGTGAGCCAGCACTGGCCCTTGTGGCCAGGAAGCCAATGGTACCTGGGGTGGGTTAGAAGGGGGGGTCAGTAGGTCAGAGAGGATCTCCTGCCCCTCTGCTCTGCCCTTGAAAAGAGAGTTTAGTTCAGATACTATCAGGATACACTTGGGGATCATATATGTATGTAATGTATACAGCCATAGCACCCTGGGAATGCGTGATCTGGGAAGCTAAGCAGGGTCGGGCCTGGTTAGTACTTGGATGGGAGACCTTGTGGCCAGGAAGCCAATGGTACCTGGGGTGGGTTAGAAGGGGGGGTCAGTAGGTCAGAGAGGATCTCCTGCCCCTCTGCTCTGCCTTTGAAAAAGGGTTTAGTTCAGGTACTATCAGGATATACTTGAGAAACATATATATATAATATATAGAGCCATACCGCCCTGAGAACAGCTGATCTCATCTGATGTGGGAAGCTAAGCAGGGTCGGGCCCGGTCAGTACTTGGATGGGAGACCAGGTGGGAACAGCGGGTGCTGTGGGCTGAGCCAGCACTGGCCCTTGTGGCCAGGAAGCCAATGGGACCTGGGGTGGGTTAGAAGGGGGGGTCAGTAGGTCAGAGAGGTTCTCCTGCCCCTCTGCTCTGCCCTGGGGAGACCACACCTGGAATATTGTGTCCAGTTGTGGCCCCTCAGTTCCAGGAGGACAGGGAACTGCTGCAGAGAGTCCAGCGCAGCCACCAAGATGCTGGAGGGAGTGGAGCATCTCCCGTGTGAGGAAAGGCTGAGGGAGCTGGGGCTCTGGAGCTGGACAAGAGGACACTGAGGGGGGACTCATTGCTGGGGATCAAGATGGAAAGGGGCAGTGTCAGGAGGATGGAGCCAGGCTCTTCTGGTGACAACCAGGGACAGGACAAGGGGCAATGGGTGCAAACTGGAACACAGGAGGTTCCACTGCAAGAGGAGAAGCAACTTGTTGGGGTGAGGGTGGCAGAGCCTGGCCCAGGCTGCCCAGGGGGTTGTGGAGTCTCCTTCTGTGCAGACATTCCAGCCCCCTGGACACCTTCCTGTGTCACCTCAGCTGGGTGTTCCTGCTCCGGGGGTTGCGCTGGATGAGCTTTTCCCAACCCCTGGCACTCTGGGATCGTGTCACTGTGTCTGTGGGTGACACCGAGCCGGGGGTGTTGGCACCGGGGCCCCGGGCAGCTGCAGGGATGGTGTGACGGGTGCAGGAAACGCTCCCCGTGCCGATAGGCCCAGGCAGGATCTCGCAGCAAAACATATTTTATTAACGGTTTTGCAAGAGCGGGTGTTGTACGTAAAGGTCGGCACACGGAACAGGGCAGAACTGACTTGTAAATGCAGGACTCGGTTTGCATTCCGGGATTAGTTGGAAGAGACTTTGTTTCACCCCAAGGATTCGTAGTCCGATGTCTGTCTGTCCTCCCCTGCTGGGGCAGGTCCCCACTTGGGTAAAGACACATTCCTGTGTTAAACGTTCCTGCACCAGGGACCTCGCGGAGCTCAGTGTGGGACAGGTGGGGACAATTGGCTGAGGGCGGCTCTGCACACCCAGGGGTGCCCGTGGCCACCATGGGGGGCTCAGTGGCCACTGCGGGAGCCAGTAGCAGGTTCTGGTGGCAAAGGCGACCAGCGGTGTCCTGGGCCGTGGGACGAGGGGCTGCTCGGCACTGGAGGGGGGAGGGGACACAGTGGGGACAGAGGCAGCCAGGGCGGTGAAGGGACCGGAGCTGCTCCCCCGGGAGGGACCGAGGATGGTCCGGTCTGGAGGAGCGAGGGCTGAGGTGGGAAACGGGGGACAGTTTCTCCCCCAAAGGGCTGTGGGGCATTGAACAGGCTGCCCAGGGCAGTGCTGGAGTCACCAGCCCTGGAGGGCTGGACAGACGGACACGAGGTTCTCAGGACGTGGGTTGTGGCTGGACTGTCCCCGGCTGTCACCGCACAGCCCCACGCTGCTGCTCTGTCCCCCGCAGCTCACGGCCACCAAGGCCGGCCGGCGCACGGTGCGGGACAGGGGGACGTACCTGGTGCTGCGGGAGCTGCACCACTGGGAGCGGGACCCCCGCGTGCTGGCTGCCTGCGAGAGGCTCATCCAGGTCAGCTGCGGCCTGGGGGGACAGCAGGGTCCTGGGGGGACAGCAGGATCCCCAAGGGGGGCGGCTGGGTCTCTGGGGGGGACAGCAGGGTCCTGGGGGGACAGCAGGATCCCCACGGGGGGCAGCTGGGTCCCTGGGGGGGACAGCAGGATCCCCAGGGGGGGTGGCTGGGTCCCTGGGAGGGGACAGCAGGGTCCTGGGGGGACAGCAGGGTCCTGGGGGGACAGCAGGATCCCCGGGGGGACGGCTGGGTCCCTGGGGGGGACAGCAGGGTCCTGGGGGACAGCAGGATCCCCTGGGGGGGCAGCTGGGTCCCTGGCGGGGACAGCAGGGTCCTGGGGGGACAGCAGGATCCCCGGGGGGGTGGCTGGGTCTCTGGGAGGAGACAGCAGGGTCCTGGGGGGACAGCAGGATCCCCAAGGGGGGCAGCTGGGTCCCTGGGGGAGACAGCAGGGTCCCTGGGTGGGACAGGAGGGTTCGGGGGGGACAGCAGGATCCCTGGGGGGGACAGCAGGGTCCCTGGGTGGGACAGGAGGGTTCTGGGGGGACAGCAGGATCCCCAAGGGGGGCAGCTGGGTCCCTGGGAGGGAACAGCAGGATCCCCAAGGGGAACAGCAGAATTCCTGGGAGGGGACAGCAGGGTCCTGGGGGGGACAGGAGGATCCCCAAGGGGGACGGCTGGGTCCCTGGGGGGGACAGCAGGGTTCTGGGGGGACAGCAGGATCCCTGGGGGGGGACAGCAGGGTTCTGGGGGGACAGCAGGATCCCTGGGGGGGGACAGCAGGGTTCTGGGTGGGGACAGCAGGATCCCCAGGGAGGGCAGCTGGGTCCCTGGCAGGGACAGAAGGGTCCCTGGGTGGGACAAGAGGGTCCTGGGGGGACAGCAGCATCCCCGGGGGTGCGGCTGGGTCTCTGCGGGGGACAGGAGGATCCCCAGGGAGGGCAGCTGGGTCCCTGGCGGGGACAGGAGGGTCCCTGGGGAACAGGAGGGTTCTGGGGGGACAGCAGGATCCCCGGGGGGGGCAGCTGGGTCCCTGGGAGGGGACAGCAGGATCCCCAAGGGGGGCAGCTGTGTCCCTGGGGGGAACAGCAGGGTCCAGAGGGGACAGCAGGGTCCTCAAGGCGGGCGGCAGGGTCCCTGGTGGGGACAGGAGGGTCCTGGTGGGGCATCTGGGTCCCCAAGTGGGGCAGCTGTGTCCCTTGGCGGGGACAGCAGGGTCCTGAGGGGACAGCAGGATCCCCAAGGGGGACGGCTGGGTCCCTGGTGGGGATAGCGGGGTCCTGGGGGGAACAGCAGGGTCCCTGGGAGGGGACAGCAGTGTCCTGGGTGGGACAGCAGGGTTCTGGGGGGACAGCAGGATCCTCAGGGGGGGTGGCTGGGTCCCTGGCGGGGACAGCAGGGTCCTGGGGGGACAGCAGGGTCCAAAGGGGACAGCAGGATCCCCAAGGGGGGTGGCTGGGTCCCTGGTGGGGACAGGAGGGTCCTGGTGGGGCATCTGGATCCCCAAGCAGGGCAGCTGTGTCCCTTGGCAGGGACAGGAGGATCCCGAAGGGGGACGGCTGGGTCCCTGGCGGGGACAGCAGGGTCCTGAGGGGACAGCAGGGTCCTGGGTGGGACAGCAGGGTCCTGAGGGGACAGGAGGATCCCCAAGGGGGACGGCTTGGTCCCTGGGGGGACAGCAGGGTCCTGAGGGGACAGCAGGGTCCCTGGGAGGGGACAGGAGGGTCCTGGGTGGGACAGAAGGGTCCTGAGGGGACAGCAGGATCCCCAAGGGGGACAGCAGGGTCCTGGGTGGGACAGCAGGGTCCTGAGGGGACAGGAGGATCCCCAAGGGGGGCGGCTGGGTCCCTGGGGGGACAGCAGGGTCCTGGGGGGAACAGCAGGGTCCCTGGGAGGGGACAGGAGGGTCCTGGGTGGGACAGCAGGGTTCTGGGGGGACGGCAGGGTCCCCAAGGGGGGCAGTTGTGTCCCTGGTGGGGCCAGCAGTGTCCCGGGGGTGCAGAGCTGCTCCCAGGCTCTCTCTTTGCTCCCCACGGCGCTGTGGGGCCGTGGGTGGGGGTCCCACCAACCTGTCACCCTCCCGGGACAAAGGTGCTGATCGGGGACGAGCCCGCGCCGGGGCTGGAGAACTTGCTGGAGGTGACGGTCCCCGAGGACGTGGAGCAGCAGCTGCAGCGCCTGGACCGCGAGGAGGAGGAGCGGTGGCGGGAGGAAGAGCAGCGGGCGGCACGGGGCTCCGCACCGCGCCCCGAGGAGCCCCCACGGTGAGGGGCGGCCGGCTTGGCCCCCGGCACAGCCGCGACACCCGGGGACCTGCAGGGACAGTCCGCCCCTCGGGGTGCCTCCCCAGCCCCCCGCTCCTCCCTGCTGCTGGGGGAGCCAGTTTGGGGTCCTGGGGGCACAACGCCCCTCGTCCCCGCAGCTCTGCCGTGGGAGGAGGCTGAGACGCGCAGGGGTGCTGCGCCCGGCCCCCCCGCCGTGGGGCTGCCCCACTGCTGCCACGGGGGCGGCCCAGGGCTGCCCAACACGACTCGCAAAATAAAAGGTTTCTGGCCCAAAACCGCGGTGGCCCCCAGGGGAGGGTGAGGGGCGCGGGGGGGGTGTGGGCTCAGGGCTGTCACTGTCACTGTCACAGCAGGTCCCCTCCTCCTGCCCCGGCCATGGCTGCTGCAGGGGGGGCACAAGCTCAGCCCCACCCACCCTCGTGATCCCCCCCCTGTATGGGGCACCCGGGATCTGGGGGCTGATCCCCCTCCTGTATGGGGCACCCGGGATCTGGGGGCTGATCCCCCTCCTGTATGTGGCACCCGGGATCTGGGGGCTGATCCCCCTCCTGTATGGGGCACCCGGGATCTGGGGGCTGATCCCCCTCCTGTATGGGGCACCCGGGATCTGGGGGGCTGATCCCCCTCCTGTATGGGGCACCCGGGGGTCTGGGGGCTGATCCCCATCCTGTATGGGGCACCCGGGGGTCTGGGGGCTGATCCCCCTCCTGTATGGGGCACCCGGGGGTCTGGGGGCTGATCCCCCTCCTGTATGGGGCACCCGGGGGTCTGGGGGCTGATCCCCCTCCTGTATGAGGCACCCGGGATCTGGGGGCTGATCCCCATCCTGTATGGGGCACCTGGGGGTCTGGGGGGCTGATCCCCATCCTGTATGGGGCACCCGGGGGTCTGGGGGCTGATCCCCCTCCTGTATGGGGCACCCGGGGGTCTGGGGGCTGATCCCCCTCCTGTATGGGGCACCCGGGATCTGGGGGCTGATCCCCCTCCTGTATGGGGCACCCGGGATCTGGGGGGCTGATCCCCCTCCTGTATGGGGCACCCGGGGGTCTGGGGGCTGATCCCCCTCCTGTATGGGGCACCCGGGATCTGGGGGCTGATCCCCCTCCTGTATGGGGCACCCGGGGGTCTGGGGGCTGATCCCCCTCCTGTATGGGGCACCCGGGGGTCTGGGGGCTGATTCCCTGTGCTGGTGCAACTGGGGGTCCCAGGGTGTCGATCCCCTCCCGTGGGGGGGTACCCAGGTACCCCTGGGTCCCTGTGTGGGGCCCCCTGGACCCCCCACCCTGGGGGGAGCCCATGTCCCCCCATGGGCTGGTGGTGACATCATGGAGGGGGGACAGGGTGGGGAGGGGTGGGGGAGTCACGCTGGGGGGGCAGGGGCGAGGCTAGGTGGGGGTCCCCTTGTGTGGGACACCCTGGGTGGGGGTCTCCATCCATGGGTGCCATGGGTGGAAGTTGGGGATGGGGCCGGGGGGCTCCCCGCCGCGGGACACACTTGGGTGGGGGTCTCCACCTGTGGGACGTGTGGGTCCCCATGGCTCCCCCTGTGGGTCCCCACTGCGGGACCCCCGTGTCCCAGCCCCATGCTTGGGGACACCAGAGTCCCTCCAGGTCCCTCGCGCTGCCCCACCCTCCCCAGCGCGGCGGGGGGGGGGGGGGGGGCGACACACACGCTGTCTCCCGGGCGGGACCCACGGCCTCGCGTGGGGGACACGGGGACAGGGCGGGACCCCCGGGTGTAGCTGTTTTGGGGACCCCACCCCGCCACCCGCGCCCCCTGGCGGAGCCGCGCGGCCACGGCGCCCTCCCGTCCGTGCGCATGCGCGCGAGCCACCGCCCATGCGGGGCGGGTCTTAGCCGAGGGGGCGTGGCCATAGGGGGCGTGGCTTGCGCACCCGGAAGCGGCGGAGGGGCTGCGCGGGTCCCGGCCGGGCGGTGAGTGCGGGGTTCGGGGACACCGGGCCGGGGGACGCGGGGCTGCGGGGGCCGGCCCTGCCCGTTCCCGGCCGGCCGGGGGGGCTCCCGACCCCCCGCCTGCCACCGGGGCCGGTTGGTGCCCGGTGCTCCCCCCGCTTCCCGTTCCCGCGGGGATCACCCGCTGGGGCTCCCCCGGAGCCGAAGCTCCGGTAGCGGGGAGCCGGGAGGGCCAGCCCCGGGGCGGTGGGATCCCCGGGTGGGTTAAACCCCGCAGCGCCCCGAGCTCCCCAGCCACGGCGGAGGCGAACGCGCCGGTAAGCGGTGCGGTGCCGCCGCAAGGCCGAGGGCACGGCCGGACCAGCCCTCGGGCCGCTCTGGGGCGGAGGAGCCTCCGCGGGCCGCGGGAAGAGTCCGAAATATCGTCCCCCAAACCTTGTTTCGCTGCCACCTTGGCCCGGCTGGGCCGGCCTGGCGGGTTTAAGCCCGGCTTTGCCAGGTGTGGCTGCTGGAGGCGCCGCTCCCTCGCGCTTCACCGCGGTTTTGGGGACAGAAATCTGGAGCACGGCCCCGGCATGGGGGCTCGTTAATGGGGCGCCCACCGGGGGTTGGTTAATGGGGCGCCCACCGGGGATTGGTTAATGGGGCGCCCACCTGGGGCTCGTCAATGGGGCGCCCACCGGGGGTTGGTCAATGGGGCGCCCACCGGGGGTTGGTCAATGGGGCGCCCACCTGGGGCTCGTTAATGGGGCGCCCACCGGGGGCTCGTTAATGGGGTGCCCACCGGGGGTTTGTTAATGGGGCGCCCACCTGGGGTTGGTTAGTGGGGCGCCCACCTGGGGTTGGTTAGTGGGGCGCCCACCTGGGGTTGGTTAATGGGGCGCCCACCTGGGGTTGGTCAATGGGGCACCCACCTGGGGCTCATCAATGGGGCGCCCACCTGGGGTTGGTCAATGGGGCACCCACCTGGGGCTCATCAATGGGGCGCCCACTGGGGGTTCGTCAATGGGGCGCCCACCTGGGGTTGGTTAATGGGGCACCTACCTGGGGTTCATTAATTGGCGCCCACCTGGGGTTGGTTAACGGGGTGCTCACCGTGGCCTCGTTACCGGGTGCCCACCAGGGCCTCGCCAGCCAGCGCCATCCGCCGCCTCTGGGGGTCGCGGTTCTGGTTCCTGGCGGTTCCCCGTGGGCGAAGCCGTTTTCCCTGTCAATGCCGTCCCGTCCCGTCCGCAGGTGCGGCAGGAGGGGAGCGGCGCCCGGCTGCCCCGGCTCTGCAGGACGGCGCCGGCACCGATGGAAGCGCGCTGCCCGCTGCCCGCCGGCCTCTCCGCCACGGGACGCGGGCGCGGGATCGCCCGCCTGCCGGGAACCGGCGTTCCGCCGTGCCCAGGGCTGCCCTAGAGCGGCCCCCGCGCCGCAGACAGCGTCCTCGGTGGGACCAAAGGCAGCGCCTAAAAATAGGTTCCCCAGGGCTCCCCGCGCTGGGGACGGGGGACGCTGCCGCCCGCCTGCTGCTGGCGGGGCGGCTGAGGACGCGGAGCATGACGGAGTCACGGGTCAAACGTGAGTACGAGCGCCCCGGCCGCTCCTCCGGCTCCGTCGCCGGCTCCAGCGCCGCGGTTCTGCGCCACGGGGCCGGCCGGGAGCTCGCTGTCGCTAATGAAGCCGAAGTGCCCGCGCGGTGCCGGGGGGAGGGAGCGGTTCTCCCCGCGCCGTAATTCCCTGCCCTAGTAATTAATCTCGGGCCTTGGCTTTGCTGCAAATTGCATGAGCTTAAATAGTCGCTAAACTGCTCTAAACCCTTGTGCATTTCCTAAATTAATCCCAGCCAGCTTGGAAATGATTCGCCGGGGTTTGTTGGTTTGGTTTTTTGATGAAGAACGTTCTGGTTTGGTGGAGCCCCGGGGGGGCGCAGGGATCACCCTCCCCAGCAGCACCAGCTCACGGCGCCTCTGCCGCGACCGCGGGACCAACGTCTCCGTGACCCCCAGCCTTGGGAAAGGAGACCCTGGGGGTGGCTTTGGGCTGTGGGGTGGGACCGTGTGGGACAGACAGACAGACAGCAGCTCCTCCTGTCCGCTGTCACCTCAGCCGCCCCGCGTGGTGTCCCCTCGGTGCCGGGTGTCCCGGCAGATCTCGGTGTCCCCACGTGAAGCCACATCCTCGGATGAGCGGCCGTGGTGTCGCGGAGGCCACGTGCAGCCTTGGCCTGCTCTGCAGCTAATTAAGCTCATTACAACACAGCCCTAATGAGGAGCGCCCGTCCCCGGCGCCGCTGGCTGTCCCGGCTCCCAAACCTCGGGTGCTGAGCATCCTCCTGGTGGCTGGAGCCATGGTCACCGCGGTGCTGAGCATCCTCCCGGTGCCTGGAGCCATGGTCACCGTGGTGCAGAGCATCCTCCCGGAGCCACGGTCACCGCGGTGCAGAGCATCCTCCCGGTGCCTGGAGCCATGGTCACCACAGTGCAGAGCATCCTCTCAGTGCCTGGAGCCGTGGTCACCACGGTGCAGAGCATCCTCCCGGTGCCTGGAGCTGTGGTCACCACAGCGCAGAGCATCCCCCCGGTGCCCGGAGCCATGGTCACCGTGGTGCCGAGCATCCTCCCGGTGCCCGGAGCCGCGGTCACCGCGGTGCCGAGCATCCTCCCGGTGCCCGGAGCCGTGGTCACCGCGGTGCCGAGCATCCTCCCGGTGCCCAGAGCCGCGGTCACCGCGGTGCCGAGCATCCTCCCGGTGCCCGGAGCCGTGGTCACCGCGGTGCCGAGCATCCTCCCGGTGCCCAGAGCCGCGGTCACCGCGGTGCCGAGCATCCTCCCGGTGCCCGGAGCCGCGGTCACCGTGGTGCAGAGCATCCTCCCGGTGCCCGGAGCCGCGGTCACCGTGGTGCAGAGCATCCTCCCGGTGCCCGGAGCCGCGGTCACCATGGTGCAGAGCATCCTCCCGGTGCCCGGAGCCGCGGTCACCATGGTGCCGAGCATCCTCCCGGTGCCCGGAGCCGCGGTCACCGCGGTGCAGAGCATGTCTGGAGGGTCTGTGATTCAAACGCACCCGTGGAACAGGCAGCCCAGCTCGGGGATGAGGATGGTGGGGATGAAGGAGCCCATGGGGTAGGGAAGGGAGCGCGCAGGGGCGTTAACAGTGAGTTGTTTGGGGGATGAGCCCCCAGGAAGGTGCTGGTTGAGCGGGAAACAAAAGGGCCGGTGCGGTTTGATTCAGCTGCGCGTGGCTGCTGCAAGGACGGGTGGAAACACGCAGAGGCGGCTCTTTGCGCCGGTGGGTCTGGGGGTGTTCCGGGGGGCAGAGTCTCTGCCATGTGCCCGTTTTGCCCAGGACTCGCCACGACGCTGATGGACGCCACGACGGACAAGGCCCCGCTGGTGCAGGAGCAGATCTACAAGGCGCTGTGCGAGCTGGGGGAGTCGGAGCCCGAGGAGATCCTCAACGCCTGCGACGAGTACCTGCGGCAGCACGACAAGGTGGGCAGGCCTGGGGTCGCGCTTGAGGGGGGTCCCGGGCAGCGGCGGTGGAACCGGCGGGTGAGGAAAAGACCTGCAAGGCCACCGAGTCCAACCACAACCCACCCTGTCCCTGCCCCCTGTCCTGAGAACCTCGTGTCCGTCTGTCCAGCCCTCCAGGGCTGGTGACTCCAGCACTGCCCTGGGCAGCCTGTTCAATGCCCCACAGCCCTTTGGGGAAGAAATTGTTCCCACATCCAACCTCAACCTCCCCTGGGCAACTTGAGGCCGTTTCCTCTGCTCCTGGTGCTTGTTCCTGGGGAGCAGAGCCCGACCCCCCTGGCTCCAAGCTCCTTTCAGGCAGTTCAGAGATCAGAAGGTCTCCCCTCAGCTCCTGTTCTCCAGCTGAACCCCCAGGTCCCTCAGTCTCCATCACACTTGTGCTCCAGCCCCTCACCAGCTCCGTTCCCTTCTCTCCACTCGCTCCAGCACCCCAAGGGTTTCTTGGCCTGAGGGAACCCCAGGGTTCGGGTTTGACCCCCCCCATGGTTCGGGTTTGACCCCCCCAGGGTTCAGGTTTGGCCCCCCAGTGCCCAGCACAGCAGCTCCATCTGGGGTCCATCACGTTTTGGTGGCCGTGGCGCAGCCCGGCTGGCCTGACCGGCTCTCCCGGTCCCGTTCCAGCTCGCCTACCCGCACCGCGTCATCATCCTGAAGGCGATGGAGACCGTGGTGAAGAACAACATCGCCGTCTTGGACAAGAGCACAGCGAAGGTCGTTATCTTCCTGGCCTCTAATGAAATGACCAAGTCAAAGGTACGGCCCGGGGGTCTCGGCCGGGCCCTTGCTGCCCCGATGCTGTTGTTGCAGTGGGTGCTGCGGGTCTGGGTGCAGCGCAGTGACCGCGACCCTTTTGGGGACGGGAAGAGCTGGTTCTGTGCCATATGCCGGCCGTGGGGGGGAGCAGCGAGCAGGAGAGGGCGATGGGCTGCGTTCCTCTGTGGGGAGGGACGAGGACGCTTTGCTGAGGGGTTTCTTCCAGCACAGCATGTGAACGCAGCTAAACCAGATTGGGGTGCTGAGAAGCACCTGGGCAGGCAGGCGGGTGCTGGAGCGGGAGGCGAGGGGTCCATCTGAACCCGGAGCCCGCCGTTCATCCCGCCCGCTGCGATCCCCGTGGCATTGAAACGCCCGGGGCGGCCGCGTGTCCACGGTGGTGTCTGTGTGTCACAGTATCACAGTATGTTTGGGATGGAAGGGCCCTCAAAGCTCATCCAGCGCAACCCCCCGGAGCAGGAACACCCAGCTGAGGTGACACAGGAAGGTGTCCAGGGGGTTGGAATGTCTGCACAGAAGGAGACTCCACAACCCCCTGGGCAGCCTGGGCCAGGCTCTGCCACCCTCACCCCAACAAGTTGCTTCTCCTCTTGCAGTGGAACCTCCTGTCTTCCAGTTTGCACCCATTGCCCCTTGTCCTATCACTGGTTGTCACCAGAAGAGCCTGGCTCCATCCTCCTGACACTGCCCCTTTCCATCTTGATCCCCAGCAATGAGTCCCCCCTCAGTGTCCTCTTGTCCAGCTCCAGAGCCCCAGCTCCCTCAGCCTTTCCTCACACGGGAGATGCTCCACTCCCTCCAGCATCTTGGTGGCTGCGCTGGACTCTCTGCAGCAGTTCCCTGTCCTGCTGGAACTGAGGGGCCACAGCTGGACACGATGTTCCAGGTGTGGTCTCCCCAGGGCAGAGCAGAGGGGCAGGAGAACCTCTCTGACCTACTGACCACCCCCTTCTAACCCACCCCAGGTCCCATTGGCTTCCTGGCCACAAGGGCCCAGTGCTGGCTCATGGTCACCCTGCTGTCCCCAGGACCCCCAGGTCCCTTTCCCCTACACTGCTCTCTAATAGCTCATTCCCCAACCTATACTGGAACCTGGGGTTGTTCCTGCCCAGATTCAAGACTCTACACTTGCCCTTGTTAAATCTCATCAGGTTATTCCCCGCCCAGCTCTCCAGCCTGTCCAGGTCTCTGATGGCAGCACAGCTTCCAGTGTCACCACTGCTCCAGCTTGGTGTCACCAGCAAACTCGCTGACAGTCACTCTATTCCCTCGTCCAAATCGTTAATGAATATATTGAATAATATTGTCCCCAGCAGTGCCCCCTGAGGCACTGCACTGGATACTGGCCTCAGCTGGACTCCGCACCATTGACTACCGCTCTCTGGCTTCTCTCCTTAAGCCAGTTCGCAACCCACCTCACTGCTCTATTGTCCAGACCACCCCTCCTCAACTGAGCTGTGAGGATGCTGTGGGGACTGTCAAAGGCTTTGCTGAAGCCAGGGTAGACCAGTCCACCGCTCTGCCATCGTCCATGGCCCGTCTGTCCTGACGCCGTTCCCCCGTCCGTGGCAGGAGGTGATCCGGGACTGGCAGCAAGCCGCCAGCAGCGTGCTGGTGGCCGTGGGGCAGCGCTTCATCAACAAGGTGATGGAGGAGGTGCTCAGCAAGTTCCAGCCGGGGATCCTGCCGCACTACTTCGTGGTGCAGACCTTCGCCAACCTCTCCGTGTCCAACGGTGAGCGGGCGCCGCGGGGCGCGGGCCGGGAGCAGCGGGGGGTGTTGGGTGCTGCGGGCGGTGAGGTTCCCCCCGCACCCCAATGGCTCTGCGGGGTGCGCGTCCAAACAGCCTGCGCGGGGCTCGCGGCTCAGTCGCGCTGCTGCTGAGCAACGGGGGCGTTCGATCGGCAAAGCAGCTCGGGGGAGAAAGAATGAGGGAGATGGGGGTTCGGCCTGGGGGGCAGAAGCTCCGGGGACGCCTTAGTGCGGCCTTTCTGTACTTAAAAGGGGCCGATGAGAAAGATGGGGACAGAGTTTGGAGCAGGGTCTGTTGTGACAGGACAAGGGGTGATGGTTTAAACTAAAGGAGGGAGATTCAGGCTGGATATAAAGATCAATTTGCCACGCTGAGGGTGGTGAGAGCCTGGCCCAGGTTCCCAGAGAGGTGGTAGATGAACCATCCCTGAGACACCCCAGAGCTGGACGGGGCTCTGAGCACCCTGAGCTGTGAGATGTCCCTGCTCGTGGCAGGGGGCTCTGGGGGGGCTCTGATGTCCCTCCAACCCAAACCACCCCTGGTTCTGTGAAAACGGGGCTCCTGGCCGCAGCGAGCCGCCTTTCTTGGGGTGCCCGTGCGATTCCCCTCGTGTGTTGGCGGTGCTGACCCTGTCCCGTCCCTCCCCAGTGTTCGGGATGGTGCCTTTTCTCAACTCCATCCTGGGGACGATGCTGCCCATGCTGGGGATGGCCAAGCAGGACCACATGAAGTCTGTCTTCTGCTACGGTAAGGGCTTCTCTGCATCTCCTGAGCCCGCTGTGGTTTTCGGGTGTGCCACAGGAGATGTTTCCCTCCTGGAGAAGGAGGAACCGCGGGCAGGGTTGGGAACGGGCTCGGCCGCACCTTTCCTGTGTGTTTGGGAGCAGGGACCCGTGTGGCTGTGGGCAGGAACCTCTGGGTCACCGGCATCATGCAAAAGTCCTTCTTTGTCCCCTGTGTGATCCCGCTCGCTCCAGCTTCACGGCCCAGGGGGTCCCGGTGTCCTGCGCCGTCTCCTCCGGCCAGGAGGACGTGGTGGAGGAGGCGGGTGGGACGGAAGGACGGACGTGCTGATCTAACCCAGGCTGGCCCGTTGTTGTGCCACCGAACTGGCGCCCGTGGGGTGCGGGGAGACCGGGGTGCCGGGCAGCGCTCGCCAAACCCACTTCTGTGGTTGTTATCGGCCGGTTTCAGGATGTGGCGCTCGGGGCGGGCAGGATGTCCTGGGGCTGCTCGTGGCGCTGGAGCCCTGTGGGCTGGGCTGCTGAGAGCTGGTGCGGCAGGGCTGCGGGCACAGCGTGGGTCTGGGTGGAAAAGACCCTCGAGACCACCGAGTCCAACCATAACCCACCCTGTCCCTGCCCCCTGTCCTGAGAACCTCGTGTCCGTCTGTCCAGCCCTCCAGGGCTGGTGACTCCAGCACTGCCCTGGGCAGCCTGTTCAATGCCCCACAGCCCTTTGGGGAAGAAATTGTTCCCACATCCAACCTCAACCTCCCCTGGGCAACTTGAGGCCGTTTCCTCTGCTCCTGGCGCTTGTTCCTGGGGAGCAGAGCCCGACCCCCCTGGCTCCAAGCTCCTTTCAGGCAGTTCAGAGATCAGAAGGTCTCCCCTCAGCTCCTGTTCTCCAGCTGAACCCCCAGGTCCCTCAGTCTCCATCACACTTGTGCTCCAGCCCCTCACCAGCTCCGCTCCCTTCTCTCAACTCGCTCCAGCACCTCAAGGCCTTTCTTGGCATGAGGTGATCCCGCCACCCCTGGGGCCGCCATTTTGTGTGCTGAGGTGATCCCGCCACCCCTGGGGCCGCCATTTTGTGTGCTGAGGTGATCCCGCCACCCCTGGGGCCGCCATTTTGTGCACTGAGCTGAGGGGCCAGAGCTGCCCCCAGGGTTTGCGGTTTGGTCTCCCCAGTGTTGGCTGGAAAAGCCCCTCATGGAGTCCAACATAACCCACCCTGTCCCTGCCCCCTGTCCTGAGAACCTCGTGTCCGTCTGTCCAGCCCTCCAGGGCTGGTGACTCCAGCACTGCCCTGGGCAGCCTGTTCAATGCCCCACAGCCCTTTGGGGGAGAAGTTGTCCCTCATTTCCACCCCCATCCTCCCGGGTTCGACGCAGAGGTCCCGCAGTGACACCCGGTGGCCACGCCGTCCCTGGGGAGGTGCCCTCCCGTAAGTGACACTTAGGGAATCCAGCAGAGGATCCTCAGAATGTGAGGTTTCCTTTCTGTAGCTGGGCCCAAATCAAAGGTGTTCCGGGGGAGCGGAGGTTCGAGTGCTCGGGTGACGCCGCCGGGGCCGTCGCGGTTATCTCTGGCTCATCCTGGTGTGCCAGGTCTGCCCGAGCAGCCCCGTGGCCACGGGGTGACGTTCAGCAGCGCCTGTTCCTCCTGGAGGCCAGGAGCCTTGTGTCTGCGCCCACGGCTGCGCCTCGCCGGGCCAGGAGCGGCTTTACGCCTCCGATCGAAGAGCCGCGCTCATCCTGTTGGACCGAGCTCAGAGCAGGTCCGGTCCTGCCGCGTCCTCCCAAAGCCGAGCTCTGAGCACCGCTCATCCTCCTGCGTCAGGCCCAAACCGGCGCTGGTTTGGCCCTGGGCTTGTTGGTGTTGCCAGCTCAGGGGGTTGTGGGTGATCGTGGATTTATAGATGGTTTATAGGTTGGATTTATAGATGGGAGCTTGATAGATGGATTTATAGATGGGAGATCTGCTGCTGCAGGTGATCGTGGATGCGGTTAGGTGTTTATAGACGGGAGATCTGCTGCTGTGGGTGATCACGGATGCAGTTACACGTCTATAGAAGGGAGATCCACTCTGTGTGATCAGGGATGCAGTTACACGTCTATAGATGGGAGATCTGCTGCTGTGGGTGATCACAGATGCAGTCACACGTCTATAGACGGGAGATCACGGATGCAGTTACACGTCTATAGACGGGAGATCACGGATGCAGTTACGCGTCTATAGACGGGAGATCACGGATGCAGTCACACGTCTATAGACGGGAGATCACGGATGCAGTTACACGTCTATAGACGGGAGATCACGGATGCAGTTACACGTCTATAGACGGGAGATCACGGATGCAGTCACGCGTCTATAGACGGGAGATCACGGATGCAGTCACGCGTCTATAGACGGGAGATCACGGATGCAGTCACACGTCTATAGACGGGAGATCACGGATGCAGTTACACGTCTATAGGTGGGAGATCACGGATGCAGTCACACGTCTATAGGTGGGAGATCACGGATGCAGTCACACGTCTATAGGTGGGAGATCACGGATGCAGTCACACGTCTATAGACGGAAGATCACGGATGCAGTTACACGTCTATAGGTGGGAGATCATGGATGCAGTCACACATCTATAGACGGGAGATCACGGATGCAGTCACACGTCTATAGACGGGAGATCACGGATGCAGTCACACGTCTATAGGCGGGAGATCACGGATGCAGTCACACGTCTATAGGCGGGAGATCACGGATGCAGTCACACGTCTATAG
Organism: Columba livia; assembly: GCF_036013475.1. Classification (NCBI taxonomy): domain Eukaryota; kingdom Metazoa; phylum Chordata; class Aves; order Columbiformes; family Columbidae; genus Columba; species Columba livia. Next base: position 162,678,160 of record NC_088603.1, on the reverse strand, counting down.
GCGGGAGATCACGGATGCAGTTACACGTCTATAGACGGGAGATCACGGATGCAGTCACACGTCTATAGACGGGAGATCACGGATGCAGTCACACGTCTATAGGCGGGAGATCACGGATGCAGTTACACGTCTATAGACGGGAGATCACGGATGCAGTTACACGTCTATAGACGGGAGATCACGGATGCAGTCACACGTCTATAGACGGGAGATCACGGATGCAGTTACGCGTCTATAGACGGGAGATCACGGATGCAGTAACGCGTCTATAGGCGGGAGATCACGGATGCAGTCACACGTCTATAGGCGGGAGATCACGGATGCAGTCACACGTCTATAGGCGGGAGATCACGGATGCAGTCACACGTCTATAGGCGGGAGATCACGGATGCAGTTACGTGTCTATAGGCGGGAGATCACGGATGCAGTTACGTGTCTATAGACGGGAGATCACGGATGCAGTCACACGTCTATAGATGGGAGATCACGGATGCAGTCACACGTCTATAGGTGGGAGATCACGGATGCAGTCACGCGTCTATAGACGGGAGATCACGGATGCAGTTACGTGTCTATAGACGGGAGATCACGGATGCAGTTACGTGTCTATAGACGGGAGATCACGGATGCAGTCACACGTCTATAGATGGGAGATCACGGATGCAGTCACACGTCTATAGGTGGGAGATCACGGATGCAGTCACACGTCTATAGGTGGGAGATCACGGATGCAGTTACACGTCTATAGACGGGAGATCACGGATGCAGTTACACGTCTATAGACGGGAGATCACGGATGCAGTTACACGTCTATAGGCGGGAGATCACGGATGCAGTCACACGTCTATAGGCGGGAGATCACGGATGCAGTCACACGCCTATAGGCGGGAGATCACGGATGCAGTTACACGTCTATAGGCGGGAGATCACGGATGCAGTTACACGTCTATAGGCGGTAGATCACGGATGCAGTCACGCGTCTATAGACGGGAGATCACGGATGCAGTCACGCGTCTACAGGCGGGAGATCACGGATGCAGTCACGCGTCTATAGGCGGGAGATCACGGATGCAGTCACGCGTCTATAGGCGGGAGATCACGGATGCAGTCACGCGTCTATAGGCGGGAGATCACGGATGCAGTTACACGTCTATAGGCGGGAGATCACGGATGCAGTTACACGTCTATAGGCGGGAGATCACGGATGCAGTCACACGTCTATAGGCGGGAGATCACGGATGCAGTCACACGTCTATAGGCGGGAGATCACGGATGCAGTTACACGCCTATAGACGGGAGATCACGGATGCAGTTACACGTCTATAGGCGGTAGATCACGGATGCAGTCACGCGTCTATAGACGGGAGATCACGGATGCAGTCACGCGTCTACAGGCGGGAGATCACGGATGCAGTCACGCGTCTATAGGCGGGAGATCACGGATGCAGTCACGCGTCTATAGGCGGGAGATCACGGATGCAGTCACGCGTCTATAGGCGGGAGATCACGGATGCAGTCACGCGTCTATAGACGGGAGATCACGGATGCAGTCACGCGTCTATAGACGGGAGATCACGGATGCAGTCACGCGTCTATAGACGGGAGATCACGGATGCAGTCACGCGTCTATAGGCGGGAGATCACGGATGCAGTCACGCGTCTATAGGCGGGAGATCACGGATGCAGTCACGCGTCTATAGGCGGGAGATCACGGATGCAGTCACGCGTCTATAGGCGGGAGATCACGGATGCAGTCACGCGTCTATAGGCGGGAGATCACGGATGCAGTCACGCGTCTATAGACGGGAGATCACGGATGCAGTCACACGTCTATAGGTGGGAGATCACGGATGCAGTCACACGTCTATAGACGGGAGATCACAGATGCAGTTACACGTCTATAGACGGGAGATCACGGATGCGGTCACACGTCTATAGGTGGGAGATCACGGATGCGGTCACACGTCTATAGGCGGGAGATCACGGATGCAGTCACGCGTCTATAGGCGGGAGATCACGGATGCAGTCACACGTCTATAGGCGGGAGATCACGGATGCAGTCACACGTCTATAGACGGGAGATCACGGATGCAGTCACACGTCTATAGACGGGAGATCACGGATGCAGTCACACGTCTATAGACGGGAGATCACGGATGCAGTCACACGTCTATAGACGGGAGATCACGGATGCAGTCACACGTCTATAGACGGGAGATCACGGATGCAGTTACACGTCTATAGGTGGGAGATCACGGATGCAGTCACACGTCTATAGACGGGAGATCACGGATGCGGTCACACGTCTATAGGTGGGAGATCACGGATGCAGTTACACGTCTATAGACGGGAGATCACGGATGCAGTCACACGTCTATAGACGGGAGATCACGGATGCAGTCACACGTCTATAGGCGGGAGATCACGGATGCGGTCACACGTCTATAGGCGGGAGATCACGGATGCAGTCACACGTCTATAGGCGGGAGATCACGGATGCAGTCACACGTCTATAGGCGGGAGATCACGGATGCAGTCACACGTCTATAGACGGGAGATCACGGATGCAGTCACACGTCTATAGGCGGGAGATCACGGATGCAGTCACGCGTCTATAGGCGGGAGATCACGGATGCAGTCACACGTCTATAGGCGGGAGATCACGGATGCAGTCACACGTCTATAGGCGGGAGATCACGGATGCAGTCACACGTCTATAGGCGGGAGATCACGGATGCAGTCACACGTCTATAGACGGGAGATCACGGATGCAGTCACACGTCTATAGGCGGGAGATCACGGATGCAGTCACGCGTCTATAGGCGGGAGATCACGGATGCAGTCACACGTCTATAGGCGGGAGATCACGGATGCAGTCACACGTCTATAGGCGGGAGATCACGGATGCAGTCACACGTCTATAGGCGGGAGATCACGGATGCAGTCACACGTCTATAGGCGGGAGATCACGGATGCAGTTACACGTCTATAGACGGGAGATCACGGATGCAGTCACACGTCTATAGACGGGAGATCACGGATGCAGTCACACGTCTATAGGCGGGAGATCACGGATGCAGTTACACGTCTATAGACGGGAGATCACGGATGCAGTTACACGTCTATAGACGGGAGATCACGGATGCAGTCACACGTCTATAGACGGGAGATCACGGATGCAGTTACGCGTCTATAGACGGGAGATCACGGATGCAGTAACGCGTCTATAGGCGGGAGATCACGGATGCAGTCACACGTCTATAGGCGGGAGATCACGGATGCAGTCACACGTCTATAGGCGGGAGATCACGGATGCAGTCACACGTCTATAGGCGGGAGATCACGGATGCAGTTACGTGTCTATAGGCGGGAGATCACGGATGCAGTTACGTGTCTATAGACGGGAGATCACGGATGCAGTTACGTGTCTATAGACGGGAGATCACGGATGCAGTTACGTGTCTATAGACGGGAGATCACGGATGCAGTCACACGTCTATAGATGGGAGATCACGGATGCAGTCACACGTCTATAGGTGGGAGATCACGGATGCAGTCACACGTCTATAGGTGGGAGATCACGGATGCAGTTACACGTCTATAGACGGGAGATCACGGATGCAGTTACACGTCTATAGACGGGAGATCACGGATGCAGTTACACGTCTATAGGCGGGAGATCACGGATGCAGTCACACGTCTATAGGCGGGAGATCACGGATGCAGTCACACGTCTATAGGCGGGAGATCACGGATGCAGTTACACGCCTATAGACGGGAGATCACGGATGCAGTTACACGTCTATAGGCGGGAGATCACGGATGCAGTTACACGTCTATAGGCGGTAGATCACGGATGCAGTCACGCGTCTATAGACGGGAGATCACGGATGCAGTCACGCGTCTACAGGCGGGAGATCACGGATGCAGTTACACGTCTATAGGCGGGAGATCACGGATGCAGTCACGCGTCTATAGACGGGAGATCACGGATGCAGTCACGCGTCTATAGGCGGGAGATCACGGATGCAGTCACGCGTCTATAGGCGGGAGATCACGGATGCAGTCACGCGTCTATAGGCGGGAGATCACGGATGCAGTTACGCGTCTATAGACGGGAGATCACGGATGCAGTCACGCGTCTATAGACGGGAGATCACGGATGCAGTCACGCGTCTACAGGCGGGAGATCACGGATGCAGTCACGCGTCTATAGGCGGGAGATCACGGATGCAGTCACGCGTCTATAGGCGGGAGATCACGGATGCAGTCACGCGTCTATAGGCGGGAGATCACGGATGCAGTCACGCGTCTATAGGCGGGAGATCACGGATGCAGTCACGCGTCTATAGACGGGAGATCACGGATGCAGTCACGCGTCTATAGGCGGGAGATCACGGATGCAGTCACGCGTCTATAGACGGGAGATCACGGATGCAGTCACGCGTCTATAGGCGGGAGATCACGGATGCAGTCACACGTCTATAGGCGGGAGATCACGGATGCAGTCACACGTCTATAGGCGGGAGATCACGGATGCAGTCACACGTCTATAGGCGGGAGATCACGGATGCAGTTACACGTCTATAGGCGGGAGATCACGGATGCAGTTACACGTCTATAGGCGGGAGATCACGGATGCAGTCACACGTCTATAGGCGGGAGATCACGGATGCAGTCACACGTCTATAGGCGGGAGATCACGGATGCAGTCACACGTCTATAGGCGGGAGATCACGGATGCAGTCACACGTCTATAGACGGGAGATCACGGATGCAGTCACACGTCTATAGGCGGGAGATCACGGATGCAGTCACGCGTCTATAGGCGGGAGATCACGGATGCAGTCACGCATCTATAGGCGGGAGATCACGGATGCAGTCACGCGTCTATAGGCGGGAGATCACGGATGCAGTCACGCGTCTATAGACGGGAGATCACGGATGCAGTCACGCGTCTATAGGCGGGAGATCACGGATGCAGTCACGCGTCTATAGGCGGGAGATCACGGATGCAGTCACGCGTCTATAGGCGGGAGATCACGGATGCAGTCACGCGTCTATAGGCGGGAGATCACGGATGCAGTCACGCGTCTATAGACGGGAGATCACGGATGCAGTCACGCGTCTATAGACGGGAGATCACGGATGCAGTCACGCGTCTATAGACGGGAGATCACGGATGCAGTCACGCGTCTATAGGCGGGAGATCACGGATGCAGTCACGCGTCTATAGGCGGGAGATCACGGATGCAGTCACGCGTCTATAGACGGGAGATCACGGATGCAGTCACGCGTCTATAGGCGGGAGATCACGGATGCAGTCACGCGTCTATAGGCGGGAGATCACGGATGCAGTCACGCGTCTATAGACGGGAGATCACGGATGCAGTCACACGTCTATAGGTGGGAGATCACGGATGCAGTCACACGTCTATAGGTGGGAGATCACGGATGCAGTCACACGTCTATAGGTGGGAGATCACGGATGCAGTCACACGTCTATAGGTGGGAGATCACGGATGCAGTTACACGTCTATAGACGGGAGATCACGGATGCAGTCACACGTCTATAGACGGGAGATCACGGATGCAGTCACACGTCTATAGACGGGAGATCACGGATGCAGTTACACGTCTATAGACGGGAGATCACGGATGCAGTCACACGTCTATAGGTGGGAGATCACGGATGCGGTCACACGTCTATAGACGGGAGATCACGGATGCGGTCACACGTCTATAGGTGGGAGATCACGGATGCGGTCACACGTCTATAGGCGGGAGATCACGGATGCAGTCACACGTCTATAGACGGGAGATCACGGATGCAGTCACACGTCTATAGACGGGAGATCACGGATGCAGTCACACGTCTATAGACGGGAGATCACGGATGCAGTCACACGTCTATAGACGGGAGATCACGGATGCAGTCACACGTCTATAGACGGGAGATCACGGATGCAGTTACACGTCTATAGGTGGGAGATCACGGATGCAGTCACACGTCTATAGACGGGAGATCACGGATGCGGTCACACGTCTATAGGTGGGAGATCACGGATGCAGTCACACGTCTATAGACGGGAGATCACGGATGCAGTCACACGTCTATAGACGGGAGATCACGGATGCAGTTACACGTCTATAGGCGGGAGATCACGGATGCGGTCACACGTCTATAGGTGGGAGATCACGGATGCGGTCACACGTCTATAGGCGGGAGATCACGGATGCAGTCACACGTCTATAGGCGGGAGATCACGGATGCAGTCACACGTCTATAGGCGGGAGATCACGGATGCAGTCACACGTCTATAGGCGGGAGATCACGGATGCAGTCACACGTCTATAGGCGGGAGATCACGGATGCAGTCACACGTCTATAGGCGGGAGATCACGGATGCAGTCACACGTCTATAGGCGGGAGATCACGGATGCAGTCACACGTCTATAGGCGGGAGATCACGGATGCAGTCACACGTCTATAGACGGGAGATCACGGATGCGGTCACGCGTCTATAGATGGGAGATCACGGATGCGGTCACGCGTCTATAGGCGGGAGATCACGGATGCAGTCACACGTCTATAGGTGGGAGATCTGCTGCTGTGGGTGATCATGTATGCAGTTACATGTCTATAGACGGGAGATCCGCTGCTGTGGGTGATCATGTATGCAGTTACGTGTGTATAGACGGGAGATCTGCTGCTGTGGGTGATCATGTATGCAGTTATGTGCCTATAGACGGGAGATCTGCTGCTGTGGGTGATCATGTATGCAGTTACGTGTCTATAGACGGGAGATCCGCTGCCGTCCCTGTTCCACACTGCTCCGGGCTGCCCGGTGGACGGCCGTGGTGCTCAGCGGCCCGTGGTGCTCAGCGGCCCGTGGTGCTCAGTGGCCCGTGGTGCTCAGTGGCCCGTGGTGCTCAGTGGCCCGTGGCGCTCAGTGGCCCGTGGGGCTCAGTGGCCCGTGGGGCTCAGCTGCCCGCGCAGCTGCAAGTGTCACGCCCAGCGTGCTGGATTTCAGGCTCCGTGCGGTTTGTCTGTTCTTTTTTGCCATAGTTCTCAATAACCGAAAGGCAGGTGAAGTAACGGCGAGGTTGGCACAGCCGTGTGACGCCGGCAGGACTTCTCAGGGTGGATTTGCTGTTCCCGAGTGGAGTGGGAACGGGAGGTACCGGGATACAGGGTGGTGATGGAGCCGGAGCTGGGCTGGATGTGGGGGCGGAGGGGCGGACGTGGGGCCGGGGAGATGGATGTGGGGCCGAGATCGCGGCTTCACGGCCCCGGAGGGGCGGCAGGGCTCCGCTTTGTGAGCCGGGTGCCGCTGCCCTCGGTGGCCGCGCTGTGGGGCCGGGAATGCCCTGAAGCCTGGCTGCTGGAGCGGCTGCTGCCCCGGGCTCCTGGCCGCGACCTTTGGAAAACAAGAGGAACAAAACCAACCGAAATCCCCAAGCCAGGCGTGGTGTTGCCCGTTGCCCTTGTATGTGCTGGGGAGGAGCCGTTTTGGCTGGGCAGGCTCCCCTTGGTGGTGCCAAACTTCTCGCAGGAGCTTTAGGAAGGTTTAACCTAAACCTGCGTGTTTGAGCCCAGCGCAGAGACGGGGCGAGAACGGGCTCTGGATTTCACCCCCTCTGCACGAAGGTGTGAGGAGGGTGGGCTGGGGCAGGTCCCCAGGTCCTGGGGTGGGAATCCAGAGATTCTGCCCAAAAAGCAGCCGGACCCTTCCCTGGCGGCGCTGCCTCCCCGGGCAGGCGAGGAGGAGGAGGAGGAGGAGGAGGAGGCATGTGATGAGATTCTCTGGCTGTGGGACAAGGTCAGCGGGTGACTCAGCATCTGGGACCGGCCCGGGCTGAAAATAAACCCCAGCGGAGGCTTTGGAAGTGTATGCGGTGCCACAGGGCGGCTGGGCCGGGGACCTTCGTCCTCACCCTCCTCCTCTGGGTGCGATACCGTGGGTGCATCAGGCTCGTGCTCGGCGTGGGGACCCGGAGTGTCCTTGAGTCATCCCGCGTCCTCAGGGGCTGTGGGGCCACTTGGTCCCAGCGGGGTGAGGGATCATTGAGTCATTTCATTGGCAAAGCCCGTCAAGATTGAGCCCAACCACAACCCACCCTGTCCCTGCCCCCTGTCCTGAGAACCTCGTGTCCGTCTGTCCAGCCCTCCAGGGCTGGTGACTCCAGCACTGCCCTGGGCAGCCTGTTCAATGCCCCACAGCCCTTTGGGGAAGAAATTGTTCCCACATCCAACCTCAACCTCCCCTGGGCAACTTGAGGCCGTTTCCTCTGCTCCTGGCGCTTGTTCCTGGGGAGCAGAGCCCGACCCCCCTGGCTCCAAGCTCCTTTCGGGCAGTTCAGAGATCAGAAGGTCTCCCCTCAGCTCCTGTTCTCCAGCTGAACCCCCAGGTCCCTCAGTCTCCATCACACTTGTGCTCCAGCCCCTCACCAGCTCCGCTCCCTTCTCTCCACTCGCTCCAGCACCCCAAGGGTCTCTTGGCATGAGGGATTGGGCTCCTGCTCGGAGCCGCCGTGCCCGGATGGACAGCTCAGTCCCCTGGGTGTCCTATGGGTGCAGCAGCCCCTTCCTGGGTGCTGTTGGGTCGGGGGTCCCGGCGGTGCCCCCGCCCTTGTACAGGCTGCGATGCCGTCCCCTCGTGCGTCCCCCACCGCTCGTGGCCCGCGGTGACCCCGGCAGCCGGGGCGCTGGGTTGGCGGTGCAGCGCAGGTTTTGCAAGCCCGGGGTTGCTTCCTCGTTAAGAAACGGCTAACGAAGGGTGCGGAAGCTGCAAGAGCCGCGCTGTGCGTTAAGAGATAAGGAAGGGAGCACCCGCAGCGTGGGGAGGTGATGGGGACCTGGGGACGGCGCTGGATGGGGCTGAGGGACGGACAGACGGGTGTGCGGGGCCGTGGGGCGGACGGGGCAGCCGGGTCGGGTTTGCGGTGCTGCCGGAGCTGCCCCGAAGGGCCGGGTCGGGACAAAGCCGCGGCAGCGCGGGGCTCGTTCACACTGAGCATCGGGAGCACCGGCCCGTGCCGGAGCTGCCCAATCTGGAGCCCGTTTGGTGCTGCCAGAGCATTCCTGGAGTGAAACCGGGTGGGCGTCTGTGGCCTTGGGGGCTGCCGGCTCAGGTCTGCTCAGTGATAGGTGACCCCTCAGCTGTGCCGGGACCCCCTGCAGCCTCAGGGAGCCCCATAAAGCCTTGGGGACCCCATAAAGTCTTGGGGACCCCATAAAGCCTTGGGCGCCTCATAATGCATCAGGGACGCCCACAAAGCCTTGGGAACTGCATAAAGTCTCAGGGACCTCCATAAAGAATCAGTGACCCCCTAAACCCTTAGGGACCCCCATAAAGCTTTGGGGAGCCCCATCAAGCCTTGGGGACTGCCCTAAAGTCTTAGGGACCCCCATGAAGTCTTGGGGACCCCCATAAAGTCTTGAGGACCTCCATAAAGCCTTGGGCACCTCTTAATGCATCAGGGGTCCCCACAAAGCCTTGGGAACTCCGTAAAGCCTTGGACACCCCATAAAGCCTTGGGGACCCCCATGAAACCTCAGGGACCTCCATAAAGCCTCGGGGACCCCCATAAAATCTTGGGCACTCCATAAAGGCTTGGGGACCCCCATAAAGTGTCAGGGTCCCCCATAAAACCTTGGGGACCCCCATGAAGCCTCAGGGACCCCCATAAAATCTTGGGGACCTCCATAAAGCCTTGGGCACCCCATAACCCCTCAGGGACCCCCATAAAGCCTTGAGGACCCCCATAAAGATTTGGGGACCCCCATGAAGTCTCAGGGACCCCCATGAAGCCTCAGGGACCCCCATAAAGCATCAGTGACCACCATAAACCCTTGGGGACCCCCATAAAGCTTTGGGGAGCCCCATCAAGCCTTGGGGACTCCCCTAAAGTCTTAGGGACCCCCATGAAGCCTTGGGGACCCCCACAAAGTCTTGAGGACCTCCATAAAGCCTTGGGCACCTCTTAATGCATCAGGGGTCCCCACAAAGCCTTGGGAACTCCATAAAGCCTTGGACACCCCATAAAGCCTTGGGGACCCCCATGAAACCTCAGGGACCTCCCTAAAGCCTTGGGGACTCCCCTAAAGCCTCAGGGACCCCCATAAAGTCTTGGGTACCTCCATAAAGCCTTGGGCACCCCACAAAGTCTCAGGGACCCCCATAAAGCCTTGGGGACCCCCATAACGCCTCAGGGAGTCCCATAAAGCCTTGGGGACTCCCCTAAAGCCTCAGGGACCCCCATAAAGCCTTGGGCACCCCACAAAGCCTCAGTGACCCCCATAAAGTGTAAGGGACCCCCGTAAAGCCTTGGGGACTCCCCTAAAGCCTCAGGGACCCCCATAAAGCCTTGGGCACCCCACAAAGCCTCAGGGACCCCCATAAAGTGTAAGGGACCCCCGTAAAGCCTTGGGGACTCCCCTAAAGCCTCAGGGACCCCCATAAAGCCTTGGGCACCTCACAAAGTCTCAGGGACCCCCATAAAGCCTTGGGCACCCCACAAAGTCGCAGGGACCCCCATAAAGCCTTGGGGACCCCCATAACGCCTCGGGGAGTCCCATAAAGCCTTGGGGACTCCCCTAAAGCCTTGGGGACCCCCATGAAGCCTCAGGGACCCCCATCTGCAGTCCCTCCAGCCGCTGCCCAGCAAACCAGCGGGTCAAACGTCCACGTCCTGGGGGTTGTGAACCAAACGGCGTCTCGTCCGGGTGTAAAACGTCCCCGCGCCGTGTGTCTCGCAGCTCTGCAGCACTTCAGCGAGAGCATCCAGGAGTACCTGGCGAACCTGGACAAGGCTCCGGACCCCACGGTCAGGAAGGACGCGTTCTCCAACGAGATCTTCAGCGCCTACGAGGTGCTCTTCACCGGCTGGCTGCAGCACCGCGAAGCCAAGGTGGGTACGGCGGGACCCCCGGCGCGGCGTTGGGCGGTTGACATTGGCCTTGCAGCGTCTCACCTGTGTGCCCTTTGTAAGGACGTGGCCCCCAGAAGAGCCACCGCGGCTCTGCTTTAGGGCTGGATGCTGTTCCCTTGTCCCTGGGTTGCCACTGTCCCCAAGTGCCACACACACAGGATGTGTCACTCACTCGCTGCTGGACATCAGAGCTGGGGGCTCTGTGGCCCTTTGGGGACAGTTTGGGCAGTGCCACAGCCGGGAGGTGACCAGCCTGGCTCCGTCCCCCGCTGTGACACATTGAGGTGTCCCCATTCCCTGGCCAGGCGGATGCTGGAGGCTCCTGGAGCCTCGTTTGGGTTGGAAAAGACCTTTCAGATCATTGAGACCAACGCTGACACTCAATATCCACCTGTCAGGACGGTGCTTGATCTCAACAGAAACGGTGCCTTCTGTCCAGAAAGCTTTAGTGACATTCCACACAGATTCGGTGCCACCACGTCCACTAGTATGACATTTTAGAGCCTCTGTTACGCCACATATTTAGATGGCTTTTAACTTGGTGATGCTGAGAACATTTAGAAGCCGCTATAGTCATGAATATGCACTTCAGCTTAGGTGAAACTACATTTGTCCACGTTCAAGTTGGAATTAAAGAAATTACCCTGTTTTCCTGAAAATAAAACCTACCCCAAAAATAAGCCCTAGCCTGATTTTTCAGGATTTTCGAGGATGCTCGAAATATAAGCCCTACTCCAAATATAAGCCCTAGTTACACCTCATTAAAAAGTCAATTTAAACAGCGTCCAGGCAGCTGCACATGTTAAAAAGGAATAAGTTTTGGAGCAAAAATTAATATAAGACCCTGTCTTATTTTTGGGGAAGTGGCAGTGAAAGAAAGGAGACTAACAGGGACTTGATGCCAACAGCATGATAACAGGGCTTAAGCCGGGCTTATTTTTTGTAGTGCTCTGCTGTTAGGATGAATAGAGCACAGAGGAAAAGAACCTGTGGCAGTGGCTCCACGCTCGGGGTGTGGAGGGAGCTCGGGGTTAATAAAGGGGGTTCGCCTTAAATCCCACCCGCTTTCATTTGCTAAGAGAGATTGAAAAAGCAGCCCCGGGATTGTGCGTGAGACAACCCCCCAACGTCAACGGTCTTCAAAGGAGAGGATCGAGGAGTTGTACTAAAACCTGACCGTGTTCCAGGGTGTTGTGGTGGTGTGTACCTTCCACAGCACCGGTTTAAGCTCTTAGGCTTCCACTTCCGTGAGTTAAAACCGAGCTTTGTTAAAGATGAAGATTTCTCACTGTTCCAACTCAAAGTACTTTAGGAGCTTTTTCTTGCTGAGCTTAAACTGTATCACAGACCTAACGTTAAAACCAACTGGAGTAGCTGTTAGGTGCTGCTGCTTGCAGCCCTTGGGTTTAGGCGCTGTTCCTATCAGGAATTAGAGACTGGCTGGGCAGGGCTTTGGACCAGCAGAGTGACCGAAAGGGGGAGAGATGTAGTACCCCTGTTAGACACAAACCTACACTTAAAAACCCAAACTAAATACCCAAATGCAACCAAAATACAATATAATGATAGTGTTTAGAAAAGAAAGCATGTGGAGGCGTGGGGACGAGCGGGGCGGGAGCGGTGCTGAGCCGGGCCTGTCCCACCGCTGTCACCCGTGTCCCGCAGCTGCGGCTGGCCGTGGTGGAGGCGCTGGGGCCCATGAGCCACCTGCTGCCCGGGGACAAGCTGGAGGAGCAGCTCCCCAAGCTCATCCCCGGCATCCTCGCCCTCTACAAGAAGCACACGGAGGCGTTTTACATCTCCAAGGTGAGCGGGGGGCCGGGGGTCGGGCTCTGCTCCCCAGGGACGAGCGATGGGATGAGGGGAAACGGCCTCAAGTTGCCCAGGGGAGGCTGAGGTTGGATGTGGGAACAATTTCTTCCCCAAAGGGCTGTGGGGCATTGAACAGGCTGCCCAGGGCAGTGCTGGAGTCACCAGCCCTGGAGGGCTGGACAGACGGACACGAGGTTCTCAGGACAGGGGGCAGGGACAGGGGTGGGGGAACACTTGGGCTTGGTCCCCTTGTCCCTTGGGGGCCTTTTCCACCCAAAATGATTCTGTGATTCTATGATTAAAAGGGGCCAGTAAGAAAGATGGGGACAGACTGTTCAGCAGGGTCTGTTGGGACAGGACAAGGGGTGATGGTTTAAACTAAAGGAGGGAGATTCAGGCTGGATATCAGAATTGTTGCCCTGAGGGTGGTGAGAGCCTGGCCCAGGTTCCCAGAGAGGTGGTGGATGAACCATCCCTGAGACACCCCAGGCCAGGCTGGACGGGGCTCTGAGCACCCTGAGCTGTGAGATGTCCCTGCTCATGGCAGGGGGGGCACTGGGAGGGCTCTGATGTCCCTCCAGCCCAAGCCACCCGTGGTTCTGTGATAAGATGGGTTATGCTGCTCTGTGTCGGGTGCGTGATCCCCGGGGCTCCTTTTCCTCGGTCCCGGTCCCCGAGCGCTCTCCGGCGCTAACCACAACCCCTCCCCGAGCAGAGCCTCTGCCAGATCCTGGAAGCTTCCGTCAACATCGGCAGCCGCAGCCTCGACGTGCAGCTGGACCCGCTGCTGGGCACCCTGCACCCCCAGGTAGGAGCGGCCACTCTCGGGAGGGTGCTGGGGGAAACACGGCGTTTTGGGGGAGGCTGCGCCCCGGCCGTGTCCCTCCGCACCTCTTGGCTCCCGGTGGCTCCCCGGTGGTGCCGCCAGCTCCCGGGATCCCGCCTCTGATAGCTGAAGGAATCACACGCCCGGTCGAGTCGTCTAAAGCGAGAGCGGCTCTGGCTGCACCGTTGTCCAGCGGATTGAAAACAAACCCCTCCGGGTCGATGGACCTTGTGAGGGTCTTTGAGAATAAGGGAGGCGCGGAGTGGCCAGGGAGCAGGGACCGTGCGGGAGCCCTTCTCGCGCTGCCGACACCAAAATCACCTCACCCAGCTCTCACAATCACGCTTGCAAGTCTGACCGCTCTGGAACTGACTTTGGGCCTCGGAAGTGTCGGCAGAGAGAGGCTGTCATTTCAAATACGGCTTTACCAAAGCGACGCGCAACAACCCACCGCAATACCGGTGCCGTTTGTAGGAGCTGCTGCCTGGCGATGGGTTTCGGTTGGTAAAAGCTGCTGGTGGCTGCAAAGGGACAGCTCAGGGACAACTCGGGGGCTGTGGGATGTGTCTGGTCCCACCCCGCAACCCTGGCTCGGTCACAGACTGTAGCGTCTTTGTGACAGCCCCGAACAGGCAGATGCACGTTGTTCTTGCTGTGGCATTAGTGTAAATGGAATTAGGAGCCTCAGTTATTGGAATAGCAGCTGGCAGGGCTGACTCATTTGGTTCCAGAGGAGACGACCCGGGCTGGGTGGTGGGGCAGGTTTGGACAAGGCAGGTCCTGCAGACACCCCCCGTGTGGACACCCCCTGTATGGACACCCCGTGCAGACACCCCGTTCCCGGGCGCTCTCCTGCGATGGTTAATCGCTCCGAGCCGGGGCCGAGTTCCACTGGGGCTGAACGCTCAGCTGCCCGGGGCTCTGTCCGTCCCGGCCCAGCGGGGGCTGGGGGCTCTGGGGGCTTCTCGCTCCCGCCAGCGCCCGTGCCGGTGTCACCCCTCACCGCGGCTCTTCCTCCAACAGATCTGTGCTCCCGCAGACCCGGCGGTTCCCCTGACGGTTAAAAACCACACCGAGGTTCTCCGGTGCTTCACGGTTCTGGGTAAGGGACGTGGTGGCCGGGCTGTCCTGATGCTGGTGGCTCTGGGAGGGGTCACCGGGGCTGGTGTCTGTCCCCATGTTTTGTGGTCCCCAAGGGGTTCTGCCTGGTGCCCGGGGGGTTTGTGCCCCCTGGGCTCGGGGGATGTCCTGGGCATCTCTGGCTCATGTGAGGAGATGCAGGAGGGGAGGATGGTGGTTTCTGTCTGAATCTGGGCCATGTGGCTCCAGGCTTGCCGGAGGACTCAGTGCAGGGAAACGGAGCTGGGGGTCCTGGGGACAGCAGGGTGACCATGAGCCAGCACTGGCCCTTGTGGCCAGGAAGCCGATGGTACCTGGGGTGGGTTAGAAGGGGGGGTCAGTAGGTCAGAGAGGTTCTCCTGCCCCTCTGCTCTGCCCTGGGGAGACCACACCTGGAATATTGTGTCCAGCTGTGGCCCCTCAGTTCCAGCAGGACAGGGAACTGATGGAGAGAGTCCAGCGCAGCCACCAAGATGCTGGAGGGAGTGGAGCATCTCCCGTGTGAGGAAAGGCTGAGGGAGCTGGGGCTCTGGAGCTGGACAAGAGGACACTGAGGGGGGACCCATTGCTGGGGATCAAGATGGAAAGGGGCAGTGTCAGGAGGATGGAGCCAGGCTCTTCTGGTGACAACCAGGGACAGGACAAGGGGCAATGGGTGCAAACTGGAACACAGGAGGTTCCACTGCAAGAGGAGAAGCAACTTGTTGGGGTGAGGGTGGCAGAGCCTGGCCCAGGCTGCCCAGGGGGTTGTGGAGTCTCCTTCTGTGCAGACATTCCAACCCCCTGGACACCTTCCTGTGTCACCTCAGCTGGGTGTTCCTGCTCCATGGGGGGATTGCACTGGATGAGCTTTGAGGGCCCTTCAGCCCCTGACATCCTGGGGTGCTGTGCCCGGGTGTCCCCGATGGCTGTGTCTGGGGCAGCATCTCCTCAGGGCAGCGCCTGGTCCAGCTCCGCTCCCTGGTGCTCAGCGCTGCCTTGGGCCCCATCATCCCCATCCAGGGCCGTCCCAAAGGCTCCCAGCTCCATTCCAAAGCTTCTGTCGGAGCCTTTGGAGCCATCCCAGCCCCTTGAGGCCTCTCCAGAGGCCAGTTCTGCCGCACACCACGCCCATGGCTGGAGTTTGGCTTTGGGGGCCCTGCTCCGTGTTGCTGTGTCTCTTGTCCAGCCGACGCGGTGGCTGTTGTGTCCCCGGTCCTGGCTGTTGTCGCCGAGCGGCGGTGGCACCGACAGCCAGGAGGAGCAGGGGGTGCTGAGCCGTGCTGAGTCACGGCGGTGACGTCCCCGGCTTGCAGGTTTCCTGAGCAATCCCTGCGCCTCGACGCAGCCCGTCCCTCCCCGACCCGCCTCTCCAGCGCCCACGAGCGTTGCCCCAGTTCCAGCGTCCCTCGGGCGCTCTGATTTCCAGCAGTCGCGGTGCTGTGACAGGCGGGCAGCGCTGGCTGCAGGGTGGAACTTCAGCTCTGGAGAGAAGCGCAGGGAACGTGCTGGAAGCACCGGGGAGGAGCTCCGGGCTGGATGTGAGGAGCAGGACGGGCCGGTTCGCCCGGCTCACGGGGGTGACACGGGAACTGCTGGTGTCCCCAGGGAGCTGGTGGTGTCCCAGGGAGCTCCTGGTGACGTCCCCAGGGAGCCAGCAGTGTCCCCAACAGCTCGTGGTGTCCCCGGGGATCCAGCGGTGTCCCCGGGGAGCCGGCGGTGTCCCCAGGGAGCCAGCAGTGTCCCCAGCAGCTGGTGGTGTCCCCAATAGTTGGCAGCAACCCCAGGGATCCGGCGGTGTCCCCAGGGAGCCGGCAGTGTCCCCAGGGAGCTGGCAGTGTCCCCAGCAGCTCGTGGTGTCCTCGGGGATCCGGCGGTGTCCCCAGGGAGCTGGCAGTGTCCCCAGCAGCTGGTGGTGTCCCCAATAGTTGGTAGCATCCCCAGGGAGCTACTGGTGACGTCCCCAGGGAGGTACTGCTGTTCCCAGGGATCCAGTGCTGTCCCCAGGGATCCAGTGCTGTCCCCAGGGATCCGGTGGTGTCCCCAGGGAGCTGGCAGTGTCCCCAGGGATCCGGTGGTGTCCCCAGGGAGCTGGTGGTGTCCCCAATAGTTGGCAGCCTCCCCAGGGAGCTGGTGACATCCCCAGGGAACTCATGGTGTCCCCAGGGAGCTGGCAGTGTCCCCAACAGCTGGTGGTGTCCCCAGGGATCTGGCAGCATCCCCAACAGCTGGTGGTGTCCCCAGGGAGCTGGCAGTGTCCCCAACAACTGGCGGTGTCCCCAGGGAGCTGGCAGTGTCCCCAACAGCTGGCGGTGACTCCAGGGATCCGGTGGTGTCCCCAGGAATCCAGCAGTGTCCCCAACAGCTGGCGGTGACCCCAGGGATCCGGTGGTGTCCCCAGGGATCCGGCAGTGTCCCCAACAGCTGGTGGTGTCCACAGGGATCTGGCAGCATCCCCAACAGCTGGTGGTGTCCACAGGGAGCTGGCAATGTCCCCAACAACTGGCGGTGACCCCAGGGATCCGGTGGTGTCCCCAGGAATCCGGCAGTGTCGCCAACAGCTGGCAGTGACCCCAGGGATCCGGTGGTGTCCCAGGGAGCTGGCAGTGTCCCCAACAGCTGGCGGTGTCCCCAGGGATCCAGCAGCATCCCCAGGGATCTGGCAGTGTCCCCAACAGCTGGTGGTGACTCCAGGGATCCGGTGGTGTCCCAGGGAGCTGGCAGTGTCCCCAACAGCTGGCGGTGACCCCAGGGATCCGGTGGTGTCCCAGGGAGCTGGCAGTGTCCCCAACAGCTGGCGGTGACCCCAGGGATCCGGTGGTGTCCCAGGGAGCTGGCAGTGTCCCCAACAGCTGGCGGTGACCCCAGGGATCCGGTGGTGTCCCAGGGAGCTGGCAGTGTCCCCAACAGCTGGCAGTGACCCCAGGGATCCGGTGGTGTCCCCAGGGATCTGGCAGTGTCCCCAACAGCTGGCGGTGACCCCAGGGATCCGGTGGTGTCCCAGGGAGCTGGCAGTGTCGCCAACAGCTGGTGGTGTCCCCAGGGATCCGGTGGTGTCCCCAGGGAGCTGGCAGTGTCCCCAACAGCTGGCGGTGACCCCAGGGAGCTGGCAGTGTCCCCAACAGCTGGCGGTGTCCCCAGGGATCCAGCATCATCCCCAGGGATCCGGCAGTGTCCCCAACAGCTGGTGGTGACTCCAGGGATCTGGTGGTGTCCCCAGGGAGCTGGCAGTGTCCCCAACAGCTGGCGGTGACCCCAGGGATCCAGTGGTGTCCCCAGGGAGCTGGCAGTGTCCCCAACAGCTTGCAGTGACCCCAGGGATCCGGTGGTGTCCCAGGGAGCTGGCAGTGTCCCCAGCAGCTCGTTGTGTCCCCAGGGAGCTGGTGCTGTCCCCAATAGTTAGCAGCATCCCCAGGGAGCTACTGGTCTCCCCAGCAGCTGGTGGTGTCCCCAGGGATCTGGTGGTGTCCCCAGCAGCTGATGGTGTCCCCAATAGTTGGCAGGATCCCCAGGGAGCTACTGGCGGTGTCCCCAGGGAGCCGGTGCTGTCCCCAGGGATCCGGTGGTGTCCCCAGCAGCTCGTGGTGTCCCCAGGGAGCTGGTGGTGTCCCCAGTAGTTGGCAGCCTCCCCAGGGAGCTGGTGACATCCCCAGGGAACTCATGGTGTCCCTAGGCAGCTGGCAGTGTCCCCAACAGCTGGCGGTGACCCCAGGGATCCGGTGGTGTCCCAGGGAGCTGGCAGTGTCCCCAACAGCTGGTGGTGTCCCCAGGGCTCCGACAGCATCCCCAACAGCTGGCGGTGTCCCCAGGGAGCTGGCAATGTCCCCAACAGCTGGCGGTGTCCCTAGGGATCTGGTGCTGTCCCCAGGGATCCGGTGGTGTCCCCAGCAGCTCGTGGTGTCCCCAGGGAGCCGGCAGTGTCCCCAACAGCTCGTGGTGTCCCCGGGGATCCGGTGGTGTCCCCAGGGAGCCGGCAGTGTCCCCAGCAGCTGGTGGTGTCCCCAATAGTTGGCAGCATCCCCAGGGAGCTACTGGTGACGTCCCCAGGGATCCAGTGCTGTTCCCAGGGATCCAGTGCTGTCCCCAGGGATCCGGTGGTGTCCCCAGGGAGCCGGCAGTGTCCCCAACAGCTGGTGGTGTCCCCAGGGATCCGGTGGTGTTCCCAGGGAGCTGGTGGTGTCTCCAATAGTTGGCAGCATCCCCAGGGAACTCGTGGTGTCCCCAGGGAGCTGGCAGTGTCCCCAGCAGCTCGTTGTGTCCCCAGGGAGCTGGTGCTGTCCCCAATAGTTAGCAGCATCCCCAGGGAGCTACTGGTGTCCCCAGCAGCTGGTGGTGTCCCCAGGGATCTGGTGGTGTCCCCAGCAGCTGGTGGTGTCCCCAATAGTTGGCAGGATCCCCAGGGAGCTACTGGCGGTGTCCCCAGGGATCCGGTGGTGTCCCTAGGGATCCGGTGGTGTCCCCAGCAGCTCGTGGTGTCCCCAGGGAGCTGGTGGTGTCCCCAATAGTTGGCAGCCTCCCCAGGGAGCTGGTGACATCCCCAGGGAACTCATGGTGTCCCCAGGGAGCTGGCAGTGTCCCCAACAGCTGGCGGTGACCCCAGGGATCTGGCAGCATCCCCAACAGCTGGCGGTGTCCCCAGGGAGCTGCAAGTGTCCCCAACAGCTGGCGGTGACTCCAGGGATCCGGTGGTGTCCCAGGGAGCTGGCAGTGTCCCCAACAGCTGGTGGTGTCCCCAGGGATCCAGCAGCATCCCCAGGGATCTGGCAGTGTCCCCAACAGCTGGTGGTGACCCCAGGGATCCGGTGGTGTCCCAGGGAGCTGGCAGTGTCCCCAACAGCTGGCGGTGACCCCAGGGATCCAGTGGTGTCCCCAGGGAGCTGGCAGTGTCCCCAACAGCTGGCAGTGACCCCAGGGATCCGGTGGTGTCCCCAGGGAGCTGGCAGTGTCCCCAACAGCTGGCGCTGTCCCCAGGGAGCTGCCAAGCCAGGAGAGCAGGCACGGGGTTTGCCGCACAGGGAAAGGCTCTGATCGCCCGTGGGGACGTGCAGGCGGGATGCCCTGTTTGGGGCCGCCCGCAGCCCAGATCTCTGTGGCATCTGGGGACACGGTGTCCGTGGCTCTGTCCCCGCAGCCTGCTCCTTCCCCGACCGCGTGCTGGCCTTCCTGCTCCCCAAGCTGGAGAGCAGCGGCGAGAGGACGCGCGTGGGGACGCTGCTCATCATGCGGCAGATCATCAACAGCGCCCGTGAGTACCGGGGGGGCTGCGGGAGGGACTTCTCCTTCCCCCGATGGGGTCTGGGGTGAGGAGACCAGCCCGCCCACAGCCACAGGGTCTGGGGGGACAGCAGCCAGCCTGGTGACCCGGCCAGCTGGGAAGGGGACAAGGGACAAGGGCTGTTTGGGATGGACAGCATGAGAGCATCACTGAGCTTCGCCTCAAGTTGCCCAGGGGAGGTTGAGGTTGGATTTAGGAACAATTTCTCCCCCAAAGGGCTGTGGGGCATTGAACAGGCTGCCCAGGGCAGTGCTGGAGTCACCAGCCCTGGAGGGCTGGACAGACGGACACGAGGTTCTCAGGACAGGGGGCAGTGCTAGAGCTGCGTTAGGTCATGGTTGGACTCGATCCTGAGGGTCTTTTTAACTGAAATGATTCTCTGATTCTCTTTTCCAGCCTCACAAATGGAGATTAAAAAGCCCTTTATTCTTTCATCGATGAGACTCCCTCTGCAAGACACCAACAATAAGGTGAGCTGAGCCGAGCAGCTGCGCTGCCACGGGGCACTTTGGGGTGCGGGGTTGTTTCTGTGGGGGTCCCCACCTCTGCCACCTCCTCCTCTTGCTCATCTTCCTCCTGCTTGGGGTTCTGCCCAGGAGAAACCCCCCTGTAATGGGGGAGCACACGGGGGCTCGTTTTCCATCTGTGCCCCGTGCGAAGGGCCCATCCGAGCGCGGGCAGCACCACTGGTGCTGAGCTTGGCTGCTGGGGAGCGCTCGGTGTGATGGAAACACGACGGTGCCGGGAGCACCGGCTGCTGGTGGCTCAGCACATGTGGCCACAGGATGCGTCCCGCTTGCAACACCCAACTCTGCTTTGCCAGATGTGACCACGGGCACTATAGCCAGGGGCTCCTGTCCTTCCCCCCACCAGCCCCACAGCCTGGGGCAGGGACCCCGCTGTCCTGTGTGTCCCTGTGACAGCCCCACAGCCTGGGGCAGGGACCCCGCTGTCCTGTGTGTCCCCTGTGACAGCCCCACGGCCTGGGGCAGGGACCCCGCTGTCCTGTGTGTCCCTGTGACAGCCCCACGGCCTGGGGCAGGGACCCCACTGTCCTGTGTGTCCCTGTGACAGCCCCACGGCCTGGGGCAGGGACCCCGCTGTCCTGTGTGTCCCTGTGACAGCCCCACAGCCTGGGGCAGGGACCCCGCTGTCCTGTGTGTCCCCTGTGACAGCCCCACGGCCTGGGGCAGGGACCCCGCTGTCCTGTGTGTCCCTGTGACAGCCCCACGGCCTGGGGCAGGGACCCCACTGTCCTGTGTGTCCCTGTGACAGCCCCACGGCCTGGGGCAGGGACCCCGCTGTCCTGTGTGTCCCTGTGACAGCCCCACGGCCTGGGGCAGGGACCCCGCTGTCCTGTGTGTCCCTGTGACAGCCCCACGGCCTGGGACAGGGACCCCGCTGTCCTGTGTGTCCCTGTGACAGCCCCACGGCCTGGGGCAGGGACCCCGCTGTCCCGTGTGTCCCTGTGACAGCCCCACGGCCTGGGACAGGGACCCCACTGTCCTGTGTGTCCCTGTGACAGCCCCACGGCCTCGGGCAGGGACCCCACTGTCCTGTGTGTCCCTGTGACAGCCCCACGGCCTGGGGCAGGGCCCCCGCTGTCCTGTGCATGTCCAGCTGCTGCTGGCAGAGCCCAAACCCGGCTGTGGGTTTGGGTAAAACCAAAACGACCATTCCCCGTGAGGAGGAGGAGGAGGCATTGAGGGGCAGCTGTAAGGAGGACCCTGCAGCGTCCCCGCGCTGACGCCGGTGCCGCCGCTGTGTCCGTGCAGGTGAAGCGGGCGCTGGTGCAGGTGATCAGTGCCATGGCTCACCACGGCTACCTGGAGCAGCCCGGCGGCGAGGCCATGGTGGAGTTCCTGGTGCGGCAGTGCGCCCTGCCCTCGGAGCCGGTGAGCACGGCCGGGGAATCCCTGAAGGGAGGTACCAGGGTGGGGAAACCCCAAAGGAAGGCTCTGCACATGGGGCTGATCGATGGGCTGAGGCCAATGGTCTGAGGGTCACCAAGGCCACGTGCCGGGCCCTGCACTGGGGTCACAACAACCCCATGGAGCTGCAGCTGGGGAACAGCGGCTGGAGAAGAAAAGGAGCTGGGGGTGTTGGTGCCAGCGGCTGAACATGAGCCAGCGGGTGCCCAGGTGGCCAAGAGGCCACAGGGTCCTGGCTGGTCCCAGCACTGGGGTGGCCAGCGGGACCAGCGCAGTGACCGTCCCTGTGCTGGGACCTGGGGAGGACAAACCCGAACCCTGGGGGCAGTTTTGGCCCCTCACGCCAAGAAACCCTTGAGGTGCTGGAGCGAGTGGAGAGAAGGGAGCGGAGCTGGTGAGGGGCTGGAGCACAAGTGTGATGGAGACTGAGGGACCTGGGGGTTCAGCTGGAGAACAGAAGCTGAGGGGAGACCTTCTGATCTCTGAACTGCCTGAAAGGAGCTTGGAGCCAGGGGGGTCGGGCTCTGCTCCCCAGGAACAAGCGCCAGGAGCAGAGGAAACGGCCTCAAGTTGCGCCAGGGGAGGTTGAGGTTGGATGTGGGAACAATTTCTTCCCCAAAGGGCTGTGGGGCATTGAACAGGCTGCCCAGGGCAGTGCTGGAGTCACCAGCCCTGGAGGGCTGGACAGACGGACACGAGGTTCTCAGGACAGGGGGCAGGGACAGGGTGGGTTATGGTTGGACTCGGTGACCTTGGGGGGCTTTTCCAACCAAAGTGATTCCATGATTCCAAACCTCAGGAGCGGGAGAGATGCTGTTGGACAGCTGTCTCTGTGTGTCCCTGTGCCCAAAGGCCACCAGCCAGGACAGGGTGACCACCTCCTGTGTAGCCGGGGTCAGGCTGTGCCCTCTCGGTGGGGGCAGCTCCTTACATGGGGGTCTGGCTGCCTCCAGCCCCACTTGTCCTGATGGGCTGCAGAGACATGGGCTCAACCCAGCCCACCCTTGGGCTCAACCCAGCCCACCCTTGGGCTCAACCCAGCCCACTCTTGGGCACAGCTCAACCCAGCCCACTCTTGGGCACAGCTCAATTCAGCCCACCCTTGGGTCCTCAACCCAGCCCACCCTTGGGTCCTCAACCCAGCCCACCCTTGGGCACAACCCAGCCCACCCTTGGGCACAGCTCAACTCAGCCCACCCTTGGGCTCAACCAGCCCACCCTTGGGTCATCCCTGTCCCCTCAGAGAGGAGCCAGGCAATGGTTTGTGCTGCGGGGTCTCTGCAGCCCCTCCAAGCTCCATGGGTAGAGCTGGAGCACGAGCTGGCAATGGGCCATGAGGCAGGGGATTTTGGGGTTCTGTCTCTTTCTTTTGGGGTGCCCTTTGCCAGACATGTCATCCCAATGGCTTCGGCTTCATCCGCACTGACCTGCGCTTCCCCTCTCCTCCAGCAACCCAAAAAACAGCCCGCAGACGTTGATGACCTCATGAGCGACGGCGTCCGCAGCATCAGCGTCAACACGCTCTTTCTGCTCAGCACGACCGTGGACAGGATGAGCAACGTGAGTCTGCGCCGTTGTCCCTGCCCCGAGAGCAGTGGAGGGGAAAGGGACCTGGGCGTCCTGGGGACAGCAGGGTGACCATGAGCCAGCTGTTGGAGCTGTTGGAGCGGGACAGAGGAGGGACATGGAAATGGGCCGAGACTGAACAGCTCTGGGGAGAAAGGCTGAGAGAGCTGGGGGTTCAGCCCGGGGAGGAGAAGCTCCGGGGAGACCTTAGTGCGGCCTTTCTGGACTTAAAAGGGACTGGTGAGAAAGACGGGGATGGAGTTTGGAGCAGGGTCTGTTGTGACAGGACAAGGAGTGATGGTTTAAACTAAAGGAGGGAGATTCAGGCTGGATATAAGGAAGGGTGGTGAGAGCCTGGCCCAGGTTCCCAGAGAGGTGGTAGATGAACCATCCCTGAGACACCCCAGGCCAGGCTGGACGGGGCTCTGAGCACCCTGAGCTGTGAGATGTCCCTGTCATGGCAGGGGGGGCACTGGGTGATCTCTAATGTCCCTTCAACCCAAACTGTTTGATGATTCAATGAAAGGGAACACCCGGGGCTGCAGACGCTGAGCACAGTGGACGCCTCTCCCCTCTGGTTAGGGGAACTCGGTGATTTTCCCCGTTATCAAAACGTGTCTGACCCTGCATCTCCGCCATCCCCGCCTCGGTCCCGGCGTCTCGGTCCCGCAGGCGGTGCTGCCATCTCCCCTCTCCCCGCAGGTCCTGTGGCCGTACCTGCTGGAGTTCGTCACCCCCATCGCCTTCACCAACGCCCTGACCCCGCTCTGCAAGAGCCTCCTGCATCTGGCCGTGAAGAAGCAAGAGGAGGGAGACAGCGCGTCCCTCATCCGTTACGACCTGAACGGTCGGTACCGGTGGCCGTGGGAGCTCGGCAGTCACTGGGCTGCTCCCTGGGAGATGTTCTTTGATGCTTTTTTCCCTTCTTTTTCCAGCAAACCTGCCCTCGCCCCACGCTCTGACGACGCGGCTGCTGGTGAGTGGCCTGCAGGCAGAGCTCTGCCTTCCCTGGTCAGCGGCAGGTCCGATGGGAGCTCCCCCGTCCCCTGTCCCGATGGCGCCGCGCAGGGGCAGGGTGACCCCCGTCCCCCCTCGCTGCTCCTTGCGGGGGTTCCCGTACCCCGCACCAGCTCTCGGTCGGTGCGTCCCCATCCCCCCTGCACGCCGGAGCGGCTCCGCGTGGGTTGGGACAGCTCAGGGTCCCTCGGGACCCCCGGGGCCGTGTACATGGGGCGTGCGGTGCTGCAGAGCCCCAGATATGTGCTCACAGGGCTCTGGGGAGCTGTTCCTCAGCCCCATGAACCTGGGTTTGCTCCTTTTCGCCTGGCGTGCACCCCCTGACCACATTTCTCTATCGAGCTGGAGCTACAAGAGGAAACTGTGTTTTCACTGAGCATAGAGATCTGTTGCCTCCCAGCATCACATTCCTGGGCTTTTCTGTTTCATATTTTCTGACTTGAAGGCCACAAAGGCCTTTCTGTGCGCTGACCCCTCCGTTCTGTCCCCAACCCTGCAGGTTGTGTCATCCCAGCCGTACGCGGGAGACGGGCGGGGGGCGGCCGCCCTGCGCCTGCTCAGCGTGCTGCGCTGCAGCGTCCACCCCGCGCTGGAGCCGCTCTGGAGCAAGAAGGTCCCCGTGCTGGTGGAGCACTTAGAAGGTGGGAAGGGGCGTCTGCTTGGGAGCAACCACGGGAATCACCTGCTCCGAATTGGGCTGTGCGTGCTCGGGCATTTGGGGTGTGCGAGGACAGGGTGGGGTGCTGCCCACAGGCCTGATAGAGTTATAGAATCGTTTTGGGTGGAAGAGCCCCTCAAGATCATCAGTCCAACCATAACCCACCCTGTCCCTGCCCCCCGTCCTGAGAACCTCGTGTCCGTCTGTCCAGCCCTCCAGGGCTGGTGACTCCAGCACTGCCCTGGGCAGCCTGTTCAATGCCCCACAGCCCTTTGGGGAAGAAATTGTTCCCACATCCAACCTCAACCTCCCCTGGGCAACTTGAGGCCGTTTCCTCTGCTCCTGGCGCTTGTTCCTGGGGAGCAGAGCCCGACCCCCCTGGCTCCAAGCTCCTTTCAGGCAGTTCAGAGATCAGAAGGTCTCCCCTCAGCTCCTGTTCTCCAGCTGAACCCCCAGGTCCCTCAGCCGCTCCATCACACTTGGTGACTCTCAGTACATTGTTGCTCTCATAAGTGCCGTTTTCTGTTTCATTAATGACTTTAATCACTGTGCTTTCGCTGATTCCTACCAGGAGTGCCTGTGTGCCTCACATTAGCCGCGCTGTGTCCGCTGCAGGACACGCAGCATTTAATAGAATCACAGAATCGTTTCAGTTGGAAGAGACCTCAGGATCATTGCATCCAACCATAACCCACCGTGTCCCTGCCCCCTGTCCTGAGAACCTCATGTCCGTCTGTCCAGCCCTCCAGGGCTGGTGACTCCAGCACTGCCCTGGGCAGCCTGTTCAATGTCCCACAGCCCTTCTTTTGGGCAGAACTTTCCCCTCATTTTCCTAACTCCGTGAGGAATTCTTTGAGGAGGGGTCTGTCCTGTGCGTGTTGTCCAGTGAGGACCAGAAGCCGGTGTGAACCCTCTGCTTTCTCCTAGAGAACACGGAGAAGCCGCTGTCCCAGAAGCAGTGGGAGGAGGAGCTGCTGCTGGTGAGGGTCCCGGCGCCGGGGGCACCGCGGGGCGGTGGGAGGTCGCTCCTTGTCACGCTGCTCCGAGTCCTCGCGTCGGGAGCGCGATGCGGGTCACGACTCGCAGGGAAGGTTAACAATGAGTTTTCAGGCGTGCTGGTGGGTCAGAGAACAGCGGTCCCGGGGGGTCTCCGTTTAATTGGAGAGCATTGAAGTAGGGCATGGAGAAGCGGTCGAGGCTCTCCCGCTCCTCTGACAACAGCCGGGTTACCTGGTGCTGGTTATCCTGGGAGAGACCCAACCCTGAGTTAAAACGCACGTTCCTGGGGCTGTGAGCTTGCAGGATCCACAGGCAATGGCTCCACAGCCATTGGGGTGTCACTGGGTGGGGATAAGGCTCTGGGCACAGGTGACACGACATCCCCCGTGGTTTATTCACTGCCCCCGGCCGAGGCTGCGGGCACAGCTGGGACCGGGTCTGCTGGCCGCTGACGGTTCCTCCTCCTGCAGTTCCTCCAGGAGACGCTGGCGGCCGTTTCTGACAACACCTGGGTTTGCCATTTCCTCACCGAGATGTGCCGGCAGCTGAGCAGCTACAACGGCGTCCCGGCAGAGAAGGTGACGCCAGCGGCGTGGGGCCAGAAAAGGGGGGTTAGAATTGCAGAATCACACATGGTTTGGGTTGGAGGGACATTAGAGCTCCCCCAGTGCCCCCCTGCCATGAGCAGGGACATCTCACAGCTCAGGGTGCTCAGAGCCCCGTCCAGCCTGGCCTGGGGTGTCTCAGGGATGGTTCATCTACCACCTCTCTGGGAACCTGGGCCAGGCTCTCACCACCCTCAGGGCAACAATTCTGATATCCAGCCTGAATCTCCCTCCTTTAGTTTAAAACCATCACCCCTTGTCCTATAACAACAGGCCCTGCTGAACAGTCTGTCCCCATCTTTCTTATAAGCCTCTTTAAATACTGAAGGGCCCCAAGAAGGTCTCCCCAGAGCCTTCTCCTCCCCAGGAGTGAAGGAGAAATAGCAGGAGGTTGGTGAATGGGCCTGGACAGGCTTGAAAATGGGAATACTGGGCAGTCCATGGGCACATTGCTGGCTGGAGAGGCCCTGACCGGCTGCATTGCTCTGTTTGCGCTATTGCGACCCAACTCGTGGTCCCTACAGCTCGTGTTACACCCTCTGTGAGCGGGTCCGTAATTAAGCTGAGCGAGAAACGAGCTGAACCGGGCGCAGAGCTCTCTGGTGGGGAGGGTTGGAACCAAGTGACCCGGTTTGTGACGGCTCCGGTGCCGGCTGGGCTGCGAGGGGCCACCCCCGGGCTGGGGAGCAGAGGACGTGGAGGATCTTGCTGTGGTGGGTCAGGAGGGATGTGGTCTCCTTGGGGATGTGGTCTCCTTGGGGATGCGGTCTCCTTGGAGATGGGGTATCCATCGGAATAGCGTCTCCATCAGGATGTGGTCTCCTTGGGGATGGGGTATCCATCAGGATGGGGTCTGCATTGGGATGGGGTCTGCATTGGGATGGGGTCTCCTTGGGGATGGGGTCTCCATCAGGGTGGGGCCTCCATCGGGATGGGGCCTCCATCGGGATGGGGTCTCCTTGGAGATGGGTTATCCATCGGGATAGCGTCTCCATCGGGATGGGGTCTCCATCAGGATGGGGTCTCCATCAGGATGAGGTCTCCATCGAGATAGCGTCTCCATCGGGATGGGGCCTCCATCGGGATGGGGCCTCCATCGGGATGGGGTCTCCTTGGAGATGGGTTATCCATCGGGATAGCGTCTCCATCGGGATGGTGTCTCCATCAGGATGGGGTCTCCATCAGGATGGGGTCTCCATCGGGATGGGGCCTCCATCGGGATGGGGCCTCCATCGGGATGGGGCCTCCATCAAGATGGGGTCTCCATCAGGATGGGGTCTCCATCAGGATGGGGTCTCCATCAAGATGGGGTCTCCTTGGGTAGGGGGTGTTTGTGCAGGGGCAGGAGCAGCCGGGGCTGAGCCCGGTTTGGCGGAGGCATCGCTGGGCAGTCTGTCCCGGTGCTGCCTCTGTTGCGGTGACTCTGATTCTCCCCGGGCAGCAGCGAGGGTTTGGTCAGACCTGTTCCTGGCTCAGAGCCCTTCGGGGCTTAAGGGCGTATTTGGACCCTGAGCCGCCGATCAGGCTTACCCGAGGGCGCCTGGGTGGGGAGGCTGTTCCTTGGACCGAGCGCCGCGCTGCGATGGGACGTTGGTCCCAGTGCTCTGGGTGTCCCGGCTGCTCGGGGCCGGGCTCTACATGCACCTTTGCCTCTGGGCATGAGGCTCCGGCGTGCTGCGGGGGGGAATGGCCGCGTGCTCAAGCCTCCGAGCGGGGTCACGGGCGGTGACGTTCCTCTTGCCCTTCCAGAATTTCCTGTACAAATGCATCGGGACGACGCTCGGGGCGTGCGCCAGCAAAGACCTCGTGCTAAAGCAGCTCCAGGAGCTCCTGGAAACGGCCAGATACCACGAGGAGGTGGAAAGGGAGGTGAGGAGTTGTGCCCAGCATCCCGAGGGCCATCCTGAGGGACCCGGAGAGCAGGCCCGCCACACTGGACCTTTCTTTTCTGGTCCAACCGTGTCTGCGCTGTGCTTGGACCCCCTGGAGAACGGGTTGTGGGGTGAATGAGCCCGGGGAAATGGGGAGAGCCCACCCGCAGCAACCCAGCGGCTGGGGCCTTGGGACACCGTTTGAAGTGACGTGTGGCCCCAGACTGGGACAGGTGCTGTTTCCCAGCCCTGAGCGAGCTGGTGGAGCTGCTGCCGCGGGGAAGTCGTTGAATCACAGATGGTTTGGGTTGAAGGACCTTCCCAGCCCCCCAGTGCCCCCCCTGCCATGACAGGGACATCTTCACCAGCTCAGGGTGCTCAGAGCCCCGTCCAGCCTGGCCTGGGGTGTCTCAGGGATGGTTCATCTACCACCTCTCTGGGAACCTGGGCCAGGCTCTCACCACCCTCAGGGGCAAAAATCCTTTCTTATGTCTGGTCTGGATCTCCCTCCTTTAGTTTAAAACCACCACCCCTTGTCCTATCGCAACAGGCCCTGCTGAAAACTCACCTGCTGGCGGATGCTTTGCAGCGTTTGCTTCACCACCCGCTCAAACCCTCCTTGTCTGCCCTGGAGCTGAGGTTGGGGTTAAGCTCGGCCTGGCCTGACTCGCGCTCTGGTTTCCCTCTGTACTCGATGGGGCAGACGCCGCGCTCGGTGCCGCTGTTCCGTGCAAACACGAGCTCGCTGCCCAGCTCGGCTCCAGCTTATGCAGCTCCAGGCAGGGCTGCTCTTGAATAGACTGTTTATGGAGCCTCAGCCCAGCTCGCTGCACCTGGAGGCTGGGCAGAGAGGCAGGACCTGCTAAGCCCGGCTTTGCTCTCGCTTCCAGAGCGGGCTCCCGTCTCCCGCAGAGCGGCTGGCACCTGAGTGTCGTGTCCGCGCTGAGCCCGCGGCTGCTCTGGAGCCGTGTCCCAGCCTGTCACCCGGGCAAGGACAGCGTCATTGTGTCCTCTGTCCCCCGGGGATGCATCCCTGGCTGCCAGGGCTGACCCAGCTGGGCACGGCTCAGGTGCGGGGGATTAAAACCAATAAACAGGCTCATTTGAAGTGTCAGCTGGGGCTGGGGAATTAATAGCTGTCGGCTAATGTGTTTTCTCTGCTTCCTCCAGGGACTGGCTTCCTGCTTCGGGATCTGTGCGATAAATCACCTGGAGGAAACCCTGGCCAAGCTGGAAGATTTTGTTAAGTCTGATGTCTTCAAGAAATCCGTGGGGCTGTTCAGTATCTTCAAGGTAAGAGCCGAGGGGCCCCCGCCGCGGCGCAGCCGGCGCCAAGAGCCTCACCCCGGCTTCTTCAGCTGCGGCGTGTGCTGGAGCCGCCAGGGAGAGGAGCTCGTGTCCCACCTCAGGGCGCTGGGCTCGGGCCTGGGACACCCCCGTGTCGCTCCCCTGGCTCCCGGCCCCGTGGGCTCGTGTTCCCCTGGAGCTGTTTGCTCGCGGGTGGGCTCGGACCAGCCACAGCTTGGCTCCTGCAGGGGCCGGGGGGCCCCGGCGTGGTCTGGCTGTGGGTGCTGACAGCGGTCCCCTGCACACCCAGCGGTCGGGGTGCTCTGTGCCCCGAGCGCTGGCAGCAAAAGCCTTTCCGCACGTTTTCTCACCCGGGTGGCTGGTTTAATGCCCAATCTGGTGTCTGAGGGGCAGGGTGGGTGCTGGGGGGCACGGAACAGACCTCGGCCCCCGGCAGGAGGGTGCCCGGAGCTGGGCCAGGGAGCCCTTGTGCTGCCCGGTCCCTTGGCCGTAGTACGGGGGGTTGGCCATGAACCTGGGGTGGTGTGGGCGAAGCCTTTAGCAGTGCTGGGTACGGCCAGTGGATGCTGATTTCTAGCGTGTTAATTAACCAGCAATTTACCTGGTTAATGTGGCCAGGCTGGGTCTTGGGTGCTTCCCAGCATGTCTGACAGGTAACGCTCGATGGCAAACGGCGCTGGTGCGTCGGGCAGAGCCGCGCTGCACGAACAGCGCCTGATCGGACGGCCGGTGCTCCGTCCGGGCTCCGGAGGTCGCTGCCAGCACAAAAAGGAAGGGAAGCGAAGGCCCAAAACACGCCTGGAGGGGCCCTCGTGTCCTTGTGAGACCTGGGAATCACAGAATTGTTTTGGTTGGAAGAGTCGCTCAAGGTCACCAAGTCCAACCATAACCTGGCGCTGCCCCCTGTCCTGAGAACCTCGTGTCCGTCTGTCCAGCCCTCCAGGGCTGGTGACTCCAGCACTGCCCTGGGCAGCCTGTTCAATGCCCCACAGCCCTTTGGGGAAGAAATTGTTCCCACATCCAACCTCAACCTCCCCTGGGCAACTTGAGGCCATTTCCTCTGCTCCTGGCGCTTGTTCCTGGGGAGCAGAGCCCGACCCCCCTGGCTCCAAGCTCCTTTCAGGCAGTTCAGAGATCAGAAGGTCTCCCCTCAGCTCCTGTTCTCCAGCTGAACCCCCAGGTCCCTCAGTCTCCATCACACTTGTGCTCCAGCCCCTCACCAGCTCTGTTTCCTTCTAGAAGAAGAACCAGCCCTGGCTCCCCCATTAACTTCCCTGCTGTTCCCCCCGTTAACATCCTCATCTGCTCTAACAGGACCGTAGTGACAACGAAGTGGAGAAAATCAAGAGCACCCTCATCCTGTGCTACGGTTACGTGGCCATGTACGCGCCCAAGGAGCTGGTGCTGGCCAGGATCGAAACAGACATCCTCAAGAACATCTTCCAGTACTTCAACACCAAGGTGAGCTGCTGGGCCCCCCGGCCTCCCGTGGGGCAGCCGGGCTGCGTGGGTGCTGGGACCCCCCCACGGTCATTCCCTGTGGAGTCTCCTCACTCCTGCGTTGCTAACGTGTCTTGTTTTTTCACTCGTTCAGGTTCTGGGAATAAAGGTAGAAACCAAGGTACAGTGTGAGGCATTAAACCTGAGCTGCTCTCTGCTCTGTCCTGCTCTCTGTCTGCCTCTCGCTCCGGGTTCCCTGGAGCTCTGCCCGCAGCAGCGCCCGGGGACCAGGGGAGCGCTCTGAGCTCCCCATCCCGTCCTCCAGGCTCCAACCATTGCCTGAAAGTGCCAAAATTCACAGCAAAGGGAAGGGAAAATGCCTTTGTGGCAGGGAGGAGCTGTAGGTGAATTGCTGGGCTGCCCACAGCCGCCTTGGCCTCACACGCTGGAGCCCAGAGCCCACCCCAGCAGGGTGCGAGCTGCTCTGGTCGGCGCTCGTGGCGAGACGAAGAGGACCGGGGTTGCTCAGGGCTCTGTCGTGGCACAGTTGGGATCCCCGGGTCCCCCCAACGCGCTTTGCTGGGGAACCACCTCGCCACTCGGCTCTAATCCACTAAACTAATCATCCTGCTTCCCCCCCAGAACAATAATTCAAAGAGGCAGATATTAAGAGCCAGGTTACTGTCCTGGGGGGCAACGAGGGGCTGTGTTTTGAAGTGTGTCGGGGTTTTGAGTCTGATGGAGACGAATGGCGTTTTTCAGGGTGAACTGTCAGCCAAGGACTCCTGCGCCGGGCTCCACTAATGCGTTTTCCTCCTGGGCTCCCGCTGGCACTAACGGCTTCTGCAGAGCATCTCTGGCCCCCGGGCTGGGACCTGCTCGCTCAAACCACTTCTGGTCCCTCGGCTGTCCCGGGGGTCTCACTGAAGGGGGGGTGAGGGCTGGGACTGGGGGAGGGTGTTTAATGGGGCGAGGGGCCCCGTCTTGGGGATGTAAACAGGCCTGAAGGTCGTTATCCCCTTTGCCGTGCTAACGAGCCGGCAGCCTGACGAGCGGGTCCACCTCCTCCGTGGGGCTGTGGTCACCACCCACGGAGCCACCGGCTCGCAGGGAGGGCTGGTGCCTCCTCGGGCCCGTGTCCCCTGTCCCAGAGCCCGAGCTGCGCAGGAGGAGTTGCTCAGGGTGCTGCAGACCCTGGCAGGACCGTCCTCGTCCCGTGTCCTGCCAGGGAGCTCCAGTTGGTGTGTGACAATGGGGACAGTGTCCCCTGTGCTCCCCGGTCACCAGGGGACGTGGACATAGAGCACAGAGCTGAGCCCACGTGCTGCTGCTGGCAAGGCCAGGCTTTGAGCTCAGCCTGAACACCAGTTGTCCCGCATGGACGGCAGCGCTGGGTGGGACGGCGAGTTCTGGTCGTGTCCTAAGCCTGGTGTTCACTTCTCACCCCGGGTTGTGCTCGCAGGACCTGACCCTGAAGCTGTGCCTCATCCGGAGCATCTGCATGATCAGCCAAGCCATCGACAACGGTGCCAAGTGCGGGGACTTCATCTTCTCCCGCAAAGCTGAGCTGGTGGCCCAGATGGTGGTAAGAGCAAGGCCTGGGGTGGCCTGGCCTGGGGGCCACCGGGAAGGTTCCCAGTTGGGCACAGGGGTGGCTGGTGCATCTGCAGAGCGGGGTCTGGTGTGAGCGGGACTGTAACCGTCGCTTGTTCTGCCTTCCAGGAGTTAATCAAAGCAGAACCGCTGGACACGATGCGCACGCCGGTTCGCCAGCGGGCGATGATCGTCTGCACGTACCTGGTGTATCCTTCATCCCTGCGGAAAAGCCGCTCGCAGGGCTGTGCTCGCTGGAGCGCTGTGCCCACAGAGCCTGACCCCGCTCCCCAGTTTGCCGTGCGGGTCTGACGGCAGAGCCGGGGTGTTCTCCCTCGGTGGGGTGTTAACAGCGCTGTGCTGGCCCAGCCGGATCAGTGGGCTGAGGCCAATGGTCTGAGGGTCACCAAGGCCACGTGCCGGGCCCTGCACTGGGGTCACAACAACCCCATGGAGCTGCAGCTGGGGAACAGCGGCTGGAGAAGAAAAGGAGCTGGGGGTGTTGGTGCCAGCGGCTGAACACGAGCCAGCGGGTGCCCAGGTGGCCAAGAGGCCACAGGGTCCTGGCTGGTCCCAGCACTGGGGTGGCCAGCGGGACCAGCGCAGTGACCGTCCCTGTGCTGGGACCTGGGGGGACAAACCCGAACCCTGGGGGCAGCGCTGGGCCCCTCGCGCCAAGAAACCCTTGAGGTGCTGGAGCGAGTGGAGAGAAGGGAGCGGAGCTGGTGAGGGGCTGGAGCACAAGTGTGATGGAGACTGAGGGACCTGGGGGTTCAGCTGGAGAACAGGAGCTGAGGGGAGACCTTCTGATCTCTGAACTGCCTGAAAGGAGCTTGGAGCCAGGGGGGTCGGGCTCTGCTCCCCAGGAACAAGCGCCAGGAGCAGAGGAAACGGCCTCAAGTTGCCCAGGGGAGGTTGAGGTTGGATGTGGGAACAATTTCTTCCCCAAAGGGCTGTGGGGCATTGAACAGGCTGCCCAGGGCAGTGCTGGAGTCACCAGCCCTGGAGGGCTGGACAGACGGACACGAGGTTCTCAGGACAGGGGGCAGTGCCGGGGTGGGTTATGGTTGGACTCGGTGACCTTCAGGGGCTTTTCCAAGCAAAGTGATTCTAAGATTCCTGCCATGTGGAAGGACGCGGTTGGGTCGGCACGGTTGGGTCGGCACGGTTGGGTCGGCACGGCTGCGCCTCCCCAAGCCCTCGGTCTCCATTCTCGTTGGGCTCTGCAGTCAATGTTCCTGGTGCACACCAGAGCCAAGGGCGCTGCTCTCTCAGTTACACCAGATGACTTTTGAGATCCAGTTAAAAATACTTCGGCACGTCCCAGCTCCTGACACAGACACTGGGGACGCTCTGCCCGCTTCCCCTTAAACCGGTGCCACTTGGTATGGAGTCGCGCCAGCAGGAATGTGTCTTAAATCCCCCATTCCCAGCTGACCGGTGCTCCCGTCACGATCGATGCATCCGCATTGCTTCCTTAACCTGGGACCAGGTTACTGGAGCCACACCTGGGTGACCCAGACAGGACGGAGCTGCTGGACACCTGCCTGGGCAGCGTGCTGGCCCTGCCGCCGGAGCCGGGGAGGGACAGGGACGAGGACGGAGCCGACGCCGGGTACCGGGAGGTGCGGTGGCAGCACCGGGGCTGCGAGCAGCCCTGCCCAGAGGGGCTCGGGGGTCCTGGGGGTGGGCGATGTGACATGAGCCGGCAACATGTGCTGGCAGCCCAGAGAGCCGATGGCATCTTGGGCTGCACCCGGAGCAATGTGAGCAGCACTGGGGGGTCCTGCCCCTGTGCTGACCCCCTGATCTCTGCGGCCAGCCCTGGGGTCCAGCGCCAGCCAGACATGGAGCTGCTGGAGCGGGACAGAGGAGGGACACGGGAATGGGCCGAGGGCTGAACAGCTCTGGGGAGAAAGGCTGAGAGAGCTGGGGGTTCAGCCTGGGAAGGAGAAGCTCCGGGGACGCCTTAGTGCGGCCTTTCAGTAATTAAAAGGGGCTGATGAGAAAGATGGGGACAGAGTTTGGAGCAGGGTCTGTTGTGACAGGTCAAGGGGTGATGGTTTTAAACTGAAGGAGAAAGATTCAGGCTGGATATCAGAGTGCTTTGCAGTGAGGGTGGTGAGAGCCTGGCCCAGGTTCCCAGAGAGGTGGTAGATGAACCATCCCTGAGACACCCCAGAGCTGGACGGGGCTCTGAGCACCCTGAGCTGGGAAATGTCCCTGCTCATGGCAGGGGGGCACTGGGGGGGCTCTGATGTCTCTCCAGCCCAAACCACCCGTGATTCCATGAGGCGGGCAGGGAGCTGCCGGTGCTGCCCGGATCCCTGCCCGGACTCGGCGCCAGCAGCACGGAGCTGGTGCAGAGCCCACATCGCGACCTGCCAGCGCGACAGGGCTTTGCTCTGCGGTCACAGCTGCTCGGGGCCGTCGCTTTTGGGGCAGCACAGATGCTTTTTGACGGTGCCGTGAACCGTGGGCTCAGCCGTGGGAAAAGCCTGTTTGTGATTCACCTTGGGGACGAGCTGCATCGCTTCCCCCGCTCGCTTATCTCCCGACCAGCGCCTGGCCCGTCTGTGCCGACAGCGAGTGAGAAAGGATGAGCTTATCAGCAAACCCAAACGCTGCTAATAAGAGCACGAACTCCCTTCAGGGGAAAAACCAAACGATGCTGGAAACCCTGTGGGGTAGAGGGGGCCTTTACATAACCAGCTTTTGAAAGGCTGCAGCTGCTTCTCGGCTGCGGTCGAGTGCTTAATGAATGAAAATAACACGGCGCTAATGAAGTTGTTGCAGCTGCCGGGCGGTGCGGAGCAGCCCGTGCTCCGGCGCATCGCCGCGCAGCCCCGCCGCGAGGTTTGCGGGCAGCTGGCCCAAAACTGGAATTAATAACCTTTTTGCCCTTTCCCTTCCATCCTATGAAGCTTCGTAGCTTTTATTTTGGGGGAGGTTTATCCCAAAATAAGTCCTGGAAGGAAACTGTGAGCTCCGGAACAGGCTCCCCAGCTCTGGAACAGGCTCCCCAGGGAGGGGTCACGGCCCAACCTGACAGTGTTCAACAAGAGACTGGACACCGTCCTCAGACACACGGGGTGACCTGTGGGGTGTCCTGGGCAGGGACAGGAGCTGGAACTGATGATCCCGTGGGTCCCTCCAGCTCAGGACACTCTGTAATCCTATGGTTCTATGTCTCTCCGGGCCATGGTGCAGCGCCTGTGATCCCCGTTTCCCCTCAGGTGCTGTACGGTGACACCATCAGTGCCCTGAAAGACCTGCTGAAGAGCCTCCTGCAGAGGAGCCTGACCCCCCACGGGCTGCAGGACATGTTTGCGGTGAGTGGCTTTGGGGGGCTCTTTGGGGAGCAGTGGGAAGCCCAGGTGACCCCAGAGATGACAAGGCAGCTTTGGAGCCGGGGGGAGTTGGTGGCGCTGGTCCTTGCTTCTCCGTGGGACGGGAGGTCCGGTGGACACTGTCCCCTCCTGCTCGCACCGGGCACGCGGCACAGCTGCCCCACTGGGACACGGTCTCCAGGGGAGGACGCGGGCGATCGTCCCTGTGCCTGAGGATGGTGGGCAGCGTGTGGTGGGGGGACATCCCCGCAGCCTCCCCAGGAGCCAGAGCCCCAGCCTTGTCCTGCAGATGAGCCAGAGGAAGCTGGTTGGGATGAGGACGGGGTTCCTACAGCCCACGTGTGCACCGCGGGCTGAAGGACACGTGGCACAGCCGCCGAGCCGCTGCTCTCCTCTACGACTGTAGGATTCTCCCTCCTGACGCTTTTCCCCTGCAGCATTTAGGCCCCTGGATCAAGTCGAGCAAGGAGCACGAGCGGCAGCGGGCGGTGGAGGTCAGCGCCGCCTTGCTGGACTTCTACCTGAGCAAGCTGAACGTCAGCGTGAGTGAACGCGGCGCCCCGGCGTCTCCTCCTTCCCGACACTGTTTGCCTTGCTGGGGCTCACACGCGCGTCCCTGCCCGCGGGGTGCCAGGGTGGTTTCATAAAACCACAGGATCGTTTTGGTTGGAAAAGCCCCTCCAGATCATCACGTCCAACCATAACCCACCCTGTCCCTGCCCCCTGTCCTGAGAACCTCATGTCCATCTGTCCAGCCCTCCAGGGCTGGTGACTCCAGCACTGCCCTGGGCAGCCTGTTCAATGCCCCACAGCCCTTTGGGGAAGAAATTGTTCCCCACATCCAATGTGAACTTTCCCTGCAAGGGAAAGTTCATGGTGGCAGGGAAACGCTGTCCTTGTGGCCCCGAGCTCTCCTCGTGAGTGTCCCCTGTGTGTGTCACCCCTACAGACCATCATCCCCTTCTACAACCTGGGCGTCCTCATCGCTCTCTTCTCCCCGCGCTGCTCGGACTCCCTGGCCAGCGTTCGCCAACACGCCATCGACTGCGTCTACTCCCTGCTCTACATCCAGCTCTGCTATGAGGGTGGGTGCTGGAGGGGGGTTTGGGTGCTGGAGGGGGGTTGGGGACGGCAGCGGGAACCCCCTTCTCTGTGGCCGGGGGTGCCCGTCCCATCCAGACCCCAGTGGGGCCAGAGGAGCCACAAAAATTGTCTGAGAGCTGAACAGCTCTGGGGAGAAAGGCTGAGAGAGCTGGGGGTTCAGCCTGGGGAGGAGAAGCTCCGGGGACACCTTAGTGCGGCCTTTCTGTACTTAAAAGGGACTGATGAGAAAGATGGGGACAGAGTTTGGAGCAGGGTCTGTTGCGATAGGACAAGGGGTGATGACAGTATCACAGTATCACAGTATGTTTGGGATTGGAAGGTACCTCAAAACTCATCCAGCGCAACCCCCCGGAGCAGGAACACCCAGCTGAGGTGACACAGGAAGGTGTCCAGGGGGTTGGAATGTCTGCACAGAAGGAGACTCCACAACCCCCTGGGCAGCCTGGGCCAGGCTCTGCCACCCTCACTGGGAACAAGTTTCTTCTCAAATTTAAGTGGAACCTCTTGTGTTCCAGCTTGATCCCATTACCCCTTGTCCTATCATTGTTTGCCACCGAGAAGAGCCTGGCTCCATCCTCATGGCACTCACCCTTTATATATTTATAAACATTAATGAGGTCCCCCCTCAGTGTCCTCTTGTCCAGCTCCAGAGCCCCAGCTCCCTCAGCCTTTCCTCACACGGGAGATGCTCCACTCCCTCCAGCATCTTGGTGGCTGCGCTGGACTCTCTGCAGCAGTTCCCTGTCCTGCTGGAACTGAGGGGCCACAGCTGGACACAATATTCCAGGTGTGGTCTCCCCAGGGCAGAGCAGAGGGGCAGGAGAACCTCTCTGAGCTACTGACCCCCCCTTCTAACCCACCCCAGGTCCCATTGGCTTCCTGGCCACAAGGGCCCAGTGCTGGCTCATGGTCACCCTGCTGTCCCCAGGACCCCCAGCTCCCTTTCCCCTACACTGCTCTCTAATATGTAATGTCCCAACCTATACTGGAACCTGGGGTTGTTCCTGCCCAGGTGCAGGACTCTACACTTTCCCTTGTTAAATTTCATTAGGTTATTAGGTTATTAGGTGATGGTTTTAAACTAAAGGAAGGAGATTCAGGCTGGATATGAGGATTAATTTGCCATGCTGAAGGTGGTGAGAGCCTGGCCCAGGTTCCCAGAGGTGGTGGCTGAACCATCCCTGAGACACCCCAGGCCAGGCTGGACGGGGCTCTGAGCACCCTGAGCTGGTGACGATGTCCCCAAGGCTGGACCGGGTGACCTTTGAAGGTCCCTCCAACCCAAACCACCTGTGACTCTACGATCCCTCCATGTACACGGACCTGCAGGAGTGACCTGCAGACGCGGTTTGCAGCAGGAACGGGGCCGGTGCAGAACATGGGTGGTGGTGGGGGTTCTCCCCAGGCCTGAGCGCAGGTTTCTGAGCTGTGTTCAGGCTGCAATTCCTCCTCTCTCCAGGAGGGGTCAGTCCTCCCCTTCCCCAGCCCGAGCGGAGGCTCTGGGCAGAGCAGAGAGCACTTGCGGTCCTGCTCCCCGTGCAGGGCAGTCACCCTGGCCCTGGGCAGCACTTTGGTTCCTTGGCTCCTTCCTGGCAGCTGCGCCAGCTCGCAGGTCAAACCCAGCTCAGTGCAGCACGGCCGGGTAAAGCGTCATTGATGCTGCTCACCGAATGCTCCCTCTGGCCCCAGGTTTTGCCCGGGACCACCGAGATGAGATGGTGGAGGGGCTGAAAGCTCTGAAGAAAGGCCTGGAGGAGCCCGACTTCACCGTTCTGTTCCACACCTGCACCAACATCGCCATGGTAAGGCGCAGGGCAAGTCCAGGGTGCCGGAGCTGAGGAGCGGGACCTGCCCAGCGCTCGATGCCTCATCTGTGCTGAGCAGCTCACGGGCTGGTCGCCGCTGGGGAGCCCCAGTTTGGCAATGGGAACCAGCCGCTGGAGTCTTCTCCACCTGGAGAACACTCCTGGCCTGCTCGGGGATGCTCGGAGTGGCTCACCCCCATGGGGAAGCTGCTGGTCCCCGCTTTGGGCACGAGGACACATGTGCAGATGCCATGGGTGCGGTGACACCGGCAGGGACCCATCCCTG
This sequence comes from Columba livia, assembly GCF_036013475.1. NCBI lineage: Eukaryota > Metazoa > Chordata > Aves > Columbiformes > Columbidae > Columba > Columba livia. The sequence goes on along the minus strand of NC_088603.1, from coordinate 162,638,681 downwards.
GCTGGGCTGTGGCTTGGCGTCACCGCTCAGGGTTCTGACACGCAGCCCGAGCCCTTCAGCCCCCAGCGCTCTGCTCTTGTGGGAGCCGAGCTCCTCTTTGAGGGCCGTTTTCCATGCAAGTGTTGCTCCAGGAGGACTTGGAGCTCTAGAGAAGCTGGTGGTATGCTTTTGTCCTGGAAAAGCTGCCGTTCCTCACGTGTGGTGGCTCTAGAGCTCGTTGTTCCTGCACTCAGCAGCTTTTTCCACCCTCAGGTCTGGAGAATGTGTTGAGATGTGAGGGAGCATCTTCCCAGCTGCTGGGTGCTGGCCAGCATGGGGTTAATGGCTTTGTTGTGTTGTCCCAGCCCATCCCAAGAGAGCCCCAAGTTATCGGGCCACCCTCAGGGCTGTGTCCTGGCCCTTGTCCCCTCCGTCACCACCGATTTGGGCTCCCACAGGACACTGAGCTGGGGAATGGCATCCTGCAGCTGGGGCCCTCGGCCCGGGCTCTGCCGGTGTCATCAGAGGGACCCCGCTCTTCCGAGAGCGACAAAAACGCATCGCCTGACCCCGCTCGCCCTCCCCGTAGGTGATCGGGAAGCGCATCCCGCCGGAGCAGCTGATGAGCCTCCTGCTCGCCATGTTCGAGGGGCTGGCGGACCCCGACAAGAACTGCTCCCGAGCAGCCACCGTCATGATCAACTCCCTGCTCAAGGAGCGCGGGGCTGTGCTGCAGGAGAAGGTAAAGCTGCTGCAGGAGAAGGTAAAGCTGCAGCCGTTGGCCTCGTTGCTGCCCCCGTGGCACAAACGCAGCTCCCGCCGGGTCCTGCTGCTGCTGCCCCTTCTCCCCACCTGTATATTTTGATAAATTCCCACTTGTGACTCCTGCGGGCGGTTTGGTGGGGCGATGGGCTGCGCTGGTGCAGCCGGGGATGGCAAGAGCGGGATGCCCAGCACAGGGAGGGATCCAGCCCTGATGGAATCGTCAAATCAGTTGGGTTGGAAAAGACCTTTAAGATCATTAAGTCCAACCATAACCCACCCTGTCCCTGCCCCCTGTCCTGAGAACCTCGTGTCCGTCTGTCCAGCCCTCCAGGGCTGGTGACTCCAGCACTGCCCTGGGCAGCCTGTTCAATGCCCCACAGCCCTTTGGGGAAGAAATTGTTCCCACATCCAACCTCAACCTCCCCTGGGCAACTTGAGGCCGTTTCCTCTGCTCCTGGCGCTTGTTCCTGGGGAGCAGAGCCCGACCCCCCTGGCTCCAAGCTCCTTTCAGGCAGTTCAGAGATCAGAAGGTCTCCCCTCAGCTCCTGTTCTCCAGCTGAACCCCCAGCTCCCTCAGTCTCCATCACACTTGTGCTCCAGCCCCTCACCAGCTCCGCTCCCTTCTCTCCACTCGCTCCAGCACCTCAAGGGTCTCTTGGCATGAGGGGCCCAGAGCTGCCCCCAGGGTTTGGGTTTGGCCTCCCCATGTCCCAGCACGAGGACGGTCACTGCCCTGGTCCCCTGGCCACCCCAGTGCTGGTCCAAAGAAGACAGGAGACATTTCACCCGCCTCTGAGGGGACTCTCTATCAACTGTTGCATTTCTGGCCAGGGAAACGTTTGTCCCAAAGCTGTTGGGGTGTATGTCTCCATTCCCACGTGCATGCGCGCTCTTTCTCCTCCTCCTGTGCTGTGCCGGCAGCGGCTCTGCGCTGGCTCCACGGCGGGTTGAAGAGTTCAGGGACAAGCTCACTTTACCAGAATGGGCTCAGGCTCCCCGCGAAACCTTTGTGAGCTCTGGGGGAGCGCAGGCTCCTGGCTGGGACGCCGGTCTGGATGCTCGCAGGGCTTAGAGGTGCTGGATGCAGAAGGGTTTTTGTCTAATCCACTACCTTTAGGGCTAAGCTCCCCCTTTCTCCGGCAGTAATTGGAAACACTGGCTCTGCAGCTACTCCTTGGGCTCTCTTTTGCACTAGGGCTCCTGCGTAAAAGTCCTGCTCGCTACCTAGGAGCCTCTCTCCTACATGGGGCTGCTCCAGCTGACATGACTCACCTTTTGCTCAGCTCCAGCCCAGCGCAGATCCTGAAATCCGAACCGATGCTAAGCCCCGGGGTCGCGGCAGCGCCGAGCGCAGCTGGGGCCTGAGCGCTCGCCTGCTCTGCGCTTAATCTCGGGAATTTGCTGCCAGGCCTGGTCTGCGCCTGAACTTCCTCTTGGTCTTAACGCGCGTTTTACAGCTCGCAGGCAGTGCTGAGGTGTCTCCCCCGTTCAGCTCAAGTTCCTCGCAGGAACTCGCTGCCGAGCTCCTCCGCTGCCCCCGTGTCGCGGCCGGGGCTTAGCGCCTGTTCCAGCCCGGGGCCACGGCTCAGGGTGGCAGGTGTCCCTGCCAGGTCACACACAACCCCAGAGTGTCAGGGGTTGGAGGGCCCTCAAAGCCCATCCAGCGCAACCCCCCGGAGCAGGAACACCCAGCTGAGGTGACACAGGAAGGTGTCCAGGGGGTTGGAATGTCTGCACAGAAGGAGACTCCACAACCCCCTGGGCAGCCTGGGCCAGGCTCTGCCACCCTCACCCCAACAAGTTGCTTCTCCTCTTGCAGTGGAACCTCCTGTGTTCCAGTTTGCACCCATTGCCCCTTGTCCTGTCCCTGGTTGTCACCAGAAGAGCCTGGCTCCATCCTCCTGACACTGCCCCTTTCCATCTTGATCCCCAGCAATGAGTCCCCCCTCAGTGTCCTCTTGTCCAGCTCCAGAGCCCCAGCTCCCTCAGCCTTTCCTCACACGGGAGATGCTCCACTCCCTTCAGCATCTTGGTGGCTGCGCTGGACTCTCTGCAGCAGTTCCCTGTCCTGCTGGAACTGAGGGGCCACAGCTGGACACAATATTCCAGGTGTGGTCTCCCCAGGGCAGAGCAGAGGGGCAGGAGAACCTCTCTGACCTACTGACCACCCCCTTCTAACCCACCCCAGGTCCCATTGGCTTCCTGGCCACAAGAAGGTCCCCTTCCCCAGGACACCCCGCACATTCCTCTGTCCCCCAGCTGGGAATGGATCCTTGACCTCCCTGGAGCTCTGTGGTTCTGCATGCTGAGCCGGGACACGTCCCCACAAACCGCGCTGCCTGATGCTGTGCCCACCCGTGCTGTCCTCTGACACCGCGTCACCCGTGACCGAGGGGACGGGACCCGCGTGTGCTCTCCGATGGTGACCCCAGGCGCTCATCACTCACCCGGCCACCCCATCTCCTGTCCCTTCAGGTGCCCGACATCATGAGCATCATCCACGGCAAGCTGGAGGAGGTGGATGAGGAGCACGTGCGCAAGGCGGCCCAGCAGACGGTTTACATCTTGGCGTCCCAGCACAAGAGCCTGGTGGTGTCCAGCCTGCTGAGCAGCGCGCTGCCCTTCGACAGGTCCTGCCCGCCGCCCGCACGGGCTCCGCGGCGGCTTCCCCCTGAGCTGCAGAAAGGCTTTTGCCCACTCAACCCCAGTCATCAGCCCCTGCCGGTGTTTCCTTGGCGTGCTCAAGGGTCGGCACGGCCGCTCGCTGCCGCTCGGGGGGTTTGCTGGGCTTGCAGGGGGTGGCGACGCCAACCCCGGGGAGCTGAGCGTGGCTGGGGCTCGGTGCTGCTCTACAGAGCGGATCAGCCACCCCAGAGCTGCTGGCCCCGGGCTGAGCCTCGAGCAGACAGGGTCATAGAGTCACAGAGCCAGTTTGGTTGGCAAAGCCCCTCGAGATCAAGTCCGACAATTACCCCAGCCCAGCACTGCCCCCTGTCCTGAGAACCTCGTGTCCGTCTGTCCAGCCCTCCAGGGCTGGTGACTCCAGCACTGCCCTGGGCAGCCTGTTCAATGCCCCACAGCCCTTTGGGGGAGAAATTGTTCCCAGATCCAACCTCAACCTCCCCTGGGCAACTTGAGGCCGTTTCCTCTGCTCCTGGCGCTTGTTCCTGGGGAGCAGAGCCCGACCCCCCTGGCTCCAAGCTCCTTTCAGGCAGTTCAGAGATGTTCTTGTCCTCCCTTGATAGGACAAGGGGTGGTGGTTTTAAACTCAAGGAGGGAGATTCAGGCTGGATATCAGAATTGTTGCCCTGAGGGTGGTGAGAGCCTGGCCCAGGTTCCCAGAGCGGTGGTAGATGAACCATCCCTGAGACACCCCAGGCCAGGCTGGACGGGGCTCTGAGCACCCTGAGCTGTGAGATGTCCCTGCTCATGGCAGGGGGGGCACTGGGTGGCATTTGAAGGTCCCTTCACCCCACGTTGGTGGGTGACCTGACTCAGGTGTTCCCGGGCGTGGGGAAGGGACTGACCCTTTCCCATGGGGGTGATTTAAAGCTGGCAGCCGGTGCCAAAGATCTCCTGTTGCTCCTCTCCAGCCACACGTGCGCCATGTGGAGGTCCCTGGCTGGCGAGCCCGCCCTCACCTCGCAGATCCTGGAGCAGCTCCTGGAGAAGGTGAACCGGGACGTCCCGTACAAGGAGAGCAAGGGCTTCCTGCTGGGCAGCAGCTCCGAGCGCATCGCCACCCCTCTGCCCCTGGCCGTGAGTGTCCCTGTCCCCACCCCTCTGCCCCTGGCCGTGAGTGTCCCTGTCCCCACCCCTCTGCCCCTGGCCGTGAGTGTCCCTGTCCCTGTCCCCACCCCTCTGCCCCTGGCTGTGAGTGTCCCTGTCCCCACCCCTGGCTGTGAGTGTCCTGTGTCCCTGTCTCCATCCCTCTGCCCCTGCCTGTGAGTGTCCCTGTCCCATGTCCCTATCCCCACCGCTCTGCCCCTGGCTGTGAGTGTCCCTGTGTCCCTGTCCCCACCCCTGGCTGTGAGTGTCCCTGTCCTGTGTCCCTGTCCTCGCTCCTCTGCCCTGGCTCTGAGTGTCCTGTGTCCCTGTCCCCGTCCCTCTGCCCTTGGCTGTGAGTGTCCCTGTCCCTACCCCTGGCTGTGAGTGTCCCTGTCCTGTGTCCCTGTCCCCACCGCTCTGCCCCTGCCTGTGAGTGTCCCGTGTCCCTGTCCCCATCCCTCTGCCCCTGGCTGTGAGTGTCCCTGTCCCGTGTCCCTGTCCCCACCGCTCTGCCCCTGCCTGTGAGTGTCCTGTGTCCCTGTCCCCATCCCTCTGCCCCTGGCTGTGAATGTCCCTGTCCCCACCCCTGGCTTTGAGTGTCCCGTGTCCCTGTCCCCATCCCTCTGCCCCTGGCTGTGAGTGTCCCTGTCCCTATCCCCACAGCTCTGCCCCTGGCTGTGAGTGTCCCTGTGTCCCTGTCCCCACCGCTCTGCCCCTGGCTGTGAGTGTCCCTGTCCTGTGTCCCTGTCCCCACCCCTCTGCCCCTGGCCGTGAGTGTCCCATGTCCCTGTCCCCACTCCTCTGCCCCTGGCCGTGAGTGTCCTGTGTCCCTGTCCCCATCCCTCTGCCCCTGGCTGTGAGTGTCCCTGTCCCGTGTCCCTATCCCCACCCTGGCTGTAATGTCCCTGTCCCATCCCGGGCCCAGTGGGACGCTGTACCCCCACCCACACCTGGAAGGGCTTTTCTCCATTTCCGTGGCCCTCGGGGCTTGGTGCCAGGCGCGGGCTCTGGAAATACCGCACCGCTGTGTAACGCCTATTAGAGCTAATCCAGCGGCTCATAAAGAGCCTCTCAGGTGTCCGTCCTCGAGGGAGAGCACTTTGCCTTTTTATCCCTTCAGAAAAAAACATAAACCCCGCTTGGCAGCTTTCTGAGCAGGAAAGCAGCTGTGAAAATTTCCTCCTCCTCCGAAGGACCAAACGCAGCTGGGAGAGAATCAGCCGCCCCGAGAGCGAACCCCCCTCCCCTCCCCTCCCGCGCTCTAACACCCCTATGGACTGCGCGCTGTAATTAGGGCTTTGCAAATTGGCCGGAATAGGCTCTGTGTGTGTGTGTGTTGTCTTCCTCCCACAAAAGCCAGGCTGTCGGGCTGCCCCCTTCCCCAGGTACACGCTTCACCTCCCCGGCTTTCCCAGGAGCAGCTGTTGCTCCGCTGGGGTGGGACGCGGGGGGTCACGCCGACGCTCTGTCAGGCTCAGTGTTGCAGGAAGGAGTAAAAAGAAAGAAACCAAAGGCCTCTGGCTGCCTGGCTGGGTTATTTACTATCAGCTATCCCAGCGTGGTGTGGGAGATCCCCTCCTAATCCTCTTCGTTCGCTCTCTCTCCAGGCCACATGTGCTCTGTATGAGATCATGTCTGCTCCGGAGTCTGGGGCAGCGGTGCTGGGGCTCTACCCGCCGCTGTTTGTGACTCTCCTGCTGCGCCTCAGCTGCACCGTGGGTGTTCAGCTACCGAAGAGCCTGCAGAGCCGCGAGAGGAAGAGCAGCAGCCTGGGCTCGGCCGCCCGCAGCCTCCACCCCGCCAGGTACGGCGCGGGGGACGCGGGGACGCTCCCCGGCACGTGCGGCGCCTCGCTGGTGCGAACACGGCGGCGTGCGCCGGGGGCGACACCCGTGGTAGTGACCGTGGCGCCCTCGCGGTGACGGCCTGACCTCTGCTGCGGTTTGGGCTCGGAGCTGGGTGGTGTTTTCTTCTGCAGAACGCAGTGTCTAAATTGGGAAGCATTAAATCAGGCGCAGCGCAAGATGAGCTCGGGCAGCGCCGCTGCCAGAGCCCTGCGGGGCTGGGTTATTGCCGCAGCCTCCCGAAAATCCTGGCTGGCTCTCGTGCGGGGTCCCCCGGGGCTCGTGGGCACGGCGGGGGCGGAGGAGCGTTTTTGGGGAGGGAGGCCGGCTCCCTTTCAGTGAAGGATGAGGAGGGGAAGCTGGAAAGAGCCAACGTTTTGGTTTCATTGCGTCTCAGTCACACCAAATAGCTGCCTGTTGAGCGAACAGCTGTGCCGCCGTGCCGTTGTCCCCCAGGTAGAGGTGGCAGTGCCAAACCCCCGCAGTCCAGCTTGTCCATCGGTGCTTAGAGCCCGGGGTGTCCCTCGCCACCGAGGAGGGTCCTGGCCTCTCCCTGGGGCCGGACCTTCTGGATTGTCACAGGATCACAGATGGTTTGGGCTGGAGGGGCCTTAAAGCTCCCCCAGTGCCCCCTGCCATGAGCAGGGACATTTCCCAGCTCAGGGTGCTCAGAGCCCCGTCCAGCCTGGCCTGGGATGTCTCAGGGATGGTTCAGCCACCACCTCTCTGGGAACCTGGGCCAGGCTCTCACCACCCTCAGGCCAACAATCCTTCCTCATGTCCGGCCTGAATCTCCCTCCTTTAGTTTAAACCATCACCCCTTGTCCTATCACAACAGGCCCTGCTCCAAACTGTCCCCAGCTTTCTTATCGACACTTTTTAAGTACAGAAAGGCCACACTAAGGTCTGCCCGGAGCTTCTCCTCCCCGGGCTGAGCCCCCAGCTCTCTCAGCCTTTCCCCCCAGAGCTGTTCAGCCTCGGATCATTTCTGTGGCTCCTCTGGACTTGTAAAAGATTGTTGTTGTAAATGTTATTTCTCTCCTCTGAGAGCCCCTGAAATCCCCGAGGGCTCATTGCTGAGCACAGGGGGAGGCACCACAGCTGCTGAATCCTCCTCTGTGCCAGCTCCGTGTCCCACACCAGGTCCGTGTCTCAGTGCCAGGTCCGTGTCCCACACCAGGTCCGTGTCCCACACCAGATCCATGTCCCAGTGCCAGGTCTGTGTCCCAGTGCCAGGTCTGTGTCCCAGTGCCAGGTCTGTGTCCCACACCAGATCCATGTCCCTGTGCCAGGTCCGTGTCCCACACCAGATCCATGTCCCAGTGCCAGGTCTGTGTCCCAGTGCCAGGTCTGTGTCCCACACCAGATCCATGTCCCAGCGCCAGGTCCGTGTCCCACACCAGGTCCATGTCCCGCTGCTGGGTCTGTGTCCCACACCAGATCCATGTCCCTGTGCCAGGTCCGTGTCCCACACCAGGTCCGTGTCCCGCTGCCAGGTCCGTGTCCCACACCAGGTCCATGTCCCACACCAGATCCATGTCCCAGTGCCAGGTCCGTGTCCCACACCAGGTCCGTGTCCCACACCAGGTCTGTGTCCCACACCAGATCCATGTCCCTGTGCCAGGTCTGTGTCCCAGCGCCTGGTCTGTGTCCCACACCAGGTCCGTGTCCCAGTGCCAGGTCTGTGTCCCACACCAGATCCATGTCCCAGCGCCAGGTCCGTGTCCCACACCAGGTCCATGTCCCGCTGCTGGGTCTGTGTCCCACACCAGATACATGTCCCACTGCCAGGTCTGTGTCCCATACCTGGTCCGTGTCCCACTGCCAGGTCCGTGTCCCACTGCCAGGTCCGTGTCCCGCTGACGGGTCTGTGTCCCACACCAGATCCATGTCCCTGTGCCAGGTCTGTGTCCCACACCAGATCCATGTCCCAGTGCCAGGTCTGTGTCCCAGTGCCAGGTCTGTGTCCCACACCAGATCCATGTCCCAGTGCCAGGTCTGTGTCCCAGTGCCAGGTGCGTGTCTCAGTGCCAGGTCTGTGTCCCACACCAGATCCATGTCCCTGTGCCAGATCTGTGTCCCCCGCTGTGTCCCCATCTCAGTCTCAGTCCATGCTGCCCTGCCCAACGTGCTGAGCACCACCGGCTGCTGGAGGTTCCCAGCAGAGCCCTGGTGCTGGGAGAGCTGGGACGCCATGGGGGCAGAGCACCCATTAGATGGGCTGCAGGACTGTCCCACCCCGGGGCTTCATGGTGTCCCCTCCAGGAGTGTGGGGCTGTCACCCGCAGGGCTTCATGGTGTCCCCTCCGGGAGCGTGGGACTGTCACTCGTGGGGCTTCATGGTGTCCCCTGCTGGAGCGTGGGGCTGTCACCCATGGGGCGCTGGGGCTGCTGGACCCCTGACCATGTCTGGAGACTGGGAGAGCGGGGGCTGTTCAGCTGCAGAAGGGAAGCTGAGAGGGACTTTATTGATGTCACCACGGGTGCCCTCGTCCTGCAGCAAACGGCCCAGCTGGTGAGCGGTACCTGCACTCGCTTTAAAGCACTTTATATTTATGGGGATGTTGGGTTAGCCCCAAGGGGACTTGGGTTTTTTTACAGGCTATTATTAGTGTTAGGAAGAAAGCCTGGAGGATCCCCTGGAGCCAGAGACAAAGCGGGACTGAGCGAGGAGGGCTCTGGCATCTCGTGATGTTCCGTTTGTCAAAACCCAACGGTGAAGAAAGGTGTTTCTTTCCTCTGGGTAGAATGACCGAGGTGGTGACATGGGGCACACCGAGCAGTGTCCCCGGCTGCTCCGCACCGTGGTGGCCCCGTCTGCATCTGGCGAAGCTGCCGCTCACGCTGGCTCCTCCCGCCGGAGGGGATGAGTGGAACCAGGTGCTGTGGATGGCAGGGCTGCCGTCTGATCAGCCTTTTATTTACACCACATGGCAGAACAGAATTAAGAGAACCCGCTGCGTTGGAGGGGCGGCTTGGCGGAGCCCGATCGTGGTTGTCCCGGGGCTGTTTGGCGCTGGTGCTCCCCGAGCTCGTGGCTCTTGCCCTGTCCCCTCAGGGTGTTTGTGGCCGTGATTGGGATGTGGCTTTGTGCAACCTCCCGATGGGATGCGACACTTGCGCCGCCGTTGTGGCTTTGGGCTCCTGCAGCCAGATCCGTCTGCTCTCGTCATGCTTGTCCTCCGGGGTGTCTCTTGGATGGGCAAAATGGGCAGATGCTGGCCAGAGCCTGTGCCGTAACACGGGGAGCACTGAAAGGAACTTGGAGCAGCTGGTTGTTGCCCCCAGGGAAGGAGACGCAGGAGCCAGAACCGCCTGCTCGCCTCCAGAAGCGTCTGGACTCCAAACAGCGTTGGGGACACAAACCAGAAGGCGCTGAGCTCCGTCCACGGCCGCTGCTCCATCCGTGGGACGGGGCTGGGCTGGATGAACCCGTGTCCCTCGCCACGCTGGGGTCTGGGTCCTCTGGCAGCTGTTGAGCACGAGAGCAAATGTGTGGGATGCGACATCTGTCGAGCATGAGAGCGAACGTGCGGGATGCGACATCTGTCGAGCATGAGAGCGAACGTGCGGGATGCGACAGTCCCTGGATCCTTGTGGGAAAAGCCAATGTGCCAGATGGGAGGTCGGTGAGAACCAGAGGATCAATAGGAGCCAGAGGATCGGTGGGAACCAGAGGATTGTCAGGAACCAGAGGATCGGTGGGAGCAAGAGGATCAATAGGAGCCAGAGGATCGGTGGGAACCAGAGGATCGGTAGGAACCAGAGGATCAATAGGAGCCAGAAGATCAATAAGAGCCAGAGGATCGGTAGGAGCCAGAGGATTGGTAGGAACCAGAGGATTGGTAGGAGCCAGAGGATCAATAGGAGCCAGAGGATCGGCAGGAACCGGAGGATCAATAGGAACCAGAGGATCGATAGGAGCCAGAGGATCAGTGGGAACCAGAGGATCAGCAGGAACCAGAGGATCAATAGGAGCCAGAGGATCGGTAGGAACCAGAGGATCGATAGGAACCAGAGGATCAATAGGAGCCAGAGGATCGGTAGGAGCCAGAGGATTGATAGGAGCCAGAGGATTGGTGGGAGCCAGAGGATTGGTGGGAGCCAGAGGATCGGTGGGAACCAGAGGATCAACAGGAACCAGAGGATCGGTAGGAACCAGAGGATCAATAGGAGCCAGAGGATTGGCGGAAACCAGAGGATCGGTGGGAGCTGGCAGCTTTTTGACACCTGCTTCCCTGAGGTGGGATGGGGGAGCCCCCAGCCTGTCTCCTGCAGCCCCAGGAGCAGCCCTGCTGAGGAGGCGGTGACTTAGTCCCGGCTTTGCTGGGCGAAGCTGGGCAGGATGGTGCCATGGGGGCTTTCTCGCTGGTCCGAGCCCCCGGATCGCATTGCCAGGGCTGGTCTGAACGCGGGTGCGCTGGCCACGCTCTGCTCCCTGGGACTGCCATCCGTGGGTCACGCGTGGCATTTGTGTCCTCGGCATGGGAAAAGGGCTCCTCCGTCCCCGCTCCGCAGATGTGACCATCACACGAGCACCGTGCTGGCTGTCTCAGTGCTGCTCCTCAGATCCCCACTCGGTCTTGCAGGTGTTGGTCTGGAACAGCCATGTCCCGGCTCTGCATTGCGGTTGAGTCCCGGTGACATCGCCTGCTTTTGGGGAGCAGGGACGGGGCTGTGTCACCCCAGCTCCTGCCAGAAACCCCTGGGGATGAGTGGAGGGGCTGGGAATGACAGTTCTGCTCCCAGTGCCGGGTTCGCTCCCAGTCCCGGTTCTGCTCACAGTCCTGGTTCTGCTCCCAGCCCCGGTTCTGCTCCCAGCCCCGGTTCTGCCTTGAGTCCTGGCTCCCAGTTCAAATTGTGCTCCCAGTCCCCGTTCCACTCCCAGTCCTGGTTCTGCTCCCAGCTCCATTCTGTTCCCGGTCCCGATTCCACTCCCAGCTCCATTTCTGCTCCCAGTCTCGGTTCTGCTCCCAGTCCCGGTTCTGCTCCCACTGCCAGTTCCACTCCCAGCCCCATTTCTGCTCCCAGTCCTGATTCTGCTCTCAGTCCTGGTTCTGATCCCAATCCCGGTTCTGCTCCCAGTCCCGGTTCTGCTCCCAGTCCCGGTTCTGTTCCCAGTCTCGGTTCTGCTCCCAGTTCAAATTCTGCTGCCAGTCCCATTTCTGTTCCCAGTCCCATTTCTGCTCCTAGCACCAGTTCCACTCCCAGCCCCAATTCTGCTCCCAGCCCCGGTTCTCCCAGCCCTGGTTCTCCCAGTCCCAGTTCCTCTCCCAGCCCCAGTTCTCCCAGTCCCGGTTCCTCTCCCAGTCCCGGTTCCTCTCCCAGCCCTGGTTCTCCCAGTCCCAGTTCCTCTCCCAGCCCCAGTTCTCCCAGTCCCGGTTCCTCTCCCAGCCCCGGTTCCTCTCCCAGCCCTGGTTCTCCCATCCACGGTTCTCCCAGTCACGGTTCTCCCTGCCCAGTTCCTCTCCCAGCCCCCGGTTACTCTCCCAGTCCCAGTTCTCCCAGTCCCAGTTCTCCCAGCCCCAGTTCTCCCTGCCCAGTTCCTCTCCCAGCCCCGGTTCTCCCAGCCCCAGTTCTCCCAGTCCCGGTTCCTCTCCCAGCCCCGGTTCTCCCTGCCCAGTTCCTCTCCCAGCCCCGGTTCTCCCAGCCCCGGTTCTCCCAGCCCCGGTTCTCCCAGCCCGGTTCCGTCCCAGCGCCGGTTCTCCCCGCCCGGTTCCGTCCCGCTGTGCAGGCTGCGGGCCGGTGGCCGTGGCCATGAAGTCATCGCTGATTGATGGAGGGGAACAGTCTTTGTCCAACACGGAGAACAAACCGCGGGGATGTGAAATTCCAGCCTCGTCCCAGGAGCAGGTTACAATATCAAAGTAATTTCCTGTACGCGTTTTGAATGCGAAGGCTTCATGATATTTAAATGCCAAAGAGAGATGGTAAAGGTGAATATGATAGCTTGGCAGGAAGGGCCGGCTGGAAGACAACGGGATTTTGTTGGAAAGGAAGGAAGTGTCTATAGGACACTGTGGAAAAAGCAAACCTGGGGAAGGAGCGGCGTCAACCATCTGGTGGGAGCAGCCGTGCTCCGGGATCTTGTGTTGGGGCAGGAGAGCCTGGAGCTGCAGCCGGGAGCCCGGACCGTGGCGGGTCCAAGAGGAACGTGGGCGCTTTGCCGGGGACGGTCCGTCCCGAGGAGCCGCCATGAGCGCCAGGCTGGTGCTGGGACGTTGCCATCGTGCCTTGGCCATAGCCAGGGAGCCGGTGGGACGTTCCTCGGCCTTTTTGTTGCTGTTTTGTTGCTGCAAGAAAATGAATCCCTCCGTGGCCTGTTGGACTCAGCGACGGGTTCACTTGTGCGCCAGCGTTGGGTTTCAAAGCTTGTGGAGGTTCTTGAGCTCTGCAGAGACGTTTGTGCTCCTCAGGATGCTGCAGGAGCGCGGTCCCCACGTCCCCAGGTGGCACGTGTCTGGCTCTCCCGCCCCAAACCTGTGTGGGTGCTGAACCTCCCCCCTAAATCCACCGTGGCTGTGGAAGGAACCCGGGTTGCATTCCAGGCGGATGGAAGGGGGAGTATCCAAGGGGGATACTCGAGGTCGGAGACCCGCTCTGTGGAAGGGGCGCTCTGAGCAGAGACACCCGTATGTCCCTGTGCAACCTGGGTGCAGCTCATGGTGCCTGAAAATGGGCTGAAAACTCCAAAAGCCTGCGTGGCCGGACTAAAAACAGTAAAACCAGGGATATTCCATGGACCAGCAGCTCGGTGTGGGCAGATGGTGCAAGGATCCTTCTGCTGAGAGCTTTCTTTAATTAGCAATTAGCTCCTTGCCGTGCCGCGGTCCTGGTGCGGGGATGCTGAACGCGCGCCGCGGGGCTCTGCGCCGGAGCTGGGTGTGCTCAGCAAACCCTCAGCATCCTCCTTTCTTTGGGGTGGTGTTTATTTTCCATCATTATGTGAAGGTGGGACACGTGGGAGGTGACGGGGTGGCCTTGGGCAGGGCGAGCTGGGACCTGGCTCGGGGGTGACGGCCCCTCCATGCACCGTCCCGTCACCGCGGCTCAGGTCACCCCACCAGAAGCCCAAATAGCAGGAACCAGCTCGTAAACCTTCGTGCCAAGACGCTCTTACTGAATTATGTTTTCTTTGTGTGTGTGGTAACTACGTTCCTCTGGCTTATATGGCAGGCTAAGAGATTTATCCATCGCTAATATTTGTTTTGTTTTGACAGGATAATGTATGTTTCCCATATGTTGCCCTGTGCTTGCAGCAAAATAATCCCTACCTATAAAATATTAATGCAAAAAAACCCCACCAACCCTTCTTAAAGTACTTCTGGACTTCTTTACTTTTCGGTCCATTGTCTTGGATCACGTTAACGCCAAACGGCACGGTGTCGGTGGAAGTGGCTGTGAGTTATGGGCTCGTCTCCCTCTGGCCACAGCCCTCGTGTAATTCATCCCGTCCTCGAGCAGCGCAGCCTCCCGGACGGGCAGGGATGTGGGCAGGGATGTGGGCAGCGCAGGCAGGGATGCAGGCAGGGATGCTGCAGGCAGCGCAGGCAGTGCAGGCAGTTATGCGAGCAGTGCAGGCAGGGATGCGAGCAGTGCAGGCAGGGATGCAGGCAGCGCAGGCAGGGATGTGCCAGGGATGCAGGCAGGGATGCAGGCAGTGCAGGCAACACAGGCAGGGATGCAGGCAGGTGTGAGGGCAGGGATGCTGCAGGGATGCGGCAGGGGTGAGGGCAAGGATGCTGCAGAGATGCAGGCAGGGATGCCGCAGGGATGCAAGCAGCGCAGGCAGGGATGCAGGCAGAGATGCAGGCAGGGACACAGGCAAGGATGCAGGCAGGCATGCTGCAGGGATGCGGGCAGGGATGCAGGCAGGGATGCTGCAGGCAGCGCAGGCAGCGCAGGCAGGGATGCAGGCAGTGATGCTGCAGAGATGCAGGCAGTGATGCTGCAGGCAGCGCAGGCAGGGATGTGAGCAGCACAGGCATGGGTGCAGGCAGAGATGTGGTAGGGATGCAGGCAGGGATGCTGCAGGCAGCGCAGGCAGGAATGTGAGCAGCACAGGCAGGGATGCAGGCAGGGATACGAGCAGTGCGGGCAGGGATGTGAGCGGTGCAGGCAGGGATGCAGGCAGGGATGCAGGCAGGGATGCAGGCAGCGCAGGCAGGCTGCCCTCACCTCACCTCACCACCCCACTTCTCTCCGCAGCTGCGCAGTGGAGACGCTGAAGGTGATGCTGGCGCGGGGGGGCAGCGAGGAGGTGGCCGTGGCCGTGGGCAGCGCCGGCGGCTGGGACCTGATGGCCAGTCCCGAGAGGCACCACGACGGCATCGCCGTGCTCGCCGGGTAAGGGCTGGCACTGCGCGCCAGGGCTCCGGTGGCTCCTTGGGCTTGGGTGAAAGAGCCACACGGCGGCCGTGGGGAGGCGGATGGCAAGTGGGGAGGGGGTTTGCTGTGTCCTGGGGGGCTGTGATGTGTCAAAGCCCATGGAGGGTCTCGCTGGCTTCCCAGGGGATGGGCAATGGGGCTCTGCCATGCTGCCTGCCGTGGGGATGGGGAACCCATGGGATGAACCGCATTCCTGGGAGCACCGGGGTCTGGATGCAGCTGGTGCCCATCAGAGAATCACAGATGGTTTGCGTTCAAGTGACCTTCAGATGTCACCCAGTGTCCCCCTGCCATGAGCAGGGACATTTCCCAGCTCAGGGTGCTCAGAGCCCCGTCCAGCCTGGCCTGGGGTGTCTCAGGGATGGTTCATCTACCACCTCTCTGGGAACCTGGGCCAGGCTCTCGCCACCCTCGGGGCAACAATCCTTCCTTATATCCAGCCTGAATCTCCCTCCTTGAGTTTAAACCATCACCCCTTGTCCTGTCACAACAGACCCTGCTCCAAACTCTGTCCTCATCTTTCTCATCAGCCCCTTTTAAGTACAGAAAGGCCGCACTAAGGTCTCCCCGGAGCTTCTCCTCCCCGGGCTGAACCCCCAGCTCTCTCAGCCTTTCTCCCCAGAGCTGTTGAGCCCCCGGCCCGTTCCCGTGTCCCTCCTCTGTCCCGCCCCAACAGCTCCATGTCTGGCTGGCGCTGGGACCGCAGGCTGGTTGTCCGTCCCATTGTGCCCCTCACCAGGGCTGTCCGGCAGTTCTTCAGCCACATCAGCCAAACGTTTCCTGCCATCAGCTGCTTGGCTGCGCTCCTGCCGGGGCTCAGGCTCCCTGTTCACCTCTGAGGTGTGGTCATAGACACACAGAATCGTTTTGGCTGGATAAGCCCCTCAAGGTCACCAAGTCCAACTGTTCCCCAGCCCTGTCCCTGCCCCCTGTCCTGAGAACCTCATGTCCGTCTGTCCAGCCCTCCAGGGCTGGTGACTCCAGCACTGCCCTGGGCAGCCTGTTCAATGCCCCACAGCCCTTTGGGGAAGAAATTGTTCCCACATCCAACCTCAACCTCCCCTGGGCAACTTGAGGCCGTTTCCTCTGCTCCTGGCGCTTGTTCCTGGGGAGCAGAGCCCGACCCCCCTGGCTCCAAGCTCCTTTCAGGCAGTTCAGAGATCAGAAGGTCTCCCCTCAGCTCCTGTTCTCCAGCTGAACCCCCAGGTCCCTCAGTCTCCATCACACTTGTGCTCCAGCCCCTCACCAGCTCCGCTCCCTTCTCTGCACTCGCTCCAGCACCTCAAGGGTTTCTTGGCGTGAGGGGCCCAGAGCTGCCCCCAGGGTTCGGGTTTGTCCCCCCAGGTCCCAGCACAGGGACGGTCACTGCGCTGGTCCCGCTGGCCACGCCAGTGCTGGGACCAGCCAGGATCCTGTGGCCTCTTGGCCACCTGGGCACCCGCTGGCTCGTGTTCAGCCGCTGGCACCAACACCCCCAGCTCCTTTTCTTCTCCAGCCGCTGTTCCCCAGCTGCAGCTCCATGGGGTTGTTGTGACCCCAGTGCAGGGCCCGGCACGTGGCCTTGGTGACCCTCAGACCATTGGCCTCAGCCCATCGATCAGCCCCCTCTGAACGGCCATCCCACCCTCCAGCACATCAACACTGCACCCAACCTGCTGTCATCCGCAAACTGAGGGTGCACTTGATCCCCTTGTCCAGATCATTGATAAAGAGATCAAACAGAACCGGCCCCAGTGCTGAGCCCTGGGGAACAAAACCTGTGACCGGCCAACAACGGGGTTTGGCTCCGTTCACCACAACCCTCTGGGCCCGGCCCTGCAGCCGGTTCCTCACCCAGCGAGAGCACACCCGTCCCAGCGTGACGAGCACCAAAAGGTCTCGGATGGAAAGATTCTTTCCTTTTGCTGCTGCAATGTCCCTGTGGTTCATCAAGCCCTGCGGCAGCGTCCGACCCCCCCGGTCCTTCCCGCGGCGCCTGCGCCTCCTCCCGCCAACGGCAGCGATTTGGCGAGGCCGCGGCACGGCCACAGCCCGGCGGAGCCCGGTTCAGCCGGGGACTTCGCTGTCCCTCCACCCAGCGCCGTTAATAGCTCTTGGACGCTGCGGAGGAGACGAGCGGTTTGGGATTTTCCAGTTATTTGCAAAAAAAAGAAAGAAAAAAGCTTTATTGAAGCTCCCAAACGCTTGAAGAGCGTCTGTCTCATCCCAAACAAACCCTGCCCCTGCTTGCCAGGATTCACCAGAGCCGGCTCTTGCCAGCGTGCCGGTGTGGGGCTCGGCCGTGCCCTGCGCTGTGTCCCCATGGCAGCAGGAGGGGACGATGGCTTTTCCACCCTGGATGTCACTGTTGCACACGCTGGGCGGCTCCGGCGGCTCCCGGCGCTCTACGTGCGTCCAGGAGCCGCCCGCGCCGCCCGTCCCGTGTCACCTCCTCGGTGACACCTGCCGCTTCCCTCGGCAGCGCCATGGCCCGCCACGCCGGCCCCCGCCTGCCCCTCATCGTCAAGAACCTCATCCCCACGCTGAACAGCGTCTTCGACAGCCAGAGGGTCACCGCCACCGCCTTCCTCGCCGAGGTGAGCGCGCGCGGCTCCGTCGGTCCCGTTAGCGAGGGTTAAGCCGCAGCAGGTTCACGCGCCCTCCTCCCTCCCCGACCCTGTGCTGGAGGGGGTGGCGGGGAAGCGCCCGCAGGAATCCAGCGCCGGAGCCATCGCCGCCGCGAGCCAGCACGCCGGAGCTCCTCCGGCCTGACGTACCAGGCGCAGGAATGAGGTGACTCAAGTCCTTTCCCCGCGCCGGCCAGCAGACTGTAACGCTAGATCTCGCCGTACATACCACCTTAAAACCTCGGCCCGCTCCAGGAGGTTTTGTTACATAAAGGAGCACCTTATGCCAACAATGCAGAACCATATCCCCCCCTTATAAAACCACCTTTTAAATTCTCAGCTGCTTAAGCAGCCTGGGATTAAGGCACTGTTTTTATTTTGTGTTTGGCTGGGGGAGCTGCCGGCCCCGGCTCTTGGAGCCTGGCCCAGAATCTGCTTTAGTTTTTGGAGTGTGGTTGGGTTTAAAATAGCAGCTTTGCCTCACCGTGGAGCTGGAGGGGAAGGAAGCAAATGCCTGTGTCTCCCTCTCTCAAAACTGATGAGGTGAGAGCCCAGGCCCTTTTCTGCCGGCTGTGCCAGTGACGGAGATGACAGAGGGGAAGCGAGGAGGGGAACGGCCGCCGGGAGCCCTCGGCCTCGCGGGGTCCTGGGGACGGCGGCAGAGCTGCAGCTGCTGCCCCAGGACGACCCCCACGGCCGCGTCCCCCGCAATGGGGGCTCCATGCCACCTCCGGCACGCAGGGACAGCTCTGTGGTGCCACCGGTGTCCTCACCACCCACCCCGAGCTCCGCGCTCGCCCCCCGGTGCCCACTTGTGGGTCATACACTGGGGTCCCAGGGCTCGCGTCACCGGGAGCTCCCAGCAGTCCCGCGGTGGTGGCAGGTGACAGCGGGTGACCGTGGGGAGCCGGAGCAGCCCCACTGACCCCCACCCCTGCAGGGCTGTCCCCAGGGGGACCCAAAGTCCCGGGCGACCGCACCAGCACCCAAATGTGCCCTTCAGCGCTGGGCTCCTGCTCATCCCACCGGTGGTTAAAGCTCTGCTTTGTAAAGCCCAGCCTGACCCGTCCGGGCTGAGCTGGGGCCAGCAGCGCGCCTTGGAGCCCGTCCCCACTGTCCCCACGTCCCCACTGTCCCCACGTCCCCACTGTCTCCACGTCCCCACTGTCTCCACGTCCCCACTGTCCCCACGTCCCCACTGTCTCCATGTCCCCACATCCCCACTGTCTCCATGTCCCCACGGCCGGGGGCTCGGTGCGAGGGTCAGCGGGAGAGCAGCCAAGAGCATGAAATCCCCCTTTACTCCCAAAGCCGTGGCTGCCGGCAGCGTGTTCGGTGGCGAGTTTTGGTGGCGATACTGAACAAAGCGCCGTAGCCGGTGTCTCCGGTGAGGCGGGAGAAACCTGCTGCTTGGACACACATCAGACATAACGGGTTTGCTGGGAGCCCTTATGTCCTAAAACCCCCAGAAGCAATTCCACGTCAGCTGAGGAGCCGACGCGCTGATCTGGAAGCGCAGTTTTCAGTACGCCGAGTTCCGACTCAAGTAATTCTTGTCGAGCGTATGAGTATTTTAAGGACTGCAGGAATTTAAAGCTGTGTCACCGTTGACTATATTATAGCGTAAGGAAAGTTTTCTTGCAAGTTGGACGCACGACACAAGTCGCGGGACAAACGTGTCGCGTGTCTGAACTCTCAGAGTTCCAGCTGCTGCCGTGTCCTTGTTCGCGGCTTTTTACGTTCTCTTTGGAGATAACTCCACTTGCTTGATCATAAACCTTTCGAGGAACCCCGTGACACTGGCCAGCGCAGGGGACGCGCTTTGGCGTCCATCCCTGCAAAAGCCCCATGTCCCCCACCCTGGCAGGTGATCTTGGGGGCGAGGATTTAGCTTTTGTGTTGGTTTTAGGGGTGTATTCCAGCCGTCAGTGGTCACCCCAGCTTCCCACACCATCCCAACTTGTGCGTTAGGAATTATCACAGGTTCCCCAAATCCATCCGTTCCCTCGCGGTTCGCGGGTCCCCGTCCCGTCGGTGCTGAGGCTCTTGTTCTGCTTTAGCTCCTGGGCAGTAACGTGGTGAATGACCTGATGCTGCTGGAGACGGTGATGGACAACATGATGGGCAGACAGAAGGACGCCTGCACGCTGGTGCGGATGCTGGCGCTGCGGGGGCTCGGCAACATCGCCGCCGGCTCGCCGGAGAAGGTGAGAGCGAGCTCAGCGTCCTGGCCGCGCTGGGGGCACAAGGGGGCCAGTGGCCATCGGGAGGTGCCACTTGCCCAAGACAAGGTGGGTCTTTAGCCAGGGAGTCGGCCACGTCCTCACCCTGGTGACAGCAGCTCCAGAGCCACCGGTGCAGCCACCCTGTGCATGGTCAGCACCGCTGGCACTGCCGGACTGCGCTGCGGCTGGCTTGTAACAATTCTGGCCTTGGAGGAAAGCCTGCCATCCTAATATTGGAAACTAGGAGATGTTTCCTCCTGGAAAGGGCTGTGAGGCATTGAACAGGCTGCCCAGGGCAGTGCTGGAGTCACCAGCCCTGGAGGGCTGGACAGATGGACATGAGGTTCTCAGGACAGGGGGCAGGGACAGGGTGGGTTATGGTTGGACTCAATGGTCTTGTCCAACCAAAATGAGTCTGTGATCCCTGGTGGGACACAACCTGGCCCAAACAGCCTGGGTCACCTGTGTCACTGCCCACACGGGCAGCAGCATCGCAGCTCATCGCACCTCCCCGGCCCCACGGCTCTGCCAGCCCGGCAGCTGGTGGGGCAGCACCGGGGCTGTGCCGGTCCTGCGGCTCTGATGGCCGGTGGGGCAGCACCGGGGCTGTGCCGGCCCTGTGGCTCTGATGGCCGGTGGGGCAGCACCGGGGCTGTGCCGGCCCTGCGGCTCTGATGGCCGGTGGGGCAGCACCGGGGCTGTGCCGGCCCTGCGGCTCTGATGGCCGGTGGGGCAGCACCGGGGCGCTGCTGGCCCTGCGGCTCTGATGGCCGGTGGGGCAGCACCGGGGCTCTGCCGGCCCTGCAGCTCTGATGGCCGGTGGGGCAGCACCAGGGCTGTGCCGGCCCTGCTGCCATGCTCACCTGTGCCAGACCCTAAGGAAAGGTGACGGGGGACAGACAGCGTGCTGCCGTGATCTGCTGGGTTCTGCTGGCATCACCCGGCCGGGGCCGCTGCTCTGACGGCATCCGGCACTTTGGGAAGGGAGAAACCCGTGGTGCTGGCAGGACAGGCTGGTGAGGATGAGGAGGGCAGCGATGAGCCCCTGCTGTTTCAGCCCGGGGAGGAGAAGCTCCGGGAGACCTTAGTGTGGCCTTTCTGGACTTAAAAGGGGCTGATGAGAAAGATGGGGACAGAGTTTGGAGCAGGGTCTGTTGTGACAGGACAAGGGGTGATGGTTTTAAACTCAAGGAGGGAGATTCAGGCTGGATATAAGGAAGGATTGTTGCCCTGAGGGTGGTGAGAGCCTGGCCCAGGTTCCCAGAGAGGTGGTAGATGAACCATCCCTGACACACCCCAGGCCAGGCTGGACGGGGCTCTGAGCACCCTGAGCTGGGAGATGTCCCTGCTCATGGCAGGGGGGGCACTGGGTGACATTTGAAGGTCCCTCCAACCCGAACCCTCTGTGTTTCTGCGGTTCTGTGGTTGTGGCTGTGGCACAGCCGAGCCGCTGCCGGCTCCTCCGCTCACCCGGCCGCAGTGCAGTGGGACGATGCCGGGTGAGCCCTGGGCAGCTGTGGGGCCAGGGGGTTCCTCCCATGCCGGGTGACTCAGGGCCAGCTGTCCATCTGTCTGTCCTTGTCCCATCCCAGCTGCACTCTGCTCGCCACTCCGGGCAGCACAGTGTAGTTCGCAGAGTCAGGTACTCAGGATTAATAGACTTAGCGTGGCTCACGCTAACTGAATCTCCCCCTTTGCCGTGCGTACAGCAGCTCTAACCGCGCGGCGGCACGCCGCGGTGACGGGGCCGGCGGGAGGGAAGCGGCGCCCGCGGCACAGCGCTCACCGCGCACAGGGAGCGGCCGCTGCCTGCCCGCCGTGCCCGCGGCGCTCGGAGTCTCGGTGTCCGTCTGGCCGGCGCAGGACCAGGCGCCGTGGCCCTGCCCGCGACCACTGTTCTCTCCCCGTCCGCCACAGGTGAGGAAACACGGGGCCAAGCTGCTGGCGTCCATGGTGAACGGCCTGGACGACAAGGACGACCCGCACAACCTGGTGGCGCTGGAGGCCATGTCCAGCCTGTCCAAGCTGCTGGGCCACGTGGAGGAGAGGGACATGCAGTCCATGCTGCTGCACATCGCCATCCGCATCCGGCCCTTCTTCGACAGCGTAAGGCTGGCGCGGGGCTGAGCTCCTGCCCTTGCCGGTGTCTCTGAAACGGCTCCTCCGCTGAGCCGGAGCCACATCATGTGTGCGGGACGCTGCTCGGTGCTACGGGCACGGGCCTGGGTGCTGCGGGCATGTCCTGGGTGCTGTGAGATGTTCTGGGGTACTACAGGCATGTCCTGGGTGCTACAGGATATGTCCTGGGTGCTGTGAGACATGTTCTGGGGTGCTATAGAATATGTCCTGGGTGCTATAGGATATGTCCTGGGTGCTACGGGCATGTCCTGGGTGCTATGGGCATGTCCCCAGGTGCTATGGGACATGTCCTGGGTGCTATAGGATGTGTCCTGGGTGCTATGGGCATGTCCTGGGTGCTATGGGCATGTCCTGGGTGCTATAGGATATGTCCTGGGTGCTATGGGCATGTTCTAGGTACTACAGGCATGTCCTGGGTGCTATAGGACATGTCCTGGGTGCTATGGGCATGTTCTGGGTGCTGTGGGCATGTCCTGGGTGCTACAGGATATGTCCTGGGTGCTATGAAACATGTTCTGGGATACTACAGGCATGTCCTGGGTGCTATAGGACATGCCCTGGGTGCTACGGGCATGTGCTGGATGCTATAGGACGTGTCCTGAGTGCTACGGGCATGTCCTGGGTGCTATAGGACATGTCTGGGGTGCTATGGGATATGTCCTGGGTGCTATGGGACATGTCCTGGGTGCTATGGGCATGTCCCCAGGTGCTATGAGACATGTCCTGGGTGCTATAGCATATGTCCTGGGGTGCTACAGGACATGTCCTGGGTGTTATGGGCGCATCCCTGGGTGCTACAGGACATGTTCTGGGTGCTATGGAACACATCCCCAGGTGCTACAGGACATGTCCTGGGTGCTATGGGACACATGCCCGGGTGCTACAGGACATGTCCTGGGTGCTATGGGACACATCCCCGGGTGCTACAGGACATGTCCTGGGCGCTATGGGACACATCCCCGGGTGCTACAGGACATGTCCTGGGGGCTATGGGCGCATCTCCAGGTGCTGCAGGACATGTCCTGGGTGCTATGGGACACATGCCCGGGTGCTACAGGACATGTCCTGGGTGGTATGGGACACATCCCTGGGTGCTACAGGACATGTTCTGGGTGGTATGGGCACATCCCCAGGTGCTACAGGACATGTCCTGGGTGCTATGGGACACATCCCCGGGTGCTACAGGACATGTCCTGGGTGGTATGGGACACATCCCTGGGTGCTACAGGACATGTCCTGGGTGCTATGGGCACATCCCCAGGTGCTACAGGACATGTCCTGGGTGCTATGGGACACATCCCCGGGTGCTACAGGACATGTCCTGGGTGCTATGGGACACATCCCCGGGTGCTACAGGACATGTCCTGGGTGCTATGGGACACATCCCTGGGTGCTACAGGACACGTCCTGGGTGCTATGGGCGCATCCCCAGGTGCTACAGGACATGTCCTGGGTGCTATGGGACACATGCCCGGGTGCTACAGGACATGTCCTGGGTGCTATGGGCACATCCCCAGGTGCTACAGGACATGTCCTGGGTGGTATGGGCACATACCTGGGTGCTACAGGACATGTTCTTGGTGGTATTGGCACATACCTGGTTGCTACAGGACATGTCCTGGGTGCTATGGGACACATCCCCAGGTGCTACAGGACATGTCCTGGGTGCTATGGGCACATACCTGGGTGCTACAGGACATGTTCTGGGTGGTATGGGCACATCCCCAGGTGCTACAGGACATGTCCTGGGTGCTATGGGACACATCCCCGGGTGCTACAGGACATGTCCTGGGTGCTATGGGACACATCCCCGGGTGCTACAGGACATGTCCTGGGTGCTATGGGACACATCCCCGGGTGCTACAGGACATGTCCTGGGTGCTATGGGACACATCCCCGGGTGCTACAGGACATGTCCTGGGTGCTATGGGACACATCCCCGGGTGCTACAGGACATGTCCTGGGTGCTATGAGACACATCCCTGGGTGCTACAGGACACGTCCTGGGTGCTATGGGCGCATCTCCAGGTGCTGCAGGACATGTCCTGGGTGCTATGGGACACGTCCCTGGGTGCTACAGGACACGTCCTGGGTGCTACAGGACACGTCCCTGGGTGCTACAGGACACGTCCTGGGTGCTACAGGACACGTCCTGGGTGCTATGGGCGCATCTCCAGGTGCTGCAGGACATGTCCTGGGTGCTATGGGGCACTGCCCGGGTCCTGGCCGCCCTATGGAGCCGGGAACGGAGCCGGGAGCTTGGCACAGGACACGGTGCGGGGGGAAGCTGAGGTGCCCGTTGCTTTATCTGCTGGGACCTCGATCCCCAGGCAGCTCTGGGTGCGGAGCTGAGCCAGCGTGGGTGCTGTGGGCACAGAGAGGCTGGGGAGAGGGGACAAATCCTTGGTGGGTGTCTGTCCCAGGGGTTGTCACTGCCCTTTGCAGTCTGTCCCCAAACCCCTCCAGCGTCACTGCGGGGGAGCTGGATGCTTCTCCTGCTCAGCCTGAGCCTCGTGCTCCGTCCTGGTGCTGAGCGGCCACGGTCCTGGTGGGAGCGCCCCCGCCTTGACCAAGACCCCCGCTGGGCTCCAGGGTGTCCCCTCTGCTGCAAACTGCTGCTCTGCCCCTTCCAACAGCCGGGGGTGCAGCATGGAGACCCCCAGCACCTCCTGGTGCTCCGGCCGCCCCGGGGACTCCAGAGCAGCAGCAGCAAAGGGGGATGCTGGCGGCTGGAATTCGGGGTGAAGAGGCTGGGAGGGAGCTGTGTTTTTGTGGAGTGGCTTTAGACCCCCGCCACAGCCTGTTCTGCTTTTTTCCTGCTGCTCCGGCGTCCCCAGCCCGAGGAGCAGGACGGAGGGTGCTGGGAGCAGCCGTGTCCCCAGCGCCCGCGTGTCCCCGCTGAGCCCGCTCGGCCCTCTGCCCGCAGGAGCAGCCCGAGCTCCGCCAATCGTCCATCGTGCTCTTCGGCAACCTGAGCAGGTTCAGCGAAGGCGACTGCGAGGTTTTCTTCGAGCAGATCCTCAACGGGCTGGTGACGCTGCTGCTGCACCTGCAGGACCCCAAGCCGGAGGTGGTCAAGGTGAGTGTCCCGCCGCGGGGGGACGCTGGGCCCCGGCGCGGTGCCGCGCTCCGGGGCGCACGCCGCACACCCCTCTCTGTGCCGCAGGCCTGCAAGTTCGCTCTGCGCATGTGCGGCCCCAGCATGGGCTGCGAGGGGCTCTGCGACATGTTCCTGAACCACCTGCGCGAGGACAGGAGCCTGCACTACGGAGAGTTCATGAACAACGTCTGCAAGCACCTGGTGAGCGGCCGCGGAGCCCGCGGCACGGGGCCGGCGCCGCCCGGGGCTCAGTGCCGCCCGGGGCTCAGTGCCACCCGGGGCTCAGTGCCACCCGTGGCTCAGTGCCGCCCGGCGGGGTGCGTGTCGGGGCTCCTGGTCCCCAAGGTGCTCCCAGGGCAGCTCCCCCCAGCACAGTGGGTTCCTCAGCTCCCCAGGACCTCTAGGCGTTCAGGGGCCAGTGTCAGCACTGGGGACAGCTGGTGGGGACAGCTGGTGGCAGCACTGGGGACAGCTGGTGGCAGCGCTGGGGACAGCTGGTGGCAGTGCTGGGGACAGCTGGTGGCAGCACTGGGGACAGCCGGTGGCAGTGCTGGGGACAGCTGGTGGCAGCACTGGGGACAGCCGGTGGCAGTGCTGGGGACAGCCGGTGGCAGCGCTGGGCACAGCCAGTGTCAGCACTGGGGACAGCCGGAGTCAGTGCAGGGGACAGCTGGTGTCAGTGCTAGGGACAGCCAGTGGGGACAGCTGGTGTCAGTGCTGGGACAGTTGGTGTCAGTGCTCGGGACAGCCGCTGGAGACAGCTGGTGGCAACATTGGGGACAGCCGGTGGCAGCGCAGGGACAGCCAGTGGGGACAGCCGGTGGCAGCGCTGGGGACAGCCAGTGGCAGTGCTGGCACAGCTGGTGGCAGCACAGGGCACAGCCAGCGTCAGCGCTGGGGACAGCCGGTGTCAGTGCTGGGGACATCCGATGGCAGCACAGGGACAGCCGGTGGCAGCGCAGGGACAGCCGGTGGCAGCGCTGGGGACAGCTGCTGGCAGCGCAGGGACAGCCGGTGGCAGCGCTGGGGACAGCTGGTGGCAGCACTGGGGACAGCTGGTGGCAGCGCAGGGACAGCCGGTGGCAGCGCAGGGCACAGCCAGCGTCAGCGCTGGGGACAGCCGGTGGCAGTGCTGGGGACATCCGATGGCAGCACAGGGACAGCCGGTGGCAGTGCTGGGGGCAGCTGATGGCAGCACAGGGACAGCTGGTGGCAGCGCTGGGGACAGCTGGTGGCAGCACTGGGGACAGCTGGTGGCAGCACTGGGGACAGCCGGTAGCAGCGCTGGGCACAGCCAGTGTCAGCACTGGGGACAGCCGGAGTCAGTGCAGGGAACAGCTGGTGGCAGTGCTGGGGACAGCCAGTGGGGACAGCTGGTGTCAGTGCTGGGGACAGCCAGTGGGGACAGCTGGTGTCAGTGCTGGGACAGTTGGTGTCAGTGCTCGGGACAGCCGCTGGAGACAGCTGGTGGCAACATTGGGGACAGCCGGTGGCAGCGCAGGGACAGCCAGTGGGGACAGCCGGTGGCAGCGCTGGGGACAGCTGGTGGCAGTGCTGGCACAGCTGGTGGCAGCACAGGGCACAGCCAGCGTCAGCGCTGGGGACAGCTGGTGTCAGTGCTGGGGACATCCGATGGCAGCACAGGGACAGCCGGTGGCAGCACAGGGACAGCCGGTGGCAGTGCTGGGGACAGCTGGTGGCAGCGCTGGGGACAGCTGGTGGCAGCACAGGGGACAGCTGGTGGCAGCGCAGGGACAGCCGGTGGCGACAGCCAGTGGCAGCGCAGGGACAGCCAGTGGGGACAGCCGGTGGCAGCACAGGGCACAGCCAGCGTCAGCGCTGGGGACAGCCGGTGTCAGTGCTGGGGACATCCGATGGCAGCACAGGGACAGCCGGTGTCAGCGCTGGGGACAGCCGGTGTCAGCGCAGGGACAGCCGGTGCCGTGTCCCGTGTGACGTCCCGGTGGCCGTTTCTCTCCCAGATGCAGAGTTACCCGGAGATGCTGAACCGCCTGATCTCCACCAACCTCTTCTACTTCAAGAGCAGCTGGGTGGACATCCGCGCCGCTGCGCCCATGTTCATCGGTACGGCCGCGGGGGGCCCAGCCTGCCCCTCGGGCTTTGGGGTGTCCCCTCCCTGCGGTGGCGTGTGCTGGGTTGTGTGTCCTGGGGACGTTTCAGTCCCCGTGTCCCGCGGAGCCCTGGGAAGCGCCGGTTGTGCCGCGGTTTTGGTGACCGCCTGCGTGGGCGATGCCCGCACAGAGCCCGGTTTGCAGCAGCCGTGGGTCGCACAGACGGTGCCCTCGATGGGCCTGGACCGGCTGGGTCCATCGCGTCCAGGGCCCCCAGGGCAGCATGTGGGGGATTTTACGGTGGGATGAGCAGCATTGAATCATTTTGGGTGGAAAAGCCCCTCAAGGTCACCAAGTCCAACCATAACCCACCCCCGGCACTGCCCCCTGTCCTGAGAACCCCATGTCCGTCTGTCCAGCCCTCCAGGGCTGGTGACTCCAGCACTGCCCTGGGCAGCCTGTTCAATGCCCCACAGCCCTTTGGGGAAGAAATTGTTCCCACATCCAACCTCAACCTCCCCTGGGCAACTTGAGGCCGTTTCCTCTGCTCCTGGCGCTTGTTCCTGGGGAGCAGAGCCCGACCCCCCTGGCTCCAAGCTCCTTTCAGGCAGTTCAGAGATCAGAAGGTCTCCCCTCAGCTCCTGTTCTCCAGCTGAACCCCCAGGTCCCTCAGTCTCCATCACACTTGTGCTCCAGCCCCTCACCAGCTCCGTTCCCTTCTCTCCACTCGCTCCAGCACCTCAAGGGTTTCTTGGCATGAGGGACCCAGAGCTGCCCCCAGGGTTCGGGTTTGTCCCCCCAGGTCCCAGCACAGGGTTGAGCAGCTGCCTCAGCCCCGTGTCCACAGCTCCGAGCGTTTCTGTGGTTCCAGCCCGAGCCCTGACTCTGAAATTCTTCCTCAGGCTTCCTGGTGCTGCACGTGGACGAAGATCACAGCCCGCAGGTGGACCTGGACCAGCTCATCTCGGGTGAGTTGGTGCTGCCGCTGCGGGGAGCGGGGACTCGCTCAGCCCTGTGGAATGGGGCTCAGCCCCGTGAGATGGGGCTCAGCCCTGTGGGATGGGGCTCAGCCCCGTGGGATGGGGCTCAGCCCCGTGGGATGGGGCTCAGTCCCATGCGATGGGGCTCAGCCCTGTGGAATGGGGCTCAGCCCCACGGGATGGGGCTCAGCCCTGTGGGATGGGGCTCAGCCCTGTGGGATGGGGCTCAGCCCCACGGGATGGGGCTCAGTCCCACGGGATGGGGCTCAGCCCCGCGGGATGGGGCTCAGCCCTGTGGGATGGGGCTCAGCCCTGTGGGATGGGGCTCAGCCCCGCGGGATGGGGCTCAGCCCCGTGAGATGGGGTTCAGCCCCACGGGATGGGGCTCAGTCCCATGGGATGGGGCTCAGCCCCGCGGGATGGGGCTCAGCCCTGTGGGATGGGGCTCAGCCCTGTGGGATGGGGCTCAGTCCCATGGAATGGGGCTCAGTCCCATGGGATGGGGCTCAGCCTCATGAGACGGGGCTCAGCCCCACGGGATGGGGCTCCCCAACCGCTGCTGGGACCCGCAGCTCTGGGCTGTCGCAGGGGGACGGGGCTGCTATGGGGTCCCGCTGAGTCCTCCTGGGTCCAGATGAAGTTGCTCAAGGGTTGGTACTGGGATCAGGGGATCAGCACTGTTCAGTATGTTCATCAATTACTTGGATGAGGGAATAGAGTGACTGTCAGCGAGTTTGCTGATGACACCAAGCTGGGAGCAGTGGTGACACTGGAAGCTGTGCTGCCATCAGAGACCTGGACAGGCTGGAGAGCTGGGTGGGGAGAAAACTAATGGAATAGAACAAGGGCAAGTGTAGAGTGTTGAATCTGGACAGAACAACCCCAGGTTCCAGTGTAGGTTGGGGGATGACCTATTAGAGAGCAGTGTAGGGGAAAGGGAGCTGGGGGTCCTGGGGACAGCAGGGTGACCATGAGCCAGCACTGGCCCTTGTGGCCAGGAAGCCAATGGGACCTGGGGTGGGTTAGAAGGGGGTGGTCAGTAGGTCAGAGAGGTTCTCCTGCCCCTCTGCTCTGCCCTGGGGAGACCACACCTGGAATCTTGTGTCCAGCTGTGGCCCCTCAGTTCCAGCAGGACAGGGAACTGCTGCAGAGAGTCCAGCGCAGCCACCAAGATGCTGGAGGGAGTGGAGCATCTCCCGTGTGAGGAAAGGCTGAGGGAGCTGGGGCTCTGGAGCTGGACAAGAGGACACTGAGGGGGGACTCATTGCTGGGGATCAAGATGGAAAGGGGCAGTGTCAGGAGGATGGAGCCAGGCTCTTCTGGTGACAACCAGGGACAGGACAAGGGGCAATGGGTGCAAACTGGAACACAGGAGGTTCCACTGCAAGATGAGAAGCAACTTGTTGGGGTGAGGGTGGCAGAGCCTGGCCCAGGCTGCCCAGGGGGTTGTGGAGTCTCCTTCTGTGCAGACATTCCAACCCCCTGGACACCTTCCTGTGTCACCTCAGCTGGGTGTTCCTGCTCCATGGGGGGATTGCACTGGATGAGCTTTGAGGGCCCTTCACCCCCTGACATCCTGTGGTTCTGTGACTCTGTGATTCCAAGTGCTCCCTTCCTGGGGGTGCCGTGGGGAATGTCCCCAACCTGCAGCTCAGCCCGTGCTGTGACCAGGACCAGGACCAGCCCCGCACCTGCATGTAGGTGTTGCGGGGGGTCCAGACCAGAGAACCGCGGTGCTGCCCGGGGCCGGGCCGGGGGACACTACCATGGGACCTGGTTTGCGCCCCGCGGCACCCGTGGCCGAGCTCACACATCACCCGGGCACCGACTGTGGGTGCTGCACGGCCCCCCCACCCACCACGGCCCCCCCAGCGGCACCGGCGGCTCCGAGGGGCTCCCGGGCGTCCGCGGTGGCTTTGGCGTGAGCAGCAGGGACTCGCAGCGCTTTGTTCGCAACGTGTTAAGTGTCAGGAGGCAGAGCCGGGGCTCCTTCTGAAGGGCTCGTAAAAAGTCGACTTGAAGCTGGTGGCATTTTGGAGCAGAGTTAAGTAATTTTCCTGGATTTCAGGGATTTTTTCCCTGTCACTAGTGACCTCATAGTATATAGTAATGCATGGAAACTTTCGGATTGTTCCAAGGGAGCTTAAAAAACACTAAAAAAGGAAAAACTATCTTTCCGTTGGCTCCCCGAGCCCTTCCAGAAGAAAGAGGCCTGTCTGTTAGAAACAAGTGAAAGATAATCTGCCCGTGTGTGAGTAATCGCTGGAGCGAGCGGCCCCGGCTTGGGCTGCCCGAGCTTCCCGTCTTGAGTGGCGCGGGGGCCGGGGGGTCGCAGCCCACCCGGGGTCCCCAGCACCGGGACGGGGCAACGGGCACGGAAATGGGGGGAACGGGCACGGAAATCGGGGAGCGGCGGCGGGGCCACGGGGGGGTTGAGGATTCGGCTGCGCTGGGTAAACAAGCTACTGGAAAAATACGATTGTATTTTTACTGGTAGGAAAAACTACCTGGATTGTTTTCTTACTGCCGGGAGCCGTTCCAGCCGTTAGGAAATCGCTGATAGGGGACGTTTGGCCCCGCCAGCGGCTGCACGGCCCCGCGGGCCCCCGGGGGCTCCGCTCCCCTCCCCGGCCCCCCAGGAGCCCCCCAGGGCCCCCCAGCTCCAGCCTGTGCCCCGGGGACCCCTCCTGGGCCCAGCAGCCCCGTCCTGCTGCCATCGTCCTGCTGCCAGCGCATCGGGCCCCGGGGCCCTGGAGCTGGGGGCTCCTGGGGGGTGCAGAGCAGCTACAGGAGCGATAGGAGCTATAGGAGCTATAGGAGCTATAGCAGCTATAGGAGCTATAGCAGCTATAGGAGTGATAGGAACTATACCAGCTATAGGAGCAATAGCAGCTATAGAAGCTATAGGAGCGATAGGTTTTCCCCTGGGGGGTGTGACGGGGGCGCTGGCAGAGGGACCGAGCGTCCCTGGGACCAGTTTCCCGTCCCCGTGTGACAGCGCGGCCAGGACGTGGCTTTGCCGCGGGCACGGGGGGGTCCCGGCGCTGCGCCCCCCCCAGCCCCGCTGTGCTCCGCTCCTTCCAGCCCTGAACCTGCTCCTGAAGGATCCCGTCCCCGCCGTCCGCGTCAAGGTGGCCGAGACGCTGGGCCGCCTGGTGCGCATCCTGTGAGCCCCGGGCCGCCCCGGGGCCACCGCAGCAATACTGGGGGCGGCAGCCCCGCGCCTGGACCCCCGGGCACCGCCACGTCTTCCTGCACCCAGCACCCGCGGCTGCTCCAGCGTCTTCCTCCGCTCTCGCCAGCCCGGGGGGTCTTTGCCTCTGTCACCCCCCCCCAGGACCGGGACATGGGGGACACACGGTTCCTCTCTGCGGGTCCTGGTTGACTTTTGGGATGAGGGTCCTGGGGGACCTTGGTGGAGGGGGAGGCTGGAGCGGGGGGTGACAGCATCCCCAGGTCGCCCCCAGCTGCCTCCAGCCCCTCGTCCCCGCCGCTGCTCCCCGCTGCTGAACACGGGGCCCTGTCCCCCCCACCCCATGAATGTCACTGTCCCCTCTCCACACATGTACATAAGTGTATTTTTAAATAAAGCTCTTTGCTCCCCAGGAGCTGTGGTGGGTGAAGGGGCCGGGGGTGTCCCCGTGCCCATGTGAGCCGGGTCGCGCGGGGGTCTCTTCCCCAGGTCCCCCCAGGTGGGCAGAGGTTCTGTCCCTGCTCCCGTCACCTCTGGGCTCTTTCTGTCCCTTGGGTGCTGCCCCTGTCCCAGCTCCTGCCGCTGCCCTTTCCTGGGGTGCACACGGTGTGTTGGGGGGACTGGGCAGGTGCAAGTGCCTTGAGCGCCCCCTGCACCCGGGTGTCATTAGGGCTCAGAGTGAACAAGCCAAGGCGGAAGAGCTGCTGGGAGGGGATGGGGGGTTCGCAGTTTTGGGCTGTGTCAGCCCCCCCACCAGCCTGCGGGGTGACTGGGGGGACACCCCCGTGGTGGTTTTTGTTCAGTGGAAGCCCAGGGGGGCCCTTCGCAGCAGTTCGGTGCCATCTCTGGCCCTGTGTCCCCCTTGGGGACAAGTCCAGGTGACGTGGGGCCCCACAGTGGGGGTGCTGTGTGCTGGGGGGGTCATGCTGGCTCCCGGCAGCCCCCGACCACGTCCCATGGATGGGGGGGTCCCCCTGGGTGCCCCCCCAGCCGGTGACTGGTGCTGAGCTCATGTGTGGGCTGTGGGGCAGCCCTGGGGCTCCTCTGCTGGGACCATGTGTGGGGACAGCTGGGGTGACCCCCAGGGACTATGGGGGTGACGCTGGGGTTAGAGGGGTGCTGGGGGGGGGTAACGTTCTGGGCATGGCTGGGGCTGCCTGCTGCACGTGTCCCTGCACTGGGTGCCCCGGGGGCCAGCTGTGGGTTTTGGGGTCCCGGTGGGGGGTGCCCATCCCGGGCACGGGGCTGTGACCTGCTGTGGCCCAGGAGCCACCGCACCCCAGGGCTGGCACATGGGGGGGGCTGTGGGGGTGCAGGGCTCAGGTGATGCCCCCCCAGCCTCCCCATGATGGCGGTGGGGGGGCTGGAGCTGGGGGCAACTGGAGAGCCTGGGGAGGGCTGAGATCAACTCATCCCGTCTCCTGTCCATCCTCCCAGCCCCCTTTCTGTCCCTCCCTCGCGTGACAAGCGAGGGCACCGCGCCGCGCCGGGGCAGCGGCACCCAGCGCGTTTTGGCAGGGGGTCCCCGAGTCCCCACAGTCTCAGTCCACCATGGGCCGAGCCGGTGACACAGAACGAGGCGGCACAGGGTCGTATCCAAACAAGTTTAATGAGAGAGGCCCCCGGAGCGTGTGCGGAGCTCCCGGCAGAGCGCGGGGGCCCCGGCGCTGCCCCTTGCAGTTTGGTGGGGGTGATGCTACGTGTAGAGGCGGACGGTGCCGTCGGCGCCCGAGGAGAAGACCCAGGGCTGGGTGGGGTGGAAGAGCACGGCCAGCACGCCCAGGTCCAGGGTCGGTGTGTGGCCCTTGAGCACCTTGACGGGCACCAGCAGCGGGTTCTGCAGCAGGTCACTGCGGAGCACAGGCTCAGCACGGGGCTCCGGCCACCACTGCCCTCCCCGGGGTACCCCACGGCACCCCACAACCGCTGCCCACCCCAAAACACTCCCCGGGGGAGGGGACCCGACCCCGAGCACCTACTTGTAGACCATGCCGTGGCACACGATGACGGTGCCGTCGTCCGAGGCCGAGGCGAAGAGCGGGTAGCGCTTGTGGAAGGCCACGCTCCGCAGCGCTTTCTTGTGGTGCCTGCAGACAGCAGGTGCGGTGTCAGGGCGAGGGGTGGACGCTGTCCCTGTCCCCAACCCTTGGCCGCAGGGCCAGGCTGTACGGACCCCAAGCTCTGCTGTGAACGGCCGTATGTATGGGAGGGGGCAACTGGGACAGACTGGGACCTCTGGGAGCCGCTCAGAGCAGCCCAGCAGCTCCCACCACAGAGGCTTTGTCCCCGGGAGCCCCGGAGAGCTGTCACCGTCCCGTGAGACACCGCCACGCGGGGCAGGGACGGTGGTTCCTGGCACAGCCCCCGGGGGCTGCCGGGTCCCAGGAGAGGGAACGGCCCTGGGAAGAGGCCGCAGAGGGTCTGGGGGCTGCGGGCAGGTTTGGGGAGCAGGCAGAGCCGGGCGCTCACCGCAGCAGCTGGTAGGGTCTGGTGGAGAGGTCCAGGTCAAACCAGGCCAGCTTGCTGTCATAGCTGCCGCAGATGATGTTGTCACCTGTGAGAGGGAACTGGGGGTTACTGGTGTCACCAGCGAAGCCCGGGGTGTCCGCCCTGCACCCCAGGGACCTGGCAGCTCCTTGGGGACCACGCGGCCCACGTACCTCCGGGGTGAATGGCCATGCTGGACACCCACTTGCAGTTCGTCATGAGCTTCTTGGTGAGCTCCTGCTTGAGGAGGTTGTAGACGCGGACGTAGCGCTGGGTGGCCACGAAGAAGTAGGGGCGGATGGGGTGGAAGAGGACGCACTGCACCAGCCCCTTGCTCTTGCGGAAGGGGTTCTGGCTCCAGCGCTTGCTGGTCTGGTGGATCAGCACTTGCATGTTGCTGTTGTCAGACACGACGCTGGCGAAGTAGTCGCCTTTGCCGTGCCAGGTCACCTGCTTCACGGCCTGCGGAGAGCGGGGAGGGACGGCGCGGGGTCAGAGCGCGTTGGGGGGCACAGACGGCTCCCGCGGGGCCGCCCCGTCCCACCTTGCTGTGCTGGACCAGCAGCCGGACGCCTTTGCCGTGCTGCTCCGCGGTGGCCGTCACCCACTGCACCGGCTGCACTCGCTCCTCCTCCGGCGCCACGTAGGACTCGAGCAGCTGGTCGGTGGCCCCGTAGAGCAGCTTGTCCCCGAGACAGGGGTTCACCAGCAGCACCGACTGCTCCCTGCGGCGCGGGACGAGGGACGGGTCAGCAATCATTGAATCATTTGGGTTGGAAAAGCCCCTCGATATCATCAAGTCCAAGCATAACCCACCCTGTCCCTGCCCCTTGTCCTGAGAACCTCGTGTCCGTCTGTCCAGCCCTCCAGGGCTGGTGA
Organism: Columba livia; assembly: GCF_036013475.1. Taxonomy (NCBI): domain Eukaryota; kingdom Metazoa; phylum Chordata; class Aves; order Columbiformes; family Columbidae; genus Columba; species Columba livia. The sequence goes on along the minus strand of NC_088603.1, from coordinate 162,604,256 downwards.
CTCCAGCACTGCCCTGGGCAGCCTGTTCAATGCCCCACAGCCCTTTGGGGAAGAAATTGTTCCCACATCCAACCTCAACCTCCCCTGGGCAACTTGAGGCCGTTTCCTCTGCTCCTGGCGCTTGTTCCTGGGGAGCAGAGCCCGACCCCCCTGGCTCCAAGCTCCTTTCAGGCAGTTCAGAGATCAGAAGGTCTCCCCTCAGCTCCTGTTCTCCAGCTGAACCCCCAGGTCCCTCAGTCTCCATCACACTTGTGCTCCAAGGAACCCCCCAGGAGCCCAGCGCCACCATGGGGTGGCCCCAGCACAGGGCCAGGGCCATGGGGAGGGACACGTGGGACACCGTGAGCAGCCAGGCCACCAAGGGGACAAGGCCGAGGATCTGGGTGAGCGCTGTCACAGCCCGAGCGCCCCAGGGAGGATGGTGGGGACGGACGGTTCCTCCACAGAAGACCAAGAGCCACCAGGCGCAGCGAGAGGCGGGGTGACAGCGAGCACAGGTGGCTTCGCAGCCGCGCTGCGCCCGTCCTCGCTGCTGGGGCGCCGGGAGTTACTGAGCTCCCGAGGGGCTGGACAGGCGCTGGGGGAGGAAAACCGGCGCCCGCCGCGGCTGCGGCAGCTCCGGCGGGAGGAAGGGACGCGCCGGGACACTCACACGCCCACGGCCACCAGGCAGACGGTGGGGTTGGGGTTCCAGGCGACGCTCTTCACCACGCCGCCCACGGGCAGCGTCTTCATGCAGCGCGCGGTGCAAACCTCCCAGAACCGCACCGTGCCGTCATCCGAGCCTGCGGAGGGGACAGGTGAGCAAGGGACAAGGACACTGCACCGCGGGGGTCTCTGAGCAGCCCTGCGCCCCACAGCGCCGGCCCTGCCCATGGCCCTCGGGGGGAGCACCGGGAGCGCCGCGGCCGTGCCCCAGCACCTGCGAGTCCGCATGGCAGCGGCTCCAGCGCCATGAGACGTGACCGGGAGCTGCTGCCGAGAGAACAGGCCCCCCCGCGCTCCCCCCGGCACCGCGGCTCTGCCCCGGGGTCCCCTCCCGACGCGCACGGCTCCCGGCGCAGCTGCCGTGCTGGCGGCGCGCCCGGCTCGGCACGGCTCGGCGCGGCGCGGGGCGGCGGCTCCGCGGGCAGGAGCAGGTACCGGCAGCGCGCGCGCGTGTCCCCGCAGGTCGGGTTATTTTTAACGCCTGATCTCAGCCACTTTCCCAGCCCGCGGCCAGGAATTCCACGTTGTGCAACCGCCCGGCACGGCGGCCACCGGGAGCTGGCAGCCTGGAAACTCCAGCGCTATAAAAAGCACATGTGCCGCTGCGGGCTGTTAAACTGCCATCTGCTCTCCATCTCCAGCCTCCGCCGGCCGCGCAGCCTCCGCGCTCGCGCCTCCAGCCTCACTTTCTCCACTGCCGAGCTCCTGGGTGGGGTCCCCGGAGCCGCTGGAAAAACCCAGGGAGGCTCCTGGAGGCCACGCGACATTCCGCGGGCTGGGGGGACACGGCCGGGCGGCCGCAGCACACCCGGGGTGCTCCCCGGCTCCCCCCACGGCCCTGCAGCGGTTGGGGGGCTGCCAGGGAGCTCACGGGAGCCCCGGCTCGCCCATGGGCACAGGGCAGCAGCGCGGCTGCTCCCAGCCCTGCACTGGTGATGCTGGGACCAGTCCCAGGCTGGGGGTGACACTGGGACCAGTCCCATGCTGGGGTGACACTGGGACCAGCTCTGGCGCTGGGGGTGACACTGGGACCAGTCCCATGCTGGGGGTGACACTGGGACCAGCTCTGGTGTTGGGGTGACACTGGGACCAGCTCTGGTGCTGGGGGTGACACTGGGACCAGCTCCGGTGCTGGGGTGACACTGGGACCAGTCCCATGCTGGGGTGACACTGGGACCAGCTCTGGCGCTGGGGGTGACACTGGGACCAGCTCCGGTGCTGGGGTGACACTGGGACCAGTCCCGCGCTGGGTGACACTGGGACCAGCTCCGGCACTGGGGGTGACACTGGGACCAGCTCTGGTGCTGGGGTGACACTGGGACCAGCTCCGGCACTGGGGGTGACACTGGGACCAGCTCTGGTGCTGGGGTGACACTGGGACCAGTCCCATGCTGGGGTGACACTGGGACCAGCTCCGGTGTTGGGGTGACACTGGGACCAGTTCTGGTGCTGGGGGTGACACTGGGACCAGCTCTGGTGCTGGGGGTGACACTGGGATCAGCTCTGCGCTGGGGGTGACACTGGGACCATCTCTGCGCTGGGGGTGACACTGGGACCAGCTCCAGCGCCGGGGCGCCCAGCATGGCCGCGGTGCCGAGGTTTGGGGTGGGAGGCTCACCTGAGACCAGCCACTGCCCGCTGGGAGAGACGCTGAGGCACCGCACCAGGCCGCTGTGGCCGCGGTAGATCTGGGAGGGACACGGAGGGCGGGTGAGGGCCCCACACAGCCCCACAGCTCCTCTGTGGGGATGTCCCCACACTGCCACCAACCCCCTGCGTGACCAAACCTGGGACCTTGCTCTTTTCCCGGAGCCGGTCTCCCCCTCTGCCCCTTGGTGACGGTGCTGAGCCCTGTCCTGCCCCATGCACTGCAGGCCCCGCTCTGCCCAGAACAGCCGTCACAGGTGCGGGGACACACCAGGACAGCTTGGGGACATGCCACAGCCACAGGTGTGCACGTAAACCCGCGCGTCCACTCACCAGCGCCTGGGTGGTCGGGAAGGGCTGCAGGTCCCGTGGCTTCGGCAGCTTGGGGATCAGGTCCTCGGGGTCCACGTTCACCTGCGGGAGGCGGGCACTGAGCCACAACCGCGCTGTGCCGGGGGACGGCTTTCGCGGGCTCGGGGACAGCCCTGTCCCCGCGCCGGAGCTCTGCGGTGAGCTGCGGCGCACGCTGCCAGCAGGCGAGGGGCAAGAGGCCCGCGGCAGCAGCAGCTTGTGCCCCAGAGCATCGCGGTCCCCAGCTGGGGGACGCGAGGACACAGCCAGGAGCGCCCAGAGGCCGGTGTGACCCGTCGCCAGGGGCAGGAGAAGCCCTCACCCGCATCTTGCGCTGCCGCGGGCAGAGGTAGAGGTCCAGGCAGCGCTCGAAGCGCTCGTGGATGAAGCGCGGGTAGGCGGGCACGGCGCGCAGGCACCGGTACTGCTGCGGCACGAAGTTCAGCTTCCGCTCGGCCGGCTCCTGCTGCTCCCACGCCAGCTTCTGCGGGACGGACGGGACAGACCCCGCTCAGCAGGACCCCCCGACGCGGAGGTGCCGCTGCCCCCGCCCGACACGTCCCCCCAGCCCGGTAAGAACCATCCCGGCGCTGGTTTCTCACCCCGCTCCGGGAGGCACCGCGCTCTACCCGCTCTGCCCCGGCATCCCCCGTCTGCCCAGGGGTTCTGCTGCCTGTTTTTCCTCCTCGAGCCCCTGCTTGAGGCTCTGGACACAGTGTGCCAGGAGAAACTCCACACCAGGACACCCTCAGCTTGGAGGCTGTACCCCAGTGTCACGGGGGAGGTGACCCCACTTCTGTTTGGTTCCAGGTGCCGAGGAACCTTTGCTTTAATTCTCACTGCAAGGCTTTGACTCACCTCGATGCTACGTGATCTCTACGGTGCCCTTCCGAGCAACAGCCTTTCCAGATCCCTCCCCAGCACAGATCCCCTCGGGTCCCCACAACCCCCCAGCTCCCCGTGTCCCCCCATGTCCCCCCGCACCTCCTCCTCGCTGAGCAGGTACTCGGGGGGCGGGTTGTAGGACTCCTCGTGCCCAGGCAGCTTCATCTTGGGGGCCGGGACGTGCATCTTGTGGCGGCCCAGGATGGAGTTGGGATCCTCGTGGGCCCAGAGGTCGTAGTAGGTGGGTGTATCATCCTTGGGCTTGCGGGGCTTGATCCAGCCCATCTTGATGGCGTGGACCAGCTTGGAGACCTGCGGGGCGAGGGGAGGCTGGGGCAGGAGCCGCAGGGCTCCGCGGGGATGGGGAGCAGGAGGGGGGGACGTGGGGATGGGACCGAAAGCCGCGAGCACAGCTTTGCCGCCCTGGGAGCTGCACAGGGGGCTTGGCCCAGGTTTGTGTGTGGACACGAAGCAACAGTTGTGGGGTTGGGTGGTCACAGCTGGGACAGGAGGGACAGCTGGACAGAAGAGTCACCAGCATTCAGCTGGGCTTTGTGCTCCCCGCTCCTGCCAGGAGCTGTTGGACTCTCACCTTCTCCTTCTCGATGAGGGAGGGGATGAAGCTCCGCTTGTCCGCTGGCCGATTCGTCACCGGGTGGATCATGACCTCGTGGGTGAAGAAGTCAACAGCCGGCTGGGGAAGACACGGACGCGTGTGGCAGCGGCTCCGTCCCCGGGCCACCCAGCGCTCGGAGCAAGCGCAGGGGTGCACCGTGACCCTACCTCGTAGGGGTCGAAGTGGACGTCCCCAAACTGCCCTCTCTGGAGCCGATGCACCAGCTCCACCTGCTCGTCTGTCAGCTTGATGTCTGCGCCCGTCATCTTGTCCTGGACCGTTCGCCTGCGGGGAAATGAAGGGGACAGGGCTAGGGCTGGACGGCAGCGTCGGTCCCCAGTGCTGGGACAAGCCCTGGAGCCCTGGGCTCCAAAACCACGTGTCAGGAGTCACACGGGGAGACCTCGGGGTCTCCAGCCTGAGTTCTACAGCCCTGGGCTCCCAAAGCCACACATCACGAGTCACACCGGGAGATCTCGGGGTCTCCAGCCTCAGTTCTACAGCCCTGGGCTCCCAAAACCACACGTCACGAGTCACACCGGGAGATCTCGGGGTCTCCAGCCTCAGTTCTACAGCCCTGGGCTCCCAAAGCCACACGTCACGAGTCACACGGGGAGACCTCGGGGTCTCCAGCCTCAATTCTACAGCCCTGGGCTCCCAAAACCACACGTCACGAGTCACACCGGGAGATCTCGGGGTCTCCAGCTTCAATTCTACAGCCCTGGGCTCCCAAAACCACACGTCACGAGTCACACCGGGAGATCTCGGGGTCTCCAGCCTCAGTTCTACAGCCCTGGGCTCCCAAAGCCACACGTCACGAGTCACACCGGGAGATCTCGGGGTCTCCAGCCTCAGTTCTACAGCCCTGGGCTCCCAAAGCCACACGTCACGAGTCACACCGGGAGATCTCGGGGTCTCCAGCCTCAGTTCTACAGCCCTGGGCTCCTAAAGCCACACGTCACGAGTCACACCGGGAGACCTTGGGGTCTCCAGCCTCAATTCTACAGCCCTGGGCTCCCAAAACCACACGTCATGAGTCACACCGGGAGATCTCGGGGTCTCCAGCCTCAATTCTGCAGCCCTGGGCTCCCAAAACCACACGTCACGAGTCACACCGGGAGATCTCGGGGTCTCCAGCCTCAGTTCTACAGCCCTGGGCTCCCAAAGCCACACGTCACGAGTCACACCGGGAGATCTCGGGGTCTCCAGCCTCAATTCTACAGCCCTGGGCTCCCAAAACCACACATCACGAGTCACACCGGGAGATCTCGGGGTCTCCAGCCTCAGTTCTACAGCCCAAGGCAGTCGGGGTGTTTCACGGCTTGTGTGCGTGTGTGTGGACACGTCACACCGCCGTGCTCACCAGTACTCGGGGTTCTCCATCTTCTCCAGGAACATGTCCAGCTCGTCCTTGTTCCGGATGGGCTTGTAGATCTTCTTGCCGTCCAGGTTGTAGCCGATGTGGGGGAAGTCCTGGTACCACTCCATGGGGATGTTGCCCACCGTGTTGCGAATGTCCTGGAGGGGACAGAGGGAGGAGGAGTGAGGGGACAACAGGGGACACCGCGCCAAGCCTATGGCTTGCAGTGAGGATGGCCCAAGCCCTCCCCGGGTGGCACGGGACCGGAGAGCGGTGCACCAAGATGGGAGAGACCGGGAGGGCAGCAACTGAGCCCCAATGCTGGGGTGAGGGTGCGTGTCGATGGGGAATGAGGCAGAGAAGTGAGCGCCGAGGCGAGCAGCGCCCGGGCTCATGTCCCGCAGCGGGACGGGTTCAGCGGCCTTTCCACGGCCGGGTGAGCGGGGCCGCCGGAGCGGGGCCGCCGGAGCGGGGCCGCTGGAGCGGGGCTGCTGGAGCGGGGCTGCCGGAGCGGGGCCGCCGGAGCATGGCCGCCGGAGCGGGGCCGCTGGAGCGGGGCTGCCGGAGCATGGCCGCCGGAGCGGGGCTGCCGGAGCGGGGCTGCCGGAGCGGGGCTGCCGGAGCGGGGCCGCTGGAGCGGGGCTGCTGGAGCGGGGCCGCCGGAGCGGGGCTGCCGGAGCATGGCCGCCGGAGCGGGGCTGCCGGAGCGGGGCTGCCGGAGCATGGCCGCCGGAGCGGGGCTGCCGGAGCGGGGCTGCCGGAGCATGGCCGCCGGAGCGGGGCTGCCGGAGCGGGGCTGCCGGAGCGGGGCCGCCGGAGCGGGGCTGCCGGAGCGGGGCTGCCGGAGCATGGCCGCCGGAGCGGGGCCGCCGGAGCGGGGCTGCCGGAGCGGGGCCGCCGGAGCGGGGCCGCCGGAGTGGGGCTGCCGGAGCGGGGCTGCCGGAGCGGGGCCGCCGGAGCGGGGCTGCCGGAGCGTGGCCGTGGCTGTGGGCAGCCCAGCACATTCCTGCGTCCGTCCCGCGGACAGCCTCACATTTTCCGCCCGCTGGCTGCCAGCACTGCTCCCCTGCACGCACACACCGTGCTGGCTGCCGCCTGTCCCACTGCCTGTCCCACTGCCTGTCCCGCTGTCTGTCCCGCTGCCTGTCCCACTGCCTGTCCCGCCGTCTGTCCCACTGCCTGTCCCACTGCCTGTCCCGCTGCCTGTCCCGCTGCCTGTCCCGCTGCCTGTCCCGCTGCCTGTCCCGCTGTCTGTCCCGCCGCCTGTCCCGCCGTCTGTCCCGCTGCCTGTCCCGCTGCCTGTCCCGTCACCTGTCCCACTGCTGCCTGTCCCACTGCCTGTCCCACTGCCTGTCCCGTTGCCTGTCCCGTTGCCTGTCCCGCTGCCTGTCCCGTCGCCTGTCCCACTGCTGCCTGTCCCGCTGTCTGTCCCACTGCCTGTCCCGCTGCCTGTCCTGCTGCCTGTCCCGCTGTCTGTCCCACTGCCTGTCCCGCTGCCTGTCCTGCTGCCTGTCCCGCTGCCTGTCCCACTGCCTGTCCCGCTGTCTGTCCCACTGCCTGTCCCACTGCCTGTCCTGCTGCCTGTCCCGCTGCCTGTCCCGCTGCCTGTCCTGCTGCCTGTCCCACTGCCTGTCCCGCTGCCTGTCCCGCTGTCTGTCCTGCCACCTGTCCCACTGCCTGTCCCACTGCCTGTCCCACTGCCTGTCCTGCTGCCTGTCCCGCTGCCTGTCCCACTGCTGCCTGTCCCACCACTGCCTTCGCCCTCCCCTTGGCTCGGTGGCCACAGGTGTCACAGCGGTGGAGCAGGAGCAGCCCCGGTGTCCCCAGGCGCTGGTGGAGGGGACCAGCACACCACGGGCGGGTTTTGGAGATGCCGCCATGCTCCACATCTCGTGCCCAGCGCTGGCAGGGAGCGTGGGGACAGCTGCTCCGGTCCCATCACCAGCTCGCACGAGGACGCGCCATGGACACGAGCTGGCCTGACCTGCTGCGGTCCCTGGACCGACAGAGGGAACGCCGGAGCTGGTTCACTTCACAAGAGGCCGGGGGCAGGAGCCGGCCCCTGGGGGCTCGGATTCCCCCGCTCCATCCCCCTGCAGGACCCCCTGTCCCAGCGTAGGGCTCAGACACCCCGGAGCTCAGCCAGGAAAGAAGGGGGTCCTCTCGCGCTGCCCCCGCGTTGCAGGACACAGAGACCCCGTCCCCAGGTACAGCCCCACGGCCACGCTGGAACCCTGTCACCCCGAGCAGGGTCAGCGCAGGACAAACACAGCCCCTAGGGACTCGGGCAGGAATTTCGCCCTCGGCATCAGCCCGGGACACCGTCACCGTGCTGGGTTGGCGGCTGCGTCCTGCTGGGGCACGGCCGAGACCCCGGGGGCTTCCCAGACCACCTGTGACCCCGGGGGCTTCCCAGACCACCTGGGACCCCGGGGTATCCCGGACCACCCTGGACCCTGAGGGCTTCCCCAACCACCTGGGACTGACCCAACACGGCACCAGCACCTGCAGGCTGAGCTCCCCGGGTCGCTGCCCTTTGCAGCACACAGACAGACAGACATGCAGACAGACAGGCAGACGCTGGGCTGTCGGCTGGGGAAGCCTCATCCCGTGGCTGGCAGCAGGAGAGCCGTTACCTGCGAGGTCTCTGGGACCCTGGCGCAGGTGGCTCTGCTGTCACCTGTCCCCGGGGTGCCCTGGCACAGCCCCGGGAGATGCCGCTGGCCACGGGCAGCCGCGTCACCTGCGCGGTGACAGCGGTGCTGGGCAGGCAGGAGTTGGCAGCAGCTGCATCTCCCCCGGGAGGGCGATTCCTGCACAAGGCGGCGGGCGCGGGGTCCCCGAGGGGCTGCCGGGCAGAGTCCCCACAGCACAGGGACAGCTCTGTCCCACTGTCCCCTCCCGGAGCTCACAGCGGCGAGGAGGGAACGGCGACGGGGCCGGCACGGGGCCTGGCGCGGGCTCCGGCTCTCAGCACCGAGTGTGACACCGACGCTCCCAGCAGCACAAAGCAGAGGGGTACGGCCGTCTGTCCGGCTGCACATGCTGTGTGTCTAGCAGCACTTGCTCCGAAGCGCGGTGCTGATGTGCTCGCACCTCTGCACGGCTCGCTCGGTCGCAGGGGTCTGTGCCAGCACAGCCAGCGGTGCCAGGATCTGGCAGAGCAGCAGTTTGGAGGTGACACAGGTGGCACTGAGCCGGGAGAGACACAGGGAGGGTCACGGCAGTCCTGCCCTGTGCCACCACCAGCCTGTGCCCTCGGTGCTGTGAGGTGCCAGAGCCTGGACCAGGCTGCCCGGGGAGGCTGCGGAGTCTCCTGCTCTGGACACACAGCCCCTTCCGACCCGACCACGCTGTGGTTTGGGGATGCAGGCAGAGCGAGATCAGCAGCACACACGTCGGGGTGATGCAAACTTTCTGCGCGTGGTTTTGTGGCCCAGGGGTCGGAGCAGCTTCGCTTTCTCTGCCCGTTCCCCCGTGCGATGCTCTCCTGGCGCTGCTCTGCGTGCAGAGGGAGCCGCTCACACGGGGTCTGCAGCGCAGGCTCGCCGCTCAGACACCGGCACCGGGGACACAAACAAGCGCTGCCCGGAGCCCGGAGCCCGGAGCCCGGAGCCCGGAGCCCAGACTGGGCGTCTCTTCCCGCAGGCCGGCGGGGCCGTGCCAGGAGCTGCGCGCTCGCACAGGAATCCCTGGGCAAAGCTCTCGCCAGGACGCAGACCGGAGCCCAGCAGGCCTGGAACGCTGTCCCTCTAACGCAAACCCCGGCGTCCCATGGTGGCCATGGGGGTGCACAGTCTGGCTGCATGCTGGGGGGTCCTGGAGATACCCTGCCCCATGCTGGGGGGTCATAGGGATACCCTGTCCCATGCTGGGGGGTCATGGGGATACCCTGCCCCACACTGGGGGGTCATGGGGATACCCTGCCCCATGCTGGGGGGTCATGGGGATACCCTGCCCCATGCTGGGGGTTCCTGGGGATACCCTGCCCCACATTAGGGGGGTCCTGGGGATACCCTGCCCCATGCTGGGGGGTCATGGGGATACCCTGTCCCATGCTGGGGGGTCATGGGGGTACCCTGCCCCATGCTGGGGGGTCATAGGGATACCCTGCCCCACATTAGGGGGGTCCTGGGGATACCCTGCCCCATGCTGGGGGGTCATGGGGATACCCTGCCCCATGCTGGGGGGTCATGGGGATACCCTGCCCCACGCTGGGGGGTCATAGGGATACCCTGCCCCACATTAGGGGGGTCCTGGGGATACCCTGCCCCATGCTGGGGGGTCCTGGGGATACCCTGTCCCATGCTGGGGGGTCCTGGGGATACCCTGCCCCATGCTGGGGGGTCATAGGGATACCCTGCCCCATGCTGGGGGTTCCTGGGGATACCCTGCCCCATGCTGGGGCATCATAGGGATACCCTGCCCCATGCTGGGGGTTCCTGGGGATACCCTGCCCCATGCTGGGGGGTCCTGGGGATACCCTGCCCCATGCTGGGGGGTCATAGGGATACCCTGCCCCATGCTGGGGCATCATAGGGATACCCTGCCCCATGCTGGGGGGTCCTGGGGATACCCTGCCCCATGCTGGGGGGTCATAGGGATACCCTGCCCCACATTAGGGGGGTCCTGGGGATACCCTGCCCCATGCTGGGGGGTCATGGGGATACCCTGCCCCATGCTGGGGGTTCCTGGGGATACCCTGCTCCATGCTGGGGGGTCCTAGGGATACCCTGCCCCACCCTGGACCCCAAAGCAGGAGATGCTCAGCGCTGGCCAGATGCTCCATGCACTTGTCCCTGGTCCTTACGTGCCCGGCACAGACACCCCAGTGACCGCTGGGGAGGACACTGGGAGGCCCCGACCGCGTGTCCCCAGCTGGGGCAGGGAGTGAACCCCAAAGCCCCGACGGTGCCCTCGGGTGCGTCAGGATGAGGTCTCAGCCCCGACAAAATGCTGTGGGGGTGCAGACGCCTGGGGCCACCACGGGAGGATGGCGGGGCTGTGGGATCCATGTCCCCCCAGTGGTGGGCTCCATGTCCCCCGAGCAGCGGGCTCCACATCCCCCCAGCAGCGGGCTCCACGTCTTCCCAGCAGTGGGCTCCACGTCCCCCCAGCAGCGGGCTCCACGTCTCCCCAGCAGTGGGCTCCATGTCCCCCCAGCAGCGAGCTCCACATCCCCCCAGCAGCAGGCTCCATGTCCCCCCAGCTGTGGGCTCCATGTCCCCCCAGCAGTGAGCTCCATGTCCCCCCAGCAGCGGGCTCCACATCCCCCCAGCAGTGGGCTCCACGTCCCCCAGCAGCGGGCTCCACGCTCCCCCAGCAGTGGGCTCCATGTCCCCCCAGCAGCGAGCTCCACATCCCCCCAGCAGCGAGCTCCATGTCCCCCCAGCTGTGGGCTCCGTGTCCCCCCAGCAGCGGGCTCTGTGTCCCCCCAGCAGCGGGCTCCATGTCCCCCCAGCAGCGGGCTCCGTGTCCCCCCAGCAGCGGGCTCCGTGTCCCCCCAGCAGCGGGCTCCATGTCCCCCCAGCAGCGGGCTCCGTGTCCCCCCAGCAGCTGGCTCCGTTTCCCCCCAGCAGCGGGCTCCGTGTCCCCCCAACCCTGCAGCTCAGAGGAAGGAGCAAATTCCTCCCAGATGGAGTTTCTTAGCGCTGCCGAAGCAGCCCGGTAGCCAGAGCCCGGCCCTCCCCTCCACTTGCCTCCCACCCACCCACCCGGCGCTGCAGCCGCCTCCCGTGTCGGTAACACATGGGTAACACGTCGGTAACACATCGGTAACACATGGCCAGCGCGGGGGAGTCTGCAGCCCGGCGCGAGGGACTGCCGTCACTCAGCCTCACGTCTGGAAGTTGTTCTTGGATGGGCCCTGGGCATTCCTAGACGCGCATTCCTGGCAGCTGGAGAACCTCGTAGGAAAGATTCTTCTCTTGAAAATATCCGGTCCACGTGGAGGAGAAAGGGGCCGGGGCAAGCTCAGCCCTCCCACCCCCAGCGTGGAGCCAGGGGCTGTGCGCCAGGGGCACGGGGGTCCCGTCGGGTGCCCCCCGAGGCGAGCGCAGAGCTGGGGAGGGCTCTGCACCCCCGGGCGCACGTCCCAGAGGAGGGGGGGCCTGGGGGGTTCGGCACGAGCACCGGGCACCTCTGCCAGGACCAGCGTCCGGGGCCACGGTGTCTGCAGGAAAAGCACCAGCTGGGGACGGCGGGTCCCAGCGGCTGAACAGGGACGGTGAGGGGAACTGACGCAGGGGCCAGCACCAGGGAGAGGGTGCAGGCAGCGGGTGCAGGCAGGGGGTGCAGGCAGCGGGTGCAGGCAGGGGGTGCAGGCAGAAGGTGCAGGCAGAAGGTGCAGGCAGTGCAGGCAGAAGGTGCAGGCAGGGGGTGCAGGCAGGGGGTGCAGGCAGCAGGTGCGGGCAGTGGGTACAGGCAGGCAGTGCAGGCAGCGGGTGCAGGCAGAGGGTGCAGGCAGAAGGTGCAGGCAGGGGGTGCAGGCAGGCAGTGCAGGCAGAAGGTGCAGGCAGGGCAGAGGCAGAGGGTGCAGGCAGCGGGTGCAGGCAATGGGGTGCAGGCAGGCGGTGCAGGCAGCAGGTGCAGGCAGAGGGTGCAGGAAGGTGGTGCAGGCAGCAGGTGCGGGCAGTGGGTACAGGCAGCGGGTGCAGACAGCGTGTGCAGGCAGTGTGTGCAGGCAGTGGGTGCAGGCAGTGGGTGCAGGCAGAAGGTGCAGGCAGCAGGTGCAGGCAGTGGGTGCAGGCAGCGGGTGCAGGCAGTCAGCGGGTGCAGGCAGCGGGTGCAGGCAGAAGGTGCAGGCAGTCAGCGGGTGCAGGCAGAAGGTGCAGGCAGAAAGTGCAGGCAGCGGGTGCAGGCAGAGGGTGCAGGCAGAGGGTGCAGGCAGCGGGTGCAGGCAGTCAGCGGGTGCAGGCAGAAGGTGCAGGCAGAGGGTGCAGGCAGAAGGTGCAGGCAGAGGGTGCAGGCAGAGGGTGCAGTCAGCGGGTGCAGGCAGAAGGTGCAGGCAGTGGGTGCAGGCAGAGGGTGCAGGCAGCGGGTGCAGGCAGCGGGTGCAGACAGTGGGTGCAGGCAGTGGGTGCAGGCAGTCAGTGGGTGCAGGCAGAGGGTGCAGGCAGCGGGTGCAGGCAGTCAGTCGGTGCAGGCAGCGGGTGCAGGCAGAGGGTGCAGACAGTGGGTGCAGGCAGCGGGTGCAGGCAGCACTCTTCTGCACCGGGGCCCTGGCTCGGCAGCCGCAGCAGCCCCAGGACAAGGTGGTGACACCGGGCTCTGCCGCCCTGCCAGGGCTGGGACACAGTGCCCAAACTGGGGCACCGGGGAAGCTTTTTGGGGAGGCAGGAGAGTCACAGAGCCAGGGGTTGGGAGGCTGCGCCTCCAGCGCCAAATGCCTCTGCTTGTTTAAACCAGAGCTTTCGGAGCCTGGAGCTCCGGCCCGACCCAGGGCCGAGCGTCTCCTGCCCACAGGGTCGCTCCCATCCCGTTTGGAGCCGAGGAGCTGGGCCGCAGGGACACGGACGCGCGTCTCACCGGGAAGGCCAGCGCAGGAAAAGGGCCCGGGGACCGCGCTTGGATAGAAGGTGCTAGAGAAAAGCAGGCTCATTAGCGGAGCTAAACGAAAGCAGATGCCTCCGGGAGCCCGGGTTTCCAAAGCACACATGGTGAGCGCCCAGCGCCGTGCGAGGAGATGACAGTGGCTTGGATTTCAGCAGCTGCTGCGACTGCTGATTCACCGCGGTAGCGCACGGCAGAGGTGGAAAGCGCGGCGTGGGGTGACAGCGCCCGAAGGAGCTCCCGCTGGGGACCGCGCCACCAAAACACCGGGAAACCGGCACTGCCCGGCAATTCCCAGCTCTGGCCCAGTTAAAATGCCGTTTATCAAGCCCGTGGGCTGGACGTGGCCATCCCAGCGGGATCTCGCGCTGCCGCTGCTGCGGGTTGCCGGCCTCCTGTCACCAAAAGCAGCCGTGTCCCCCCCGATGGCAGGGGGAGAGCGGAATGTGGGGCTCAGCCCGCCTCCCCCGCTCCAGCCCCCCAGGCTGCGGGTCTGCAGCCGATCTGCGAGGGGACGGGGCTGCCCCGATGGTCCCCAAGATCCGGGCCCACCATCTGTGCCATGAAATCCGTGCCATGGGGATGCGCCGAGCCAAGAGCCTTGCACGGCAAAGCCAGGGCCGGGCCACATCCCTGCTCGACCCCCAGCCCTGCGTGCCCGGAGGAGGCTGCTCGAGCTCCGGCGCGGGCAGGGGAGCCGGGGGGACATGGGGCAGGTGGCAGAGCCGAGCCTTGCAGCAGGTGCTGGTCTCTGTGCGTCCCGCAGAGCCGGCACCGTGATGGGGACAGGCTATGGGGACAGGTTATGGGGACACCCGCACACACCTGTCACATTGATAGACACAAATGTTGTTCTTGATACGCAGGGAGGAAATTAAAGCAAACTGAAGCAGCAGGCGGCAGCGCCGCGAGGGTTAATTCCTCCTGCTCTGCCCCATTAGCAGCAGCAGCAGCAGGAGGAGGAGGAAGAGGATGGATTGGGTCACACTGGGGAAGGGGCAGCGCGCTCAGGGCTCTGCTGCCGGGGCTGATCCTGAGCGGGAGTCTGGCACCCTGGTCGGGGGTCACACAGCCCTGTCCCCAGCCCTGTCCTGGGGGTGACACAGCCTTGTCCCCAGCCCTGTCCTGGGGGTGACACAGCCCTGTCCCCAGCCCTGTCCTGGGGGTGACACAGCCCTGTCCCCAGCCCTGTCCTGGGGGTGACACAGCCCTGTCCCCAGCCCTGTCCTGGGGGTCACACAACCCCATCCCTAACCCTGTCCCAGAGGTGACGCAGCCCTGTCCCCAGCCCTGTCCTGGGGGTCACACAGCCCCGGCTCCAGCCCTGTCCCCAGTGCAACGCAGCCCCATGCCGAGCCCTGTCCTGGGGTGACACAGCACTGTCCCCATCCCCAGCCCAGGTGTGACGCAGCCCTGACACCAGCCCTGTCCTGGGGTGACACAGCACTGTCCCCATCCCCAGCCCAGGTGTGACGCAGCCCTGACACCAGCCCTGTCCTGGGGGTGACACAGCACTGTCCCCATCCCCAGCCCAGGTGTGACGCAGCCCTGTCCCCAGCCCTGTCCTGGGGGTGACGCAGCCCTGTCCCCAGTGTAACACAGCCCCATCGCCAGCCCTGTCCCCAGCCGTGTCCCAGGTGTGACGCAGCCCTGTCCCCAGCTCTGTCCCAGGCTCAGGCTGCCCATGAACCCCATGGGATCGGGGCCAGGGGACCCTTCCTCCCACCCAAACACGCAGGGACCCCGCGGACCTCCGGGAGCCCCTTTGCCGGTGCCCACCCAGCCCACGCCAGCAGGACACCGCGCAGCCACCGTGTGCCGGGCCGGCAGGCGACCCGCAGCCCGTCCTCGCCAGCCGGCCTCTGGCGGGACCCCCGGCCGAGCCCTGAAGGGTTAAGTCCCCTCGGGGTTCAGGGTGAGCTCAGGTAGGCTGAGCCTGCGGCTCTGCTTTGAGCAGGGCTGGGAGCCGGAGGAGGGGCCTGGCTGACCAGGGCTGCTGCCGCTATAAAGCTCCAGCTCCTGCCACACTCCCAGGCTTAAGATGCACATGTGTGGGGAGAGGAAACAGGCGGTGCCTGCCAGCAGCCCTTAACCCTTCGGTGCGCCCAGAGCCAGCAGGGAGCCGGGACGGGACCCGGCCCAGCCGGAGCCTGCGGGGAGCGGGACGAGCCGGGGCTCCCCGGGGAAGCAGCATGAGCGCCCGGAGCTGAGGGCGCCCGCAGCACAAGGAGCTCGGCAGAGCTCGGTGGTCCCCGGCACGACTTCCCCGCTGTCCCCCGGCCGCCCACCATGTCCTTTGCCATGCTGCGCTCGGCCCCCAGCCGGTACCTGTACCCCGAGATCAGCATGCTGTCGGAGGACGAGGAGAACGGCAGCGAGAGCTCCGGCTCCGACGAGAAGCCCTACCACATGGACGCCGACGGCTACGGCATCAAGGCCGGCAAACGCAGGAGCGGCAAGAAACCCAACCGGCTCAGCAGGGAGCCCCGGCAGCGGCACACGGCCAACGCGCGGGAGCGTGACCGCACCAACAGCGTCAACACCGCCTTCACCGCCCTCCGCACGCTCATCCCCACCGAGCCGGCCGACAGAAAGCTCTCCAAGATCGAGACCTTGAGACTGGCCTCCAGCTACATCTCGCACCTGGGGAACGTGCTGCTGGTGGGGGAGGCGTGCGGGGACGGGCAGCCCTGCCACACCACCCCGGCCTTCTACCACCACGGCGGCGGCAGCCCCGCCGCGCGCGACTCCGAGAACTCCCAGCCCAAACAGATCTGCACTTTCTGCCTCAGCAACCAGAGGAAGCTGGTAAGTGGCCGCTCGCGCCGGCCCCGCGGGGCTCTCGGCTGGAACGGGGTTTGCTGGCAGCGGTGGGGACCCCGGGGTGTCCCCAGCCATGGAGGGGTTCGGAGCGCCGCGGCACCGCTTACGGCTCCGCTGCCACGGGGCCAGCACGAGCCGAGGGGAAAAGGGGCTGTCTGGGAGAGACGGAGCCGCTCCGGTGGGAGCTGCACGGACAGGACTCGGGGGAACACCCGAAACCTGGGGGGGAACGCGGTGCCCGCCTTGAGCGCGTCTGATTTTGCTGCCCAAAGCCGCCTCCGAATCCACACGCGTTCGCTGCGAGGGAAAGGGAGGGGAGAGGGGGAAACGCTGCGAGGGCGAGAAATGCATTTTAGGAGCTGGAAATCAGAGGCGCAGGGAAAGTGAAAGTCTGGAAAGAGTCTGGAAAGAGTCTGGAAAGAGTCTGGAAGAGTCCGCGCCTCCCCTCGGCACGGCCCAGGCGGCAAACGCAGAGGCGAGAGGGGCTGGGGCGCAGGGCTGGCTGCGCCGGGGTCCCCGGGCTGCTCCGTCTACCCCGGCGATGGCTGTGCCGGCTCTGGCACCAGCCGCGGGCCCGGTGTCCCGGCACGGGGGGAGCGGAGGCCAACACCACGGCACGCAGCCCCACTGAGCAGCCGCGGATGGCAGGGACCGGCAGCCCTGCCCCACCAGCACTGCGGCCGCGGGACGGCTGTGCCACCAAAGGCTCCTGCCGGTGTGGGATGTTGTGGCCAGCCCGGCGCACCCGGTGTCCCTCCCTCGCTCCCGGCGTCGGCCACAGAGGGCTCGGGGACAGGTGGATTAGGACATGAGTGCAGGAGCCTGAATGGGAAAACCGGCAGCTCTGGGGAGGTTCCGGGGGCCGTTTGCCCCAGTGCCACCGGTTGGGAGAGGGAGAGAGCGGCTGCGGCTCCAGCTCCAGCGCGGCCCCGGCTGCCCTTCCCTGGCAGTGCCGGACAGCAAACCCCGGTGCAGGGACAGCAAACCTGGGGTACAGGGACAGCAAACCTGGGGTGCAGGGACAGCAAACCCCGGTGCAGGGACAGCAAACCTGGGGTGCAGGGACAGTAAAGCCTGGGGTGCAGGGACAGCAAAGCCTGGGGTGCAGGGACAGCAAACCCTGGGGTACAGGGACAGGAAACCCTGGTGCAGGGACAGCAAAGCCTGGGGTGCAGAGACAGCAAATCCCGGGTGCAGGGACAGTAAAGCCTGGGGTGCAGGGACAGCAAAGTCTGGGTGCAGGGACAGCAAAGCCTGGGGTACAGGGACAGCAAACCCCGGGTGCAGGGACAGCAAACCCCGGGGTGCAGGGACAGCAAACCCCGGGTGCAGGGACAACAAACCCTGGGGTACAGGGACAGCAAACCCCGGGTGCAGGGACAACAAACCCTGGGGTACAGGGACAGCAAACCCCAGTGCAGGGACAGCAAAGTCTGGGTGCAGGGACAGCAAACCCTGGGGTGCAGGGACAGCAAACCCTGGGGTGCAGGGACAGCAAACCCTGGATGCAGGGACAGCAAACCCCGAGGTGCAGGGACAGCAAACCTGGGGTGCAGGGACAGCAAACCCTGGGGTGCAGGGACAGCAAAGCCCGGGTGCAGAGACAGTAAAGCCTGGGGTGCAGGGACAGCAAACCTGGGGTGCAGGGACAGCAAATCCCGGGTACAGGGACAGCAAACCCGGGTGCAGGGACAGCAAACCCGGGTGCAGGGACAGCTGGGTTTTAAGAACCTGTTGGTCTCGGCACGGCGCAGCTGGTGTCTGGCGGGGTAACCGAGGCAGAGGTGTCGGGACAGCAGCCGGAGCCGTGCGTGCTCGCCCCGTCCTCTGAACCCGTTTCACCCCAAAGAGTAAGGCCCCGAAGGGTGAAAAGTCTTTGTTAAGGATTCAAGGCTCATTAAGCGCGGAGCAGCCGGTAAAAGCCGTCAGCAGCGAACCCGACAGCTTGAGTGTGTCAGAGCAGGAAAACCCCGGCCCTGTTAATCCCCTCGCACGTCCTTCCCGGGGCAGAGAGATGGAGCAGGAGCCGGAGCAGAACCAGGAGCAGAACAGGAGCAGGAGCAGGAGCAGGAGCAGGAGCAGGAGCAGGAACAGGAGCAGGAGCAGGAGCAGGAGCAGGAGCAGGGGCAGAACAGGAGCTGGAGCAGGAACAGGAGCAGGAGCAGGAGCAGGGGCAGGAGCTGGAGCAGGAGCAGGGGCAGGGGCAGGAGCTGGAGCAGGAGCAGGAGCTGGAGCAGGAGCAGGAGCAGGAGCAGGGGCAGAACAGGAGCTGGAGCAGGAGCAGGAGCAGGGGCAGGAGCAGGAGCAGGAGCAGGAGCTGGAGCAGGAGCAGGAGCAGGAGCAGGGGCAGAACAGGAGCTGGAGCAGGAGCAGGAGCAGGAGCAGGAGCAGGAGCCGGAGCAGGAGCAGGAGCAGGGGCAGAACAGGAGCTGGAGCAGGAGCAGGAGCAGGAGCAGGAGCCGGAGCAGGAGCTGGAGCAGGAGCAGGAGCAGGGGCAGGGGCAGGAGCTGGAGCAGGAGCAGGAGCTGGAGCAGGAGCAGGAGCAGGAGCAGGGGCAGAACAGGAGCTGGAGCAGGAACAGGAGCAGGAGCAGGAGCAGGAGCAGGAGCAGGAGCAGGAGCAGGGGCAGGAGCTGGAGCAGGAGCAGGGGCAGGGGCAGGAGCAGGAGCAGGAGCAGGAGCAGGGGCAGGAGCAGGAGCTGGAGCAGAGGCTGGAGCAGGAGCAGGAGCAGGGGCAGGAGCTGGAGCAGGAGCAGGAGCAGGGGCAGGAGCTGGAGCAGGAGCAGGAGCAGGGGCAGGAGCTGGAGCTGGAGCAGGAGCAGGGGCAGGAGCAGGAGCAGGGGCAGAACAGGAGCTGGAGCAGGAGCAGGGGCAGGAGCTGGAGCAGGAGCAGGAGCAGGGGCAGGAGCAGGAGCTGGGGCAGGAGCAGGAGCAGGAGCAGGAGCAGGAGCAGGGGCAGGAGCAGGAGCAGGAGCAGGAGCAGGGGCAGGAGCTGGAGCAGGAGCAGGAGCCGGAGCAGGAGCAGGAGCAGGAGCAGGAGCAGGAGCAGGAGCAGGAGCAGGGGCAGGGGCAGGAGCAGGAGCAGGAGCAGGGGCAGGAGCAGGGGCAGGAGCTGGAGCTGGAGCAGGTGCAGGGGCAGGAGCTGGAGCAGGAGCAGGAGCAGGAGCAGGGGCAGGAGCAGGAGCAGGAGCAGGAGGGAGGGACAGCAGGAGCCTTTGAATCTGCTGGGATTTACACGGCTAAAGCTCAGCCCAGCAAAGACGGAGCGCCTGCCCTGTCCATAGTGCTCCTGAGCACCGGTGTCCAACTGCTCGGCCGCCGGCTGCAAAGTGCCCTTGTGCCGCAGCAAATGGCTCGGGACGGTGTTATCCCGGGATAAGAACAGAACTGCAGGCGGGGGGGAAGCTGCTACTGGGCTGAACTGGGAAGCTCCCCCACCCTCCAGTTACCAGCTGGTTCAGAAACCCGCTGTGACGGCTCCAGAGGTCGAGCGTTGTGTCTCTTCTGTTGGTATTGCCACTTCGGCAGCAACTCCAACAAATTCCCGCCGCTGCCTTTGCATCGGTTCTGACAAACGCCCGTCTCCACTTCCGCAGCAATTCCCGTCACCATTTTGCATCAGTTCTGATAAATCCCCATCACCACTTTTGCATTGATTCCTACAAACCCCCACCGCCACTTTTGCATTAGTTCCTATAAACTCCCGTCGCCTCTTTTGCCCGGATCGCACTAAGCTCCCGTCGCCACTTTTGCCTGGGCTCCGATCGATCGCTGTTGCCGCTCGTGCCTCAGTTTCCCTCGGCGCCGCTGTGTGCCCAGGGAAGGACGAGCAGCACAGGACTCGGGACCAGGACAAATCCCCCGAGATCGGCTCCTCGGCCACTGTCAAAGACTATGAGATACTTTGGTTGGGCTGAGCAGGCAGTTAAGCTGGGCTCAGGCTGGGCCGGGGGATGATCAGCCCGTGCCTAAGCAGCGCACTTGGTCTTTGCTCGCGATTTTACGGCCAGATAACAACTTGATAGGTTTTATTGCGTGTTAAAGGAGTAAAACAAACCATCTTTTATCGGGATGGTTATTTCCACGAACGGCGAGGCAATGAAAGCCGGCTCGTCCGAGCGGCAACGCCAGCGCAGCCGGGACCTCGCTGGGTGGAGGGACCGGACCCGCCTTGGCTCCGCGGAGCCCGTGGCCACCGTCCCCGTGGCCAGTGCCACGTGAGGCCACTCGCCTCGGCGGCTTCACTAAGCCGAGTTCCCAGAGCTGAGCTCCCAAAGCCAGGTTCCCAAAGTTGAGTTCCCAAAGCCGAGTTCACAGAGCTGAGCTTCCAAAGCTGAGCTCCCAAAGCTGAGCTCCCAAAGCTGAGCTCCCAAAGCTGAGTTCCCAAAGCCGAGGTCACAGAGCTGAGCTCCCAAAGCTGAGCTCCCAAAGCTGAGTTCCCAAAGCCGAGGTCACAAAGCTGAGCTCCCAAAGCCGAGCTCCCAAAGCTGAGCTCCCAAAGCTGAGCTCCCAAAGCTGAGCTCCTGAAGTCAAGTTATCAAAACCGTGTTCCCAAAACCAAGTTGAAAAGCCGAGTTCTCAAAGACGGGTTTGCAAAGCCGTGTTCCCAAAGCCGTGTTCCCAAAGCTGAGTTCCCAAAGCTGAGTTCCCAAAGCTGAGTTCCTAAAGCCGAATTCCTAAAGCTGTGTTCCCAAAGCTGAGTTCCCAAAGCCAGGTTCCCAAAGCTGAGCTCCCAAAGCTGAGCTCCCAAAACCGAGTTCCCAAAATCGAGTTCCCAAAGCTGAGTTCACAGAGCTGAGCTCCCAAAACCGTGTTCCTAAAGCTGAGTTTTCAAAGCTGAGCTCCCAAAACCGTGTTCCTAAAGCTGAGTTTGCAAAGCTGAGTTTGCAAAGCTGAGTTCTCATGAATTCCCAAAGTCAAGTTCTCAAAGCCGAGTTCCCAAAGCCGAGTTGTCAAAGCCAAGTTCTCAAAGGCGAGTTTGCAAAGTCGTGTTCCCAAAGCCGCGTTCCCAAAGACGAGTTCCCAAAGCCGAGTTCCCAAAGCCATGTTCCTAAAGCCGAGTTCCTAAAGCCAAGCTCACAAAGCCAAGTTCCCAAAGCCAAGCTCCCAAAGCCGCGTTCCCAAAGCCGTGTTCCTAAAGCTGAGTTCCCAAAGCCACGTTCCCGAAGCCGCGCTCCCAAAGCCGTGTTCCCAAAGCCGTGTTCCCAAAGCCGTGTTCCCAAAGCCGCGTTCCCAGAGCCGCGTTCCCAAAGCCGCGTTCCCAAAGCCAAGCTCCCAAAGCCGCGTTCCCAAAGCCGTGTTCCTAAAGCTGAGTTCCCAAAGCCACGTTCCCAAAGCCGCATTCCCAAAGCTGCGTTCCCAAAGCTGAGCTCCCAAAGCCGAGCTCCCAAAGCCGCGTTCCCAAAGCCGCGTTCCCAAAGCCAAGCTCCCAAAGCCGAGCTCCCAAAGCTGCGTTCCCAAAGCCGAGCTCCCAAAGCCGAGCTCCCAAAGCCACGTTCCCAAAGCCGCGTTCCCAAGGCCGAGCCGGTGCCGCGGTGCGCGGCAGCTCCAGCCAGCGACGGGCGCAGCTCTGCGGGGACCCCGTCCCGGGGAAGGAGGCAGAGCCGCTTCCCCCAGCCGCACACGGCGCGCTCCAGGCCGGGCTGGGAGCAGCAGCTTGAGCGGATCACAACGGGACTGTCAAAACAACCCGTCCGGCCCGGCAGCAACGGCGGCGCTTTCGCCATGTCGTTCTGCTCCCGCGCCACGGTGTCATTTCAAGCAGCGCGACCTCACGGCGCGTGATCCCGTTGGCATCCGGCTCGCCGGGGTAACCCTGGGAGGGATCTCCTGTGTGGGGCTCCCAGGCCAGCCCCGGCACCCTCTGTCCCTCTGTCACCAGCTCTGTCACCACTTTGCACCCGATGTGCCATGGAGCTGCCACTGAGCCGGCCACCGCAACCTATGGTGAGGGACACCCCAGTGAATGGGGGACACCCCAGCCCACGGTGAGGGACACCCCAGTGCATGGGCGACACCCCAGCCCATGGGGGACACCCCAGTGCATGGGGGACACCCCAACCCGTGGTGAGGGACACCCCAGTGCATGGGGGACACCCCAGCCCATGGTGAGGGACACCCCAGTGCATGGGCGAGACCCCAGCCCATGGGGAACACCCCAACCTATGGTGAGGGACACCCCAGTGCATGGGCAACACCCCAGTGCATGGGTGACACCCCAGCCCCCAGCTGGTGACACCCCAGCCGATGGGCTCCCCAAAACCTCCGTTCTTCTCCCCCAATGGCCCCAGACATGCGCAGCCCTGTCCATGCTGGGAACGCGTCTCCGTCCCGAGCCATGGCTCCGAGGGGACAGCCAATGCCACGGCTTAATGAGGGGACCTCGTTAGCGCTAGAGAGGCAGGAGGTGGCACTGAAGCCCCAGGGGACGGTGTGGGCAGGGTCCAGGTGCCACCTGGTCCCCGGGGAAGGCGGTGGGTGAGCGTTCGCCATCACCGCGAGCAAGGAGGGGACAAACGGGACCAACGGCGTGAGCAGAGGCTTCTCCTAGCGAGGGGTCACCGCAGAGAGCTGGGCGGCATGCTGGGGGTCACCGGGTGCTGCGGGCACCCCAAGGCACAGCCCAGCAGGTCAAGCTTTCAGTGAGCCCTTCCCAGAGCTTCGCCTTGCGCCAGCCGAGCGGCACCGCGGGCAAAGGGGCTTGTCCGGGTTGGCGCTGCGTGACTCAGCGTCCCTCGCACCCGGGGACACCCCCCTATGGGGTTGAAAATCCACCGTCTCCCTGGATGCGGCTTTAAAGTGCCTCGTGTTGGTGTCTCAGCGCCGGAGCAAGACCGGGCTCAGCCAAAGTGGCTGTGCAGGCTGGCGGCTACGCTGGCTTGGGCCAGGTCCTCCAATGCCAAAAACCAGCATGGGGACGAGGCCTTGGGTGATGCCACAGCTGAGATGTGAGGAGCATCCCGTGTGCCACGGGCGCTGCAGTGACAGGCGGGACAGGACGGGCCGGGACCGGCATTGCTGGGGATCACTCCTGTAAGCGAGCACTGGGAGAGGGGACCCAGGGCCACGGCGCCCGGTCACCCCATCCCCGCCAGCCCACTGTCCTTCTCCAGGTTTAGCTTTCTGTGTCACCGTCCCCGCCTGGTGCGGAAAAGCCAGGACGCTTCTCCTCCGGTGACCGAATGGGCTGTGGAACTGTGGGGCTCGCAGACGCCTGCGCCGCGGCTGGACCGGGCTCTTTTAAACGCCAAACAGTCCAAACGCGGTGCTGAGGACCCTGGCAGGATCCTCTGAGTGCCAGCGGCCCATGGAGCGCTCATCCCCACCACCTGCGTGGTGCAGAGCTGGAGGGGACCTGGGGGACACGAGACGAGAGGCGCGTGTGTCACCCCGAGCAGCGAGCGCAGGGACTGCACACCGGTTAAAGGGACAAGGGACAAGTGTCCGGCATCGGCTGCTCTGTCTGCCGGAGCAGGAGCATGCACTGGTGTGGCAAGCACGGCGGGGTCCCGCTGCCACCACCGCGGGTGGGCAGGGGGGCAGAGCCAGGTGCCATGAGCTGGTCCTGGTCCCCATGTCCCCCCCGCCCCAGGTTTGATGCTCCTGGAGAGGAACAGGCACATGGGACAAGGGCAGGAGCACCTTCCAGAGCATCTCTGTCCCGGCACAGATCACCGCGGCACAGCGCGGCGCTGGAGCACAGTGAGGAGGGGACGGGAGGACGGGACCCTCCGGAAGGGACAACACGGCCTGGGGGTCCGGGCGGGGGTCAGCCTGGCTGGTGGGGACCTGTGGGGCTTGGTGACAGGGCTGGGGCTGCTGAGGAGCCCGGCCAGCGCCGTCGGGGTCACAACGGGACGGCCGCGGGTGCGGGAGGGGACGGGTCACCGGGGGTTTCATTGCAGGGACGTCGTGTGGCGCTTGGGCTCCGGGGTGTCACCGGGCCCGTCCCTCGGGAGGGAGAACGCTGGCACAGGGTTTTGATTCAACGCACAGGGAGGAACTCGCAGCCTTCGGCCTCGGCCCGGGCACAGCACGGGGAGCCGGGGAGCTCGTGTCCTTGTCACAACCGCCGTCCCCATCTCTGTGTCCCTCCCGCCGTGACCCACAGCAGGGTCCCCCTGTCAGCTGGCCCACGGAACAGCCAGGCTTGGAGTCTGGACCTGGCTGTGGGTTTAGTGCGAAAACCCCCATAATTTGGGTCGGTGCCGGTGCCGGGGAGCCGAGAGCGGGCGGCGAGCTGCCCGAGGAGCTCAGCGTCCCCAGCGCCGTCCCCCACTCCTCCCGCCGTATCTCCGAGATGCGACGGCTCCGCGGCCCCGTAATTTACTGTTCCTGCTGCACTTAATGGCAGCGGAAAGGCAAGGTGATAGGGGAAAAAATATGAGGCGGGATTTTCCGAATCCCCATTTCCTCTCCAGACAGCACAAGAACTCCTGGGGCCTGAACATCTGGGAAATTTAATTTTACCGTTCCTGAGCTGAACTCCCCTTCCCCTCCCCTCCCACCCCCGGTAACAAAGGAGGAGGCAGCGCAGGGGCCGCACGTGCAATGGGGGAGGCTGAGCCGCCGAGCGGCCCCGGCACGGCCACGCTGGCAGGGGATGTTTCCACGCTGGTGGAAACGGCTCCGAACGCTCGGTCCCGGGCGGAGGGACCGGCACCCAACCCGGTTAAACCCCACGTGGCCACGGTGCCATCAAACTGGGCAGGAGATCAGCAGCTGGCTGGGGATGGGGTGGTGCTGGTGGTGCTGGTGGTGGTAGCGGTGGCAGTGACTGTGCTGGGGGTGGGAATGCTGCTGGTGGTGGTGGCAGTGGTGGTGGTGGCAGTGATGATGGCAGTGATGGTGCTGGGGGTGGCAGTGATGATGGCGGTAGTGGCAGCAATGGTGGTACTGGAAGCAGTGGTGGTGCTGGTAGTGGCAATGCTGGTGACAGTGATGGTGCTGGTGGTATGAGCGATGGTGATAGTGATGGTGCTGGTGGTGACAGTGATGGTGCTGGTGGTATCAGCGATGGTGACAGTGATGGTGCTGGTGGCAGTGCTGGTGACAGTGGCAGTGCTGGTGGTGGCAGTGATGGTGACAGTGGCAGTGCTGGTGGTGGCAGTGATGGTGACAGTGGCGGTGCTGGTGGTGGCAGTGATGGTGACAGTGGCAGTGCTGGCGGGGGGACGTTTCTGGCACCGGGGGTACTAAGCCCGGCTCCCAGCCCGGCTGTCACGGAGGGGCTGGCCGGGAGGACGCTGCGGTGGCCCCGGCGGGTCCCGCGGTGGTGAGCAGCGGGACAGGGCCGGGCCGGGGCTCTCAGAGCTCAGCGGGTCACGGGAAGGTCCCCGCGGCAGGACCGGGGGGCTCTGAACCGGACCAACAGCCCCAGCGTGGCGGGTCCCCGTCGGGCTCGGTGGCGGCGGCTGCACCGGTGCCGCGGCACAGCGGGAGGGCAGGGAGGAGGCTCTGCAGGAGCAGCGCTCTGGGGCGCACGCAGCTCCCGCTCCCGCAGCCCCTCCAGACCCCCTGAGGGACACAGAGGATGGCGATGACAATGACAATGACGGTGACACCTTGGGGAAGCCGCCCCGCTCTCCTGCCCGGCACCGGGAGCGCGGGAGGCTACGGGCTGAGCTCCCGGCCCCAATGGTTTTGTAACTCGGTTTCTCCTCCTCTCCGCAGAGCAAAGACCGAGACAGGAAGACGGCGATTCGGAGTTAGACGGTCACGGCGCTGGGGAAGGAGGAGCAGAAGGAGGAAGGATGGAAATGCCACACACACCAAACCACAGCCACGGACACTCCTGCCTTCACCCTGCTGCTGGGGAGAGCGGCACGGTGACACCGCGGGGACCTCACGCGACCCGCGCACGCGGCTCGGGGACCAGGACGGACACGGGGACGGCAGGAGCGCTGGCTGCACAGGGACGCTCCGCGATGGCACCGCAGCCGCTGCCCGGCCAGCCAAAGGGACCAGGGACCCGCTCCGCTGTCTGGGGACACCGCGCACCCCTGTGCCTGGGGACACCGTGCACCCCGGTGTCTGGGGACACCGCGCACCCCTGTGTCTGGGGACACCGCGCACCCCATTCCAGGGCGGACTCGAGCGGTGCCGCTGGCACCTCGTCTGGGGACACTCGGCTCTCCCCGTCCCCTCCAGCGTGGAGCCGCTCCGTGCCCTCAACCCGGAGTCCTGGGGTGCTGCAGTTGTTGAGTATGATCAATACATGCTGGTGTTTCATGTCATTGATATGATAATATAAAGCCTGAGCGATTTGTATAATTAAAAATGACTATGGTTGAAACTCACAGCAGGATTTCCTTCCCCCCCGAGCCCCCACACAATAAAGCGCTGGTTTCACCGGCACCCTCGCTGGCTTTAGGCCCCGATGCAGCCGCAGGTTGTGCTCTGCTCCCCCTTTGGGACAAACCCTTGGAGGGGCGAGCACCGACCCCCTGCGCCGCGTCCCCAGCTGCGGCACCGGCTCCAAACCAGGGACCCGCTGCAAACCAGATGCTGCGGCTGGGCTGGGTTCCTGGGGACATAAATCACGGGCAGCGCGGCACCGGCAGCGCCAGCGCGGGGTCCGCGGGGTGTGAAATGCGCCTTACATCCCCAAAACGGCGTCCCGAGGTTATAAAAGGCGGAGATGGAGGGAAGGGTGAGCTCGGGCTCCAGGGCTGCCCAGAGCGGTCACAGGCGCTCCCCAAAAATCACCAAGAGTGTTGTGGTTCAAGCCGAGCCAGCAATCGAAGGCAGCAGAGCTGCTGGCTCGCTCAGCACCCAGAAAGGGCACAGAATCAAAAGGGGAGAAACCTGTGGATTGACATAAAACCAGTTTAATACAATAATGAAATAATACTAATATACTACTGCTACTACTGGGTATAAAATGGAAAATAGAATATAAAGTAAAAGATACGCAGCGTTGTTCCTCACAAGGCCCGTCCGCAGGGAGCGGCCGGTCCCAGGATGAGCGCCCCCGGTCCCCAACGCCGATCCGGGGACAGAAGGGGGAAAAAGGCACAAAAAGGTCCAGAGGCTTCTGCGAAACAGCCAAAAGCTGAACCAAAGGAAGTGCCGACGGGAACCGCGCCGAAATGGAGCTGAACCGGCACGGTCCCCGGCTCCCCGGCCGAAAACCTGACCCTCGCTATATCCGAAGCCTGATGGTAACGGCACGGAACGTCCCCATTGATCAGCGGTGCCAGTCGGGGTCTGTCCCACCCGTGTGTCCCACACGGAGCTCAGAGAGGCCTCGGGCTCCCGGACAACAACTACAACAAGAATGCTTTGTTCCCACTCAAAACCACTTGGAGAAAAGCGCTGTCTGTCCGGGGCGTTATCTCCCTGTTCTCAAACCGAACGCAACCCCCAGCGTGCTGGGTGTGAAAAGTTTCTAAGCACAGGAAGAAAATCAACTCGATATCGGCTAAAGCAGCACAAAAGGCCTTTGCTGTTGGCTGCGAGGGCTGCGGAGGGGCCGGGGCGCTCGGGGGACACGGCCGGGGCGCGGGGTCCCCTCGCTCTGCACGGTGCTGATGCCAAAGGGTCCCGAGGTGGCTCGGGGATGACAAGTGACACATGTGGAGCGACCCGTCCCGTGCCTGGCGGAGCCCGGCGGGCGCGGGGCTCGCGGCAGCAGCCGGAGACACTCCGCTTGACCGACATGGGAATGTTGGTGTTTTTAATTGCAATCGGAGCGGTTTCGAAGCTGGAGAAAGAGGTTTGGAAGGCGCCTGCCCCTCGGGAGGACGCGCAGCGAGCGCAGGGATGATAGCGCTGCAATGAAGTTTGGAGGCGTCGGGAGGAAACCGGCCGTTCAGTGCAGTCCCTTGGAGTCCTGCGGATGAGGTCGGAACACTCAACACTCAAATGATGCTTCACCGATTCCGAGGGACGCTGCCAACTCGTCCCCACCCAGGCTGCTGCGGTCACGCAGGGACAGGGGATCGGCGCTCGGACCGTTACAAACGCGGCAAAGCCGACGACCCGCGGGGCCCCGCGTGGCCGGAGCATCCGCGGCCGAGCGGAGCTGCCGCAGGACGGAGCAGAAGGTTTAGTGGAAGGGGCCGCTGGAGCAGCGGCGCCCGCACCCGGCTCGGTGCCCTGGCAGCCGGCACGCCGCGCATACCTCGGCTCTGAGACGCTGCCGCCGGATCCCACCGCGCCTCTTCCAGCCACGCATTCCTCTGCCGGCTCATCACCGCGGGCTGTGCCACCACGGACACGGCTCTGCCCGCGGGGACGGAGCCCAGAGCCGGCCAGGAAGGGACGTGCTGGACGGGTACCAGAGAACAGAATCATAGAATAGAATCACAGGATAGAATCATAGAACAGAACCATTTCAGTTGGGAGAGACCCTCCAACCACAACCCAGCCCTGGCACTAAACCATGTCCCTAAGAACCTCATCTAACCGCCTTTTCAACCCCTCCAGGGATGGTGACTCCAGCACTGTTCCAATGCCCCACAGCCCTTTCCAGGAAGAATTTTTTCCTCATATCCAATCTAAACCTCCCCTTGCGCAACTTGGGGCCGTTTCCTCCCGTCCCATCACCTGGTGCTGCAGGAGATGCAGCTTTCCCCGCTTTCCCCGGCAACGCGGGGGGACCCGGGCGGAGAGCCGGGCGGCGCTGGCTCTCAGCTGCGCGATAGGTCCTGCCCAGCCGCCCAGTGATTTTCCACCACATATTTGCTCTGTGAAGTCACAGGTGGCTCCAGGATCCGCACGTCTGCCCGTGTCCGGGCCGCGCCGCTGGCTCGGGGACGAGCGGCGGGGCTGCGGGTCCCTCGGCACCCGCGGCAGCTGCAGCTCCTGCTCCTCTGGAGCTCTGGGGGCTTTGGGGCTGAGAACACGGTGCCACCCGCGTCCCGTCACCACCACGCGCTGCCAGGGACACGAGCTGCAGCTCCTGCCATCGCTGGGGACCGGGACACCCACAGCTGGGACAGAAAGAACGAACACGGGTGATTCTGCAAGAGGGATCAGACCAACGGGTCGGAGATCCCCGACGCAGAGCGAAACAGCTCCCAGGTCACAAACATGGGTGCTCAGCAATGCCGACGTAGGGCTGGACTGGAACCAGTCCCGGTGTCCCAGCACGGTGTTGCCCGCGTTCGGCTGCCCATGGGGGCACCGGCTCTCTCACCCCCAGGCTCACCAAAACTCCCGCCAGAAGAGGGAAGACGCTTCGCAGCGAGTCACTGCACCTTGTGTGACGGGGGACGGATGTCACCTCTGTCACAGCCCCCGCAGAGCTTCGGCTGTGCCACAGAGCGGGAGGTGGGTACAACCCGCCACCGGCTTCACACCCTCTAAATCCCAGCGCCGAAATGCCGGAGTCTGCAGAGGACGAGTGTGACCCCCCTGCACAGGGGAGCTCGGGGCAGAGGGGCGCACGGGGACCCCAGCAGGACCCACAGGTCCCACTGTGCCTGGGATGGGGACCCGTGTCCAGCTGCCACCGCTCCCCATCGCATCCATATGCCCCCCCGGCCCCTTCTCCACCGCCTGCTGGCAACACGTGCGGCTGGCGAGCCATTAAAGTGCTGCAGGTGACAATTATGGGTTGGCTGGTAAAGCCGTACCAGGGTCCCGGGGAAGAAAGGAAAAGGGTCTTTAAACACACGGTGCTGGCGGCTGCGCAAATGGGGCTGCCCCACGGTGTGCTCGGCTCCCCTGCCTTCCCCTGACCCCCCCATGGCTACCCTGGGCCCCCTTCCCCTTATCTGACCCCCAACATCGCTCCCTGGGACCCTTTCCCCTGCCCTGACCCCCCATTGCTCCCTGGGCTCCCCCATCAGTCCCTGGGTCCCCTTTCCCATCCCCTGACCCCCAACATCACTCCCTGGGCCCCCCTTCCCCTCATCTGATGCCCCCATCACACCCTGGGCCCCCATTCCTCTCCTCTGACCCCCCTATCACTCCTGGGAGAGCTGCTGGGATACTGGGAGATCTGCTGGGATACTGGGAGAGCCGCTGGGATACTGGGAGAGCCGCTGGGATACTGGGAGAGCTGCTGGGGAGCTGCAATCACTGCTGGGGAGCTGGGACATTTGGGGGCAGCAGTGCCCCCCGCCTTTTCTGCTCCAGCACCTTTCCACATCCCCAGTTAACCCCTTACTGGGGACCAGTAGCACATCCACAGCCCGGGCACTGCTGGAGATGTGGAGGTGACATGGGTATGGCCACCCTGGGGAAAGCCAACAGCCACCCAGGGCCACTGGAACGGTGCTTGGGGCCTAAAGTACAAATGTGCTCAAGACCCCCACAACCCCTCAAGATCCATCACAACCCCTAAGACCCACCACAACCCCTCAAGATCCACCACAGCTCCACAAGACCCACCACAACCCCACAAGACCCCTCAAGCTCCACCACAACCCCCCAAGACCCATCATGAGCACCAAGATCCACCACAACCCTTCAAGACCTCCAAGACCCCTCGTGATCCACCACAACCCCAAGACCCACCACAACCCCTCAAGTTCCACCACAACTCTGCAAGACCCACCACAACCCCTCAAGACCCACCACAACCCCTCGAGATCCACCACAGCTCCGCAAGACCCACCACAACCCCACAAGACCCCCACAACCCCTCGAGATCCACCATAACCCCTCGAGATCCCCCACAGCCCCTAAGACCCATCACAACCCCTCAAGACCCACCACAACTCCCTAAGACCCACCACAACCCCTCAAGTTCCACCACAATCCCACAAGACCCACCTTGACCACCAAGACCCACCACAACCCCTCAAGATGCCTCAAGACCTGCCCAAGCCCCCGAGCAGAGCGGAGCCTGGAGTCTGGGTGGCAGCAGCAGTGGTGCCTGGGGGGACCTGGCCATTCCCTGGGCCACCCTCTGTCCTTGAGTCTGTCGCTGTCCACCCTCACAGGGCCCAGCTCCTCCTCCCCGTGTCCCAGCGAGAGGAACCGAGTGCTGTCAGTGGGATTTTCTCCTCGCGCAGACACACACTGACTGTGTTCACAAGTGTTCAGCCCTCAGCCCCAGCGGCGGGTGAAACGATCCAAAAGTCATAGAACAGTAGAGTCATTATGGTTGGAAAAGACCTTCAAGATCACTGAGTCCAACCATAACCCACCCTGTCCCTGCCCCCTGTCCTGAGAACCTCGTGTCCGTCTGTCCAGCCCTCCAGGGCTGGTGACTCCAGCACTGCCCTGGGCAGCCTGTTCAATGCCCCACAGCCCTTTGGGGAAGAAATTGTTCCCCAAATCCAACCTCAACCTCCCCTGGGCAACTTGAGGCCGTTTCCTCTGCTCCTGGCGCTTGTTCCTGGGGAGCAGAGCCCGACCCCCCTGGCTCCAAGCTCCTTTCAGGCAGTTCAGAGATCAGAAGGTCTCCCCTCAGCTCCTGTTCTCCAGCTGAACCCCCAGGTCCCTCAGTCTCCATCACACTTGTGCTCCAGCCCCTCACCAGCTCCGCTCCCTTCTCTCCACTCGCTCCAGCACCTCAAGCCCTTTCTTGTCCTGAGGTGATCCCGCCACCACTGGGGCCGCCATTCTGAGCCCTGAGCTGAGGAGCCCAGAACTGCCCCTGGGGGTCCTGGGGACAGCAGGGTGACCATGAGCCAGCACTGGCCCTTGTGGCCAGGAAGCCAATGGTACCTGGGGTGGGTTAGAAGGGGTGGTCAGTAGGTCAGAGAGGTTCCCCTGCCCCTCTGCTCTGCCCTGGGGAGACCACACCTGGAATATTGTGTCCAGCTGTGGCCCCTCAGTTCCAGCAGGACAGGGAACTGCTGCAGAGAGTCCAGCGCAGCCACCAAGATGCTGGAGGGAGTGGAGCATCTCCCGTGTGAGGAAAGGCTGAGGGAGCTGGGGCTCTGGAGCTGGACAAGAGGAGCCTGAGGGGGGACTCATTGCTGGGGATCAAGATGGAAAGGGGCAGTGTCAGGAGGATGGAGCCAGGCTCTTGTGGTGACAACCAGGGACAGGACAAGGGGCAATGGGTGCAAACTGGAACACAGGAGGTTCCACTGCAAGAGGAGAAGCAACTTGTTGGGGTGAGGGTGGCAGAGCCTGGCCCAGGCTGCCCAGGGGGTTGTGGAGTCTCCTTCTGTGCAGACATTCCAACCCCCTGGACACCTTCCTGTGTCACCTCAGCTGGGTGTTCCTGCTCCGGGGGGTTGCGCTGGATGAGCTTTGAGGGCCCTTCCAACCCCTGACACTCTGGGATCCTGTGATTTGGGGGGTGTTTGGGGGAGTTTGGGGGGACTTTGGGGACTTTGGGAGGGATGCTCCCAGCTGAACCCGTGGGGCTGGAAGGTGCTCAGTCGATTCCACGGGTGCAGAGTGAAACCAACCCAGCGTCAGGGCCGGAGCGGCCCCAGAGGAGCCCAGCGCCACATTCCTGCGTGTGACCCTGCAGGAACCGCCGATGGTCGATGAGGGGACAGTGATGCCACTGCCGTGTCCCCAGTGCTGTCATTTCTGTGTCCCCAATGCTACTTTGTCCCAAATGCTGCCACTGCCATGTCCCCAATACTGTCCTTTCTCCAACACCGTGTGTCCCCAGTGCTGCCACTGCCATGTCCCCAGTGCTGCCATTGCCATGTCCCTGGTGCTGCTGTGTCCCCAATGCTGCCATTGTTGTGTCCCCAATGCTGCCACTGCCATGTACCTGATGCTCTTGTGTCCCCAATGTTGCCATTACCATTTCCCCAATGCTGCCATTGCCTTGTCCCCAATGCTGCCATTGCCATGTCCCCAATGTTGCTATTACCATGACCCCAATGCTGCCATTGCTGTGTCCCCAGTTCAGCCATTGCCATGACCCCAATGCTGCCATTGCCATGTGCCTGATGCTGCCACTGCTGTGTCCCCAGTGTTGCCATGTTCCCAATGCTGCCATTGCCATGACCCCAATGCTGCCACCGCCATGTCCTTGATGCTGCCGTGTCCCCAATGCTGCCATTGCCGTGTCCCCAATGCTGCCACTGCCACGTTCCTGATGCTGCTGTGTCCCCAGTGCTGCCATTGCCATGTCCCCGGTGCTACCATTGCCGTGTCCCCAATGCTGACATGTTTAATGCCTCTGTCAGTGCCCTGGGGCTTGGGGACAGGAGCCAGACCCCGGTCCCCACCAGGCGCTGCCTTCGGCCTCACCGATGAGCCACACGCCCCGGGGAACCCGAGGGAAGGGACGTGGGGGACCCGAGGGAAGGGACGTGGGGGACCCAAGGGAAGGGACATGGGGAACCAGAGGGAAGGGACGTGGGAGACCAGAGGGAAGGGACGTGGGGGACCCGAGGGAAGGGACGTGGGAGACCAGAGGGAAGGGACGTGGGAGACCAGAGGGAAGGGACGTGGGGGACCCGAGGGAAGGGACGTGGGGGACCCGAGGGAAGGGACGTGGGAGACCAGAGGGAAGGGACGTGGGGGACCCGAGGGAAGGGACGTGGGGAGCCCAAGGGAAGGGACGTGGGGGACCCGAGGGAAGGGACGTGGGGAACCAGAGGGAAGGGACGTGGGGGACCCGAGGGGAGGGACATGGGGGACCCAAGGGAAGGGACGTGGGGGACCCAAGGTGAGGGACATGGGGAACCCAAGCAGAGGGACGTGGGGAACCAGAGGGAAGGGACATGGGGGACCAGAGGGAAGGGACGTGGGGAACCCAAGGGAAGGAACGTGAGGAACCCAAGGGGAGGGACATGGGGAACCCAAGGGAAGGGACGTGGGGAACCCAAGGGGAGGGACATGGGGAACCCAAGCGGAGGGACGTGGGGAACCCAAGGGGAGGGACATGGGGAACCCAAGCGGAGGGACGTGGGGAACCCAAGGGGAGGGACATGGGGAACCCAAGCGGAGGGACGTGGGGAACCCGAGGGAAGGGACGTGGGGAACCCAAGGGACGTGCCTTTGGTGGGTCCCAGCAGCACCAGCCACCCCCCCAGCCCTGGGGGGGGTCCCACGGCCACGGCAGCGCAGCCCCTGCCCCGGGCGACCCCCCACTCCCACCGCCCCGTCCCCAAGCTGGGGGACAATGAGCTGCCGCGCTCCCCACATGATCCATCACAAGGTGCTGCCGCCTGCGTCCCCGCTTAGCACCTGCGGGGCTGCCAGGAACCACGTGTGACCCCGCGCTGCCGCTGATTTACTTGCTGTTAGGGGGCTTTTTCCACCTCCCCCCGCCTGGATCCCGGCCAGCTGGACCCCCCGGCCCCGCTCCAGGGCAGGTGCCACCCCCGGCGCCCCCCGCACGGCCCGCAGCCCCGTCACCCGGCTGCGGCGCCGCGGGTCCCGCCGCGAGCCGCGCGTGTCCCCGTCCCGCGTGCCCCCGCGCCCCCCGGCTCCCGGCCCCCTCCCAAAGCAGCTCCAGCTGTCGGGGCTCGATGGGAAGTGCAGGTACGGCGCTGGCTCCCTGCCCGTCTCCCCTGTGTCTGTCTGCTGCGAGAGGAAGCCAGTCCACCTCTGGAATCCTTCACTCTCTCCTCGTTCCTGCTCTCCCCGCGGCTCCCCCGGGGATTCGGGGTCAGCCCCTCTCTCTCGGTCTCTCTTTTTTCCCTTGCCCCTATCACATTACAATGCAGGCAGTGTTCGCTCCAAATCCCCCACCGCACGTTAATTCTGTTCCTCTGTCTCTAACTACCAAACTGCTTTCCTGTGCCTCCTGTCTTTCCATTCCTCCTCCGCTATTTTTTATCTCTGACAAATCGAGCCCGTCAGCTCCGATCGCGGCGCGCGGGCCGGGGAAGGGGCTGCGGGAGCCGCCGGCAGCCGCGGAGGAGGGCGAGCGGGCACCGGGACCACACCGGGGGCCCCAACGGGCACCGACACGGCTCCCCGGCTCCGTCGCCTGAATCCCAGTCACCCCCAGTCTCAAATGGGACTTCCAAGGGCACTGACGAGGTGACACGGCTTAGAGGCGGCCTGGGCAGTGTTGGGCCAACGCTTGGACTCGATGATCTCAAAGGTCTTTTCCAACCCAAACGATTCTATGATTGCCAGAGCTCCGAGCGGGGTCCCGGGGGGTCAGGGGCAACCTGAAGCAGCCAAGACCTCCCCTGCGATCCATCATTCCCGCCTGCCTCAGTTTCCCTCTCCCGCAAGGGCTGGGAGGGGCCGCGTGCCCGGAGCGTGTGCCCAGGCGCCTGTCCCAGCCCGTCTCCAAAACCTTTGCTCCTGCCCCAAATCCGGGCAGCACAATGCAGAACAAACCCCTGAGTTTGCAGCGAGGGGCACACGGGGCTGTGCAGGGTCCCCCGGGGGAGAGCTGGGGGGTCTCAGAGTGGAGCACAGGGGACACAGAGACTTCCAGAACTTGATGGGACAAACAGACAGACCTGGGTGTTCACCCCCCAGCACAGGTCCCCTCGTCCTCCCGAGCGCCAGGCAGCGCTGGCATTGCCACAGCGCCGGCGCTGGTCAGATCTGATGGGACCCCAGCGAGGGCGCAGGGACACGCGTCACCCCGTGTCCCCTGCCCAGGCTGTGACAGGAGCAGCCCCCCGCTTTGTGCTGACGCCAAGGACGCCGCTGGCACTCGTGGGGCAGCAGCGCCGCGGCCTCGACCTTCCTGGGGACGGACAAACGGCGAAGCTGAAGCAGCGAGGGGGTGCTGAGCGGTGAGGAAGCGAGGGGAGCCGGGCAGGATCCGCAGCATCGCTTGCTTGGAACGGACCCGCGAGACGCCGGAGCCCACGAGCTCCCCGCGCCGCGCAGGAACCGCAGCGGTTAATGAGGGGGAACGCGCTGGCGGCTCCGCTGGCCGCTGCCCTCCCCCCGCCGCAGCCCCCCCTGATTTATGGCGAGGTGTTTTCTTTAGCAAAGCCAGCTGCCGGGGCCTTCCTGCCGCCGCGCACCCCGCGCCGCACCTGGAGCCCTCCCCCAAAACCGCGCGGGGAAGGGCAGGGGGATCCCAGCCATGGAGGAAGAGGAGGGAGCCCAGCGCTGCTCAGGGACGCAAATAAGCGCACTTGGAATCCATCCTGAACACGAGAAGATGCTGTTTCATTGCGGGGGTGGTCAGGCTCTGCCTGGGGTAGAATCCCCACCCCTGGAGATACTCTGGACCTGCCTGGACATGGTGCTGGGCGGCCCCCAACAGCCCCAGCCGCCCCGGGATTCAGCGACCCCTCTGCTCCCATAAGGACGGCAAGCTCAGCCCTGAGCAGTTTGGGAGGTAATCAGTAGGTTTCAGAGTAAACACAGGCTCACATCACAACAGATGGCAGGCTGGGGGCTGCTGCAGCCACACAGGCCCAGGAGCAGAGCTGAAATTTGCTTCACAACCAACAGGAGGAAGGACTGAAAACCTCCGAACGCCAGCGGGCTGGGGCGGCCGTCACGGGGACCGGCCACGGCCACGGCCACGGCCACGGCCACGCTCGCAGCGCTGCCGCGCACGGGGGCCGCGCTCCCCCGCCCTCCCCACCTCCAATCTTTCCGTGCTGATTTACTGCCCACAGCAAAAAGTTTCCCTTTTCGGATCCAAGATTCCTCGCGTTTTGGCTTCTGCTCCCGCAAACCCGAATCAACTGTTAATTTTGGCAAGTGCCCTTTCTCTGCTCTGACCGTGCTCGGACTTTTCCATTCCCGACACCTTGGGAGCTGTTCCTGGGGGGGCACAGGCGTCCCCCCCTTCCTGGGCACTCTGCCCTCTCTGAGGACGGGGAGGACCCGCTGCCACCACCGCGCAGCCAAATCCCACCAAGAGCCCCCATTCCCCACCCCACCCCGCACTGGTGTTACTGGTAGAGCAAACCAGGCAGGGCCATGGGCTTGTTGGCCCAGTGGGCAGCAGCCCAGCGCGGCAAAGAGGAGCCGGGCTCGGCGCGGAGCAGCCGCCTGGCCACGGGGATCCACCGGCACGGCTGCGGGAAGAGAAACCACAGCATAGAGCCGCTTTGTGGGGGAAGCTGCGGATCAATGAACCCCCAAGCGGCCCCACAGACACCTCCGGCACCCACCGCACCGCCAAGGGCCGCGCACCCCGAGGCGCCGGAGGTGCTGCCGGGCGCCAAACGCCGGCGCTGGCCCGGGCACAGGTTCCCCCTCCCCGCGGTAAAGCGCTGCCTCGTAAAGCAGCCGCCCAGCTCTCGCTTCTGTGCTGAGCAGGCCCCGCTCGTTAAAGGTTACGAGATGTACCGGCCGCGCGGGGATGGGGAGCGGGACGGGGTCCCGGGAGCGGCGCCCTGGGGGTGCAGCCCCCGCGTGGCGCTGGGCAGGGACGGTTTCCCCCGTGTGGACGGCTCCGGGGTGTCCCCGCTGTCCCTTACGCCGCGTTTCCCCCCGGAGAAGGGGAGAATTCCGACAGCTGGTTCCAATCATGCCCAGCGCCCCCCGGCACCCTCTGGCAGCCATCTGGGAGCAGAGCTAACCCGGGATGAAAGGAAAGGGCTCCCCGCAGCGCGGTGGGGCTGGCAGGGGGCACGGAGCCCCCCCGGCGCCGGACACGCACCTGCAGCCCCGCAGCCCTCGCCAGGACCAGGCGGCGCGGCGGGAGCCGCACGCGAGCCGGCCCCGCGGCTCCCCGGGACCTGCCAGGAGGAAAGAGCAGAGTCTGCCATGTCCACATTCCTCCCGCTTAGCAAAACACGGCCCGGTCCCCTCTGCGGCCCATTAAAGAGAGATTTCCTGCCCAAAAAGCAGAGGGAGGCACGGCGGCCCGGCCAAGAGCAGGGATGCGTGAGACAACCGACTGATCACCGGGATACAACCGACAGGTCAGCATGACAGAACCAACCAAGCACCAGGATACAACTGACCGGTCACCATGACAGAAACAACCAACCACCAGGATACAATTAATGGATCACTGTGGTACAACCAGCTGATCACCGTGATACAACTGACTGATCACCAGGATACAACTGACCGGTCACCATGACAGAACCAACCAAACACCAGAATACAAATGACCGATCACCAGGATACAACTGACCGGTCACCATGACAGAACCAACCAACCACCAGGATACAACTGACCGATCACCAGGATACAACTGACCGGTCACCATGACAGAACCAACCAACCACCAGAATACAAATGACCGATCACCAGGATACAACTGACCGGTCACCATGACAGAACCAACCAAGCACCAGGATACAACTGACCAGTCACCATGACAGAAACAACCAACCACCAGGATACAATTAATGGATCACTGTGGTACAACCAGCTGATCACCGTGATACAACTGACTGATCACCAGGATACAACTGACCGGTCACCATGACAGAACCAACCAAACACCAGGATACAACTGACCGGTCACCATGACAGAACCAACCACCCACCAGAATACAACTGACCGATCACCAGGATACAACTGACCGGTCACCATGACAGAACCAACCAACCACCAGGATACAATTAACGAATCACTGTGATACAACTGACCGATCACCAGGATACAACTGACCAGTCACCAGGATACAACTGACCGGTCACCATGACAGAACCAACCAATCACCAGGATACAACTGACTGGTCACTGTGATACAACCAACCGATCACCAAGATACAACTGACCGGTCACCATGGCAGAACCAACCAAGCACCAGGATACAACTGACTGGTCACTGTGATATAACCGACCGATCACCGTGATACAACTGACTGATCACCAGGATACAACCGACCAGTCACCATGACAGAACCAAGCAACCACCAGAATACAATTAATGGATCACTGTGATACAACTGACTGGTCACTGTGATACAACTGACCGATCACCATGAGACAACTGACCAGTCACCATGATACCACTGACCATGATACAATCGACAGATCACCATGATACAACCAACTGATCATCGTGATACAAGTGACTGATCACTGTGACACAACTGACAGATCACCATGACAAAAGTGACCAATAACTGTGATACAACCAACCGATCACCATGACACAACCGACCAATCACCATGGCATAACCAAGCAAACACCACAACACAAGTGAGCAGTCACCATGACACAACCAACCAATCACCACAATACAAATGAACAGTCACTGTGATACAATCAACTGATCGCCATGATACAACTGAGCGATGACCACGACACAAGTGACCGATCACTGTGATACAACCGGCTGATCACCGTGACACAAGCGACCAATCACTGTGATACAACCGGCTGATCACCGTGACACAAGCGACCAATCACTGTGATACAACCGGCTGATCACCGTGACACAAGCGACCAATCACTGTGATACAACCGGCTGATCACCGTGACACAAGCGACCAATCACTGTGATACAACCGGCTGATCACCGTGACACAAGTGACTGATCACTGTGATACAACCGGCTGATCACCGTGACACAAGTGACTGATCACTGTGATACAACCAGCTGATCACCGTGACACAAGTGACCGATCACTGTGATACAACCGGCTGATCACCGTGACACAAGTGACCAATCACTGTGGTACAACCGGCTGATCACCGTGACACAAGTGACTGATCACTGTGATACAACCGGCTGATCACCGTGACACAAGTGACCCATCACTCCCCATCTCTCGGGGCGATGATCTGTCACGGGGACACACAGTCGGGAGCGGGGGGAGGGCTTGGTGTCCGTGTGTCCCCGGTTCCCTCTCCACACCGTACACCAGGACACGCGGCTCTGCCGAGCCTGGACAGGCTGGAGAGCTGGGCAGGGAAAACCTTAATGGAACGGTTGGACTCGATGATCTTGAGGGTCTTTTCCAACCAAAATGGTTCTCTGGTTTGATTAATTCTGGGATTCTAACCTTGGGGAGGCAGAACGCCCAAGGCGGGGCTGTGATCCCGCTCCCCGAGGTGCTGCAAGCCCAGCACCACGCAGGATTCCTCGGGGCTGCCGTCCCCAAGCCTCGGTCATTAAGCAAGAAGCCAGAGAGGTTCAATGAGTCACAGGTCCCTCGCAGAACCGATTGTCCCAAGGCAGCTCTCGGCACGTCCCCCCAGCCCCTCTCTGCGGAGGCCGGACCCCTGGAGCAGCCCACTCGCGTCCCCACCAAACACCGCGTCTGGTTGTCACCCACGGCCACCACGGCTGAGCAACCTCGTGGGAAAACCTGAGGCTGGGAGAGGAAAGAGACGGGATGAACCCGTGTGGGGGCAGGTGAAGGAAAAGGGGGCTTGGGGTCAGTGTGCTCCCGAGCGCCCGGAGATGGGGTGGGGGAGCCAGCCCCCCAGCCCGGGTGAAGGGCAGAGGCCGTGAGTGTATCTCAAGAGCTGGAGGCCGTCGGGAGAGGCTCTTTCCCAAACAAAGAGGGCTCGCTCGGGAGCGCAGAGCGGGAGAGCCAGCGCGCAGCTGCGGGCGAGCGCTGCAGCTGGGGGTGCGCGGGGGCCGCTGCGGGAGCGGGGGGCCCAGGCCAAGGCCTCTGGCAGCTGTCGGTTCGGTAGCCGGCAGAAGCCATTAACGGCGTTTGGCAGCAGAGCAAAGCCAGGCGTGGATCCCGGACAGACAAACAGCCGCTCGGCAGCGGCTCCGCACGCTCTAGAGTTACAGCTCGGGGCCGGAGGCGAGCGCAGGCACAGGACACAGCTTCCGATCCAGCCGGGCTACTGCAGGGGCCGGGTCCGCTCGGGGACGGCTCAAAGGTCTGGCCCTTCGCCCCCCCGGATGGGATCCGTGCTTCTGACCGGGAAAGAACCGTCCCCAAGCGCTGCAGAGCCCCGGATTTTGCTCTTGAGACAGGTCCTGGCTCTGCAGAGCGATGCTGACCCCTGTGCACGGAGCCAGCACCTCGCCCCCCTGACCGTCCCGAGGGATGCTCAGCCCTGCCACGCCGTGTGTGTCCTTACAACAGCCACACCGGCTGATCCCCCGTGTCCCCAACACCCAGCCTGGCCGCAGGACAAAAGGTCCTTCCTAGAACCCTTGCTCCCCACCTCTCCTGGGGCGGCAGAGGGGTGTCCGGGGGTGCCCATGGGCTCCCCAAACCCCGGGCTGTGCTCCTGGAGCCCAGCAGCGCTCCGGCAGCAGAGCCACAAACGCCTGAATTTGCCCCATTAAATGGGCACGGGCAGAAAAGGCCCCTTTGGGGGAGGCAGCCCCCTAACCCACCGGCATTCACCACCCAGCCCAGCGCCCCAACATCTTATCCCCGCCTGAGAGAAACAACCCCAAACAGCCAACCGATCACCGTGATACAACTGCGTGTCGGGACAAAAGGAAAGGGAACGCGGCAGCGATGGCAGCAGAGAGCAGAGGCAGCAGAACGTGTTTGGCTGTTCACGGACACGGGCACACACGTGCA
Source organism: Columba livia (assembly GCF_036013475.1). Taxonomy (NCBI): domain Eukaryota; kingdom Metazoa; phylum Chordata; class Aves; order Columbiformes; family Columbidae; genus Columba; species Columba livia. The sequence continues at coordinate 162,563,096 of NC_088603.1, read as the reverse complement.
CACACACGTGGACACACACGTGAACACACATGTGGACACACACGTGTGCTGCAGCCGAGGTGACCCGTCTCCTACACTCCAAAGCACCCCCAGCACGGGGACCAGCCTGGTCACAGAGTCACTGGGCACGCTCAGCTTGTTCATGGTGGAAGGGACCCTGGAGATCACAGACTCGTTAAATCATTCCGGTTGGAAAAGCCCCTCAAGATCAAGTCCAACCATAACCCACCCTGTCCCTGCCCCCTGTCCTGAGAACCTCGTGTCCGTCTGTCCAGCCCTCCAGGGCTGGTGACTCCAGCACTGCCCTGGGCAGCCTGTTCAATGCCCCACAGCCCTTTGGGGAAGAAATTGTTCCCACATCCAACCTCAACCTCCCCTGGGCAACTTGAGGCCGTTTCCTCTGCTCCTGGCGCTTGTTCCTGGGGAGCAGAGCCCGACCCCCCTGGCTCCAAGCTCCTTTCGGGCAGTTCAGAGATCAGAAGGTCTCCCCTCAGCTCCTGTTCTCCAGCTGAACCCCCAGGTCCCTCAGTCTCCATCGCACTTGTGCTCCAGCCCCTCACCAGCTCCGCTCCCTTCTCTCCACTCGCTCCAGCACCTCAGGGGTTTCTTGGCGTGAGGGGCCCAGAGCTGCCCCCAGGGTCTGAGGTGCAGTGGGTGGGTGCACTGGCACTTGCCATGCTCCACCATCCTCCTTTCCCATGTAGCAACGTGTCCCTTAAAAACCAAACCATCTGCTCCATCAATAAAAGTCACCATGCAGGTCCACCAACCTCCCCACCAAGCCCACCGGGCACCCACAGGCCAAAGCTTCACCCAGACTCTCGCACGAAGCCACAAAAAGAGACAGGAAGCCAGGGCAGCTCTGTCCCCGCAGCCATTGCCAGCTCTGTCCCCATAGCCATTGCCACCTCTGTCCCCACACCATTGCCACCTCTGTCCCCACACCATTGCCAGCTCTGTCCCCACACCATTGCCACCTCTGTCCCCATAGCCATTGCCACCTGTGTCCCCACACCATTGCCAGCTCCGTCCCCACACCATTGCCAGCTCTGTCCCCACACCATTGCCACCTCTGTCCCCACACCATTGCCACCTCTGTCCCCACACCATTGCCAGCTCTGTCCCCACACCATTGCCACCTCTGTCCCCACACCATTGCCAGCTCTGTCCCCACACCATTGCCAGCTCCGTCCCCACACCATTGCCACCTCTGTCCCCACACCATTGCCACCTCTGTCCCCACACCATTGCCACCTCTGTCCCCACACCATTGCCAGCTCTGTCCCCACACCATTGCCACCTCTGTCCCCACACCATTGCCAGCTCTGTCCCCACAGCCATTGCCACCTCTGTCCCCATAGCCATTGCCACCTCTGTCCCCATAGCCATTGCCAGCTCTGTCCCCATAGCCATTGCCACCTCTGTCCCCACACCATTGCCAGCTCTGTCCCCATAGCCATTGCCACCTCTGTCCCCATAGCCATTGCCACCTCTGTCCCCACACCATTGCCACCTCTGTCCCCACAGCCATTGCCAGCTCTGTCCCCATAGCCATTGCCACCTCTGTCCCCACACCATTGCCAGCTCTGTCCCCATAGCCATTGCCACCTCTGTCCCCATAGCCATTGCCAGCTCTGTCCCCACACCATTGCCAGCTCTGTCCCCACAGCCATTGCCAGCTCTGTCCCCACACCATTGCCAGCTCTGTCCCCATAGCCATTGCCACCTCTGTCCCCACGCCATTGCCAGCTCTGTCCCCACACCATTGCCAGCTCTGTCCCCACACCATTGCCACCTCTGTCCCCACACCATTGCCAGCTCTGTCCCCACACCATTGCCACCTCTGTCCCCACACCATTGCCACCTCTGTCCCCACACCATTGCCAGCTCTGTCCCCACACCATTGCCACCTCTGTCCCCACACCATTGCCAGCTCTGTCCCCATAGCCATTGCCAGCTCTGTCCCCACACCATTGCCACCTCTGTCCCCACACCATTGCCACCTCTGTCCCCACACCATTGCCAGCTCTGTCCCCACACCATTGCCAGCTCTGTCCCCACACCATTGCCAGCTCTGTCCCCATAGCCATTGCCACCTCTGTCCCCACACCATTGCCAGCTCTGTCCCCACACCATTGCCACCTCTGTCCCCACAGCCCTGCCCTGCCCCGCGGGGCCCTGGCTCCCGCGCAGGGCTCGGTGCTTGGACAGGCCGGTCTGTGCTGGCAGCGACGAGCCCACTCACCATCTTCCAGAGCTTTGCAACGGGCTTGATTAGTCTGTTCCTGAGTATTTCCAGGAATTGGGGTTGAGTGGTGATTTTTAGGACAAGTTGTGCTAGTGGACAGAGGGAAAATATCAGGGAGAGAACCGTAAGCAAGAACAAGGAGGCACCGGACTTGGGTCTGCAAGGCCAGGACTAAGAGCAGCTGCCTTGTCCCCAGCCGGGAGGTGATGGGGACAGACTTTATCAGGGCCTGTTGTCATAGGACAAGTGGTAACAGTTTTAGATTAAAAGAGGGGAGATTCGGGCCAGACACAAGGAGGAATTGTTGCCCTGAGGGTGGTGAGAGCCTGGCCCAGGTTCCCAGAGAGGTGGTAGATGAACCATCCCTGAGACACCCCAGGCCAGGCTGGATGGGGCTCTGAGCACCCTGAGCTGTGAGATGTCCCTGCTCATGGCAGGGGGGGCACTGGGTGATCGCTGATGTCCCTTCAACCCAAACCACCCTGTGATTCCATGATTCTGCGAACACCATCAGCCAAATTCACTGTCCCGGCTGGCAGGGCAGGTCCCCGCGCCGAGGCCGCCGTCCCGCGTGCAGCTCCACACACCGCAGCTCTCCCGCCTTTGCCCCAGGGGACGGTCAGGAATTTATGACCTGACCTGGCTTTCCTTTCAACCAGATTTTCAGTCACCGGGCCCCCCCAAAGCTCCCTTTGCCGTGAGTTCAAAGCCAGGTCTGCTGGAGCTGCCGATCCCCCGGTGAGCCGGGAGATGTCACGTCCCTTCCCCTCCGTGTCACCCTCACGTCCTGCACGGCCGCAGCCACAACGCCGCCAAAACCAACCGCGCCAAGTTTCCCACTTGGCTATTGCCACCTGTGTCCCTGGGCAGCACCGGCCAGGGCAGGAAGGCCCATCAGCACTTGGTTTTCAGTTGGGGGTCTTTTGGCTGGCACCGAATTATGAACTATTTTGTCCAGTTTGTTTCACTGCTTTGAAGTTCATCGGGCTGTTTAAAAAGTGTGTTAAAAGCCTTCCAAGAGCACCGCTCTCCAAAGGCGAAGCGTTGCCGTGTCCACGCTCGGCGATGCGCGTCTTGGGACAAGCGGGGCGCTCGCGCTGTCCCCCTCGAGCCGGGCGCCTCTCCCAGCCCGGGCTGCCCGGACACGGCTCCTTTCCTGCCAGCTCCAAAGTCCCTCCTTTGTGGCCCCGGCTCCGAGCGCTCAGATACACCCGGCTGACGTGAGCTCCGAGGAATCCCGCAGGCACCGGCCGCCCCGAAAGCCCCCGGGGTGCAGCCGGCCCGGTGTGGAAATACCAGTGTGCGCAGAGCCTTCCATAGACAGGTTCTCCAATCCAAAAGTTGTGAGCGCTGTCTTGGAATTGGAAGCCGACACAGCAAGCCCGGGAATCGTCCCCAATAGCTCCCGCGCCCCAGCGACACAGCTGGGGCTGTAATATCAAATAAAGCCCCGGTGAGATGGATGCGGGCGATGCCGACGGGCAGAGCGGTGGAGCCCGCTGAGCCATGAGGATGCGATGGGCAGGAGATGAAGGTCGGACGTGGGCACCGGGGCGAGAAGCACCGGACTCTGCCACCGGGAGGGGAAAATGCATGTGCAAAGCCCCCCCTGCCAGACGTGCACGCGTCTCTGTTAGCAGATGTCAGCGTGGTCCGTTTAAACGGCAGCAGATATCTGCTGGGCGCGTTAGGGCTTGAGGAAAATCATCTTTGGGCTGGAGCGTTAGTCCTGGCCTAACAACCCAGCCCAGCCCGGTCCCCTGAACTGGCCAAGCGGCCTCCGGCTTCCTCCGCACGTTCTCCCGTACCCGGCGCGGAGCCTGATGAAGTGGGACATTGGAACAGCGGCCAGCGGTTCGGGGCCGCACGCGTCCCCTCCGCCCAACGGGAGGAGCCCGAGCGGCGACCCCAGCGCCGGGGCTGCGGCGGCTCCCTGCCTGGGGACGTGCCCGGGGCTCTGGCGCAGGGCCAGGCAGCCGCGCTGCTGCTCCAGGCGCGGGTCCGGCCCTCGCCAAGGAACCAGGGGCTCTCGGGAGGCCGCGGTGCAGCCGGGCACCGCGGGCAGGGGGGTCACGCTGGCTTTAGGGGGGTCTGTGGTGTGAGTCCCGCCGGGCCAGCGCTGCCAGAGCCGCCGAGGTGGCGCAGGGCTCGTCCAGCTCACCGGGGCTGGGGAAACACTCAGCGCTGCCCTCCTGGATTTCGGCTGCCACTGAATTATGAACTATTTGCTCAAGTTTGTTTTACTGCTTTGGAGTTCATGAGGCTTTTTAAAATACATTTAAAGCCTTCTGAGAGCACAACTCTCCAAAGGTGAAGCCCAAAGTGGTGTTTCCGTGCCCTGCTCACCGTCCACGCTCGGCGATCCGCGTCCCGGGGAAACCGCGGCTCTGGCAGTGGTTTTGTGGGCTGCATGGTGTGGATTCGCCCTGTGCATGGGAATGCCGGTACCGGTGAGCGCACACTGCGGTGGCCCCGGTGCGATGCTGGCACAGGGCGAATCGTGGCCCCCACGCAGCTCCAGGCGGCCGTGATGGCACAGCCGCTCGCACGGTGTGCCGTAAGCCGAGCCGCGGCAGGGCCGGCGTGCCATGAGCGGAGCCGTCGCAGGGCTGGTGTGCCATAAGCTGAGCTGTGGCAGGGCTGGTGTGCCATAAGCTGAGCTGTGGCAGGGCTGGTGTGCCATGAGCTGAGCTGTGGCAGGGCTGGCGTGCCATGAGTGGAGCCGTTGCAGGGCTGGCGTGCCATGAGCTGAGCTGTGGCAGGGCCGGCGTGCCGTAAGCTGAGCCGCGGCAGGGCCGGCGTGCCGTAAGCTGAGCCGCGGCAGGGCTGGTGTGCCATGAGCTGAGCTGTGGCAGGGCTGGCGTGCCATGAGCGGAGCCGTCGCAGGGCTGGTGTGCCATAAGCTGAGCCGCGGCAGGGCCGGCGTGCCATGAGCGGAGCCGTCGCAGGGCTGGTGTGCCATAAGCTGAGCCGCGGCAGGGCCGGCGTGCCGTAAGCTGAGCCGCGGCACGGAGCAGCCCCAGCGCGCGGGGGGAAAGTAAATGGAAAAAAAAAGGGAAAGAAGGAAAAGTTTCCACTCCTCAGGCGACCGTTGTTGTGGGTTTCTCGCTCTCCTCGGGTCAGGGAGCTGATGGTTTCAGTGCACTCGCTGATGTCATTCCTTCCAGAAGGAAAAAGCCTTTCCTGCCCCAACGGAGCTGCTTCACAAACGCTTTAAATATCAAGGTTGGGGCAGCCAAAAGACAGAGTCATTTAGCTCCTTTTGGGTTTTTTTCACGGTGATATCAGCACCTGTTAATTGACGCCTTTCCCCTCCGCTCTCCACCCGGACCCCCCGGGTTCGCTGATCCCGAGCGAGAGCAGCGCGGCCGGGCCAGGACACGGGGCCGGTTCCGCCGGGGCTGCCGGAGCGGCCGTGCCAGCGTGGCGAGCGCTGAGCCACCGCCGGCAGCACCGTGGGGAAGGGGTTTGCTCCAGCCCCACTTCCCCCCTCTCCATCACACGCAAACTTTCCATCCTGGCTGGAAATGCTAGGAAAGCAAGCGCCCGAGCCGCTCGCTGCGCCGTTCCCCGACCGCGGTGAGCCCGGCTGGCCGCGGGGAGGCACCCAGCACCGAAACGTGGGTATGGGGTCTGTCCTGAACCCCCCAGCTCTTCCCCAGGCGCAGGGAAGGACGGTGGGTGGGCACAGAGCTCCTGCTGCTCCGTCTGTCCAGCTGGCGCTTGGAGCAGAAAGCGCAGCAGCCGGGGTCTCCACACCCACCCGCACGGAGCCTGTTATCAGAAACCCAGCGCGACTTGGCGGCAAAGCCGGCGGCGCTTGCCCAAAGCCTGGTCGGCTCTGGCTGGAGAGAAGATCGCTGCCAACAGCGCTGCACAGCCCGCCCTCCTTCCCTCCTCCTCCGAGCCGGGTGGAACGGCTCCTGGACACCCCGTCCTCTGCCTTTGGCTGCTCCTGTCCCACCACCCCTGTCCTTTGTCCTTTGCCTTTGGCTGCTCCTGTCCCACCACCCCTGTCCTTTGTCCTTTGCCTTTGGCTGCTCCTGTCCCACCACCCCTGTCCTTTGTCCTTTGCCTTTGGCTGCTCCTGTCCCACCACCCCTGTCCTTTGTCCTTTGCCTTTGGCGGGTCCTCTCCCACCACCCCCCACCTTTGTCCTTTGGCTGCTTTTATCCCATTGCCCCCGTCCTTTGCCTTTGGCTGCTCCTGTCCCACCACCCTCGTCCTTTGCCTTTGGTGGGTTTGTGGGTCCTGTCCCACCACCCCCATCCTTTGCCTTTTGCAGTCTGTCCCACCACCCCCGTCCTTTGTTCTTTGCTTTTGGCTGTTTTTATCCCATCGCCCCCATCCTTTGCCTTTGGTGGGTTCTGTCCCATCACCCCCCTCCTTTGCCTTTGTTGGGTCCTGTCCCATCACCCCCATCCTTCATCCTTTGCCTTTGGCTGTTTTTATCCCATCACCCCCATCCTTTGTCCTTTGCCTTTGGCTGTGTTTATCCCATCACCCCCATCCTTTGCCTTTTGCAGGTCCTGTCCCATCGTCCCCATCCTTTGCCTTTGGTGATGTGTCCCACCACCCCCATCCTTTGTCCTTTGGTGGGTTCTGTCCATCGCCCCCATCCTTTGCCTTTTGCAGGTCTTGTCCCATCACCCCCATTCTTTGTCCTTTGGTGGGTTCTGTCCCATCGCCCCCATCCTTTGCCTTTGGTGGGTTCTGTCCCATCGCCCCCATGCTTTGCCTTTTGCAGGTCCTGTCCCATCGCCCCCATCCTTTGCCTTTGGCGATGTGTCCCACCACCCCCATCCTTTGTCCTTTGCCTTTGGCTGTTTTTATCCCATCACCCCCATCCTTTGCCTTTGGCAGTCTGTCCCATCGCCCCCATCCTTTGCCTTTGGCAGTCTGTCCCACCACTCCCATCCTTTGCCTTTGATGGGTTCTGTCCCATCACCCCCATCCTTTGTCCTTTGGTGGGTTCTGTCCCATCGCCTCCATCCTTTGCCTTTTGCAGGTCCTGTCCCATCACCCCCATTCTTTGTCCTTTGGTGGGTTCTGTCCCATCGCCCCCATGCTTTGCGTTTTGCAGGTCCTGTCCCACCACCCCCATCCTTCGTCCTTTGCCTTTGGCTGTTTTTATCCCACCACCCCCATCCTTTGCCTTTGGCTGCTCCTGTCCCATCGCCCCCGTCCTTTGCCTTTTGCAGGTCCCGTCCCATCGCCCCCGTCCTTTGCCTTTTGCAGGTCCTGTCCCATCTCCCCCGTCCTTTGCCTTTGGCAGTCTGTCCCACCACTCCCATCCTTTGCCTTTGGCAGTCTGTCCCACCACTCCCATCCTTTGCCTTTGATGGGTTCTGTCCCATCACCCCCATCCTTTGTCCTTTGGTGGGTTCTGTCCATCGCCCTCATCCTTTGTCCTTTGGTGGGTTCTGTCCATCGCCCCCATCCTTTGTCCTTTGGTGGGTTCTGTCCCATCACCCCCATTCTTTGTCCTTTGGTGGGTTCTGTCCCATCACCCCCATTCTTTGTCCTTTGGTGGGTTCTGTCCATCGCCCCCATCCTTTGCCTTTGGTGAGTTCTGTCCCATCGCCCCCATCCTTTGCGTTTTGCAGGTCCTGTCCCACCACCCCCATCCTTCGTCCTTTGCCTTTGGCTGTTTTTATCCCACCACCCCCATCCTTTGCCTTTGGCTGCTCCTGTCCCATCGCCCCCGTCCTTTGCCTTTTGCAGGTCCCGTCCCATCGCCCCCGTCCTTTGCCTTTGGCGGTGCGTCCCGCCACCCGCCCGCCCCGCAGCACCAGCTGCCGCCGGGACCCGGGCCAGGGCCGGCTGAGGGGCCGCGCTTTGATCCGCGACGTCCTGAGAACGTCGATTTCATTTTAAAACGCTGTCGCTCCAGATGTTCTTGTCATTCACGTCAGTATCTGCAAACCCCAGTGTCTGCAAAGCCTTTGGCACCGCCGGCATCTCACGGCCGTGTAAGATAATCCCCCTGCACGGTGCGCGCGTCCCGCTCCTGCCATTTCAGTTTTAAACCCGATGCCTTTTCATCTTGTCAAATATCCCCCCGCGCTACCTTCTGCATCCTGTTATTGTGTCCTCTCAGACTCCGCTTCGCCTCCAAACCACACAAATCTTGCCTTTTCACATCTCTTCATCTGCAGATTCCCCCCAGGCCACCAATTACCCCGCTATCCATCTCCGCAACTCCTCTTTCTCTCGCTGCCTCTTCTGGGAAGGGAACGATGGCAATGGGGCATGGCGCTGCAGCTGGAGCTCACCCACGGGCGGCGACGGAGCTTTCGCCCCTTCTCGTGCCCCTCCGGCTCCCTCCCCGCGCCGAGCGCAGCAGCACCACTTGCAGTGGGTACCTGCAAGAACTTTGGGAGCCCAGGAGGGTGCGGAGGGGCCCTTCGCAGGGTGTGATCCCCAACCCTGGATGTGCAGGCTGAAGATCCCTGTCCCGCTGCCTTCTCAGGGTAGGAAACCACCGCAGAGCATCGGTGTTCCCCGAGAAACAACGGGCACGTGTTGGAAAGGGCACAGCGACACAAGGGTGTGCTCGTCCCCCAACAGGAAAATAAAACAACCTTGAAATCGGCAACAGAAACACTTGCTGAGAAGGGCTGTGGGGCATTGAACAGGCTGCCCAGGGCAGTGCTGGAGTCACCAGCCCTGGAGGGCTGGACAGACGGACACGAGGTTCTCAGGACATGGGGCAGGGACAGGGTGGGTCATGGTTGGACCTAATGGTCATTTCCAACCAAAACAATGTGATGGTTTGGGAACCCGCTCCCTCACGTTTCCCCTGGGGAAGCTGGACCGGGGCCCCCGGGCTCGGCGTGGTTACGGTGCTGGCACAGCCGGGGAACACCGGGCCGGGGCTTCTGCAGCGCTGCGAGGGCAGAGCCCGGGGCCAAGGAGCCCCAGCGTCCCCACAGCACCGCAGAGAGGCCGAGGCCCTGGGCTGGTCACAAAGCAGCCTTGGGTTGCTCCTCTCCCAGCTCTGATGCGCCCGGCTCCACCCCGGCAGCGCCGCCGTCCGTCCCGCTGGCAGCCCCAATCCCCAGCTCCTCACGGCCCCAATCCCCAGCTCCTCACAGCCCCAATCCCCAGCTCCTCACGGCCCCAATCCCCAGCTCCTCACGGCCCCAATCCCCAGCTCCTCACGGCCCCAATCCCCAGCTCCTCACGGCCCCAATCCCCAGCTCCTCACAGCCCCAATCCCCAGCTCCTCACGGCCCCAATCCCCAGCTCCTCACAGCCCCAATCCCCAGCTCCTCACAGCCCCAATGCCCAGCTCCTCACAGCCCCAATCCCCAGCTCCTCACAGCCCCAATCCCCAGCTCCTCACGGCCCCAATCCCCAGCTCCTCACAGCCCCAATGCCCAGCTCCTCACAGCCCCAATCCCCAGCTCCTCACAGCCCCAATCCCCAGCTCCTCACGGCCCCAATCCCCAGCTCCTCACGGCCCCAATCCCCAGCTCCTCACAGCCCCAATCCCCAGCTCCTCACGGCCCCAATCCCCAGCTCCTCACAGCCCCAATCCCCAGCTCCTCACAGCCCCAATGCCCAGCTCCTCACAGCCCCAATGCCCAGCTCCTCACGGCCCCAATCCCCAGCTCCTCACAGCCCCAATGCCCAGCTCCTCACAGCCCCAATCCCCAGCTCCTCACAGCCCCAATCCCCAGCTCCTCACGGCCCCAATCCCCAGCTCCTCACGGCCCCAATCCCCAGCTCCTCACAGCCCCAATGCCCAGCTCCTCACGGCCCCAATGCCCAGCTCCTCACAGCCCCAATGCCCAGCTCCTCACAGCCCCAATGCCCAGCTCCTCACGGCCCCAATCCCCAGCTCCTCACGGCCCCAATCCCCAGCTCCTCACAGCCCCAATGCCCAGCTCCTCACAGCCCCAATCCCCAGCTCCTCACGGCCCCAATGCCCAGCTCCTCACAGCCCCAATCCCCAGCTCCTCACGGCCCCAATGCCCAGCTCCTCACAACCCCAATGCCCAGCTCCTCACAGCCCCAATGCCCAGCTCCTCACAGCCCCAATCCCCAGCTCCTCACGGCCCCAATGCCCAGCTCCTCACAGCCCCAATGCCCAGCTCCTCACGGCCCCAATCCCCAGCTCCTCACAGCCCCAATCCCCAGCTCCTCACGGCCCCAATGCCCAGCTCCTCACAGCCCCAATCCCCAGCTCCTCACAGCCCCAATGCCCAGCTCCTCACAGCCCCAATCCCCAGCTCCTCACGGCCCCAATGCCCAGCTCCTCACAGCCCCAATGCCCAGCTCCTCACAGCCCCAATCCCCAGCTCGTCACAGCCCCAATCCCCAGCTCCTCACAGCCCCAATGCCCAGCTCCTCACAGCCCCAATCCCCAGCTCCTCACAGCCCCAATGCCCAGCTCCTCACGGCCCCAATGCCCAGCTCCTCACGGCCCCAATGCCCAGCTCCTCACGGCCCCAATGCCCAGCTCCTCACAGCCCCAATCCCCAGCTCCTCACGGCCCCAATGCCCAGCTCCTCACAGCCCCAATCCCCAGCTCCTCACAGCCCCAATGCCCAGCTCCTCACGGCCCCAATGCCCAGCTCCTCACGGCCCCAATGCCCAGCTCCTCACGGCCCCAATGCCCAGCTCCTCACGGCCCCAATCCCCAGCTCCTCACAGCCCCAATGCCCAGCTCCTCACAGCCCCAATGCCCAGCTCCTCACAGCCCCAATGCCCAGCTCCTCACGGCCCCAATGCCCAGCTCCTCACGGCCCCAATCCCCAGCTCCTCACAGCCCCAATGCCCAGCTCCTCATGGCCCCAATCCCCAGCTCCTTCACAGCCCAAAGCCCTGGCTCCTTGCAGCCTGAAGTTCCAACTCCTCATTGCCCAAAGCTCTGGCTCCTTGTGGCCTAAAGCCCTGGCTTCTTGTGGCCTGACTCCCAGTCACAAAGCAGCCCAAAGACCCAGCTCCTCATGGCCCAAAGCCCTGGTTTCTTGGAGCCCAAAGCCCCAGCTCCTTCACAACCCAAAGCCCCAGCTCCTCGGAGCCCAAAGCCCTGGCTCCTCATGGCCCAAAGTCCCAGCTCCTCATGGCCCAAAGTCCCAGCTCCTCCTGTCCCAAAGCCCTGGCTCCTTGGAGACCAAAGCCCCAGCTTCTCATGTCCTAAGCCCTGGCTCCTCATGTCCCAAAGCCCCGGCTCCTCATGTCCCAAAGCCCCAGCTCCTCATGTCCCAAAGCCCCGGCTCCTCATGTCCCAAAGCCCTGGCTCCTCATGTCCCAAAGCCCTAGCTTCTCATGTCCCAAAGCTCCAGCTCCTCCTGTCCCAAAGCCCCAGTTCCTCATGTCCCAAAGTCCCAGTTCCTCATGTCCCAAAGCTCCAGCTCCTCCTGTCCCAAAGCCCCAGCTCCTCCTGTCCCAAAGCCCTGGCTCCTCATGTCCCAAAGCCCTAGCTCCTCATGTCCCAAAGCTCCAGCTCCTCCTGTCCCAAAGCTCCAGCTCCTCCTGTCCCAAAGCTCCAGCTCCTCCTGTCCCAAAGCCCCAGTTCCTCATGTCCCAAAGTCCCGGTTCCTCATGTCCCAAAGCCCCGGCTCCTCATGTCCCAAAGCCCCGGCTCCTCCTGTCCCAAAGCCACGGCTCCTCCTGTCCCAAAGCCCTGGCTCCTCATGTCCCAAAGCCCCAGCTCCTCATGTCCCAAAGCCCCGGCTCCTCATGTCCCAAAGCCCCAGCTCCTCATGTCCCAAAGCCCTGGCTCCTCATGTCCCAAAGCCCCAGTTCCTCCTGTCCCAAAGCCCCAGCTCCTCCTGTCCCAAAGCCCTGGCTCCTCATGTCCCAAAGCCCTAGCTCCTCATGTCCCAAAGCTCCAGCTCCTCCTTTCCCAAAGCTCCAGCTCCTCCTGTCCCAAAGCTCCAGCTCCTCATGTCCCAAAGCCCCAGCTCCTCCTGTCCCAAAGTCCCAGTTCCTCATGTCCCAAAGCCCCAGCTCCTCCTGTCCCAAAGCCCCAGCTCCTCCTGTCCCAAAGCTCCAGCTCCTCATGTCCCAAAGCCCCGGCTCCTCATGTCCCAAAGCCCCGGCTCCTCATGTCCCAAAGCCCCAGCTCCTCATGTCCCAAAGCTCCAGCTCCTCATGTCCCAAAGCCCTGGCTCCTCATGTCCCAAAGCCCTGGCTCCTCCTGTCCCAAAGCCCCAGTTCCTCATGTCCCAAAGCCCCAGCTCCTCATGTCCCAAAGCCCTGGCTCCTCATGTCCCAAAGCTCCAGCTCCTCATGTCCCAAAGCCCCAGCTCCTCATGGCCCAAAGCCCTGGCTCCTCATGGCCCAAAGCCCCAGCTCCTCATGTCCCAAAGCCCCAGCTCCTCATGGCCCAAAGCCCTGGCTCCTCATGGCCCAGAGTCCCGGTTCCTCATGGCCCAAAGCCGCGGCTCCTCGCAGCCCCAGCTCCTCATGTCCCAAAGCCCCGGTTCCTCATGTCCCAAAGCCCCAGCTCCTCATGTCCCAGAGCCCCGGCTCCTCATGTCCCAAAGCCCCGGCTCCTCATGTCCCAAAGCCCCGGTTCCTCATGTCCCAAAGCCCCAGTTCCTCATGTCCCAAAGCCCCAGTTCCTCATGTCCCAAAGCCCCGGCTCCTCATGTCCCAAAGCCCCGGCTCCTCATGTCCCAAAGCCCCAGCTCCTCACGTCCCAAAGCCCTGGCTCCTCATGTCCCAAAGCCCCGGTTCCTCATGGCCCAAAGCCCTGGCTCCTCATGTCCCAAAGCCCTGGCTCCTCATGTCCCAAAGCCCTGGCTCCTCACGTCCCAAAGCCCCGGCTCCTCCTGTCCCAAAGCCCTGGCTCCTCATGTCCCAAAGCCCCGGCTCCTCATGGCCCAGAGCCCCGGCTCCTCATGTCCCAAAGCTGCGGCTCCTCATGTCCCAAAGCCCTGGCTCCTCATGGCCCAGAGTCCCGGTTCCTCATGGCCCAAAGCCGCAGCCCTGGCTCCTCATGTCCCAAAGCCGCGGCTCCTCGCAGCCCCGTCTCCTCGCAGCCCTTTCGCGCCTCGGCAGCCGTCAGACGGGGCCGAGCACGCGCGGCTGCCCGGCCAGACACGCTCGCGGGGGAGGTTTGGTGAGCGGTTACCGCGGGCGGCGAGGGGGAAGCCTGGAGCGGCTGCTGGGGCCAGGCGGGTTGGGAAGCGCCGGCAGAGCCGCGCACACACACACACACACACACACACACGAGCGATGAGTTGAAGGAGCTGTCTGCCAGCAGCGCATTCTGCAGGAGGGTTTTTTCCCCTCTCTCTTGGCTAATCAGCTACTGAAAGAAGAGCTCCCTTGGCCCGGCCAGCGCTGAGCCCCCCCGTCCGGGTCAGCTGCGCTGCGGAGGAGGGAAGTGGGCTTGGAACAGCCGCCGGCTCACCGAGGAGCACTCAACGCGCCTTCATTCATTATCCACTGACATATGGAATAGTCATTGCGGGAGGAAACAGAACCAAACAAAAGCCCCAAACTGCTTCCTCCCAGCGAGGCCCTGACAGCCTCTGCAGCTCACGGCCATTCATCTCCGAGCGCTGAAGAGGAAGGGACGCTCGGCGAGCGCCGGAGGGATGGCCGGGGGGGCTGGCGCGGGGACCCCGGCAGCACCGGCACGGCGGCCACGCGCTGGGGCTCCGGTGGCGCCCGGCGCGGGGACGCGGCTCGCCGGGCACCGGGACGGGGCGCTGCGTGCGACACGGGCTCCTCTACCCACCCCGGCCAGGAAACCGATTTATTTTGTTGTGTCTCTGGTCGGAGCGCGCGGCAGAGCCCGGCCCGGGCGCCCCGCCAGGACGAGCCGGCGGCTGCCAAGTGAGCAGGAGCACCGCGAGGAGAAATCCAGCCTGTGCTAAACACAGGGGCAGCGCGGGGCTGAGCTATTATTCTTTATTAAAGAGCTCCGAAGCCCACGCACGGGCGGCGGGGGAGCGCGGCGGCTCAGCGCCAGCAGCGGCAGTGACGGCGGCACAACGCGGGGTAGCGGTGCCACCGGAGCTTCTCCCAAACTGCCGCTGGTTTAGGGAGCAATCCTGCTGGGAGCAGAGCCCCGGGGCAGGCTGCAGGTGACGGCGCCTGGTTAGCAGGTGAAACCGGGCAAAGGGGAGCTGGGGAGCACCCCAAGACCCCCAGCTGCGTCTGCGCTGAGCAGCACCCGCTCTGTGACCGGAGGGGACGGGGACACTTCCCGCTGCCGTACCCAACTGCTGGAGCTGCTGCTGCCCAACGCCAACGTGTGAACACGCGCAAGGGGGCGACTGCCCATCGGGCACACTTAGGGCTGCTGCCAGTAAAGATACCAAGGTGTGCAGAGATAACGATCACAGACATGGGTATAATCAAGGTGCACAAGGCTGAATCTCTACCCAGATTTCTTGTGTGACCCCCCAGAGCCCAGGGCCGCGCTGCTCCCGAGCTTTGTGCCGTGCCCGGCAGGGCCCTGGCGCCCCTGGACACGGGGACAGGGCTGGGACCCCCAATCGGCAGGAAAGGGGGTGCCAGCTCCAGCTTCCGCGGCTCTGTCCACTCTGCCCACAGGACACCCGGCAATCGCGGTGCCTCTCCCAGGGGGTCACTCAGGACCCCCCGCCACCACGGACCACAGACCCACGTGTTCCGCCACCCCCAGCCCGCGGTCCCACGGCCAAACGCCACGGTTTGCCGGCTCTCTCCGAGGCGGTGACGCGGCACCCCGCGGGAGGCTGGCGGCACGGCTGGGGGCTGGAAGGACGCGGGTGACGATTCTGCACCCCCGGAGCCCCGTGTTGCCCCCGGCACCCCCGGACCTGCCGCCTCCGGGAAGGGAGGGGGAACAGAGCGACACCCGGCACCGAATCCGGCTGCCGCGGTTTCCAGCCCGGCCATGCTGACCGAAACCACGGGGGCTGCGCCGGTGCTGCCGGTCACCCCGGGAACGGAGTCCAGTCCCCAGCGCCCTCCTGAAGAGCAGCGCACCAAACCACCGTGTCTCAATGCTTTAATTAG
Source organism: Columba livia (assembly GCF_036013475.1). Taxonomy (NCBI): domain Eukaryota; kingdom Metazoa; phylum Chordata; class Aves; order Columbiformes; family Columbidae; genus Columba; species Columba livia. The sequence continues at coordinate 162,547,876 of NC_088603.1, read as the reverse complement.
GATGAGGCTGCACGTTAATTGGCGTGAGGCTGCGGTGCAGGCTGCGTCTCAAAGAGACAATTCAAAAGAATGAAAATACAGAAGCTACCTGCAGCAATAAGGTGTTTCGCCGCACTCCAGGGCCACCGGGCCGCCAAGCAGCGGCCAAGCGCCGCTCCCGGAGACCAGCACAAAGCGCCCAGTGTGCGCATCCCGGCCGCAGGAAACAGAAGCATCAGGGTTCTTATGGAAGAGAGATAAATACAATTACAGAGGGAGGGCAGGGGATTGGGAACGGGGAACAAGGAACAAAGCCACTGGAAGCTGCTCTGATGTCAACAGGTTCTGAATCAGCGCTCCCCCCACCGGGGCCCTGAAGCAGGACCAGCTGGGGAGAGAGACCTTGAATTCCTGCATGAAAGGCTTGGGTTTTTTTTTCCTGGGTTATGCTGGAGACATTACACAAGTGTATGTTTTCTATAGTCATATATTTCCCCCTCTCTCTAAATCTGTATTCCAGACCCGGGGGCAGGGGCTGCGGCAGCTCCAGCGTTAGCCCAGGTGGGCCTCTGACACGCAGCGCCGCGGGTCGCAGCCGGCACCGCCGTCTCCCCGCCGGGACTCACACGGGAACAGACGCGGCGCTCGGAGCCCCCGGAGACAAGCGCGGAGCCTTTGGACGCTGTCCCGAGGCTGCGGGCGCAGCCAGGAGCCGCGCTGCCGCCCCCCGGCCGGGCTCCTCGCCCCCCGCGCTCGCAGCAGCCACCGCGGGCTCCTCACCTGCCCGCGCGCGCGGGGTTTGCCGCGCTCCGGTACTCCTCGGCGGTTAAACAGGAGACAGACTGAAATATTCCACCCCGGGGGCGCCCGGGAGGCTCCTCGGAGCCGCCGTCCAAGTCACGCTCAGGCTGCCCAGCGCCCTTGCAGGTGAACCCAGACCCCAGCAACAAGGGCCAGATCCAAACGCCCCCACAGCCCTTGGCAATCCCCCCATCCCGACCCCAGGGCTCTGGCGAAACAGCTGATAGAAGCCAATCGCATTAATTGATTTAGCAGACGATTAAGAAAGGCAATGAAGTTTGTCTGGAACAACCAAGCCCTCGGGGCGTTTTACTGCTGAGATCCTGCTATCTTCCACACAGTTTCCAATCTTTTCCGACACACGGAACCCGGCGAGGTCCCCCCGGCGAGCGGGGCAGAGCCCTGAGCGCCGAACCCGGCCAAAGGCAGCCCAGGCACCCTCTGGTGCCTGGATGAACGTGGACGCAGCTCCCACGGCACAGGCAGCGCTGCTGCGCGGCTCCCGGCCGGGGCGGACGGCTCCCCAGAGCCAAGCACCCAAGCGCTGGCCTTTCCTGGGTGGCCGTGCCGCTCCCTCGCTCCAAGTGACACCCTTGAGCGATGTCCCCTCGTCTGGGTCTCCCGCCAGCTCTGCCGCGCTGCCCCGGCCACACGCTGGCAGCAAAGGGCCCTTCCCTTCCGGAGATGAGGTTCGACTGCATTCCCACACTTTGGGCGCACACAGAAGCCAACACCGAGGGAAATCCGTCACCTCCGCCCCATAGCCCTGTATGGAAACCCCTTGCACCGGGTCCTACCTCTTCATCTGAGCTGTCTTCTTCGTATTCATTCTGAGCAAGCAGATCCTCATCGTCCTTCAATGACGAATCGTCCTCCAAGGTTTTGCTCTTCCTGGGAGCGCCTTTGGCCTGAAAGACAGAAAACCGCAGCTCAGTAAGATCCTATCGCGTGAATCTTCGCACTTGTGCGGTCACTGAATCGGGGACCTTGGCTGGGTGATGAAATGTGAAGCTGCCACCCCCTGGCTGTGCTGCCAGGTCCGTGGACCCCAGCCCGCGCTCGCTCTCCTCCCCCGGGACACCCAACTGCACAAGGAAGGAAGGAAGGAAAGGGCTCATTAGGCAGCGAGTGCTCACGGCCACCTGGGAGCGCAGAGAGACAAAGCCCATCAGCTCTCTCCTGGGGACAAGTGGCCCGAGCAGCTCCGGCAGCTGCTCAGCTCGCGCAAGAGCTTGATTCTTCCTCCTTGGGTTCAAATCATTCTCCATCTGCAGCTGCCCCATCCAAACCATCTCCCGGAGCCACTTCAGCCTCCTGCCCCGTCCAAACCATCTCCCGGAGCCACTTCAGCCTCCTGCCCCGTCCAAACCATCTCCCGGAGCCACTTCAGCCTCCTGCCCCATCCAAACCATCTCCCAGAGCCACTTCAGCCTCCTGCCCCGTCCAAACCATCTCCCGGAGCCACTTCAGCCTCCTGCCCCATCCAAACCATCTACCAGAGCCACTTCAGCCTCCTGCCCCGTCCAAACCATCTACCAGAGCCACTTCAGCCTCCTGCCCCGTCCAAACCATCTCCTGGAGCCACTTCAGCCTCCTGCCCCGTCCAAACCATCTCCTGGAGCCACTTCAGCCTCCTGCCCCGTCCAAACCATCTCCTGGAGCCACTTCAGCCTCCTGCCCCATCCAAACCATCTCCTGGAGCCACTTCAGCCTCCTGCCCCATCCAAACCATCTCCCGGAGCCACTTCAGCCTCTTGCCCCGTCCAAACCATCTCCTGGAGCCACTTCAGCCTCCTGCCCCGTCCAAACCATCTCCTGGAGCCACTTCAGCCTCCTGCCCCGTCCAAACCATCTCCTGGAGCCACTTCAGCCTCCTGCCCCGTCCAAACCATCTCCCGGAGCCACTTCAGCCTCCTGCCCCATCCAAACCATCTCCCGGAGCCACTTCAGCCTCCTGCCCCGTCCAAACCATCTCCCGGAGCCACTTCAGCCTCCTGCCCCGTCCAAACCATCTCCCGGAGCCACTTCAGCCTCCTGCCCCATCCAAACCATCTCCTGGAGCCACTTCAGCCTCCTGCCCCGTCCAAACCATCTCCTGGAGCTACTTCAGCCTCCTGCCCCATCCAAACCATCTCCTGGAGCCACTTCAGCCTCCTGCCCTGTCCAAACCATCTCCTGGAGCCACTTCAGCCTCCTGCCCCGTCCAAACCATCTCCTGGAGCCACTTCAGCCTCCTGCCCTGTCCAAACCATCTCCCGGAGCCACTTCAGCCTCCTGCCCCGTCCAAACCATCTCCTGGAGCCACTTCAGCCTCCTGCCCCGTCCAAACCATCTCCCGGAGCCACTTCAGCCTCCTGCCCCATCCAAACCATCTCCCGGAGCCACTTCAGCCTCCTGCCCCATCCAAACCATCTCCTGGAGCCACTTCAGCCTCCTGCCCCGTCCAAACCATCTCCTGGAGCCACTTCAGCCTCCTGCCCCATCCAAACCATCTACCAGAGCCACTTCAGCCTCCTGCCCCATCCAAACCATCTCCTGGAGCCACTTCAGCCTCCTGCCCCATCCAAACCATCTCCCAGAGCCACTTCAGCCTCCTGCCCCATCCAAACCATCTCCCGGAGCCACTTCAGCCTCCTGCCCCATCCAAACCATCTCCCGGAGCCACTTCAGCCTCCTGCCCCATCCAAACCATCTCCTGGAGCCACTTCAGCCTCCTGCCCCATCCAAACCATCTCCCAGAGCCACTTCAGCCTCCTGCCCCATCCAAACCATCTCCCAGAGCCACTTCAGCCTCCTGCCCCATCCAAACCATCTCCTGGAGCCACTTCAGCCTCCTGCCCTATCCAAACCATCTCCTGGAGCCACTTCAGCCTCCTGCCCCATCCAAACCATCTCCCGGAGCCACTTCAGCCTCCTGCCCCGTCCAAACCATCTCCTGGAGCCACTTCAGCCTCCTGCCCCATCCAAACCATCTCCCGGAGCCACTTCAGCCTCCTGCCCCATCCAAACCATCTCCTGGAGCCACTTCAGCCTCCTGCCCCATCCAAACCATCTCCCGGAGCCACTTGCAGCCTCTCTGTCCCTCACTTCCCCCGGCGCCCAATGTCACCAAGAGCAGGCGCGGACACAAACCAGCGTGGGGACGGGCAGCATGGGGACGGGATTTCCCAGCTCCGTCGGCACACGAGACGCTGCGGATGAGGCGCCAGCGTGGCCACGGGCTCAGGAGGCAAGGAGAGCATCACACACCAACTCAGACAGCGGGAATGGAAACGTGGGCTGGAGAGGAGCTCTGCAGTCCCTGCTCTGAGCAAACCTTCCACGCTGGGTCGGGGTGCTCAGGGTTCGGGTGTTTCCAAGCACGGGTCCTGGTCCCCCAGGGCTGCACAGCTCCCACGGGCAGGACCCAACCATAGCTCCTGCTGCACCTTGTCCCCGCTGCCCGCCACCCTGTCCCCAGGTGTCACAACAGCCCGGCTCCATCTCCACGCTCCTTCCTGACACTGTGGACACCAACGGGATCCCCTGTGTTCCTTCTCCTGGTGAAGAACCAGCTCACAGCCCCTCTGCCACCCTGTCCTCAGGTGTCACAACACCCCGGCTCCATCTCCACGCTCCCTCCTGACACTGTGGACACCAACAGTTCCTTCTTGTGAAGAACCAGCTCACAGCCCCTCTGCCACCCTGTCCCCAGGTGTCACAACAGCCCGGCTCCATCTCCACGCTCCCTCCTGACACTGTGGACCCCAACGGGATCCCCTGTGTCCCTTCTCCTGGTGAAGAACCAGCTCACAGCCCCTCTGCCACCCTCTCCCCAGGTGTCACGACAGCCCGGCTCCATCTCCACGCTCCTTCCTGACACTGTGGACCCCAACGGCATCCCCTGTGTCCCTTCTCCTGGTGAAGAACCAGCTCACAGCCCTGCTTTGTGTCTGTGCTCCAGCCCCACCATCTCCACTGGACTCAGTCCTGTCAGCGTGTTGTACTGGGACCCCCAGGCTGGACCCCGAGCCCAGACGGGTCTCAGCGCCCCAGAGCTGAATGACCCCCCATCCCTGGCCCCGTCATCCCTCCTCTTGCCACACAGCCGAGCTGTGCCTGCTCCGGGCTCTGCTGCCTCTCTGTCTGTCCCGGGACGCCCAGGTCCTTCCTCCCTGGCGCTTCAGCCCCTGCCTCCCGCTGCTCAGGGTTACTCTGTCCCAACACCCGGCATTCTTCACCCTTGAACTTCACAAGGCAGCCCAGCCAGTCCCTCCGAAGGGCAGCGGATCGCCGGTACATCCCAGAGCCCGCTCCTGCAGCAGCACCGTTCTCTCGGCCTCCAGGACAAGCGCCCGCGGGTTCCTGGTGCCGACCACGACGCTGTCACAAGGACAGGCTCGTCCCAGCAAAGCTCCCGCCTAACAATGGGCTCCAGCGCCTTTGCGCTCAGGTCGAAGCGCCGGGCGAAGCGGTTGAGAGGGGAACGCACACAACCACCTCAGCTGCAAAATCGGAACTTCACATGGAATCACATATCACATAATAGTTTGGGTTGGAAGGGACCTTCAAAGGTCATCTAGTCCGACCTCCCCTGCAATAAGCAGGGACATCTTCAACTAGATCAGGCTGCTCCATCCAGCCTGGCCGTGTATGTCTCCAGGGATGGGATGGGTTGCAAACCATGGGCACGTTCGGAGCCGCTCTGAACCCCAAATATCTCCACTAGACACCCGGGGAGCAAACGGGGCGGGAACACAGAGCCCCCACGGTGCCCACATCACCGTGACGGACAGACACCCACACCACGCGTACCGCACGCGTCCCACCGAGGCGACCGTGGGACCGGGCGGCTCAGCGCAGCCTCTGCTCCCTGGATTAGCCCCATTTGGCCCATCCCAGCCCCGCAGCGGGCAGGACGCCAATGCACCGCAACACCACCTGTCACCCGGCGGGGCGCACGGTGCCCGCTCTGCGCCCGACGGAGGGACAGCCCGCGGGGCACGGCGCGGCCGGCAGCCCGCTCCCCGCTCCGGCAGCGCCGGCGGCAGACTGCGCCCACTCGCTGACCTGCTGCGTGGGTGCCGAGCGAGCGACAGATCCTTCCCTGGAAAAGAGATTCGCTCTCTCCCCCCGCGCGCCACGGGGGGAGAACGGGGACCCTGCCGAGATCGGGTTTACGGGAGGATTCGGTGAAATAATCGGAAAAACAGCCCCAGAAAAGGTCCCTCGCGGGAGCAGTAAAATCCGCGCGGTGTGTGATCACCTTCTGCTGCACGGACAGAGCAGCGCAGCTCCCCCGGCGCGGGGAGAGCGCCTGGAAAATCCCGGCCCGGCAAGAGGATGAGATTACTGCAAAAACAAAAGGCTTTATTAAAACGTTTCGAAAAAGGGAGATGGGAGATAAGTTTTTTTGCAGGCTTTTGGCTCTACGATGGCTTCGGGCTCGAGTTTCCATCTTCCCCTCATTTCCCCCCTCTCTCCGCCGCCACAATGAGACCGGAGGAGGATCCTGCGACGTGAATCTCAGCTACCGGTGCCACGAGCTGCCGGTGGCCTCGAGAGCGACTGAGGTGCCCGGAGCTGGCCCGGTCGCTCCCGCTCTCACCCCAGTGATCGCGGCCTCCCGGTCCACCAGACCTCGCCGGGACTGACCGGGTTCACCAGGATCCACCGCGGCTGGCATGGCCAGACCTCACCGGGATTGACCGGGTTCACCAGGATCCACCGCGGCTGGCACGGCCAGACCTCACCAGGATTCACTGGGATTCACCAGGGTTCACCAGGATCCACCACGGCTGGCATGGCCAGACCTCACCAGGATTCACCGGGTTCACCAGGATCCACCGTGGCTGGCACGGCCAGACCTCACCGGGATTCACCGCAGCTGGCACAGCCAGACCTCGCCGGGATTCACCAGGGTTCACCAGGATCCACCACGGCTGGCACAGCCAGACCTCACCAGGATTCACTGGGATTCACCGGGGTTCACCAGGATCCACCACGGCTGGCATGGCCAGACCTCGCTGGGATTCACTGAGGTTCACCAGGATTCACCGGGTTCACCAGAATCCACCACGGCTGGCACGGCCAGACCTTGCCGGGATTCACTGGTTCACCAGGATTCACCGGGTTCACCAGAATCCACCACGGCTGGCACAGCCACACCTCGCCGGGATTCACCAGGTTCACCAGGATTCACCAGGTTCACCAGGATCCACCACAGCTGGCACAGCCAGACCTTGTCAGGGTTCGCCGGGGTTCACCAGGATTCACCGCGGCTGGCACAGCCAGATGTCGCCGGATTCCCGGGGTTTCACCAGAATGCACCGGGGTTCACCAGGATGCACCGTGGCTGGCGCGGACAGACCTCGCCGGGATTCACCGGGTCCACCAGGATCCACCATGGCAGGCACGGCCAGACCTCGCTGAGATTCACCAGTTCACCAGGATCCACCACGGCTGGCATGGCCAGACCTTGCCAGGATTCACCGGGTTCACCACGGCTGGCACGGCCAGTCCTCACCGAGACTCACCGGGTTCACCAGGATCCACGGCAGCTGGCACGGCCAGACCTCGCCGAGATTCACCGGGTTCACCAGGATCCACGGCAGCTGGCACAGCCAGACCTCGCTGAGATTCACCGGTGTTCACCAGGATTCACCGGGTTCAGCGGGGTCCACCGCGGCTGGCCCGGCCGCCAAGCAAAGCCCGCTCCAGCGCCGGGGAACGGGCTCGTCCGCCGGCAGGTTCCAACCCTTCAAGAAAGCTTTGCCGGGAAGGTGAGCAAGAGCTCAGCCAGGACGCCAATCAGAGCCAGCGCCCGGTAACCCCCGACCAGAACCCAACCGGAAACAGCAAACAGTCATTCAGCAGAAAACAGGAATATTTACGTGCCAGGAGTAAAGCCCGAGCGGCAGGAATAAAGCCTGAGTGCAGGAGTAACGCCCGAGCGGCAGGAGTAAAGCCTGAGCAGCAGGAATAAAGCCCCAGTGCAGGAATAAAGCCTGAGTGCAGGACTAAAGCCCAAGTGGCAGGAGTAAAGCCTGAGTGCAGGAGTAAAGCCCGAGCGGCAGGAGTAAAGCCCCAGTGCAGGAATAAAGCCCGAGTGCAGGAGTAAAGCCCAAGTGGCAGGAATAAAGCCCGAGTGGCAGGAGTAAAGCCCGAGTCCAGGAGTAAAGCCCGAGTCCAGGAGTAAAGCCCGAGTCCAGGAATAAAGCTCAAGCAGCAGGAGTAAAGCCCGAGTGGCAGGAGTAAAGCCCGAGTGGCAGGAACAAAGCCCGAGTGGCAGGAACAAAGCCCGAGTGGCGGGAATAAAGCCTGAGTGGCAGGAATAAAACCCGAGTCCAGGAGTAAAGCCCGAGTGGCAGGAGTAAAGCCCAAGTGGCAGGAGTAAAGCCCGAGTCCAGGAGTAAAGCCCGAGTGGCAGGAATAAAGCCTGAGTAGCAGGAGTAAAGCCCAAGTGGCAGGAGTAAAGCCCGAGTCCAGGAGTAAAGCCCAAGTGGCAGGAGTAAAGCCCGAGTCCAGGAGTAAAGCCTGAGTCCAGGAATAAAGCCCGAGTAGCAGGAATAAAGCCCGAGTAGCAGGAATAAAACCTGAGTGGCAGGAATAAAGCCCGAGTGGCAGGAATAAAGCCCGAGTCCAGGAGTAAAGCCCGAGTGGCAGGAGTAAAGCCTGAGTGCAGGAGTAAAGCCCGAGCGGCAGGAGTAAAGCCCCAGTGCAGGAATAAAGCCCGAGTGCAGGAGTAAAGCCCAAGTGGCAGGAATAAAGCCCGAGTGGCAGGAGTAAAGCCCGAGTCCAGGAGTAAAGCCCGAGTCCAGGAGTAAAGCCCCAGTGCAGGAATAAAGCTCAAGCAGCAGGAGTAAAGCCCGAGTGGCAGGAGTAAAGCCCAAGTGGCAGGAGTAAAGCCCGAGTCCAGGAGTAAAGCCCGAGTGGCAGGAATAAAGCCTGAGTAGCAGGAGTAAAGCCCAAGTGGCAGGAGTAAAGCCCGAGTCCAGGAGTAAAGCCCAAGTGGCAGGAGTAAAGCCCGAGTCCAGGAGTAAAGCCTGAGTCCAGGAATAAAGCCCGAGTAGCAGGAATAAAGCCCGAGTGGCAGGAATAAAACCTGAGTGGCAGGAATAAAGCCCGAGTGGCAGGAATAAAGCCCGAGTCCAGGAGCAAAGCCCGAGTCCAGGAGTAAAGCCCAAGTGGCAGGAGTAAAGCCCGAGTCCAGGAGTAAAGCCCGAGTCCAGGAGTAGAGCCCGAGTGCCGCTCGGCCGCCCGGGCAGCCCCTGCAAACAGGCTCGTTCCACCGGAGGGCGGCAAGCGATGCCAGACACACGGACACACAGACATACGGTCGCTGATGGGGCAAGTGGTGGGTTTCGACGGCACGGGCTATGGAAACACCTGGGCCGAGGCCTCGGGGCCCGGCGCCCGGCAGCGGGCGAACGCCCGCTGCCGGGCGCCGGGCCCCGGGGCCTCGGCCGCTTCTCCTTGCCGGGAACTCCTCCAGAGTTTGGTGAGGAACGTGGTGACGTTGCTGCCGCCAAGTGGATTTGGCTCTTAAGCCGTGCTTATCTCAATGCAAGTTTCTCCCTTCCTGTCCATTCTCTCTCATATTGGGGGGCGGGAGTGAGTGAGCGGCTGCGTGGTCCTGTTGCTCGGGTTAAACCACGCTGTGGTCTAGGGGAAAGGCCAACACGCGTCCTAACTATTCCTTTGCTCAAGCGAGGTGCTTCTTAGGCCTAATATTACCAGTTGCTCTGCTCTGGAGTTGTGTAAAGCTTCTACTCGTTGTCTGGATGAATAAATACCAAAGCGGATAGCCAGGACAACAACAAGGTGCTTTTTCTTAAGTCCAAAATGATGAAAAGCTCAGTTTTACGTGTGGAAAAATGATATGTAAAGGAGCAGCAGTAAGAACCCGTCGGGCCAGCTCAGCCTGGTGGCAGCTTAAGGGCTTAAATAGACGCGTTTGCCTCGTTATCAGCCCTTGAGTTTGAAGAGGGTTCTGTTCTCATTCAAACACTCCCCGGCAGCTGCGGCCGGCGGCAAAGGCAGCATCCAAGCATCGAATCATAGAATGTCAGGGGTGAAGAGCCCTCAAAGCTCATCCAGCGCAACCCCCCGGAGCAGGAACACCCAGCTGAGGTGACACAGGAAGGTGTCCAGGGGGTTGGAATGTCTGCACAGAAGGAGACTCCACAACCCCCTGGGCAGCCTGGGCCAGGCTCTGCCACCCTCACCCCAACAAGTTGCTTCTCCTCTTGCAGTGGAACCTCCTGTGTTCCAGTTTGCACCCATTGCCCCTTGTCCTGTCCCTGGCTGTCACCAGAAGAGCCTGGCTCCATCCTCCTGACACTGCCCCTTTCCATCTTGATCCCCAGCAATGAGTCCCCCCTCAGTCTCCTCTTGTCCAGCTCCAGAGCCCCAGCTCCCTCAGCCTTTCCTCACACGGGAGATGCTCCACTCCCTCCAGCATCTTGGTGGCTGCGCTGGACTCTCTGCAGCAGTTCCCTGTCCTGCTGGAACTGAGGGGCCACAGCTGGACACGATATTCCAGGTGTGGTCTCCCCAGGGCAGAGCAGAGGGGCAGGAGAACCTCTCTGACCTACTGACCACCCCCTTCTAACCCACCCCAGGTCCCATTGGCTTCCTGGCCACAAGGGCCAGTGCTGGCTCAGCCCACAGCACCCGCTGTTCCCACCTGGTCTCCCATCCAAGTACTGACCGGGCCCAACCCTGCTTAGCTTCCCACATCAGATGAGATCGGGTGTTCTCAAGGTGGTATGGTTCTATATATTTTATATATATATATATATACATACATATGTATATATATACACATATGTTCCCAAAGTATATCCTGATAGTATCTGAACTAAACTCTCCTTTCAAGGGCAGAGCAGAGGGGCAGGAGAACCTCTCTGACCTACTGACCCCCCCTTCTAACCCACCCCAGGTCCCATTGGCTTCCTGGCCACAAGGGCCAGTGCTGGCTCATGGTCACCCTGCTGTCCACACAGCACCTCGCGTTGAGCTCAGATACAAGATGATCCCAATTAGCACCACCAAACGAGAGCAGAAAAGTGGCTCCTACCAGCAGGTCAAGTCTCCTCCCGCCGAGCACTGTCAAACAGAGCCGGGACCGGTCGCAGAGGCCATGGCACAGGGAGAAGTCGGCTGCTATTCGCTTTCCCACCGCTGTGAGATGAATAGGGACAAGTTCTTCCCCAAAGGGCTGTGGGGCATTGAACAGGCTGCCCAGGGCAGGGCTGGAGTCACCAGACCTGGAGGGCTGGACAGACGGACACGAGGTTCTCAGGACAGGGGGCAGGGACAGGGTGGGGTGTGGTTGGGCTTGATCTTGAGGGGCTCTTCCACCCAAAGTGACGCTGTGGTTCTATGACTCCATCTTTCCTTTGCCTTTGTCCCCAGGGCTCAGCGCTGGGTGTGCAAACCAGCCCGTCCCCAGGCCCCCGCACGCCGGTGACACCGGGATCGGCACAGCAGGCCGGGTTGACGGCGATGCGCGGCGCTCCCCGGGCACACCAGCACCGAGCAGCAGCACCTCCCTGCTGCAAGCACAAAAAGGGGGTTCCTTCCTTCCTTCCCTCCTTCCGCAACCACTGGAAACAAGTCCCAGGGGACCAAGGGCAAGAAAGTGCTGCAGAAATGTCACCACACAAGAATCTGGCAGATCACCCCAGGATGAGGGACAGGACAGGATCCCTGGGGTGATCTGCGCACCTGCAGGGACAGGACAGGATCCCTGGGGTGATCTGTGCACCTGCAGGGACAGGACAGGATCCCTGGGGTGATCTGTGCACCTGCAGGGACAGGACAGGACAGGATCCCTGGGGTGATCTGTGCACCTGCAGGGACAGGACAGGATCCCTGGGGTGATCTGTGCACCTGCAGGGACAGGACAGGATCCCTGGGGTGATCTGTGCACCTGCAGGGACAGGACAGGATCCCTGGGGTGATCTGTGCACCTGCAGGGACAGGACAGGATCCCTGGGGTGATCTGTGCACCTGCAGGGACAGGACAGGACAGGATCCCTGGGGTGATCTGTGCACCTGCAGGGACAGGACAGGATCCCTGGGGTGATCTGTGCACCTGCAGGGACAGGACAGGATCCCTGGGGTGATCTGTGCACCTGCAGGGACAGGACAGGACAGGATCCCTGGGGTGATCTGTGCACCTGCAGGGACAGGACAGGATCCCTGGGGTGATCTGCGCACCTGCAGGGACAGGACAGGATCCCTGGGGTGATCTGTGCACCTGCAGGGACAGGACAGGATCCCTGGGGTGATCTGTGCACCTGCAGGGACAGGATCCCGGGTTCCACACGCAGCAAATGCTCAGGTCAGCCCGGCCCAGCTGTGGCACCGGCTCTCCCGGCGCTCGGCTGCGGCCGCCCGGCTCCGCTCAGCCCCGGCGCTGCCAAGGAAGAGAGCCCAGCTGGTCGGAACGCTGGAAGCCATCAAGAGGAAATCGAATCCGACAAGGACAGCCTAATATTTACAGAGCCCCGCGAGCTGGAGAGGCACCGAGCGACCGGCTGCGCCATGTGCTGACAGGCGCGGGGAGCGCTGGCCCTTCCCGCTGCCCGACCCCGGGGGTGGGACAGCTCAGCTTAGCTCAGCTCAGCTCGGGACAGCTCAGCTCAGCTCGGAACAGCTCAGCTTAGCTCAGCTCAGCTCAGCTCGGGACAGCTCAGCTCAGCTCAGCTCAGCTCAGCTCGGGACAGCTCAGCTCAGCTCGGAACAGCTCAGCTCAGCTTGGGACAGCTCAGCTCAGCTCAGCTCAGCTTAGATCAGCTCAGCTCGGGACAGCTCAGCTTAGCTCAGCTCAGCTCGGAACAGCTCAGCTCAGCTCGGCTCAGCTCGGGACAGCTCAGCTCAGCTCAGCTCAGCTTGGGACAGCTCAGCTCAGCTCAGCTCGGAACAGCTCAGCTCAGCTTGGGACAGCTCAGCTTGGGACAGCTCAGCTCAGCTCAGCTCAGCTTAGCTCAGCTCAGCTCGGAACAGCTCAGCTCAGCTCGGAACAGCTCAGCTCAGCTTGGAACAGCTCAGCTTGGGACAGCACAGCTCAACTTGGGACAGCTCAGCTCAGCTCAGCTCAGCTTAGCTCAGCTCAGCTCGGGACAGCTCAGCTCAGCTTGGAACAGCTCAGCTTGGGACAGCACAGCTCAACTTGGGACAGCTCAGCTCAGCTCAGCTCAGCTCGGCTCAGCTTGGGACAGCTCAGCTCAGCTCGGGACAGCTCAGCTCAGCTTGGAACAGCTCAGCTTGGGACAGCACAGCTCAACTTGGGACAGCTCAGCTCAGCTCAGCTCAGCTCAGCTCGGCTCAGCTCAGGACAGCTCAGCTCAGCTCAGGACAGCTCAGCTCAGCTCGGGACAGCTCAGCTCAGCTCGGGACAGCTCAGCCCATCTTGGGACAGCTCAGCTTGGGTCAGCACAGCCCAGCCCAGCTCGGGACAGCCCAGCTCAGCTTGGGACAGCTCAGCTCAGCCCAGCTCGGGACAGCTCAGCCCAGCCCAGCTTGGGACAGCTCAGCTCAGCTCGGGACAGCTCAGCCCAGCTCAGCTCGGGACAGCTCAGCCCAGCCCAGCTCAGCCCAGCCCAGCTCGGGACAGCTCAGCCCAGCTTGGGACAGCTCAGCTCAGCTTGGGACAGCTCAGCTCAGCTCAGCTCGGGACAGCTCAGCTCAGCCCAGCTCGGGACAGCTCAGCTCAGCCCAGCTCGGGACAGCTCAGCCCAGCCCAGCTCGGGACAGCTCAGCTCAGCTCGGGACAGCTCAGCCCCGCACAGCTCGGGACAGCTCAGCCCAGCTCAGCTCGGGACAGCTCAGCCCAGCTCAGCTCGGGACAGCTCAGCTCAGCTCAGCTCGGGACAGCTCAGCTCAGCCCAGCTCGGGACAGCTCAGCCCAGCCCAGCTCGGGACAGCTCAGCTCAGCTTGGGACAGCTCAGCTCAGCTCAGCTCGGGACAGCTCAGCTCAGCCCAGCTCGGGACAGCTCAGCCCAGCCCAGCTCGGGACATCTCAGCTCAGCTCGGGACAGCTCAGCCCAGCCCAGCTCGGGACAGCTCAGCTCAGCTTGGGACAGCTCAGCTCAGCCCAGCTCGGGACAGCTCAGCCCAGCCCAGCTCGGGACAGCTCAGCTCAGCTCGGGACAGCTCAGCCCAGCTCAGCTCGGGACAGCTCAGCTCAGCTCAGCTCGGGACAGCTCAGCCCAGCTCAGCTCGGGACAGCTCAGCCCAGCTCAGCTCGGGACAGCTCAGCCCAGCTCAGCTCGGGACAGCTCAGCTCAGCTCGGGACAGCTCAGCCCAGCTCAGCTCGTGACAGCTCAGCCCAGCTCAGCTCGGGACAGCTCAGCTCGGGACAGCTCAGCCCAGCTCAGCTCGGGACAGCTCAGCTCGGGACAGCTCGGGTCACCTCGGGACAGCTCAGCTCAGCTCAGGACAGCACAGATCAGCCCAGCTCAGCTCGGGACAGCTCAGGTCACCTTGGTACAGCTCAGCTCAGCTCAGGACAGCACAGCTCAGCACAGTTCAGCTCAGCACAGCTCGGGACAGCTCAGCTTGGGACAGCTCAGCCCAGCTCGGGACGGCTCAGGTCAGCTCGGGTCAGCTCAGCTCTGGACAGCTCAGCCCAGCCCAGCTCGGGACAGCTCAGCTCAGCCCAGCTCGGGACAGCTCAGCTCAGCTTGGGACAGCTCAGCTCAGCTTGGGACAGCTCAGCTCAGCCCAGCTCGGGACAGCTCAGGTCAGGACAGCTCAGGCCAGGACAGCTCAGGCCAGCTTGGGTCAGCTCAGCTCAGCACAGCTCAGCTCAGGTCAGGACAGTTCAGCTCAGCTCGGGACAGCTCAGCTCGGGACAGCTCAGCTCAGCACAGCTCAGCTCAGCACAGCTCAGCTCAGCTCGGGCCAGCTCAGCTCGGCGCCTCGTTGCTCACACCAGCTTCACGCTCCGGCAGGGGCTGAGATGCCGGCGCCGCTCACCGCTCGGCTCCTCTCTGCTCTGTCCCCGAGGGGCTGACTTCGCTCCTCTGCGGGGTCTCTGAGCCCCAAAGACAAGACTACTCGCATTCCAACTTTCTAGCCGCGTCTTCTCGGAGAGAACGGCAGGTGGCAGCGGGACGGCGCGGAGCGGCAGGGGTCTGCGGAGCCTCGTCCCGCCAGCCCGCCTTCCGCACTGACCGCATGTCCCAAACCCCTGTCTCACCGTCTCCGGAGCCGTCTGCCTCCCTGTTACATCTCAACACAACAGTCGCGGACCGGGTCCAGACCTCTGGCGGGTATTTCCAACACCAAAGCGTTCAACAAGCACTAACACCCCCTGAGCTAAAGGGTTCTCCTTTGCCAGAGCCGCTGCTTCCATGGCTGGAGCAGCAAAGACTAAGACCAGCAGAGGAAGAGTCACAGAATCGTTTGGGTTGGAAAAGCCCCTCAAGATCAAGTCCAACCACAACCCACCCTGTCCCTGCCCCCTGTCCTGAGAACCTCGTGTCCGTCTGTCCAGCCCTCCAGGGCTGGTGACTCCAGCACTGCCCTGGGCAGCCTGTTCAATGCCCCACAGCCCTTTGGGGAAGAAATTGTTCCCACATCCAACCTCAACCTCCCCTGGGCAACTTGAGGCCGTTTCCTCTGCTCCTGGCGCTTGTTCCTGGGGAGCAGAGCCCGACCCCCCTGGCTCCAAGCTCCTTTCAGGCAGTTCAGAGATCAGAAGGTCTCCCCTCAGCTCCTGTTCTCCAGCTGAACCCCCAGGTCCCTCAGTCTCCATCACACTTGTGCTCCAGCCCCTCACCAGCTCCGCTCCCTTCTCTCCACTCGCTCCAGCACCTCAAGGGTTTCTTGGCGTGAGGGGCCCAGAGCTGCCCCCAGGATTCAAGACAAGCTCAAGTGTGACTTTTTCCATCAAGCTTTGCTCCTGTACCTTCTGAAACCAGAGGGAGACTACGCCATTCTGATATTATTTACAAATGTAGCGCCTGTGAGAGAAGCTCCACCACTAATACAGCCTCTACAAGCCCAAGGTGCACAGAAGTTGCTCTCCTGTTGCCAAGCGGGTCTCTACGCTGCGTCTCATCACCAAAAGCCCATCTGGAGGCAGGAAGCAGAAGCGTCCCCGGCTCTGGGCAGCTCTGGGCTCCCCCTCAGTGACCCTGCACACTCAGACGTGCCGACTCCCCGCAGACAGAACACGGACGCTCGGACGTGCGAACCTTCCCGGCAGCTCTGGGGCTTTCGACCCATCCTGCCGCTGCCATCGCTCACAGCCACCCAGCCCAAGCCCCTGCTGCAAAACCAGCTCCAAATGAACAGCCTGGCTACTTGAGAGCTCCAGGGACCGGCCTTGGTTATGGGTGGACTTGATGACCCCGAGGATCGCTTCCAACCAAAACGTTACTACAATTCTATAAACGCGATTTCTCTTCACAAACGTTTTGCTGTGGTTGACACGCACAGGTTTGATTTTGCTTTTTCCCCACAATTAACAGGGGGGGGCACCTCCAACCGCTCTGTGGTTGTGACACCGGGCGCTTATTCCCCCCACGTCCCTTGTGTCCTCCAGGCACAACCAGAGCAGGAATAAACTGCGCTTGGCTGGCATGGATTTGCCCCACATGCCTTTGGTTGGGAAGGAGGGTCCCAAACCATGGGCTGGGGGGGGGGACGGGCCCAGTGGAGCCACTTACCCCCCCTGCCCTGTCACAGAATCACAGGATCCCAGGATTACGGGGTGAAGGGCCCTCAAAGCTCATCCAGCGCAACCCCCGGAGCAGGAACACCCAGCTGAGGTGACACAGGAAGGTGTCCAGGGGGTTGGAATGTCTGCACAGAAGGAGACTCCACAACCCCCTGGGCAGCCTGGGCCAGGCTCTGCCACCCTCACCCCAACAAGTTGCTTCTCCTCTTGCAGTGGAACCTCCTGTGTTCCAGTTTGCACCCATTGCCCCTTGTCCTGTCCCTGGTTGTCACCAGAAGAGCCTGGCTCCATCCTCCTGACACTGCCCCTTTCCATCTTGATCCCCAGGAATGAGTCCCCCCTCAGTGTCCTCTTGTCCAGCTCCAGAGCCCCAGCTCCCTCAGCCTTTCCTCACACGGGAGATGCTCCACTCCCTCCAGCATCTTGGTGGCTGCGCTGGACTCTCTCCAGCAGTTCCCTGTCCTGCTGGAACTGAGGGGCCACAACTGGACACGATATTCCAGCTGTGGTCTCTGTCCCCCCCGTCCCCGCTCCGGAGCTGTGCCGCGCAGCCCTTACGTGTGTCCGGGGGTGGGAGCCGCCGCCGGGCTCGTCCTCCGGCTCCGAGTCCCCGTCCTGCTCCTCCCCCGCCGAGCTGCTGTCGCTGCCCGAGTCCTCCAGCCCCGAGTACACGCTCTCCTCGCTGTCCGTCAGCTCCTCCGCGCTCTCCCCGCCGGGCCGCGCCTGCACCGGAACGGGGCGACGGGGCGGGGGGTCAGGGCGGCGGGTCCCGCTCACCGAGGGTCCCCCCCTCGCCGCCCCGGGCCCCCCGCCCCCTGAGCGCCGCCCGTCACCATGGCAACCACCCCCCGTCACCATGGCAACCACCCCCCGTCACCATGGCAACCACCCCAGCCCAACACACACACACACCCCCCGACCTGCTCCATGGCCGCGGCTCCGCGTGCGCCGGCCCCAACGTGCGCCACGTGCGCGCGGGTCAGAGGTCACAGCCCCGGCCCCGCCCACGGCGCACGGCCTTTCCCCGCCCCTCCCCCGCCCAGCAGAGCCCACCGTGGGGGGGGGGGGGGAGCAAAGAAGGGGGAGGGGAGACCGCGCTCAGGGCGGGGCGGGGGGGGAATAATTACTGAGCGCGGGTCAAAGGGACAGGCACCATGCGGGGGGGGGGGGGGGGGGTGTCAGCGCGCTGCGCATGCGCATACCACGCATGGGCAGTGCTGGCACGCCGCTGCAGTCTCTTCGGCACAAGCGCGCATGCGCAGCGCGGGATTCCCTCCAGGGCGGGGCGGGAGGGGGGGACGCGCATGCGCAGCGCGGGGAAGGAGGAGGCGGGAGGCGGTGCCGCCCGGGGGGGGGCGCGTCACGGAGGCGGCCCAAGATGGCGGCGGCCATGCTGGGCCCCGGGCGCGTCAGTGCGCAGGCAGCGGCCCGGCCCCGCCGCGCCCCCCGCCGCCGGTTCTGAAGCCCGGGCCGCCCGCCCCGATACACACGTTGGCGGCGGCTTTGCGGGGGTGTGGGGCGGCGGCGCGGGGCGGCCGGCCCCGGAGCCCTCAGCGCCATGGACGGGCCTGGCGCGGCGGCGGGAGGGGGCGGCGGCGGAGGCCCCGGCGGTAGCAACGTGCCCGCGTTCCTCACCAAACTATGGACGCTGGTGGAGGATCCCGACACCGACGCGCTTATCTGCTGGAGTCCGGTGAGTCCCGGCGAGGAGAAGCGGCCGAGGCCCCGGGGCCCGGACACCCGGCAGCGGGCGAACGCCCGCTGCCGGGTGTCCGGGCCCCGGGGCCTCGGCCCAGGCGTTTACGTAGCTTGAAGCGTAGAATTCTCTCATTGTTTTTTGTAATGCGCGCTGTGATACGGAAAAAGAGTCCTTAATTCTCCTTAAGTTGACTGAGGTAGTTGGTTACCACAGGATTAGGGGTTGAAGGGCCCTCAAAGCCCATCCAGCGCAACCCCCGGAGCAGGAACACCCAGCTGAGGTGACACAGGAAGGTGTCCAGGGGGTTGGAATGTCTGCACAGAAGGAGACTCCACAACCCCCTGGGCAGCCTGGGCCAGGCTCTGCCACCCTCACCCCAACAAGTTGCTTCTCCTCTTGCAGTGGAACCTCCTGTGTTCCAGTTTGCACCCATTGCCCCTTGTCCTGTCCCTGGTTGTCACCAGAAGAGCCTGGCTCCATCCTCCTGACACTGCCCCTTTCCATCTTGATCCCCAGCAATGAGTCCCCCCTCAGTGTCCTCTTGTCCAGCTCCAGAGCCCCAGCTCCCTCAGCCTTTCCTCACACGGGAGATGCTCCACTCCCTCCAGCATCTTGGTGGCTGCGCTGGACTCTCTCCAGCAGTTCCCTGTCCTGCTGGAACTGAGGGGCCACAGCTGGACACAATATTCCAGCTGTGGTCTCCCCAGGGCAGAGCAGAGGGGCAGGAGAACCTCTCTGACCTACTGACCCCCCCTTCTAACCCACCCCAGGTCCCATTGGCTTCCTGGCCACAAGGGCCAGTGCTGGCTCAGCCCACAGCACCCGCTGTTCCCACCTGGTCTCCCATCCAAGTCCTGACCGGGCCCGACCTTGCTTAGCTTCCCACATCAGATGATACCAGGTGCTCTCAGGGTGGTATGGCTGTATATATTATATATATATGTTTCTCAAGTACATCCTGATGGTATCTGAACTAAACCCTTTTTCAAGGGCAGAGCAGAGGGGCAGGAGAACCTCTCTGACCTACTGACCACCCCCTTCTAACCCACCCCAGGTCCCATTGGCTTCCTGGCCACAAGGGCCAGTGCTGGCTCATGGTCACCCTGCTGTCCCCAGCACCCCCAGCTCCCTTTCCCCTACGCTGCTCTCTAATAGGTCATTCCCCAACTTACACTGGAACCTGGGGCTGTTCTGCCCAGATTCAAGACTCTACACTTGTCCTTGTTAAATCTCATCAGGTTATTCCCTGCCCAACTCTCCAGCCTGTCCAGGTCTCTGATGGCAGCACAGCTTCCAGTGTCACCACTGCTCCCAGCTTGGTGTCACCAGCAAACTTGCTGACAGTCACTCTATTCCCTCATTCAAGTAATTGATGAATATACTGAATAACACCAGCCCCAGCACTGCCCCTGAGGCTCTGCACTGGATACTGACCTCCAGCTGGGCTCCACCCCATTGACCACAACACTCTGGCGTCTTCCCTTCAGCCACTTATTCTCAGCTTACTGTGTTTAATTCCTGTTGTTTAATTTCCTTCAGTAACAGAAAAACAAGCTCAGGGGGTTGGGATTGTGGACCCTACATGCCTGCAGGAGGGAAGAGGATTTTCTCTGTGCATTTGAGGAGAAATCAGCAGGAATATAAACATGAAAGGGAGGTTGAGAAGCACAATACACCTCTTAACATATATAAATTCTAATTTGGCTTCTTTGAAGGTGAAGTCTTCGTATTTTATTTGCAGTTCCTTGGCATTCTTTTTAAATTAACTTTCTCAACTTTAATAGTGCTCTGGTCCCTAGAGAGGCGATTCAAACCTGGTTCGAGGCGTTTATCGCGTCCTCGGCGCCGGGTCCTGCGCCAGCCGCGTCCTGCGCCGCCTCGTCCGTCGCTCCCCGCGTTCCCTCGGGTGTCACCGGGGCCGTTCCCGTCCCGAGCGCCGCGGGTTTGCTGCGGGGAGCCCAGCAGCGCTGAGGGGACAGGACACCGGCAGCGCCTCAGGTCGGGGACGCACAGAGAGGTGCTTTGCCCTCATTGTCGCTAATCGGTCGGAGTTTCTCATGTATAAGAGGAGATGGCGCTGGCTGAGTTGCTGGGTAGACAGTTGGGAGAGGCGGATATCGGCTTGGGAGAGGCGAATATGTGGTAATGCCGCTCAGCCGTTGTGCAGTCGCTCCCCACAATGATCCTGCGCAGGCCAAAACTGTAGAAGAGTTTGAAGGGTTGAAGGAGGAGGGCTTGTGTTCCTGTGAAACACCGCGGCCGGCTGTGATTTGCTGCTGGTGGCCCCACGGGGAGCGGATTCAGCTTGTTGTCCTCCACGGGCTGGTGTTTTTTCCTGGGTGTTTTCCTTCTCTGTGGAACTGGTGAGTTTTGGTGACCTGTTCTGCTGCAGGTAACGCCAAAGCGTGCCTGGGGGTGGCAGGAAGAGGGGACAACCTCTGCTGGTGGCGACCGCCTGTTTGAATTGCGTTACGCGGTGTAAATGAGGACAGCGTGCGGGTTGTGAGGCTCCGAGGCCGCGGGTGCTCAGAGGGAGCAGCACAGCGCCTTCTGCTCTGGAGAAGCTCCGGTGTGGTGTCCGGCGCCTGGCACACGCGGCTCGCTCGGAGCGCTCGGCGTGACACTGAGCCGTCCCCTGTGCCGGCTGTGGCGCTTGTCACGGCTTCTCCGGGGCCGGGACAAGCTCAGGGAAGTGCCGGAACCACGGAGGAGAGGCTGGACCTGCTCTGGTACCTGTATCTCAGCTGCACCTTGGGCTCGCTGATGTGACTCCTCACCCTGTCTGAGCTGATTCTCCCCTCTGAGTCTCGGCTGGGTCCAGAATGAGCTCAGTGTGGTGTTTAAGCCCAGATTTAGTGGTGGGCTTGGGAGTGCTGGCTTAACAATTGGGCTCTATCTTCAGGATCTCTTCCAACCTAAATGATTCTGTTCTAAACCGTCAGGAAAATGGTTTCCACAGAATCACAGAATGGTTTAGGTTGGAAGGGAACTAAATCGCCACCAGTGCCCCCCCTGCCATGACAGGGACATCTCACAGCTCAGGATGCTCAGAGCCCCGTCCAGCCTGGCCTGGGGTGTCTCAGGGATGGTTCATCTACCACCGCTCTGGGAACCTGGGCCAGGCTCTCACCACCCTCAGGGCAACAATTCTGATATCCAGCCTGAATCTCCCTCCTTGAGTTTAAACCATCACCCCTTGTCCTATCGCAACAGACCCTGCTCCAAACTCTGTCCCCATCTTTCTCATCAGCCCCTTTTAAGTACAGAAAGGCCGCACTAAGGTCTCCCCGGAGCTTCTCCTCCCCGGGCTGAACCCCCAGCTCTCTCAGCCTTTCTCCCCAGAGCTGTTCAGTCTCGGCCCATTCCCGTGTCCCTCCTCTGTCCCGCTCCAACAGCTCCATGTCTGGCTGGCGCTGGACCCCAGGGCTGGCCGCAGAGCTCAGGGGGTCAGCACAGGGGCAGGATCCCCCCAGTGCTGCTCACGCTGCTCTGGATTTGCTTGTGCGTCTGTTTTCTGGCCCGTTGGGCCCAGGTGAGCGTTGGGGAGCAAACGTGGGTCGGGGCCACGCTCAGCATCCTCAGGGCGCTGGGTTGGCCTGACCGTGCGTGAAGCTGTCCCGTACGATGAAGATGTGCATGGTGGCCACGATCGCCTTGTGGTGGCTGGTACGGTGGGTCTGGTGGTGGTTTTGGCCGCTCGTCTTGAAGGAAGCGTCAGGTTCAGAGACATTGTTTTGCTTCTCGTCACTTGGGGAACAGGGACAAAGGTGGGGACGGAGAGTGTGGGGGAACGTGAAGGTGCTCCCGAGGGGCAGAGTTAGGAGGAAACCAGGAAATCTGATGTCCCACCCAAACAGTCACTCTTGGCCAAGTCTTAAAGATGAATTTAGAATATGCTGAGCTTAAGGTTATGGAGCCTGAGCCTCAGTCCTTGTATCAGCAGTTCATAGAATCACAGGTTGTCCTGAGCTGGAGGGACCCACGGGATCGTCGGTTCCAGCTCCTGTCCCTGCACAGGACACCGCACAGGTCACCCCGTGTGTCTGAGGACGGTGTCCAGTCTCTTGTTGAACACTGTCGGGTTGGGCCGTGACCCCTCCCTGGGAGCCTGTTCAGTGTCCAGCACCTCTGGGGAAGAACCTTTTCCCCATGTCCCACTGACCCCCCCGGCGCAGCTCCTGCCGTTCCCTGGCGCTGTTGAAGGGAACGCACCGGCTGCTGGCCAACCCCACGTCTCCATTTCTGCTGCAGCGGAAGCCCAGCACAGGAAGGTCCATGCGGTGCAGAATCAGATAATGGTTTAGGTTGGAAAAAACCTTTAAGATCACCAAGTCCAACCACAACCCACCCTGTCCCTGCCCCCTGTCCTGAGAACCTCGTGTCCGTCTGTCCAGCCCTCCAGGGCTGGTGACTCCAGCACTGCCCTGGGCAGCCTGTTCAATGCCCCACAGCCCTTTGGGGAAGAAATTGTTCCCACATCCAACCTCACCCTCCCCTGGGCGACTTGAGGCCGTTTCCTCTGCTCCTGGCGCTTGTTCCTGGGGAGCAGAGCCCGACCCCCCTGGCTCCAAGCTCCTTTCAGGCAGTTCAGAGATCAGAAGGTCTCCCCTCAGCTCCTGTTCTCCAGCTGAACCCCCAGGTCCCTCAGTCTCCATCGCACTTGTGCTCCAGCCCCTCACCAGCTCCTATCAAGGCCAGGCTGTTACAGTCCGGTACGGCCATTTCAGCGCCCCTGAGCTTCGTGCCGGATTAGACCCGGGAGGTGGCCGCGCTGTTGGGGAGGTGACACTGCCTCGCAGAGTCACCACAGGTGGAACAGCAAACCCTCCACCGCGCGCTGCTCTTCAGCAGAGCCTGGTTGGACTCGACCCTCCGACAAGTCTTTTCCAGCTGTGAAGATTCTGTGGGTGCGGAGTTCCTGCGCAGTTGTGCTCTCAGCCGGCGGCTCCCTGGGTGCTCCCGGACGGTGGGGTTGTCCGAAATCCCAGCGGCGGCAGCTTGTGTTGCTTGTGAACACACACACGCGTGTCCCGCACCACTTGCCCGTTTGAGGTCGGTGCCCAGGTCCTTGTCTGCGCTGGGACAAGACTCTGCTGAAACTGTCGCCAGTCACGTCCTTCATTTCTATCGAATCATTTCACAGAATCACAGAATGGACTGGGTTGGAAAAGCCCTCAGAGATCATCGAGTCCAACCCTTGGTCCAACTCTAGTCTGTTTACTAGATCATGGCACTAAGTGCCATGTCCAATCTCAGTTTAAAAACCTCCAGGGCCGGTGAGTCCAGCACCTCCCTGGGCAGCCATTCCAATGCCTGACCACTCTCTCTGCAAAGAATTGCTTTCTGATCTCCAGCCTCAGTTTCCCCTGGCAGAGTTGAAGCCCATGCCCCCTTGTCCTATTGCTGACTGCCTGGGAGAAGAGACCAATCCCCACCTGGCTAGAACTGCCCTTCAGGTAGTTCTAGAGAGTGCTGAGCTCAGCTCTAAGCCTCCTCCAGACTAAACAAGCCCAGCTCCCTCAGCCTCTCCCCATAGGGCTTGTGTTCCAGTCCCTTCCCCAGTCTTGTTGCTCTTCTCTGGACCCGCTCCAGCACTTCAATCTCTTTCCTGAGCTGAGGGGCCCAGAACTGAACACAATACTCCAGGTGTGGCCTCCCCAATGCAGAGCACAGGGGAAGGATCACTGCCCTTGTCCTGCTGACCACGCTCGTTTGGATACAGGACAGGACACCATTGGCCTTCTTGGCCACCTGGGCACACTGTTGGCTCCTGTTGAGCTTCCTGTCCATTAGTCGCCCCAGGTCCCTTTCTGTCTGACTGCTCTCCAGCCACTCTGTGCCCAGCCTGGAGCGCTGCAGGGGGTTGTTGTGACCAAAGTGCAGCACCCGGCATTTGGCCTTATTGAACTTCAGCCCATTAGCGCAACTACCGGCTAACGAGCACCTGCAGCAGGTCCCGCCGCGCCGCGCCGCATCCTCCTGCCGCCCGCCTCCCTTCCGGAGCCCGAGGAGCTTTCTCAGCCGCAATTAAAGTGCGCGCTTTGACGCACAAAGGAGTCATTGTGCCCTGCTTTCTCCTAGCTTCGGGTTATTCCTTGGCGGGTTTTTTTGTGTTTTGATTTGGGGTTTTATTTTGGTTCTTTTAGGGTTATTTTGGTTGCTTGGTTGGGGTTTATTCTAGTTTGTTCTGGTTTTATTGTCTAGATTTAGGCTGTGCCTTTCTCAGGGATCAGGACTCCAGCCCGGGAGCATTTGTTCTTGCGATCCCGCTTCCAGCACAGCGTCTCTTACTTCCAGTTCTAAACAATGGCCAATATCTGCCTTTAAATCACTTTGTACGTAGAAGTTCCTTCTTTATTTCCCCCATTAGCCATGTATCGTGCCCAGGCCGTGCTTTCCCTTCGCTTTACATGGTGCTCCAAGCTCTAACCCGCCCGGCTCCGGTAACCGCTGCACAGAACCCGTGTCACCCGTAGGCCGGGAAGGACGCCACACGATCCGCGGGGGAAGAACCAGCAAAACAGAAGGAAAAGGTGTTGTTTGAACACCCGTTGGTGAAGTTCCAGGCGCAGCTTCCAGCTGGGCTCCTTGGGGGTCTCAAGTCTGTCTGCTGAGGTTCCTTTAGTGCTGTTGGCATGAAAATGCAGTTGGTGTGTGGAGCGCAATGAGTCGCGGAGGAGGTGCCAGCGCCTCGGAGCCTCGTCTTGCTGCGGGTTTTGGGAAAACCCCGAAAAACCTGCAATTCGGGGCACTGTGACCCCGCTCGGGTGAAGCACAAGGTCGCGCACCCAATGAGTCGTGTTGCTTTCTGGAAATTCATTGGTTGTGCCTGCAAATGGTTGTTTCTTTCTTAGGAATTGGATCAGGGTGCTTTTCCTCTTCTAACCCCCGTTTTCATGTGGTTTTCGATGTGTGTGTGAGCTGGGTTACCCCATGTGGTCCCCAGGGACATCTCACAGCTCAGGGTGCTCGGAGCCCCGTCCACCCCACCCTGGGGTGTCCCAGGGATGGTTCATCTACCACCTTAATGAAACCAAACCCTGAGATGCTGCTGCGTCCTCTGAAGGAGTGAAGAAACTCACCCATGGACCAAAACACCCAAACTCTCAACTTCTAATAAACCTTTACCTGGTTTTGTTATCGGCCGGCAGAATCTCTTAAGGTCTGGGGGCCTGTTTTAGTCACGTGCACTCTTGTGAACGGGGGGACTTTGGGTCCTGTGCGGGTGGTCGCGGCCGCTTGGCCGATGTTCCGTGTGTGTGCGATGAGCCGTCGGTGTCTGGTTGGGCTCGGGCCCGACGCTCTGCCGGCTCCGCGCTGCCGGGACGGCGTTAGCGGGAGCGGTGCTGGTCGTGGCAGAACACCCGAGCCGTAAGACGCGTTCTGAGTCCCTGTGTTGCTTCGCCAGGACGAAAATCCCTCCTCTGGCTGCTTGGCAGGTGCGGGTGTTGACAGCAGAGTTCCTGCTCCGCGTGCCGGAGAGGGAAGAGAAACCACCCTGATGGAGTGGCACCGCAGAGCTGGACGCCGAGCGGCTCAAATGTGATCTGACTACTAGTTAAGATAGTCAGAATAGCCAAAATAACTAGTTATCCTGCTCCGTTGGCGATAACTCATCTTCCAAAACCAGCAGCAGAAGCGCCTCAGAGAGACGGGAACGCTTCCCCGGCTCTTGCCTGTTCCTGGTTGTTAAAGAAGCACATAGGAAACGTCTCTCGGTCGCGGTGAGGACTCGGAACTCCTGAAGCTGTGCTGCTCCTGCTGTGCCAGCAGCGGCTCGTTGCTTCCAGCGGCTCGTGGCCACGGGCACCACGGGCTGCCCGGCTGGCGCGTCGTCTGCACTGACCCGCAGGCCTCTCCCGACCAGCCTCCTTGGCTCCGTTTGCTGGAAACATCGCTGCCTGTTGCTGGAGATACAATGACTTAATTAGGACACGCGAGGGAATGAGTAGATTGGCGGTTGTGCAGGCTGAGCTTTGATCTTTGTAGCCTGCTTAACCCCAGGCTTGGGTTCCCGAGCCTTCGGAGAGCTTTGCTCTGCAGGTTCTTGACGTTGCTCACAGCATTGAGAGTTACTGGCTGCCTGTGGGTCCTCCAGGTGCCTGTGGGTCCTCCAGGTGTGTGCCTGTGGGTCCTCCAGGTGTGTGCCTGTGGGTCCTCCAGGTGTGTGCCTGTGGGTCCTCCAGGTGCCTGTGGGTCCTCCAGGTGTGTGCCTGTTGGTCCTCCAGGTGTGTGTCTGTGGGTCCTCCAGGTGTGTGCCTGTGGGTCCTCCAGGTGCCTGTGGGTCCTCCAGGTGTGTGTCTGTTGGTCCTCCAGGTGTGTGTCTGTTGGTCCTCCAGGTGTGTGTCTGTTGATCCTCCAGGTGCCTGTGGGTCCTCCAGGTGCCTGTGGGTCCTCCAGGTGTGTGTCTGTTGGTCCTCCAGGTGCCTGTGGGTCCTCCAGGTGTGTGTTGTTGATCCTCCAGGTGCCAGTGGGTCCTCCAGGTGTGTGTCTGTTGGTCCTCCAGGTGTGTGTCTGTTGGTCCTCCAGGTGCCTGTGGGTCCTCCAGGTGCCTGTGGGTCCTCCAGGTGTGTGTTGTTGATCCTCCAGGTGCCTGTGGGTCCTCCAGGTGCCTGTGGGTCCTCCAGGTGTGTGTCTGTTGGTCCTCCAGGTGTGTGTCTGTGGGTCCTCCAGGTGCCTGTGGGTCCTCCAGGTGTGTGTCTGTTGATCCTCCAGGTGCCTGTGGGTCCTCCAGGTGTGTGTTGTTGATCCTCCAGGTGCCTGTGGGTCCTCCAGGTGTGTGCCTGTGGGTCCTCCAGGTGCCTGTGGGTCCTCCAGGTGTGTGTCTGTTGGTCCTCCAGGGTGGCCAAGTGTGATAAACTGTGTTCTAACCTGCGGCCGAGGGACTCGGGAGATGGGGCCGATGCCAATCCCAACCTCACACGCGCACGTTTATCCCTGTGGAAGCAGAACGGGGTTGATAATGTTTCTCTTCTTCTTTTTTTCCAGAGCGGAAACAGCTTCCATGTGTTTGACCAGGGCCAATTCGCCAAGGAGGTGCTTCCCAAGTACTTCAAACACAACAACATGGCCAGCTTTGTACGGCAGCTCAACATGTGTGAGTAGCGCCGCGGGGAGGCTGGTTCCCGTCTCGGCCCGGGTTTGCTGTAGGGGAACGTTGGCTCCAGGGACAGCGGGGGGTTCAGCTGGAGAACAGGAGCTGAGGGGAGACCTTCTGATCTCTGAACTGCCTGAAAGGAGCTTGGAGCCAGGGGGGTCGGGCTCTGCTCCCCAGGAACAAGCGCCAGGAGCAGAGGAAACGGCCTCAAGTTGCCCAGGGGAGGTTGAGGTTGGATGTGGGAACAATTTCTTCCCCAAAGGGCTGTGGGGCATTGAACAGGCTGCCCAGGGCAGTGCTGGAGTCACCAGCCCTGGAGGGCTGGACAGACGGACACGAGGTTCTCAGGACAGGGGGCAGGGACAGGGTGGGTTGTGGTTGGACTCAGTGATCCTGAGGTCTCTTCAACTGAAATGATTCTGCGATTCTGTATCTCCCGGGTGCTGTAGGAGCAAACCCAATGGGAGCTGGTGCTTCACAGCATCATTTTGGCTGGAAAAGACCCTCAAGGTCACCAAGTCCAACCAAAACCCACCCTGTCCCTGCCCCCTGTCCTGAGAACCTCGTGTCCGTCTGTCCAGCCCTCCAGGGCTGGTGACTCCAGCACTGCCCTGGGCAGCCTGTTCAATGCCCCACAGCCCTTTGGGGAAGAAATTGTTCCCACATCCAACCTCAGCTTCGCCGTGCTGGGCACACGGAGGGCGAGCCGCTCCCCGGGTATCTCCACTCTACCAGCCCAGCTCTGTTCTCTTTCTCCACGCTCCCCCTTCCCCGTTTTCCAGAGTTACTCTGTTTAATCCTCCTCCTTCCGTTCGGATGGGCCGCACAGCGCAGCAGGCCTGGCCGTGCCATGGACGCGGCGTCTGTCGGTGCCAGGGCCGCTCTCGCGCCCGTCTGCGCCGCCGCCTCCGCCGCCCCGGGGCAGCAGCACAAGGGTCCCTTGAGCCCGCGCACGGGGTCGGGACCAGCCCAGTCTCCAGGGCGGGCTTACAAGCGCCGGCACGCTCTTCGACGTCCTCAGCGGCTCCTGGCGCGGCTGCGGGCCCGTCCTGACCCTGCGTTCTTGAGGATCACCCCAATAACCCCAAACTGCGCAATGTCACTACAATAACGCGTAATGTCGCTAAATCACTTTCTGCTGCGAGCGCAGGAAGCAATTTTACTGTTTTTGAACCGCAGCTGCGGACTGAACAGCTCCGGTGACACCGGGGATCCATCCCGGCTGCTTACAGAGGCGCTGAGGTCCAAAAGCACTTTGCGCTGGTCCTGGGCAGCTTTTAGGTGGTTTAAGTGTGTGTGAAGACGCTTGTTTTTTCTTTGCAGTCATCCTCAGGGGGTTCTGGCCGTCGCGTCAGGCAGACAGCGGTGTTTTCTGTCCCTTATTTCTTTATCTCGCCTTCTCCTTCTGCTGTTAATTGCAGTAATAACTCGGTGGCCCTTCATTTCCCTTCCTTTGTAAGGACTCGTGGTAGAGAACTTGCCCCCTGGGCTACCAAAGGATGGTTATTGTGTAGCACACCACGTCTCTCAGCGGCGTTGGTGTCCTTAGGAACACCCTCCTTTTGTATTGTCCCCCCTTACCTGATGACGTGGAAGTTGAGGGTGCAGCTCCCAAGGTGCAACAGCATTTTCCCGGCTACAAGAATGGCTTCAAAAGCACAAATACGCCAGAAAGCGGAAATCAGGGGGGTTTTTTGATGGATAAGGGGCTGAAGAAGCAGCTCTGCTATGGCAAAGCCAGAGGGTGGGTGTGGGTGGGTTGGGGGTTGGTGATGGGGAAGCATTTGGGAAGACAAGACGGCCAGGAAGGGGTCGCTGGGGAGGCGCCAGGTCTTTAGGTTCGGGTTCTAGAGCACAGACCTGCAGCTCGATTGTTTGCAGTACTTATAACCCCGTTTTCTGAACAAGGAACCCGCATCCGCCCCCCCCGGCAATGACAGGGCTACTTGCAGAGGACGCCTGTGGTGACAATGACGTGTGTCCACGGCGGGGGCCGAGCCGCACGGTGCTGCTTGTGCCCACAGTGTCGCTGCGGCTCTGGGAACCGCCCGGAGCCGGGCTGGCTTTCATCGGATATTAGAACCAGAAATTCTATACGGATTTGTGTTTCTTTAGGTGGAGCGGGCTGTTCAAAACCAGCCCTTGAGGCTTTAGTATAAAGGTGAGTGGGCTGTTCAGTGCGATTCCTGCGTCAGGAGCAGAGGTGCCGCTCTGCCCTGCACCCTTGGGGCGTCGTTTATTGCCCTCCTGGGCCTCGGGGTCCCCTCCTCCTCGTGGTCAGTTGAGGCTCAAGGTGGCCACGGCGCCCCGGAACGTGCACGTTATTGCAGGAACCCCAGCTCCAGGCGTCTGCGTCGCAACGGGGAGGCCGGGAAGGCGCTGGAACGATGAGCGGGGAGCTTGGGGAGGTGCGGAATAACCCATCGTGTTGGTGGCCCCTCGCGTGGTTTTGTCTCCAGAGGGTTTGTGTTGCCGTTAATACACAAGATAACAGGCAGCGGTGTTTGTCTGTGGCTGAGCGCCTGGCTAATTGCTCTCTGTTTATTTATTCACTGGATAAATAAAGCATGAGCTCGCTGGGTTGGCCTGGAGGCGGCGCTAGAGCCTGGAGTCTCCTTGGGGTGGTACTGGCGGAGAAATTTGGTCCATAGACACATCTTCCCTTCTCGCTGCGCGTTGGATTGCTGAGCAGGACGTGTTGATCCACAGGGCCGGACGGGTCCCTGCGCTGGGGGTCGGAGCCGGAATGGGGAGGTTGCTTGGAGCCTTTTGCTTTAGTTGTAGTAGCTTCATAGGATCCAGGATGTCAGGGGGTGAAGGGCCCTCAAAGCTCATCCAGCGCAACCCCCGGAGCAGGAACACCCAGCTGAGGTGACACAGGAAGGTGTCCAGGGGGTTGGAATGTCTGCACAGAAGGAGACTCCACAACCCCCTGGGCAGCCTGGGCCAGGCTCTGCCACCCTCACCCCAACAAGTTGCTTCTCCTCTTGCAGTGGAACCTCCTGTGTTCCAGTTTGCACCCATTGCCCCTTGTCCTGTCCCTGGTTGTCACCAGAAGAGCCTGGCTCCATCCTCCTGACACTCCCCCTTTCCATCTTGATCCCCAGCAATGAGTCCCCCCTCAGTGTCCTCTTGTCCAGCTCCAGAGCCCCAGCTCCCTCAGCCTTTCCTCACACGGGAGATGCTCCACTCCCTCCAGCATCTTGGTGGCTGCGCTGGACTCTCTCCAGCAGTTCCCTGTCCTGCTGGAACTGAGGGGCCACAGCTGGACACAATATTCCAGGTGTGGTCTCCCCAGGGCAGAGCAGAGGGGCAGGAGAACCTCTCTGACCTACTGACCCCCCCTTCTAACCCACCCCAGGTCCCATTGGCTTCCTGGCCACAAGGGCCAGTGCTGGCTCAGCCCACAGCACCCGCTGTTCCCACCTGGTCTCCCATCCAAGTCCTGACCGGGCCCGACCCTGCTTAGCTTCCCACATCAGATGAGACCAGGTGTTCTCAGGGTGGTGTGGCTACACATATTGTATACATACTATATATAAGTTTCCCACGTATATCCTGATAGTATCTGAGCTAAACCCTTATTTCAAGGGCAGAGCAGAGGGGCAGGAGAACCTCTCTGACCTACTGACCCCCCCTTCTAATCCTCCCTCACCCTCTCTTCTTGCTGCCCCGCACCGGCAGCAGCAGAAGGTGCTTTTCCCGTGATCCACGCTCCCCACGCTCCGTGTGGAGCTGCTGCTCGGGCAGGTACCTGGAGCTGCTCTGCTGGGGAAACTGAGGCAGGGGAAGGGCTGACGGCTGGCGGGACCTTCGCCCATCGCCGCTCCCGCTGTCTGGAGACGATCAGCACAAACCCCTGTGCAAGCTGCCAGTTTAAGGCCGGGTTTCTCTCCCCATTTTGGGGATGGGACGGGTTAGGAAGCGATACCACGGTGACAGAGCGAACGAGGCGCACTCGTGCCGGTTTCTCTTTCTCAGTTCACGCGTGGCCCGTTGAGCTTTCCTCCCAGCGTCTCCCCTGTGTTTTTCAGATGGCTTTCGCAAGGTTGTCCACATCGAGCAGGGCGGGCTGGTGAAGCCGGAGAAGGACGACACGGAGTTCCAGCACCCCTACTTCATCCGCGGCCAGGAGCACCTCCTGGAGAACATCAAGAGGAAGGTCACCAGTGTAAGTGTCCGCAGCACCTCGTGCTCTGGATGAGCTGTTGCAAAGCAGCGAATCCACCTGGAAAGCCCAGGAGTGCTCTAAGGGCTGATGGACCTTGAGCAGTTGCTTATGGGCTTATGTTTTCTGGTTTTCTCCGTATTTTCAGCCGTAGTTGGTTATGCCGGGTCCTTGCGCTGGGGGTCGGAGCCGGAATGGGGAGGTTGCTTGGAGCCTTTTGCTTTAGTTGCAGTAGCTTCATAGAATCCAGGATGTCAGGGGCTGAAGGGCCCTCAAAGCTCATCCAGCGCAACCCCCCGGAGCAGGAACACCCAGCTGAGGTGACACAGGAAGGTGTCCAGGGGGTTGGAATGTCTGCACAGAAGGAGACTCCACAACCCCCTGGGCAGCCTGGGCCAGGCTCTGCCACCCTCACCCCAACAAGTTGCTTCTCCTCTTGCAGTGGAACCTCCTGTGTTCCAGTTTGCACCCATTGCCCCTTGTCCTGTCCCTGGTTGTCACCAGAAGAGCCTGGCTCCATCCTCCTGACACTCCCCCTTTCCATCTTGATCCCCAGGAATGAGTCCCCCCTCAGTGTCCTCTTGTCCAGCTCCAGAGCCCCAGCTCCCTCAGCCTTTCCTCACACGGGAGATGCTCCACTCCCTCCCTGACGTCCCCTGTCCCACCGCCCCGACAGCGCGGCGGCACTCGGGCCTCGCAAACCAAATTGCTTCTGAGCTCAGGAGGAAGGGGCACCGGGTTTTCCTGGTGTTTGTCTGAACGAGCAGCATCTGTTGGAGTTTAGCTGGGTCCTCTGGGAAGGAGCAATTGTGCCTTTCAGGAGGAGGCAGAGTGATCACTAGTTGAGCTGCAGGATTGACTGAAAATGCTTCTCGGAAGGAAAAATCCATATTACACATGCAGCGTGTGCGCACACAGACATGTGAGGATGTGTTAGATGTGGTAGCGGAAAGACGAAAAGTAAGGATAAAGTACCTGAATTATTTTAAATGTGTTAACCTCCGGCGTATCCCGAATATCGAGTTCCCCGTTTGCCCTTTGAACTCCCAGGTGTGTTGTAGAGCAGTGCAGGACCGCAGCGCGGGCCCCGCAGCTGTGCAGGAGCGCCCCTCGCTCTCAGAGTGCCCAAGGTGCTGCCAGCTTCCTGAGCTGATTCGTTAGGCCCGGAGCGTGGGCTGGGGGAGCCTGCTTCTGTCCTTCTTTTCCAAATACGAACCAAATCAACACATAGAGAGCAGCTCTTGTGTCCGTCCAGGGCGCTCTCAGTGCATGATGAAATTTAACAAGGGAAGTGTAGAGTCCTGCATCTGGGCAGAACAACCCCAGGTTCCAGTGTAAGTTGGGGAATGAGCTGTTAGAGAGCAGTGTGGGGGAAAGGGACCTGGGGGTGCTGGGGACAGCAGGGTGACCATGAGCCAGCACTGGGCCCTTGTGGCCAGGAAGCCAATGGTACCTGGGGTGGGTTAGAAGGGGTGGTCAGTAGGTCAGAGAGGTTCTCCTGCCCCTCTGCTCTGCCCTTGAAAAAGGGTTTAGCTCAGATACCATCAGGATATACTTGGGGAACTTACATATAATATGTATATAATATATGTAGCCATACCACCTTGAGAACACCTGGTCTCATCTGATGTGGGAAGCTAAGCAGGGTCGGGCCCGGTCAGTACTTGGATGGGAGACCAGGTGGGAACAGCGGGTGCTGTGGGCTGAGCCAGCACTGGGCCCTTGTGGCCAGGAAGCCAATGGGACCTGGGGTGGGTTAGAAGGGGGTGGTCAGTAGGTCAGAGAGGTTCTCCTGCCCCTCTGCTCTGCCCTGGGGAGACCACACCTGGAATATTGTGTCCAGTTGTGGCCCCTCAGTTCCAGCAGGACAGGGAACTGCTGGAGAGAGTCCAGCGCAGCCACCAAGATGCTGGAGGGAGTGGAGCATCTCCCGTGTGAGGAAAGGCTGAGGGAGCTGGGGCTCTGGAGCTGGACAAGAGGAGACTGAGGGGTGACCTCATTAATGTTTATAAGTATATAAAGGGTGAGTGCCATGAGGATGGAGCCAGGCTCTTCTCGGTGGCAAACAACGATAGGACAAGGGGTAATGGGATCAAGCTGGAACACAAAAGGTTCCAATTAAATTTGAGAAGCAACTTGTTGGGGTGAGGGTGGCAGAGCCTGGCCCAGGCTGCCCAGGGGGTTGTGGAGTCTCCTTCTGTGCAGACGTTCCAGCCCCCTGGACACCTTCCTGTGTCACCTCAGCTGGGTGTTCCTGCTCCATGGGGGGATTGCACTGCATGAGCTTTTGAGGTCCCTTCCAGTCCCAAACACACAGTGATACTGTGATACTGTGATCCGTTTGCACTGAGGCGTTTAGTTCCTCCAGGCGTGTTCGTGGCGGGTGGACACGTTAGGAGGACATGAAGAGGTCCTGAAGGTGTGTGAGCTGCTGGGATGGAGATGAGACGTGTTAAGCTGCAGCAGACGTCTCCATGGTGAACGTGAACGTGCCAGGGTGTCATTGCTCCTGAGGATCGTATCGGAAACATCGAGTCGGCTGCTCAGACTCTTCCCCTTGAGCGCTTGTAGCGGGAGGAGGAGGATGCCGAGTCTGCCGCAGCGAGCGCCGCTGCCCTCCTGCCCTGGGCTGCCTCTCCAGCCCAGCAGACTGTGCTCATTGCCGCAGTGCTCCACAGCTCAGCGCAGGCAGCAGGGCTCTTGCAGCACGCGGGAAGCCTTGGTTTCCTGCATTTGGTGCGGGTGTGCTCTCCGCAGCCGCAGAGCGCCAGTTTTAGGGCTGTCACGCACACCCGCGTCCTGGCCCGTTGCGTTTCTGGAGGTTTGTGGGGGTGCTGCCCTGCGCTCGCACCCCAGCACCCTGTTTCTGAGCCAAAAAGGCCTTTGTTTTGAGGCTGGGCAGAATTTGCCGTTTGCAGAAAAGCGGCTTTGCAGACACAGTTCAGGTGTGAACGCAGCGCTTGGCCTAGAGAAGGAACAGGAGTTAGTTGCGGCGTCAGCTTCGGAGCCTCAATAACCATTTTGTAGGGAGGAACCACCCCTGACGTCTCTTTCTGTCTCCAGGTATCCAGTATAAAGAACGAGGATATAAAGGTTCGGCAAGACAACGTCACCAAGCTGCTGACGGACATCCAGGTGATGAAGGGGAAGCAGGAGAGCATGGACTCCAAGCTGATGGCCATGAAGCAGTATGTATGTGGGGAGGGGGTGCCACCGAATGCCACTCTGCCCCGCGGTGCCCGTCCCGAAGCGTTGCTTTCCAGAGCTCAGCTCTCCGCTCCAGCCCTCCCGGGGGTGTCACCGGGGCCGCAGCGGCCTCGGGGATCTTTGGAACACCATAAAACGCGTGCAGGACCCGCTGTCCCACCAGCACGGTGCGACCTGTCTGGAGGGAGCTTTGGGAACATATTGTACTGTTAGCATGGAGTCCCTCTTAGTCTCCTTTCTTTTCCCAGTTTAATTCCGACTTGGACGTGGATAAATGTAGTTTCACCTAAGCTGAAGTTCATATTCATGACTATAGCGGCTTCTAAATGTTCTCAGCATCACCAAGTTAAAAGCAATTTAAATATTTTGCGTAATAGAGGCTCTAAAATGTCATACTAGTGGATGTGGTGGCACCGAATCTGTGTGGAATGTCACCAGATCTTTCCAGACGTTTCCTGTTGAGATCAAGCACCGTCCTGGCAGGTGGATATTGAGAGAGTCACTGTTGGACTTGATGGGCTGAAAGGTCTTTTCCAACCCAAATAATTCTGTGGTTCTGCTCTGTCTTGTCTTTGGCTGCACCCGGCTGTTCACATGGTTTGGGATAACGTCTGCTGTCTGTCTGTCTGTCCCCCGGGCTCTTGCCTTCTGACTCGCGCCCAGTTCAGTTCTCAGCGGGTGCTGCTCGCGCTGGGTCGGGAGGCAAACGGGGCGCCTGGGGTCCTGCCCATAAACCGGCTTTACCGGGAGGGCGCAGGGCTGCTGCTCGTCCCCCGGGCACCTTTTCCCTTCTGATCTCTGAACTGCCCAAAAGGAGCTTGGAGCCAGGGGGGTCGGGCTCTGCTCCCCAGGAACAAGCGCCAGGAGCAGAGGAAACGGCCTCAAGTTGCCCAGGGGAGGTTGAGGTTGGATCTGGGGAACAATTTCTCCCCCAAAGGGCTGTGGGGCATTGAACAGGCTGCCCAGGGCAGTGCTGGAGTCACCAGCCCTGGAGGGCTGGACAGACGGACACGAGGTTCTCAGGACAGGGGGCAGGGACAGGGTGGGTTGTGGTTGGTTCCGAAGGCACTCGGCAATCAGAGCGAGCAGCCCCGTTCCTGTGGGATGGAGCAGGAAAGCGGGTGGGGGCTCAAGGGGACAGTTTCATCGGGGAAGAACATTTCCTCCGCGCTATGATCCACAGCCAAGTCCTTTTTCTTGCATTTCATTGCTAATGTCCGTGACATTTCGTGACGTGTCTGGTGCTTGCAGACCTCTAGCCCCTCTGCTGTGCGTGGGAGGGGAGACAAGTCACTCTAGGTGATCCCCAAAATCACCGGGGGTGGTTCGTTGTCCCCAAACCAGGGGGTGTCACCCGCTGTGTGCAAAAGCCGGGTCGCAGCACCCAGAGGTGAGGGATGGTGTTTGCCGAGCGGTGCGGGTCTGGGTGCCGGAACGAAGCCAGCAAGGTCAATGGAAACCTTATCACTGCCCTCAGACCCTAAAGAGCTCGTTGGTCACACATTTGCACATTGCGTTACGTTGTCTTTCAGGGTGTAACAACAACGTTCAGCTAAAGGACACTTTAGCTCGAGATATGAGCAAGACTCGACTAACTGTGCGGCTTCATAAGTCTAAACCGCGGGGTGAGCGGTGTCTGCAGCTCGTGATCAAGTCTTTTGCAGGTCACTTGATCTTTGTTATATGAGCAGACCAAGCTAAACCTGGAAGGATTTCCGTCCCCTTAGGTGAGCGACTGCGGATGGGATTCATCCTGTAAGCGATGCGCCTGCGCTCTGCTCTCCTGGGGCTCCGGAAGAGCGGGTGCTCCGGAGCCGCGGGTCGATGGCAGCGGGTGGAAGGTTCGTGTGCCGTTGTTATAGAGCAGTGTGGGGTCTGTTTGCCTTTCCAAGCGAGCGAAGGGACGTCCCGCTGTGGCTTTGGGTGCGGCCCGAGAGCTGCCGGACCAGAGCGTCCTCGCAGCCCCCCGCACACCCCGAAACGAACCCCGCGGGGTCTTCAGCAGCACGGGCCGCGGGTGCCTCCACGGCAGGATGAACTCGGCTGTCCCTGGGTTGGGAGCGATTTTTTCCACTTTCCTGGCAAAACAAGCAGTTTGCCGCTCGCCGCGGTTCCTCGTGTCCCCGCCTGAGCCGTTATCACTATGGCTTGCTGTGGAGGCTTCTCCTTTGCACGCTGCTTTTGGCCCTTGGAGCGTCCGGAGCCCAGCACGCGGTGCCCATGTGCGCCCTGCTGCTTTCTGCAGCCCCGGGCTGTGCTCTGGGATAAGCGTCTCAGCTCGTGGTCAGGATGAGAGCGCCCGCAGACGCTCGGCCGGCTCTGGGCCGCATTCGGCTGCTCCGCTGCCTCTCGCCAAAGCAAACGTTAGCGTTACTAATTAAAGCGGGCTGGAAACCACTAGGTGGAGTGCCTGCAGCAGGACTGGCGGAGAGCTCACAAGGGCTCAGCCAGCAAAGCTTCCAGTCCATAGGAACCGCGGGTGTTGTTTAGAAAGCCGGGCTGGGTGTTCGTTTGTCCTGCCCGTTGCTCCGGCCTTCGCAGCTCAGAACCGGGTTGTTCGATGTTCGGGCTTCTCCGTGTCGCTCAATAACCACACCTTGGGTCGTCTCGTTATCTTTACTCTTTCCCATCTCTTACTAGCGCTGGATCCCCGTGCTCCGTGCTATTCCTTCTCTGGAGGGCAGAGCGTACAAGCCAGTTTTATGTTTGTGGTTAAAAATTCTCTTGCTCCCTGAGTAATAACCATCCAATTCACCCGAGGTTGGTCTCCTTACCTCTGGACCTGCAGCGCAGCAACGTGTCAGCTGGCTCTTACCGTCACGTCACAGTATCACAGTATGTTTGGGATTGGAAGGGACCTCAAAGCTCATCCAGCGCAACCCCCAGAGCAGGAACACCCAGCTGAGGTGACACAGGAAGGTGTCCAGGGGGTTGGAATGTCTGCACAGAAGGAGACTCCACAACCCCCTGGGCAGCCTGGGCCAGGCTCTGCCACCCTCACCAGGAACAAGTTGCTTCTCAAATTTAAGTGGAACCTCTTGTGTTCCAGCTTGATCCCGTTACCCCTTGTCCTGTCATTGTTTGCCACCGAGAAGAGCCTGGCTCCATCCTCATGGCACTCACCCTTTATATATTTATAAACATTAATAAGGTCCCCCCTCAGTGTCCTCTTGTCCAGACTATAGAGCCCCAGCTCCCTCAGCCTTTCCTCACACGGGAGATGCTCCACTCCCTCCAGCATCTTGGTGGCTGCGCTGGACTCTCTCCAGCAGTTCCCTGTCCTGCTGGAACTGAGGGGCCACAGCTGGACACAATATTCCAGGTGTGGTCTCCCCAGGGCAGAGCAGAGGGGCAGGAGAACCTCTCTGACCTACTGACCCCCCCTTCTAACCCACCCCAGGTCCCATTGGCTTCCTGGCCACAAGGGCCAGTGCTGGCTCATGGTCACCCTGCTGTCCCCAGCACCCCCAGCTCCCTTTCCCCTACACTGCTCTCTAATAGCTCATTCCCCAACTTACACTGGAACCTGGGGTTGTTCTGCCCAGATTCAACACTCTACACTTGCCCTTGTTAAATCTCATCAGGTTATTCCCCGCCCAGCTCTCCAGCCTGTCCAGGTCTCTGATGGCAGCACAGCTTCCAGTGTCACCACTGCTCCCAGCTTGGTGTCACCAGCAAACTTGCTGACAGTCACTCTATTCCCTCATCCAAGTCATTGATGAATATATTGAATAATATTGTCCCCAGCACTGCCCCCTGAGGCACTGCACTAGATCCAGGCCTCCAACTGGACTCCGCACCATTGACTACCACTCTCTGGCTTCTCTCCTTAAGCCAGTTTGCAACCCACCTCACTGCTCTATTGTCCAGACCACACCTCCTCAACTGAGCTGTGAGGATGCTGTGGGGACTGTGTCCAAGGCTTTGCTGAATTCAGGGTAGACCAGTCCACCGCTCTGCCATCGTCCATCCACCTTGTTACATCCTCATAGAAGTCTATGAGGTTGGTCAAGCACGACTTACCCTTGGTAAAGCCATGCTGACTGCCCCTAATAACCCTCTTATCCTTGATGTGCCTTGTCGCGTGTTGTCTTGGTCAGTTTTCGGAGCGTTTTTGGGGGCCTGCTGGTTCGCCTCCCGTCGCGTCTGTGCGCTGGAGTTACCCCGGTGCACCGCGCCGCTCTCAGGAGTCAACCTGCCATCATTTTGTGGGCAAAATGACGTGGATTGAGACCTTCAGCTTGTGCCTGTTGCGCTGCCGGTTCCCGGTGAACCGCGTTGCAATCGGGATCCTGTTGGACGTGTCTTTGTCGCACGTTCTGCGGGAATAATGTGTGTTAATCCTCCGGCACGGAGGCTCGAAATGCATTAATGGCTCAATCCAGGAACCGTCTGTATCCGCGTGGGATGGAGCAGAACTTCCAGATGGACCTGCTGTTTGTCGGACGCCCAGCCTGCAGATCTGGGGGTGACACCCCAGCTCTGGCCGCCACAGGCTCGGTGAGGAGGAACTCAGAGGAATTTAGCTCTGAAAATGAGCTCGCAGTGGGGCAAACGTCCCGCGGTCCTTCTGGTTTGATACGAATGGTTGTACTTGGGGGCTCTCAGTCAACCGTTGGCTTTGGAAAAGCCACGACCAGAGGAGCGTAACTAGAGCTGCTGTGGGCAGGGTAGGAACGCTGAGCACCCCTCAGGAACAGAAAATACCAGAGCGAGGGCAGACCTGCTGGGTATCCAGTGCCCGGAGCCTTTTTCGGAGGACGGGCGCCGACGGGCGACCTGGAGGAGAACGGGCGTCCCTGGAGGAGAACGAGCGTCTCTGGAGGAGAACGGGCGCCATTGGGCGTCCCTGGAGGAGAACGGGCGTCCCTGGAGGAGAACGGGCGTCTCTGGAGGAGAACGGGCGCCATTGGGCGTCCCTGGAGGAGAACGGGCGCCATTGGGCGTCCCTGGAGGAGAACGGGCATCCCTGGAGGAGAACGGGCATCCCTGGAGGAGAACGGGTGTCCCTGGAGGAGAACGGGTGTCCCTGGAGGAGAACGGGCGCCATTGGGTGTCCCTGGAGGAGAACGGGCGCCGCTGGAGGAGAATGGGCGCCGCTGGGCGTCCCTGGAGGAGAACGGGCGTCCCTGGAGGAGAACGGGTGTTCCTGGAGGAGAACGGGCGTCCCTGGAGGAGAATGGGTGTTCCTGGAGGAGAACAGGCGCTGTCAGGCGTCCCTGGAGGAGAACGGGCGCCATTGGGCGTCTCTGGAGCAGAACGGGTGTCCCTGGAGGAGAACGGGCGTCATTGGGCGTCCCTGGAGGAGAACGGGTGCCATTGGGCGTCCCTGGAGGAGAATGGGTGTCCCTGGAGGAGAACGGGTGTCCCTGGAGGAGAACGGGCGCCATTGGGTGTCTCTGGAGGAGAACGGGTGTCCCTGGAGGAGAACGGGTGTCCCTGGAGGAGAACGGGCGCCGCCGGGCATCTCTGGAGGAGAACGGGCGCTGATGTGCATCTCTGGAGGAGAAAACTGCAGCCCGAGGAACCATCGCTTGAGTGGTTTTATGCGGTAACAGAGATGAAAATAGATCAAATTAGACTAGTGATAAGGTCTTAAGTAAAGTTTTGATCCGGGGAGGACGTGGTTGATCTCACCACTGCACATGGGAGTTGGAGATTCCCCGCCTGAGCCGCAGCTGCAGGAGCGAGTGCCCGCGGGTGCTGCACCTCGTGCTCTGCCACCCGAATCACAGCGCCCCGGGCCTTGTGCCGTGAAGAGCCCGTGCCACGGAGCAAGCCGTGCGTTCTGGCAAGATTCCGGAGCCGGCTGTCTCGCTATTCTCCCCGCTCGCCCATCGGCCTGTCCCTGTCTTACCGATGTTTGAGGAGTCCAACTCGGAGCCTTTTCCCTGTGAACCCGGCGTGTTGGCAGCACCAACGTGAGCTGGTTGTAATCAATGTGACTCTGTTCGTTTGCACTCGTGGCCACCTTGGCCGTTCGGGGACAGTGCGGGGAATGGGGACCGTCCCCATTGCCCGGGGTCAGAACGCGGGGCCGCGTCCCAGCTCGTCACCTGTGACCAGCGAGGGGTCCCGGTGGGAACTCACCCCTGGTTTGTGTCCCCTGACGCGGTGACAGTCGTCTCCAAAGGAGAGGGTGCCGGAGCCACAGAGCTGTTTCCTGGTGCCTGAACCGCTCCGTTCTTCATTGCTTTTTGCTGTCAAAAGGTGTATTTTGAAGCGGGATCCACTTCAGCTAAACTCGCCAGGTGTGGTTTATATCAAGAAGCTGCTTTGGCATAATAAAAGGTTTCTGGTCACAGCTTCTGTGGAATGGAGATCTCGGTGAAAACACACATGGGCTGAGGCTGGGAGGGGAAAGGTGTGCGGGGGCTTTTACTGCTTTGAATTAGGAATTTCTCAGTGCTATCCAATGTAATGCTCAGGGTGAAGGTGTTTTTATTAAAGCTCTCAAATCTTCTCCTATTGACTCAGCTCAAAAAGTCTCCCAGAAGAGCCGGGACGGCGCTGGGACCCGTCTCCGCTCGTGTGGCAGCGCCTGAGTTGCCGTCCGTCTCTGGCGCTGGCAGCAGATGGTGGCAAAGCCCAGCTTAGGGGAGCAGTACATTCATAGTTGGGCAGCGTGTCCGAGGGCTCCGGGAGCCGCGACGCGGTGTCCCTGCGGCGCGGGGCCGTCACCTTGCGTTGGCTCAGCCTGCGCTTTCCTGCTCTTAGTCTTAGTTTGGGGCTTTTTGTTAGTTTTAGGGTGGGGTTTTGTTGGGTTTGCGGGCGTTGTTTTCTCCTCTGGGCAAACAGGCATCCCTTGTCTTCTTCAGGTGTTTATGAGCCTCTGGAGACTTGTGTTGTTTAAAAAAGACAAGCGAGTCGTGGGCGAAACGAGTGTCTGAACTGGCCGGGAGCTTTAGGGGAGCTCTTAAAGCCTTTGGTGCTCGCGGAGTTACGGTCGCGTTGCACCATTTCCTTTGTCCTCCCGGTTACCTCGCACGGAAAGACGTGCGAAACCAGCGAATCTCCCCATTCTGGGTGCGCACAACCCGAGGCTCCTGTGCTGCTGGTGCGGAGCCGCGGTTGGCCGTGTGCGGCGGAGCCTCCGGGCGCCCGCCTGCTCCTCCCTGCCCAGCTGCTCCTTCACATCATTAACAGCTCCAAATTACCTCTTCTCTTCTGTTTCCCCCCCGCCTTTAGCACAAAGTGAAGGTTTATTGGAGCGTGGGAGGACGAGCCCTCCAGGCCGTTGTGCGGGGGTTCACCAAGTCACAGTGCGGGATGTTGGTTGGGCTGTTTCGTGCCCCCGTTCCAGCAGCTTTGTCAAGCACACCCTTTGCTTTCACACTATCACAGTATCACTGTATGTTTGGGACTGGAAGGGCCCTCAAAGCTCATCCAGTGCAATCCCCCCATGGAGCAGGAACACCCAGCTGAGGTGACACAGGAAGGTGTCCAGGGGGTTGGAATGTCTGCACAGAAGGAGACTCCACAACCCCCTGGGCAGCCTGGGCCAGGCTCTGCCACCCTCACCCCAACAAGTTGCTTCTCCTCTTCCAGTGGAACCTCCTGTGTTCCAGTTTGCACCCGTTGCCCCTTGTCCTGTCCCTGGTTGTCACCAGAAGAGC
The DNA here is from genome assembly GCF_036013475.1 of Columba livia. Classification (NCBI taxonomy): domain Eukaryota; kingdom Metazoa; phylum Chordata; class Aves; order Columbiformes; family Columbidae; genus Columba; species Columba livia. The sequence continues at coordinate 162,505,631 of NC_088603.1, read as the reverse complement.
CTGGCTCCATCCTCCTGACACTGCCCCTTTCCATCTTGATCCCCAGCAATGAGTCCCCCCTCAGTGTCCTCTTGTCCAGCTCCAGAGCCCCAGCTCCCTCAGCCTTTCCTCACACGGGAGATGCTCCACTCCCTCCAGCATCTTGGTGGCTGCGCTGGACTCTCTGCAGCAGTTCCCTGTCCTGCTGGAACTGAGGGGCCACAGCTGGACACGATATTCCAGGTGTGGTCTCCCCAGGGCAGAGCAGAGGGGCAGGAGAACCTCTCTGACCTACTGACCCCCCCTTCTAACCCACCCCAGGTCCCATTGGCTTCCTGGCCACAAGGGCCAGTGCTGGCTCATGGTCACCCTGCTGTCCCCAGCACCCCCAGCTCCCTTTCCCCTACACTGCTCTCTAATAGGTCATTCCCCAACCTACACTGGAACCTGGGGTTGTTCTGCCCAGATTCAACACTCTACACTTTCCCTTGTTAAATCTCATCAGGTTATTCCCCGCCCAACTCTCCAGCCTGTCCAGGTCTCTGATGGCAGCACAGCTTCCAGTGTCACCACTCCTCCCAGCTTGGTGTCACCAGCAAACTTGCTGACAGTCACTCTATTCCCTCGTCTAAATCATTAATGAATATATTGAATAATATTGGCCCCAGCACTGCCCCCTGAGGCACTGCACTGGATACTGGCCTCAGCTGGACTCCGCACCATTGACTACCGCTCTCTGGCTTCTCTCCTTAAGCCAGTTTGCAACCCACCTCACTGCTCTATTGTCCAGACCAGCCCTCCTCAACTGAGCTGTGAGGATGCTGTGGGGACTGTGCTCTCCCGTCCTGCTGCCCCGCACACATCCCGTAACGTGTTGTAACGGCCGCTCTGTCCCGCAGGCTCATCGCTGCCCAGCATCGCATCGCTCACCCAAAACCTTCCCTAAATTCCTCGTGCTGGTGTTTGGGAAGCGTCTCTTTCCACTCTGCTGCACCTTCAGTGTTGCTTATCGGTGCTGAGGCTTTGCTAGAACCGTTCTTAACAGGCCAAGCTTAGCAAGTCTTGATATTCAAAGGGGCTGTGTAACTACATGCGTGATTTGCCAACAGCCAGGATGCTTCTGCTCACGAGATGTTTTGTGTTAAGAGCGTTACTGTTGGTATCTTTTATAGTATTTTAGAGCTGGGAAGGCGTCAGAAGGGCTGCAGGAGACGGGCAGGAGCCTGGGACTGGGTTTGCTCCATCTCCTTCTCCGGGAGCCGCTGCCGTCCCGGGCGTCCTCCTGCAAAGGGTGCTCATTAATTACCCCGGAGCCGGAGCCGGTGACTGACCCCGCGCTCCTGCCGTTTCGTTTGGCTTCCGTTCTGCTTCCTGAGCTTCTGAAGTGACTCAGCCCAGCCAAATGTTTTCCTCTGGGCTTTCTAACTTGGAGCTGTTGAGGTGTCGGAGCTGAGGATGGCAATTAAAGCTGGCGCTGGGGCCGCGCTGGCTCTCAGGTATAATTCCTGTATTCCTCTAACGTTTGTCCCCAGCGCCGGGTCCGCCGGTGTCTTTGTGTGATTCCTCGTCTCCCGTGAGCCGCGTGCGGCTCCGTAAGGCGAGCGGTTCGGTTTACTGGAGGTGCGGCCGCACACTTGGCTTTTCGGGCTGTTTTCTGGCGGATCAGGGATTTCTGTGCGGCCGTGGCGCTGTCCTGGGACGGCGCCGTGGCTGTTGTTAATATTACAACGTAACAAAACCAGCCTGAACGCCTGGGGAGCGGAGAACCCAACCAGCGCTCGAAACGGAGACGCTGGCTCTGGGTTTGGAAGTCTTTGTGCCCACAGGTTGTTTTGCGGGGAGGAAGGAGATCCCTGCCCTGCCTGTGCCCTGCCTGTAGCTGCCTGCGCCTGTAGCTGCCTGCGCCTGTAGCTGCCCACACCTGTGGCTGCCGGCGCCTGTAGCTGCCCACACCTGTGGCTGCCTGCGCCTGCCTGTACCTGCCATGCCTGTACCTGCCCTGCCTGTACCTGCCCTGCCTGCACCTGCCTGTACCTGCCCTGCCTGTACCCTGCCCTGCCTGCACCTGCCTGTACCTGCCTGTACCTGCCTGTACCCTGCCCTGCCTGCACCTGCCTGCGCCCTGCCCTGCCTGCACCTGCCTGTACCTGCCTGTACCTGCCCTGCCTGCACCCTGCCTGCACCTGCCCTGCCCTGCCTGTACCTGCCTGCACCCTGCCCGTACCTGCCTGCACCTGCCCTGCCCTGCCCGCACCTGCCTGCACCCTGCCCTGCCTGTACCTGCCTGCACCTGCCCTGCCCGTACCTGCCTGTACCTGCCCTGCCTGCACCTGCCCTGCCTGTACCTGCCTGTACCTGCCTGCACCTGCCCTGCCTGCACCTGCCCTGCCTGTACCTGCCCTGCCTGTACCTGCCTGCACCTGCCCTGCCTGTACCTGCCCTGCCTGCACCTGCCCTGCCTGCACCTGCCTGTACCTGCCTGTACCTGCCTGCACCTGCCCTGCCTGTACCTGCCTGCACCTGCCCTGCCTGTACCTGCCTGTACCTGCCTGTACCTGCCCTGCCTGTACCTGCCCTGCCTGTACCTGCCTGCACCTGCCCTGCCTGTACCTGCCTGTACCTGCCCTGCCTGTACCTGCCTGCACCTGCCCTGCCTGCTGCTGCACCCACAGCAGGATGAGGGTTCGGGGACCGTCCCGGTGGTTCCTCGGCTCCTCTCTGGCCCCGGGAGCCCCGGCGGACCCGTGAGTTTCATTCCAAGGAGGGTGTCGAAGGCCACGGTGTCCGCACCTCCTGCGGGGCTCAGCACCGTGCCGTGTCCTGCGGGGCTCAGCACCGTGCGGTGTCCTGCGGGGCTCAGCACCGTGCGGTGTCCTGCGGGGCTCAGCACCGTGCGGTGTCCTGCGGAGCTCAGCACCGTGCCGTGTCCTGCGGGGCTCAGCACTGTGCCGTGTCCTGCGGGGCTCAGCACCGTGCCGTGTCCTGGGGGCTCAGCACCGTGCGGTGTCCTGGGGGCTCAACACCGTGCCGTGTCCTGCGGGGCTCAGCACCGTGCGGTGTCCTGCGGGGCTCAGCACCGTGCCGTGTCCTGCGGGGCTCAGCACCGTGCGGTGTCCTGGGGGCTCAGCACCGTGCCGTGTCCTGCGGGGCTCAGCACCGTGCGGTGTCCTGCGGGGCTCAGCACCGTGCCGTGTCCTGCGGGGCTCAGCACCGTGCGGTGTCCTGCGGGGCTCAGCACCGTGCCGTGTCCTGCGGGGCTCAGCACCGTGCGGTGTCCTGGGGGCTCAGCACCGTGCCGTGTCCTGCGGGGCTCAGCACCGTGCGGTGTCCTGCGGGGCTCAGCACCGTGCGGTGTCCTGGGGGCTCAGCACCGTGCCGTGTCCTGCGGGGCTCAGCACCGTGCGGTGTCCTGCGGGGCTCAGCACCGTGCCGTGTCCTGCGGGGCTCAGCACCGTGCGGTGTCCTGGGGGCTCAGCACCGTGCCGTGTCCTGCGGGGCTCAGCACCGTGCCGTGTCCTGGGGGCTCAGCACCGTGCGGTGTCCTGCGGGGCTCAGCACCGTGCCGTGTCCTGCGGGGCTCAGCACCGTGCCGTGTCCTGCGGGTCTCGGTGCTGCCGGGGACGCCGCGAGCTCTTCCCCCCCCAAGGCCCCAGCACTTTTCCGAGGCCCCGGTCGCTCACTGAATCGAAAAGTTAACATTCCTCTGGACAAAACTAAATCTGAAGAGCCACAAGGATCTGGCCTTTCGCAGCACAATCCCTCTTCCCCAGAATTAGTTTACCGTCTGCAAACCGCCAGTAAATCATACCAAATCATTCTGACCCGTGCAGCTTGCTCGATGGTTTCAGGGTTCCAAAAGCAACATATATGTTATGGTTTGACGCTGACCTAAGGGGATAGAGTTTGCATTACAGCATTTGTTGAAAAGATTGAATCCATCAGCGTTAGGTGCGAGAAAAGCTGAGCTAGGCCGGAACGAGGCCAACGAGGTGATATCCAAGTTTAGTCACCGCGCTCCGAAAAGCCTCATTACCAGCAGCCCCCCCACCTTCGGGGAGCAAGGTGCTCTGCTTCAAACCCGCTTCAGACCCCCGGGGCTTTAGTCCTGGGCTTAGCATTAGGCAGAACTTTACAACCCTGGATCTCCCTTCACCTTTTCCTCAGCAGCCCCGCGAGCGCAAGTGGTTTGTTCTGCATGTCTGGCCTGGCCTGGAAAAACCAAAGCCTGGTCTGTGTAGCAAAGACGTCAGGTTTGTAAGGTGATCTGCTGGGAAGCGGCCGACCGGGTGTTTCCGGTGGTTCCCGCCGTGCTGTACGAGCCTGGCGGATCCCGAGTCCCGCTCGTGGTCCCGGAGCCGCGTTGGGAGCCAGGGACATGGTCCCGGAGCCGTGTTGGGAGCGGGGAACGTGGTCCCTGGACCCGCGTTGGGAGCGGGGGACGTGGTCCCGGAGCCACATTGGGAGCGGGGGACGTGGTCCCGGAGCCGCGCTGGGAGCGGGGGACGTGGTCCCGGAGCTGCGTTGGGAGTGGGGGACGTGGTCCCCTGAGCCACGTTGGGAGCGGGGGACGTGGTCCCTGGAGCCGCGTTGGGAGCTGGGGACGTGGTCCCGGAGCCGCGCTGAGAGCGGGGGACGTGGTCCCTGGAGCCGTGTTGGGAGCGGGGGACGTGGTCCCTGGAGCCGTGTTGGGAGCGGGGGACATGGTCCCGGAGCCACGTTGGGAGCGGGGGATGTGGTCCCTGGACCCGCGTTGGGAGCTGGGGACGTGGTCCCGGAGCCGCGTTGGGAGCTGGGGACGTGGTCCCGGAGCCACGTTGGGAGCGGGGGATGTGGTCCCTGGACCCGCGTTGGGAGCGGGGGACGTGGTCCCTGGAGCCGTGTTGGGAGCTGGGGACGTGGTCCCGGAGCCACGTTGGGAGCGGGGGATGTGGTCCCTGGACCCGCGTTGGGAGCTGGGGACGTGGTCCCGGAGCCGCGTTGGGAGCGGGGGACGTGGTCCCGGAGCCGCGTTGGGAGTGGGGGACGTGGTCCCCGGAGCTGCTTTGGGAGCGGGGGACGTGGTCCCCGGAGCTGCTTTGGGAGCGGGGGACGTGGTCCCTGGAGCTGCGTTGGGAGCAGGTGACGTGGTCCCGGAGCCGCGTTTGCAGCAGCTCACTCACCATGGGCCTTGGAACCGGGTTTAACTTTGCGTGTTTTATACACCCGTCTGTTTACGGGCAAAGTTGGAAATAGGCCCCAGTAGTGAGCGAGGGACCAGGGCTGTGCTGCTGGCCGGTTGTCTGTCTGTCTGCCACCCAGCCCTGGCTGTATGTCATTCACCCCTGGCTGTCTGTCACCCAGCCCTGGCTGTCTGTCTGCCACCCAACACTGTGTGTCTGCCACCCAGCCCTGTCTGTCCGTCTTTCTGCCACCCAGCCCTGTCCGTCTGCACGTGCACTTGCTCAGGACACATCCCTCGTGCAGCAGGTGAAATACACTCAACCTGAGGCTTTTTCCCAATGTGTTTCCCCTTCTCCTCCGCACCGTGCGCCCGCGTTGCTGCTGGCAGCGGGAGGACGTGCCGGGGAAGATCCCGCGCGTGGAGGGGGACAGAGGTGGCTGCGAAGGGGCCTCATCCTGCCCAAAACCTCACAGCTGCCAGGGGAGCCGTTGGGCCGGCTCGCTGTGGTTTGGCTGCTTTGGTCACGGCGCAAAGCCACGTGCATGTTTCCTCCACGTCCCGCGGGCAAAGGAAAGTCAAACTCAGCTGTCGACAAACAAACGCGGCTGAGCCTGTGCCGTCCGCACCCAGACCGTTACCAAAAGAGTCTTGTGGCGGCAGTAGTGATCCGCGTTGAGCCCGCTGGAGTCGGGCGGGATGGGGGAGCATCCTGTCCTCAGGGGCCTCGTCCCGGTGCAGCTGAGCAGCCACGACGTCGCTCTGCATTGAAAGAGCCTTTTCCTTTGTGCGGCGGGTCGGGGCGGGCAGCTGGCCCGCGTCTGCGTGTCCCCGCGCCCTCCGCCGCGCTGCCCCCGCTTAGTCGCTGCCTGCTTCCTCCTGAAAGAAATGGCTTTAGGATTAATTACAGCCCTGTTGACGAGAATCTCTGTCGAGGCGTTTCGGCGGGGGCTCCACGTCTCAGTTCGCTGGTGCTCGTCAGGAAATAACAGATGACGATTTTTACTTCGTTGCTGAGTTTCCTTTTCAAAATAGGTGGGAATGCAGCGAGCGGAGTTAAGTGGGGACGTGCTCCTGGTTTTGGGTGTGAGACATCAGCGTCAGGGTTCTTGAGCGGAGATCTGGAAGGCCAGCGGTGTCGGGGGCGCAGCAGAGGGACCCCACACATGGGGGTCACGGGAGCTTGGGAGCACAAGTGTGATGGAGACTGAGGGAGCTGGGGGTTCAGCTGGAGAACAGGAGCTGAGGGGAGACCTTCTGATCTCTGAACTGCCTGAAAGGAGCTTGGAGCCAGGGGGGTCGGGCTCTGCTCCCCAGGAACAAGCGCCAGGAGCAGAGGAAACGGCCTCAAGTCGCCCAGGGGAGGTTGAGGTTGGATGTGGGAACAATTTCTTCCCCAAAGGGCTGTGGGGCATTGAACAGGCTGCCCAGGGCAGTGCTGGAGTCACCAGCCCTGGAGGGCTGGACAGACGGACACGAGGTTCTCAGGACAGGTGTTGGTATATGCTTGGGCTCCATGATCTGGATGGTCTTTTCCACCCAAAATGATTCGGTGGTTCTACTCTGCTAATGGACCTTCCTTCATCCCGTTTCATGTAATCCAAGGGAACAGTCGCCTCTGGCTTTCGGCCGTTGCTGGGCTGTGCGTGGAGGAAGGACCCTCAGGCGCCAGCGGTGGAGGTGACAGTGACAGGCTGCCCCACCAGCTACTCTTTTCGCTTTGGGTAGTAACCGTATTAAAACTGGAGCATCTGCCCCTTCGGAAAGGAGGTGGCGAGAGCGTTTGCGGTGGAAGGGGAACGCGGCTCCTGGAACTCAGTTCCCATGAAGCGTCATTTTATGGAAGGAGAAGTCCCTGTTGGTGTGAGCCAGGCTCCTTCTGCCTTCGTTTGATTCCTTCTCCTTATCAAACAGGCAACGACCAGCAAGTGTTTGTTCAACAATTTTGCCACCCGTGATGTTGTAGACGTGTCTCGTGCAGTCTGAAGAGCCGCACTGTGGGATCTCATTCCCCACATGGAAAGTTCTGTTGCCTTTTGCAGTCGAGAATGAACCGTACCCGGTGTTGAGGGTGCGGGCGCTCGAGAATGAACCGTACCCGGTGTTGAGGGTTCGGGCGCTCGAGAATGAACCGTACCCGGTGTTGAGGGTGCGGGCGCTCGAGAATGAACCGTACCCGGTGCTCAGGGTGCAGGCGCTCGAGAATGAACCGTACCCAGTGTTGAGGGTGCGGGCGCTCGAGAATGAACCGTACCCAGTGTTGAGGGTGCGGGCGCTCGAGAATGAACCGTACCCGGTGCTCAGGGTGTGGGTGGTCGAGAATGAACCGTACCCGGTGTTGAGGGTGCGGGCGCTCGAGAATGAACCGTACCCGGTGCTCAGGGTGCGGGTGCTCGAGAATGAACCGTACCCGGTGCTCAGGGTGCGGGCGCTCGAGAATGAACCGTACCCGGTGTTGAGGGTGCGGGCGCTCGAGAATGAACCGTACCCGGTGCTCAGGGTGCAGGTGGTCAAGAATGAACCGTACCTGGCGTTCAGGGTGCGGGCGCTCGAGAATGAACCGTACCCGGTGTTGAAGGTGCGGGCGCTCGAGAATGAACCGTACCCGGTGCTCAGGGTGCGGGCGCTCGAGAATGAACCGTACCCGGTGCTCAGGGTGCGGGTGCTCAAGAATGAACCGTACCCGGGGCTCAGGGTGCGGGCGCTCGAGAATGAACCGTACCCGGTGCTCAGGGTGTGGGCGCTCGAGAATGAACCGTACCCGGTGTTGAGGGTGCGGGCGCTTGAGAATGAACTGTACCCGGTGCTCAAGGTGCGGGCGGTCGGAAATGAACCGTACCCGGTGTTGAGGGTGCGGGCGCTCGAGAATGAACCGTACCCGGTGCTCAGGGTGCAGGTGGTCAAGAATGAACCGTACCTGGCGTTCAGGGTGCGGGCGCTCGAGAATGAACCATACCCGGTGTTGAGGGTGCGGGCGCTCGAGAATGAACCGTACCCGGTGCTCAGGGCGCGGGCGCCTTCTGAATCTCTCCAACATTATTTTGGTGTTCCGTATACCACAGGAAGATTTTTCGGGATGAGAACAATCAGCTATTGGGATGATGTCCCCGGGGCAGCGGTGGCTTCCCCAAAGCTGGACACGCTGAAGGTTCAGCTGGACAGGGCGCTGGGCCAGCTTAGCTAGACCAGGCTTTGCCAAGAAAGGTTGGAGCAGGTGATCCTTGAGGTCTCTTCCAACATGGGATTCGATGATTGTCTGTGCATAATTGTTTCCCAGAGCCTCAAAGGAAGGGGATACCAGTGTGTCCGGGCACGGCCGCGGTGCTGCCGCGGGAGGGGCCGTGTTCCCGCGGCGCCGTTTGGCTGTCCCTCATTCTCCATCTTTCCGCTGGTGCGCTGTTGGCCGAGCTCCGGCTCTCCCAGCCGCGCTGAGACTGTGGTCTGCGCTTTTATGACCTCTAAATTGGACAATTGTAATGTGTTGTTTTACGGCCTTCCTGCGCAAAGGTTGCGCCGGCTCCAGCTGTTCGGGGACCGCGGCCAAAACGCTTTCCTACCGTGGCCTCCGCATGTCGGCTGGTCCCGGGGGCCCCGCGCTGGCTCCGGCTCAAACATCAGCTTGATCTTAACATCGCTTTGATGGCTTATAATGCTGAGTGTAATAGGGGATCTGTGCGTTTTGTCTACACTGCTGCTTTTTATGAGCTTTAGTCACTGCTTGAGATCATCTGAAGTCGGTTTTATTGGTCGTTCCAAAGCAGAGGTTAAAGACCTGTGGAATACTCATTTTTCAGGGCAGCGATCTCAATCTGAAATTAATTACCGCCACAGGCTGGCGTTAAAATAACCCAGCGCAACTGGCATCTCTGGAGCCTGGTTTGCAGGTGAGCTGCTGTCCAGCTGGTTGTGATGATGGTGGTGGCGGGGTGTTCTCCTTTCCCCACGCTCTCCTCTCTGGCGGCACCTGCAGAACTTGCACATCTTCCCATTTCGCACCGTCGCTCCCGTTGCCCAGCGTGTCCTGTTCTCTGTGCCCCGTCTACACTGGTCTTTCTTAGGTTATTCTGGAGGAACCAGGTTACAGTATAAGTTGGGGAATGAGCTATTAGAGAGCAGTGTAGGGGAAAGGGAGCTGGGGGTCCTGGGGACAGCAGGGTGACCATGAGCCAGCACTGGGCCCTTGTGGCCAGGAAGCCAATGGGACCTGGGGTGGGTTAGAAGGGGTGGTCAGTAGGTCAGAGAGGTTCTCCTGCCCCTCTGCTCTGCCCTTGAAAAAAGGGTTTAGTTCAGATACCATCAGGATATACTTTGGGAACATATACATACATACGTATATGATATATACAGCCATACCACCCTGAGAACAGCTGATCTCATCTGATGTGGGAAGCTAAGCAGGGTCGGGCCCGGTCAGTACTTGGATGGGAGACCAGGTGGGAACAGCGGGTGCTGTGGGCTGAGCCAGCACTGGCCCTTGTGGCCAGGAAGCCAATGGTACCTGGGGTGGGTTAGAAGGGGGTGGTCAGTAGGTCAGAGAGGTTCTCCTGCCCCTCTGCTCTGCCCTGGGGAGACCACACCTGGAATATTGTGTCCAGCTGTGGCCCCTCAGTTCCAGCAGGACAGGGAACTGCTGGAGAGAGTCCAGCGCAGCCACCGAGATGCTGGAGGGAGTGGAGCATCTCCCGTGTGAGGAAAGGCTGAGGGAGCTGGGGCTCTGGAGCTGGACAAGAGGACACTGAGGGGGGACTCATTGCTGGGGATCAGTATGGAAAGGGGGAGTGTCAGGAGGATGGAGCCAGGCTCTTCTGGTGACAACCAGGGACAGGACAAGGGGCAATGGGTGCAAACTGGAACACAGGAGGTTCCACTGCAAGAGGAGAAGCAACTTGTTGGGGTGAGGGTGGCAGAGCCTGGCCCAGGCTGCCCAGGGGGTTGTGGAGTCTCCTTCTGTGCAGACATTCCAACCCCCTGGACACCTTCCTGTGTCACCTCAGCTGGGTGTTCCTGCTCCATGGGGGGTTGCACTGGATGAGCTTTGAGGGCCCTTCACCCCCTAATCCTGGGATGCTGTGAACCAAACCATGTTTGTTTCCTCTCTCCATACACCCCTGAAATAGTTCAGGAAAACGTATTGAATGTAGCAGATTCCACTGGTTCATCGGGAGGAGGACGAATGGTGCGGCGCCAAACGGAATTGCTTTTGATGCTGGATTGACATCCCTATTTCTCTCATAATGTGCGAGCGGGTGTTGCCGTGATGTGGCTGAAGCTCAGTGCTTGTCTCACGTTATATACTCAGGTCCCAAGCGCAGCTTAACCCTGCGCTCAGGACTGAGGGGAGCCCTGGCGCTCGCAGGTCGGCTCGGCGTGAGCTGCTTTCGTGCACCGGTTCTTTACCGAAGCCTCCCGTGGTGTGGGAGCCGCTCTGCTCGTCGTTCAGCCCAGATGATGTGTCAGCGTCCCGAGATAACGAGCTTTTTAATTGACCTGCGGGTTTATTTGGCCAGACGGTTCACATTTAGTGACGCTAAAGAATGTCTCTTGTTGTATGAACCGGTGCTGCCCGAGCGTTCTGAACTTAAAATTGTTTTAGAAGGTGATTTAATGCCGCTGGGTCCATCCCCCAGGTTTAGGGAGCAGGTGACTGCTTTTTGAGGTGACGTTTCGCACTAAAACCCCATTTCTGCAGCTCCAGAGACCTGTGGTGTGTTCTCCCAGAGCAACGTTCCTCTGCTGGAGCTTCTCTGCTCCATTGGCGACCAGTTCCAGAGGTGTCCGGGCCAGCCCTGTTCCCAGCCGTCCTGAGCGCTTCGCAGAGCTCTTTCCACGTGTTCTGCTTGGAAATGGAGATGAAATCCTCGCCGGGCACTGCTTGGCGCCATTGCTCTGCAGCAGAAGGCTCCGTGGCTTGCTTGGAGCAAGCGAAGGGGTCAGCAGCGCTCGGGAGCCGTGACCCGTAAATCCCGCTCTGCTGCGGTAAAAGGTGCTACGGGTACCCACGGAAAGCGAAACCGGGTGAGGAAATCAGTATAAAAGTCAGGGAAATCGCTGTTATTGGCAAGGTCGGACTTTCCTCTAAGCTCAGGTTGTCTTGCTCCCTCCTCATGCTGCTGAAAAGCAACCAAAAGTGTGGGTTTGTGCCTGGCTCATGGGGCAGCTGGTGGCAGGGCTCAGAACCAAACCTTTCCCTGCCCATCAGGTGCGTTACGTTACGTGTTTTGAGAAGCGCTTCTCTTTTGCCGTCCCGCTCCGTGCTGCCGGTGCCACCGGCGTGTTCGCGCTCCACCGCCTGGGCTCACCGTGGGAGGAGAGGAGAGCGCGAGCCCCGGCCGGTCAGCAGAATGTGTTCCGTCATTCACCATTAATCGTTAATATTCCGTATTCCGGAGCCGTTTCCAGGCTCTAAAGCAAGAGCCATTTACGGCTAATTCACCCTGTTCCAAGAGGGAATCCCCCCACGTTGGACCTGCTGGAGGGTGCGGATCCCGGGCACTCGAGCCAGGACTCAGATCGCTTTGTTAGTCGGGTAGCGCGTTGAGTGCAGAGTAAGACAGAGCTGCTCCCGCCACTGCACGACTGGTGTTACTGGGAATGGACACCGGCAGCGACTGGTGTTACTGGGAATGGACACCGGCAGCGACTGGTGTTACTGGGAATGGACAGTGGGAATGACTGGTGTTACTGGGAATGGACACCGGCAGTGACTGGTGTTACTGGGAATGGACACCGGCAGTGACTGGTGTTACTGGGAATGGACACCGGCAGTGACTGGTGTTACTGGGAATGGACACCGGCAGTGACTGGTGTTACTGGGAATGGACACCGGCAGTGACTGGTGTTACTGGGAATGGACACCGGCAGTGACTGGTGTTACTGGGAATGGACACCTGCAGTGACTGGTGTTACTGGGAATGGACACCGGCAGTGACTGGTGTTACTGGGAATGGACACCGGCAGTGACTGGTGTTACTGGGAATGGACAGCGGCGCTGGGAGCCCCGTCCTGCCCATGGCGGTCTCTGCCGGGATGGTTGGGCTGCCCCAAGCTCTGTCGCTGACCTTGGACATGCCGCGTTCCCCAGGACACACCAGCCCCGCGGACACTGGAACGTGGCCCTTGGTTCACCTGCTTGTCCGGGTGTCAGGGCGGCAGGACAGTCCCCAGAGCCCGCGGGTGGCACCGAGTGTTGATCTTCAAACAAGAGCCTAAATCCCAGAATCACAGGATGTCAGGGGGTGAAGGGCCCTCAAAGCTCATCCAGCGCAACCCCCGGAGCAGGAACACCCAGCTGAGGTGACACAGGAAGGTGTCCAGGGGGTTGGAATGTCTGCACAGAAGGAGACTCCACAACCCCCTGGGCAGCCTGGGCCAGGCTCTGCCACCCTCACCCCAACAAGTTGCTTCTCCTCTTGCAGTGGAACCTCCTGTGTTCCAGTTTGCACCCATTGCCCCTTGTCCTGTCCCTGGTTGTCACCAGAAGAGCCTGGCTCCATCCTCCTGACACTGCCCCTTTCCATCTTGATCCCCAGCAATGAGTCCCCCTCAGTGTCCTCTTGTCCAGCTCCAGAGCCCCAGCTCCCTCAGCCTTTCCTCACACGGGAGATGCTCCACTCCCTCCAGCATCTTGGTGGCACTGAACGTTCATTTGAGCAGAGGGACAGTTTGCAAGACACCGCGAGAAGGGTCCAAGTCAGGATTTAACTGCAAACAAGAGTCATACAGATGCAGAGTAAGGACTTAAAAGGTGACAAGGTGTCAAGTCGTTGAATAGTTTGCATTGGAAGGGATTACAGTGGCGTGCAGGTTCCTCAGGAGGGGAGCCCTGGTGACAGTGACAGCGCCAGGGAACGGCAGGAGCTGTGCCGGGGGGGTCAGTGGGACACGAGGAAAAGGTTCTTCCCCAGAGGTGCTGGACACTGAACAGGCTCCCAGGGAGGGGTCACGGCCCAACCTGACAGTGTTCAACAAGAGACTGGACACCGTCCTCAGACACACGGGGTGACCTGTGGGGTGTGCTGGGCAGGGACAGGAGCTGGAACCGACGATCCCGTAGGTCCCTCCAGCTCAGGACACTATGATTCCAAAGTCATCCAGTCCAAACCACATCTCCTGCTCCTGCAGTTTGGGACGCTGCCGTTCCAGATGCGCCGTGCGCTGCTGTCCATCGCATCCTCTGCCCCCTCGGCACAGGTGATGCCCAGCACTTAATGCTCCTCGCTAGATGTGTTGTTCTTTGTGTGATTTTCCTGTCCCGTGACTCCTGGGACGCGGCAGCGGAGCTCTGCATCTTAATGACGCCGTGTCTGGAGAAGCGCGGCCCTTTGTTCGCGGCGGACGTGCCAGCTGCTGGCTTCAGCTGATATCCCCGGCCTCGAGTCAGGAGGGAGAGGGAACAGTTGCTGCCTGTTCGCCTCCGCTTTGTCCTTTGATTCCGCTGCTCTGGGCCGCCGGGGCGCTGTTTTACAGAGCCGCTCGGTTGCCGTGTCGCGGTCGTCTCGGCGCAGCTCCCCTCAGCTCCGGCCGGCGCTTTCAGCCGCGCTGCTTCGTGTTGCCCAGGGAATCTTCATCTGGCCCAGCGTATTGCTCTTATCCCGTATTGTACTGGCCCCGGTGTGGCCAGCGGGACAGCGCAGTGACCGTCCCTGTGCTGGGCACTGCGGGGGCCAAACCGCGGACCCTGGGGGCAGCTCTGGCCCCTCAGTTTAGGGATCAAAATGGCGGCCCCAGGGGTGGCGGGATCACCTCAGCGCACAAAATGGCGGCCCCAGGCGCGGCGGGATCACCTCAGCGCACAAAATGGCGGCCCCAGGGGTGGTGGGATCACCTCAGTGTACAAAATGGCGGCCCCAGGGGTGAGGGGATCACCTCAGCACACAAAATGGCGGCCCCAGGGGTGGTGGGATCACCTCAGCGCACAAAATGGCAGCCCCAGGGGCGGCGGGATCACCTCAGCGCACAAAATGGCGGCCTCAGGGGTGGCGGGATCACCTCAGCACACAAAATGGCGGCCTCAGGGGTGGCGGGATCACCTCAGCGCACAAAATGGCGGCCCCAGGGGCGGTGGGATCACCTCATGCCAAGAAACCCTTGAGGTGCTGGAGCGAGTGGAGAGAAGGGAGCGGAGCTGGTGAGGGGCTGGAGCACAAGTGTGATGGAGACTGAGGGAGCTGGGGGTTCAGCTGGAGAACAGGAGCTGAGGGGAGACCTTCTGATCTCTGAACTGCCTGAAAGGAGCTTGGAGCCAGGGGGGTCGGGCTCTGCTCCCCAGGAACAAGCGCCAGGAGCAGAGGAAACGGCCTCAAGTTGCCCAGGGGAGGTTGAGGTTGGATGTGGGAACAATTTCTTCCCCAAAGGGCTGTGGGGCATTGAACAGGCTGCCCATGGCAGTGCTGGAGTCACCAGCCCTGGAGGGCTGGACAGACGGACACGAGGTTCTCAGGACAGGGGGCAGGGACAGGGTGGGTTATGGTTGCATCAATGACCTTAAATGTCTCTTCCAACCACAGTGATTCTGTGATTTTTCCTGCTATAGCACACACAGTCACCCTCCTTCCTGCCCGTGTTGTGATCAGGGTGGGGTGATGGTGACACAAGGAGCAGGGGACAGCTCCGGTGTCACTCTCACAGCCCGGATCCGCTCTCAGTTCATCCTGATAGACGTTTCCACCACATAAAGTGTATCTGGCAGGGACAGCATCACCCGCGGCGCTTCCCTCTGTGAAAATGCAGCTTGCACAAAGCCGCCTCCGACATTTTGGTGACACCGTAGCATCCATGACCCTAAACCTTGCCCTGGACCTGCTGCGCGGTCCCACAACCTGCCCAACAAACGGCGTTGTGCGATCGGTTTGGTTCTTTTTCCGAGCAAATACGGATGTAGCAAGACCCTGCAGATCCTGATTGGTTTGCTTGATCAAAATCCAGTTTTATTTCCTATACACTGTTGGTTAAGGCCCAGGACATCTCATTGCTGCCGCTATGGAGGACGCGGCTGCTCGCTGCTGCGCCACTGCTGAATAAATCTGGAGAGCCTTGTGAAAGGAGGTGATAATATTATAGGAGATAAAAATATTGCGGGAGATAGAATTATTGCAGGAGATAAAATTATTGCAGGACACAGAAGAGCTCAGATCCAAACTGTGTGGGCACCACGTGCGTTCATGCACCGTCACAACAAGCCGCCGTTAAAAATTGTGTTTTCTAGCACGCGTCTCTGGGGTTCAATGGGGTTCAAGCCCCCAAAGGAGGGTGTTTAAAGTCCGGAGGGTTCGTTCTGTATGTGTGTGTGGCACAGGGCTGAGCGGTTTGTGTTCAAACACGAGGGGGGACAACTCCATCCTCTCCAGAGCTGTTTCTCAAAGCCCGGCTTTGGGAAAGCTTGCGCGGCTGCGTTTTCTTGATGTCGCGGAACAGCGGGGTAAATAACCGCAGCCGTTGATTTGCAGGCTCGCTGGCTGGCAAGTCAAGCGCGGCCTTTCCCCGCGGCCCTTCGATCTGAGCGCGCCGATCCGGTGATTAAAGCCCTTTGCCAGGGCTGCTCGTCAGGCGGGACGGCCGTTCCGTTCCTCCTGAGGACCGGGGGGGGGCGGCCGGTGATAAATGAGCGTCTGTCCTGGCGGCGGGAGATAACAAATGGCGCTGCGCCGCTTTCCTCCCCCCGCAGCGCCGGCTCCGCCGCACACGGCACACACCACGTTTATCTGGGGGTCCCGGCGCACCCCGAGCGCCCGGCGCTGGTCCAGCCGGGACGGGCACGCGCTGTGTTATCTGGGTGGGGGAGCTGGGGCGAACCGGGCTCCGTCCGTCCCGCACGCCCCCCGTCTCTGCTTTGCTTGCATTGAAATGCTTTGCGTTGTATTTAAACGCTTCCCTTTTAATTTCCGAATGGGAGATCAGTCATATCGCTGCTGTTAACGGCTCGAAGTGTTTCCAGAGGCTGCAGTCCTGATGCGGCTCTACGCGGCACCCCCGTTTTTAACCCGGTTTGGTACTTTATTGTGTCCCTTCCTCTATTTAAGAAGCAAACGGCTTCATTTTGTCATGTCACTAACGCCTGGTTTTGCTACACAGTGTTGGTAACCATATAACCATATGGCCATATAACCCTGTAAACAGATAACCGTATAACCATGTAACCATAGAAGCATAGAACCATGTAACCATAGAACCACGTAACCATAGAACCATGTAACCATATAACCACATAACAACGTAACCATAGAACCATGTAACCATAGAACCACATAACCACGTAACCATAGAACCATGTAACCATAGAACCATGTAACCATAGAACCATAGAACCATGTGACCATAGAACCATGTAACCATAGAACCACACATAACCACGTAACCATAGAACCATGTAACCATATAACCACATAACAACGTAACCATAGAACCATGTAACCATAGAACCATATAACCATGTAACCATAGAACCGTGTAACCATAGAACCACATAACCACGTAACCATAGAACCATGTAACCATATAACCATGTAACCATAGAACCACATAACCATGTAACCATAGAACCATGTAACCATAGAACCATGTAACCACAGAACCATGTAACCATAGAACCATGTAACCATAGAACCACATAACCACGTAATCATAGAACCATGTAACCACAGAACCATGTAACCATAGAACCATGTAACCATAGAACCGTGTAACCATATAACCATGTAACCATATAACCATGTAACCACAGAACCATGTAACCATGTAACCATAGAACCGTGTAACCATAGAACCATGTAACCATAGAACCGTGTAACCATAGAACCATGTAACCACAGAACCGTGTAACCATAGAACCATATAAGCATATTCTGGGCAGTGTGCAGAGTGAGTACTGTTGGAGTAGCAACTGCTTCTGTTCGGCGCTCCTGGGAGGCTGAGGTGTGGCGCCTGAGCTCAGAGGAGCTGGCGCTGCGCGGGGAGCGTGTGCGCGTGGGCTCTGCCCTGAAGGGGCCGCTTCTTCCCGCCGGGCCCACGTCCGGGCGGCTCGCCGTCCCGGTCCGTCGTGCGCGGCCGTGCGGTTGCGGCTGCACAGCGCTGCCTTTCTTTCTGCGGGTTTTAGCGGCAGTTCCGTGTTGGCGGCCGAGCGCACTGAGCCTGGTCCCGGCGCCGGCCCCACGGGCGGCTCGAGGAGGGGCAGGTGCGGAGCGGGCGCCTGAGGCGCTCCCGTGAAATATCGCCTGAACAAAACGCTTCAAAGCTCTTTTAATAACTCCCAAAATGAAACGTTTGAAACCGGCCCTTGTAAACTCCTCACCGGCCTTTAATTGCCTCATAAACCACAAGTATTAAAGGGTGTTTTTTGCCGCTCTCAGATGGGTTTAACCCTTCGGGGACCTCGTGTCCAGCTGTTTCTCTCCCGCCGCCTAATGAGCAGTTACCCCCTTCTTTCTTCTCCGTTCATGATCCATCACGACCCCCGCGCGGCTCAGGTGCGGCCGCCGGCGCTGCCGGGACGGCCCCGGCTCCGCCGCCACCCCCGGGACCGGGGCTGCGCTCGGCCCTTCCCGGCGCCGGGACCCGCCAATTTCTCCACGGGCCTTTTCTTGTCCCGAGGCGAAGCCGGGAGCCGCGTTCAGATGGCTAATTTACGGCCCCCCCGCCCCCCGCCGGCCGCGGCGCAGACCCTGCCTGCGCCTAATTGGCAGCCGGTGCCTGGGGAGCGATGGAGCAGCTGAGATCACCCGGCTGCACCCCCCAGTACGGCACGGGAGCCCAGCTGCACCCCGGCATGGGGCGATAACTCATCCGCACCCCCGACACGGGATGGCAACCCTCTCTGCAACCCCCAGCCCGACATGGTAACCCGGCTGCACCCCAATATGAGATGATGACCCATCTGTACCCCCGACATGGGGTAATTCAGCTGCACCCCAATATGAGATGATAACCCATCTGTACCCCCGACATGGGGTAATTCAGCTGCACCCCAATATGAGATGGTAACCCATCTGTACCCCCGACATGGGGTAATTCAGCTGTGCTCCCCAATATGAGATGATAACCCATCTGTACCCCCGACATGGGGTAATTCAGCTGCACCCCAATATGAGATGATAACCCATCTGTACCCCCGACATGGGGTAATTCAGCTGCACCCCAATATGAGATGATAACCCATCTGTACCCCAACATGGGGTAATTCAGCTGTGCTCCCCAATATGAGATGGTAACCCATCTGTACCCCCGACATGGGGTAATTCAGCTGCACCCCAATATGAGATGATAACCCATCTGTACCCCCGACATGGGGTAATTCAGCTGCACCCCAATATGAGATGATGACCCATCTGCACCCCCGACATGGGGTAATTCAGCTGCACCCCCAATATGAGATGATAACCCATCTGTACCCCGACATGGGGTAATTCAGCTGCACCCCCAATATGAGATGGTAACCCATCTGTACCCCCGACATGGGGTAATTCAGCTGTGCTCCCCAATATGAGATGGTAACCCATCTGTACCCCCGACATGGGGTAATTCAGCTGCACCCCCAATATGAGATGATAACCCATCTGTACCCCCGACATGGGGTAATTCAGCTGCACCCCAATATGAGATGGTAACCCATCTGTACCCCCGACATGGGGTAATTCAGCTGTGCTCCCCAATATGAGATGATAACCCATCTGTACCCCCGACATGGGGTAATTCAGCTGCACCCCAATATGAGATGATAACCCATCTGTACCCCCGACATGGGGTAATTCAGCTGCACCCCAATATGAGATGATAACCCATCTGTACCCCAACATGGGGTAATTCAGCTGTGCTCCCCAATATGAGATGGTAACCCATCTGTACCCCCGACATGGGGTAATTCAGCTGCACCCCAATATGAGATGATAACCCATCTGTACCCCCGACATGGGGTAATTCAGCTGCACCCCAATATGAGATGATGACCCATCTGCACCCCCGACATGGGGTAATTCAGCTGCACCCCCAATATGAGATGATAACCCATCTGTACCCCGACATGGGGTAATTCAGCTGCACCCCCAATATGAGATGGTAACCCATCTGTACCCCCGACATGGGGTAATTCAGCTGTGCTCCCCAATATGAGATGGTAACCCATCTGTACCCCCGACATGGGGTAATTCAGCTGCACCCCCAATATGAGATGATAACCCATCTGTACCCCCGACATGGGGTAATTCAGCTGCACCCCAATATGAGATGATGACCCATCTGCACCCCCGACATGGGGTAATTCAGCTGCACCCCAATATGAGATGATAACCCATCTGCACCCCCGACATGGGGTAATTCAGCTGCACCCCCAATATGAGATGATAACCCATCTGTACCCCCGACATGGGGTAATTCAGCTGTGCTCCCCAATATGAGATGATAACCCATCTGTACCCCCGACATGGGGTAATTCAGCTGCACCCCAATATGAGATGGTAACCCATCTGTACCCCTGTCGAGGGGTCTCAGGGTGACTGTGGCACCGGGGTCCTACCGGTGCTGCCAGCACAGAACCACATAAACTAAACCACGTCACCTCGGAGCTCCCTGGAGCTCCAGTAGCTTTGGGAACAAGAGAAAACCTTGCCGGTTTCTTGCTGGTTTCTCCATGGTCTTTTACGTTCACGGAACACACGGAGCCGCTCGTCGCTGTTTTCCTTTGGACGTGTAGAAAAGCCGAATCCGGGGTGTACGAGGCGTGTGGGCTTTGGGAGCAGCTGCTGCGGGGGGAACGTGAGGCCCCCGCTCCGCCCGGCGCCGCGGGCTGCGGAGCGCGCTCCGCTCCGTCTCCAGAGACCCCGATTTAGAGATATCTGTATAATAGAATATAAGTGGCCCTGCCTGCAGCTGGGCCGGCTCAGGAGGTTGAGCTCGGTCACCAGGGACGTTCCCGCCAGGTCCTGGCTCACAGCAGATGTGACCTGCTCGTTTCTCCGGGCGAGCTCCGTGTTACCGTGTGCGTGGCTGTTCCTGGAGCCACACGAGCTCCGTGTTACCGTGTGCATGGCTGTTCCTGGAGCCGTGTGAGCTCCGTGTTACCGTGTGCATGGCTGTTCCTGGAGCCGTGTGAGCTCCGTGTTACCGTGTGCATGGCTGTTCCTGGAGCCGCGTGAGCTCCGTGTTACCGTGTGCATGGCTGTTCCTGGAGCCGCGTGAGCTCCGTGTT
Organism: Columba livia; assembly: GCF_036013475.1. Taxonomy (NCBI): domain Eukaryota; kingdom Metazoa; phylum Chordata; class Aves; order Columbiformes; family Columbidae; genus Columba; species Columba livia. The sequence goes on along the minus strand of NC_088603.1, from coordinate 162,485,319 downwards.
ACCGTGTGCGTGGCTGTTCCTGGAGCCGCGTGAGCTCCGTGTTACCATGTGCATGGCTGTTCCTGGAGCCGTGTGAGCTCCGTGTTACCGTGTGCGTGGCTGTTCCTGGAGCCGCGTGAGCTCCGTGTTACCGTGTGCATGGCTGTTCCTGGAGCCACACGAGCTCCGTGTTACCGTGTGCATGGCTGTTCCTGGAGCCGCGTGAGCTCCGTGTTACCGTGTGCATGGCTGTTCCTGGAGCCACACGAGCTCCGTGTTACCGTGTGCGTGGCTGTTCCTGGAGCCGCATGAGCTCCATGTTACCACGTGCATGGCTGTTCCTGGAGCTGCACGAGCTCCATGTTACCACGTGCGTGGCTGTTCCTGGAGCCGCACGAGCTCCGTGTTACCGTGTGCATGGCTGTTCCTGGAGCCGCACGAGCTCCGTGTTACCGTGTGCATGGCTGTTCCTGGAGCCGTGCGAGCTCCATGTTACCCCCACATGTGCATGGCTGTTCCTGGAGCCGCACGAGCTCCATGTTACCGTGTGCATGGCTGTTCCTGGAGCCGCATGAGCTCCATGTTACCACGTGCATGGCTGTTCCTGGAGCCGCGCGAGCTCCAACGACAGCAAAATGAGCTCAAGGCGCGCAGTTCCGCCCGCAACCCCGGGCGGCTGCGGATGAGCCGCAGCTGGAGGTGCCGGCGCGTCCCCGGCGCGATGTCCCGGCGCGGTGTCCCGGCGCGTCCCCGGCGCGGTGTCCCGGCGCGGTGTCTCGGCGCGGTGTCCCGGCGCGGTGTCCCGGCGCGGTGTCCCGGCGCGGTGTCCCGGCGCGGTGTCCCAGCGCGGTGTCCCGGCGCGGTGTCCCGGCGCGGTGTCCCGGCGCGTCCCCGGCGCGGTGTCCCGGGCCGTGTTTGGCGCTGACGCCGTGTCCTGTCTTGCAGCGAGAACGAGGCGCTGTGGCGGGAGGTGGCCAGCCTGCGGCAGAAGCACGCGCAGCAGCAGAAGGTTGTCAATAAGGTAAAGCTCTTCCATAGGAAGGGGTCGGGACGCTCGCGTGGGCGCGGACGTGGAGACGGAGCGACCAGACGGGGCGCGGCGGCGTTGATTCTGTTCAAAAAGAGCCTTGATCGCCGCGTCTCCTTCCCGTTACTGTGGGGTCGTGGAAACACGGCGGGAGAAGCTGCTTTTGGGCTGGCAGCGTTGCGGTGCCGAATGCGGTAGCGGCTTTACCCTTGACCATCACCGTTGTGCTCGAGCTGTTTCTCCCCATGCTTATCCACACCCCTAACAGCTTTTCCTTTTTTCTCCTCACAGCTTATCCAGTTTTTGATTTCATTGGTGCAATCCAACCGTATCCTCGGGGTGAAGAGGAAGATGTAAGTCTGCATTTCTACCTCCAGATAGCGCTTTTCTGTCGGAGAGAATAAAGGGAGGATGGGCAGGGAGGGTCCCCGGAGCTCCGTGTCCTGTGGCAGCCTGGCCAGGGCGCCGTGGGAGCCTCCTCACACTCGCTCCAGCCAAAACCAGCCAACGCCACCATGCCACTGGGATCGAGGAGGGTTTGGCACGCCGGCCACGTAGCCCCGAGCAGAACCGTGGTGGCTCAGCGCTGTGCTGGGGGCAGCACCGCTGCCAGAACACCCCTCGGCACTGCCACGGGGTCCGTGTCATCAGACCCAAAAGGACACGGTGCAGCGCCCGGAGCTGCCTCCGCCGTCCCAGGCTGTGGCGCCCTCGCAGCCTGTCCTCAGACGTGCTGGGGACTGGTTTACCCCTCACTCGTTGTACCATTCAGTACTTAAGTGCCCTTAGCGATTAAGAACGTTTCAGGGTTAATTTGCTTTGACCCGTTAACAGTTCTGTGGTTTTGTCCCAGGATTGCGCTGTAGCACGATCGTTCCCCCGCTCCGTTGTCCTGTTGCCCCCGTCCGACACCCCCAGGCCGGCCGGGTCCCGCTCCCGCAGGCCCGGCCTGTGGGGCGGACTCCTCGTTCGCCCCCTTTCTGGCTCTCGTTCACGTGTGAACAGGCGCTGCCGCTGCCGTGTGTCCTTTTGTGCGCGAGCCGTGCCCGGCAGCACCATATGGCAGACAGCACCACAGCGGGCTTGATTAGTATTAATGAAGACGGTGGTTTAGATGGTGATAACGTCCCAAGACATGCCGGAATGATTTATCTCGTAAGGAGAGAGTGTTTCTCCGCAGTACCCGAGTCCATGAAAAGGGCCCCAGCGGTGGTCGAGTCCCCGCTGACCACGCGTAATCCATCTCCGGAGCAGTTGGCCGTGGAGCGGGGAGGCCGAGCAGAGCCCTGACAATGCAGGAGGTGACCGGGGACTATAAACACGTCCTCTGAGACCCGAGCTTTTACATTTCTGCTCAATCGACTTGCAAAACCTCACCCAGGGGCTGGGCACGGGGGCTCGGTGCGTTCCTCTGTGTCGGGGGCTGCGCTGGACCCAGACACCCACCCGCTGTCCCCAGACACCCAGACCTGCCCGCGGTTGTGCCTTGTCCCCCGGGGTGGCTGCAGGTGACCCGGTTTTGGGCTCTGCCGGGGCGGGAGGTGATGCCCAAGATCCGGAGCCGGCAGCGTGGTGACTCCTGTGCTGTTTGGGAATGTTTTGCAGCCCCCTGATGTTGAACGACAGCAGTTCAGCACATTCCATGCCGAAGTACAGTCGCCAGTACTCCCTGGAGCACGTCCACGGCTCTTCCCCGTACACGGTAAGTACGTTGTGCACGCCAGGGGACGAGGACCCGGCTCCGTGGGGAGGGACCTGCGTCAGGATCTTCTCCAGCTGCTCTTACAATCATAGAACCATGGAATGGGTTGGGTTGGGTTGGGTTGGGTTGGGTTGGGTTGGGTTGGGTTGGGTTGGGTTGGGTTGGGTTGGAGGGACCTTCCCAGCCCCCCGCCATGAGCAGGGACGTTTCACCAGCTCTGGTTGCTCAGAGCCCCATCCAGCCTGGCCTGGGGTGTCTCCAGGGGTGGTTCATCCACCTTTGTACAACTTATCGCTCACAACCTCTTTGTTTTGTTCAGCAAAGTCCGGGCCCAGAGGGTTGTGGTGAACGGAGCCAAACCCCGTTGTTGGCCGGTCACAGGTTTTGTTCCCCAGGGCTCAGCACTGGGGCCGGTTCTGTTTGATCTCTTTATCAATGATCTGGACAAGGGGATGGAGAGCACCCTCAGTTTGCGGATGACAGCAGGTTGGGTGCAGTGTTGATGTGCTGGAGGGTGGGATGGCCGTTCAGAGGGGGCTGATCGATGGGCTGAGGCCAATGGTCTGAGGGTCACCAAGGCCACGTGCCGGGCCCTGCACTGGGGTCACAACAACCCCATGGAGCTGCAGCTGGGGAACAGCGGCTGGAGAAGAAAAGGAGCTGGGGGTGTTGGTGCCAGCGGCTGAACATGAGCCAGCGGGTGCCCAGGTGGCCAAGAGGCCAAGGGCTGCGTGTGCACCCAGTAGTCCCCAATGTCCCCAAGGCTGTGGCGTTAAGGCCCTGACAGGAGGGAGCAGGCAGTGGCTTTGGAGGTGAAGACATCATCAGTGTGTAGTCCAGAGCAACCAAGTTCATGGTTGGGTGTGGGTGTTGATCAGAGCGTGGCCTTGTGACGGTGTGTGACCGTCTGCAGGAGGTGGCTTCACGGTGACACAGCGTTCTAGGAGGAGTCTCTGGAAACGTGTGCGCTGGACTGTCCTTCCCACTGCTGCTGGACCCAGTAATCCTGAGCTTTTCTCTATGTCCTTCCCACTGCTGCTGGACCCAGTAATCCTGAGCTTTTCTCTATGTCCTTCCCACTGCTGCTGGACCCAGTAATCCTGAGCTTTTCTCTATGTCCTTCCCACTGCTGCTGGACCCAGTAATCCTGAGCTTTTCTCTATGTCCTGACTGCTGCTGGACCCAGTAATCCTGAGCTTTTCTCTATGTCCTGACTGCTGCTGGACCCAGTAATCCTGAGCTTTTCTCTATGTCCTGACTGCTGCTGGACCCAGTAATCCTGAGCTTTTCTCTATGTCCTGACTGCTGCTGGACCCAGTAATCCTGAGCTTTTCTCTATGTCCTGACTGCTGCTGGAACACAAGGAGTTGCTCCCAAGCACTGAATCCTTCAAATGGGCTACACACTCGCTCCTAGGCCTATGTGTGCTGAGCCTGCTCAGCCTAAGCCTGAGTCCGATTCTAAGCCCGAGTCTTCTCCTAAGCCCAAGTCTGCTCCTAAACCTGCTCCTAAGGCTGAGTCTGCTCCTAAGCCTGAGTCAGCTCTTAAGCCTGAGTCCACTCCTAAGTCCAAGTTGTCTCCTAAGCCTGAGTCCACTCCTAAGCCCAAGTTGGTTCCTAAACCTCAGTCTACTCCTAAGCCTGAGTCCGCTCCTAAGCCTGAGTCAGTTCCCAAGCCTGAGTCAGCTCTTAAGCCTGAGTCCACTCCTAAGTCCAAGTTGTTTCCTAAGCCTGAGTCCATTCCTAAGCCCGAGTTGGCTCCTAAATCTCAGTCCACTCCTAAGCCTGAGTCCGCTCCTAAGCCTGAGTCAGTTCCTAAGCCTGAGTCCGCTCCTAGGCCTGAGTCTGCTCCTAAGCCTGAGTTGGCTCCTAAACCTGAGTTCGCTCCTCAGCCTGTAGTCCGTTCCTGGGCCTGAGCCTGCTCCTGAGCCTGAGTCAGCTCCTAAGCCCGAGTTGGCTCCTAAGCCCAAGTTGGCTCCTAAGCCTCAGTCTGCTCCTAAGCCTGAGTCCCCTGCTAAGCCTGAGTCCCTTCCTAAGCCTGAGTCCCCTCCTAAGCCTGAGTACCCTCCTAAGCCTGAGTCGGCTCCTAAGCCCGAGTCCCCTCCTAGGCCTGAGTCCGCTCCTAAGCCTGAGTCGGCAGTGTCGCTCACTCTGCCGTTCCCCTTTGCCCCTCGGTGCCTGCACAGCAGCTCTGTTGTCACACCGCACGAGGCTTTGAGCGCCGAGCACTGTCCGTGTCACCGCGAGCTGGTCTCAGCCTGGGCTCTGGAACATTCTCCCCACGCCCTCGAGCCCAAAAGCCGCGCTTGTGGCTCGCTCCACCTGGCCCGGCACTCATAGCCCGCGGCAAACGGCCCCGCTTGCGTTCGTCACCCCGGGCCCGTGCTCATGGGCGAAATCTCGTGTTTTGGCGCGGTGGTTTTCGGTTCAGACGCTGTTTGGTCCGGCGCACACCGGCGTGTGCCTGGGAAACGGCACCACCAAAATTCAGGCCGTTTCTCTCAGTTCGGCGTGGGAAAGGCAGCTGGTTGTTCTGGACCAAAGCTGCTGCGTGAACCAACGTGCTGCTCTGTCCTGACCCTCTGGCACTGCTCTAGTCCAGGCTTTACAGCTGGGAGCGGAGCTCAGCTTGCCTGTTATTTTATCCTTATTTTATGATTTATCCTAATATTTCCTATTATTTTCCTGCCGCAATATAAAACCTGCCCCTGATTCTGAGGCGCAGTCCTGGCCGTGTCACCACAGAGACGTCCTGGTCATGTCACTGCAGGGACGGCCTGGCCGTGTCACCATGGGGATCACAGCATCCCAGGATGTCAGGGGGTGAAGGGCCCTCAAAGCTCATCCAGCGCAACCCCCGGAGCAGGAACACCCAGCTGAGGTGACACAGGAAGGTGTCCAGGGGGTTGGAATGTCTGCACAGAAGGAGACTCCACAACCCCCTGGGCAGCCTGGGCCAGGCTCTGCCACCCTCACCCCAACAAGTTGCTTCTCCTCTTGCAGTGGAACCTCCTGTGTTCCAGTTTGCACCCATTGCCCCTTGTCCTGTCCCTGGGTGTCACCAGAAGAGCCTGGCTCCATCCTCCTGACACTGCCCCTTTCCATCTTGATCCCCAGCAATGAGTCCCCCCTCAGTGTCCTCTTGTCCAGCTCCAGAGCCCCAGCTCCCTCAGCCTTTCCTCACACGGGAGATGCTCCACTCCCTCCAGCATCTTGGTGGCTGCGCTGGACTCTCTCCAGCAGTTCCCTGTCCTGCTGGAACTGAGGGGCCACAGCTGGACACAATATTCCAGGTGTGGTCTCCCCAGGGCAGAGCAGAGGGGCAGGAGAACCTCTCTGACCTACTGACCACCCCTTCTAACCCACCCCAGGTCCCATTGGCTTCCTGGCCACAAGGGCCCAGTGCTGGCTCAGCCCACAGCACCTGCTGTTCCCACCTGGTCTCCCATCCAAGTACTGACCAGGCCCGACCCTGCTTAGCTTCCCACATCAGATGAGATCGGGCGGTCTCAGGGTGGTATGGCTGTATGTATTGTATACATATTATATATAAGTTCCCCAGGTATATCCTGATGGTATCTGAGCTAAACCCTCTTTTCAACGGCAGAGCAGAGGGGCAGGAGAACCTCTCTGACCTACTGACCACCCCCTTCTAACCCACCCCAGGTCCCACTGGCTTCCTGGCCACAAGGGCCCAGTGCTGGCTCATGGTCATGGGGCTGCCCTGGCCATGTCACCGCAGGGACGTCCCACGGGGACAGCGTTGAAGCCGCCAGTTCCCCACACCCAGTGATCCTGGGGAGCTTTTTAGCAGAGAACCGCAGTATCTGGCACCACTGCATTGCTCCCTGCCGCCCGCCCACCCTCTGCGCCAGCCCTGTGTTCCCCGGCCAGCTCCGCTCCTCTCTGATCTCCGCTCCAAGCGCCTCTGTTCTCACGCAGCCCCACCTGCAGCTCTCGCAGCAGCCCCGGCCTGTCCCGGGATGGGAAGCACAGGCGCTCGGCTTAGCTCGTTCACCTCCAATCAGCACTGTGAAGAGTGAGCTGCCAAGGCGCCGGCTGGATGCTGACGCTGCCGTAATCCTGCGGAAATAATGTGTTTTCACTATGAGCGATAAAGCGGCTCGAGACCTTGTGGGGGTGAGGGACGGGCTGGTCCTGACCCGACATACCCGAGCTGGGTCCTGCGCCACTCATCGGGCTTTGCTTATGTCCCGGAGGCACCCGAGGTTCATTTAAGGGACAACAGGGTCCAAACCAACTTTTATTAAACCGGTGAGAAACAGGGTTTAGCACTCCAAAAGTGACTTGAATACAGGTTCGGATATCAGTTGAGGAACATTATTAAGGGGCAGCAACTAATACCACAGGCGGTCCACAGTGTGCATGCACGTGGCTGCACCAAAACAATGCCGGAGCCGTCCCTGAGCCCGGGAGGAGCCCACACCTGCCTGAACACGGTGTGGGGTCATTGTAAAGGGATACATGTACTCATAGTGAGTACGGAAAGCGCACACTCGCGATTCTGCGAGGGTCAATTTATAATGCACTCGCAATCCTGCGAGGAGAAATCCACGTGCAAATGTGCACGGAAAGTTACACGTGCTTATGTGGAAGCACGGGAGGAAAATACACCCGCGGTTATGCGAGGATTAATTTTACACGTGCTCGTATTGAGCACGGAAAGTTACACGTGCAAAGGTGCACGGGAAGTAGATACACTCGCAATCCTGCGAGAAGTTTCACTCACACGCGAGGCGGCGAGGCGAGCGCCGGCTCCATCCCGGGGGCTCTCGCTGCAGCATCGCGCTCGTGCTCCCAGAGACCCGCGACCAGGGGCCGAGTCTCGACGGGAGTCCCGTTCTTATAGGCTGCTCAGATCTGACTGTGGGCATTCCAGAAGCTTCTCTGCACCCCCACCCTGGCTGTGGGTGCCCCTGAAGCCTCCAGACATCCCCACACTGGCTGTGGGTGCCCCTGAAGCCTCCAGACATCCCCACACTGGCTGTGGGTGCCCCTGAAGCCTCCAGACATCCCCACACTGACTGTGGGTGCCCCTGAAGCCTCCAGACATCCCCACACTGGCTGTGGGTGCCCCTGGAGCCTCCAGACATCCCCACACTGGCTGTGGGTGCCCCTGAAGCCTCCAAACATCCCCACACTGGCTGTGGGTGCCCCTGGAGCCTCCAGACATCCCCACACTGGCTGTGGGTGCCCCTGAAGCCTCCAGACATCCCCACCCTGGCTGTGGGTGCCCCTGAAGCCTCCAGACATCCCCACCCTGGCTGTGGGTGCCCCTGAAGCCTCCAGACATCCCCACACTGGCTGTGGGTGCCCCTGAAGCCTCCAAACATCCCCACCCTGGCTGTGGGTGCCCCTGAAGCCTCCAGACATCCCCACACTGGCTGTGGGTGCCCCTGAGGTCTCCAAACATCCCCACCCTGGCTGTGGGTGCCCCTGGAGCCTCCAGACATCCCCACACTGGCTGTGGGTGCCCCTGAGGTCTCCAAACATCCCCACACTGGCTGTGGGTGCCCCTGAAGCCTCCAAACATCCCCACACTGGTTGTGGGTGCCCCTGAAGCCTCCAGACATCCCCACCCTGGCTGTGGGTGCCCCTGAGGTCTCCAAACATCCCCACACTGGCTGTGGGTGCCCCTGAAGCCTCCAAACATCCCCACCCTGGCTGTGGGTGCCCCTGAAGCCTCCAGACATCCCCACCCTGGCTGTGGGTGCCCCTGAAGCCTCCAGACATCCCCACCCTGGCTGTGGGTGCCCCTGAAGCCTCCAGACATCCCCACCCTGGTTGTGGGTGCCCCTGAAGCCTCCAGACATCCCCACACTGGTTGTGGGTGCCCCTGAAGCCTCCAGACATCCCCACCCTGGCTGTGGGTGCCCCTGAAGCCTCCAGACATCCCCACCCTGGCTGTGGGTGCCCCTGAAGCCTCCAGACATCCCCACACTGGCTGTGGGTGCCCCTGAGGTCTCCAAACATCCCCACCCTGGCTGTGGGTGCCCCTGAGGTCTCCAAACATCCCCACACTGGCTGTGGGTGCCCCTGAAGCCTCCAGACATCCCCACACTGGCTGTGGGTGCCCCTGGAGCCTCCAGACATCCCCACACTGGCCGTGGGCGCACAGCGGGTCCCTGGCGCCTCGGCGCTCCCTTTTCCTAATGGCAGATGTGTCTACTCCTTCCATGATGAAGGAGGGAAGGGGAGGGATTGGGGTTTGCATCCTGCCACAGCTTATCTCGTATTTTTGACTCTTTTAGTGTTTATTCTGACTGCTGAGGTGCCGAGGGGCTGTGTCTGCACTGTGGTCCCACCGCATGGCGATCAGGTTGAGCCAAATTCCAGGAGCAAAGCTGAAAGGGTTGCCAAGCCGGGATCTACGTGGAGTGAGGAAGGGCCGGGGGGTCTCCACGTCCCGCCTGGTTCCGACACCCCGGGGTGCATCTTCTCCTCTGGGGTTTCCCTCGTGTCCTGGGCTGACAGGAGCTGATGCACAAAGAGCCCGTTCAGGTTCACTCAAGTCTCCCCGGTAATTTGCTCCTTAACGAGAGCGATGTCGAAATGCAGCCGTTTCACGTGCTGGCAGTGTCCAAGTCTTTGTGTTTCTTATATGTGTAGGTCTCAGTCGTGTGAATTGCAGCTTTTATTTGAGAATAAAAGAATGGGGTTTTAGTAGAAGGAGAAAACCAAAAACCTGTGAACGATCCTGAAAAATAATGCAATATTTTTGGTTCTTAAATTCCATTATTTCCCAGAAAATGAAGCTTAGAGGACAGACACCCACTTTTTACTTTCAACAGTGCTTTGGGTTGGCGCTAACGTATTTCTAGGCGCCGCATCGAGTCGCCCGTCGCCTCCGTGCTGGGGCGGGTGGGAATTGGGCCCGTGCGATGTCCCCATGCGGGGGGCAGCGTGTGGCCCGTGCCCGACGCCGCCCAGCGCCAATGCTGCGATTGTCATTGCAGGCTTCTTCCCCAGCATACAGCGGCTCCAACCTCTACTCCCCGGATTCTTCAGCCAACTCCGGTCCCATCATCTCAGACGTGACCGAGCTCGCCCAGTCCAGCCCTTCGGCGTCTCCCAGCGACAGCTTGGACGAAAGGTGCGCTGCTGCTCCCCGAAAAGCCGAGCTTAGCTGCGTCGGGAGAGCGTGTTTGCCGAGGAGCCGGGTAGCCAGACAGCACTAAAACGCCCCTGTTGTGTTCAGAATCTCCCGTGAGCCGCAGCTGGAAAACAGCAAAGCCCCTGGGACAGGGTTTGGGGAGCCTGACCGGGACGTTGGGCCTGCCCATCACATTCGTGCTTTTGTTCAGCTTTGGGTTTGTTTATTCCATGCGACACCCACTCCTCTCCCTGCCCCATCTAGTGTGAAACTGTCCTGGGGGAACAGGGTTTGGTTTCCCCAAGGAAACCACATTCCTTGGCCTGTCTGCTCCCTCCCGTGAAATTATCGGTGTCACAGAATCACACATTGTTTGGGTTGGAGGGACCTTCACACGTCACCCAGGGCACCCCCGGCCATGCGCAGGGGCATTTCCCAGCTCAGGGTGCTCGGAGCCCCGTCCAGCCTGGCCTGGGGTGTCTCAGGGATGATTCCCTTTTTCCTTCCTTTTTAATAGCTTATTCTGCCATTGGCACTTCCCATGAGGTGCTGAACCACCCACGAACGCCTTTTATTACCTTTACTACCCTCTGCCAGGAGCACTCGCTCCCAGATACAGGCCATATGTTTGCTTTCGGGCCCTTTGCTCGGTGCTGCCTTAGCTGTGTCCTTTCCAGCAGGACTAACTGTGCCTGTTCCACCCCCAAACCCATGAGTTGGGGCTGTAAAGGATTTGATCTGCAAAACCAGGGCTGCCCGAAGGACCCGCTTTCCCTTCCCATAAAAGCAGCACGTCTGAAATGTGGGGGTGCCTGTGGACAAGGCCACCCCTGGGCTTTGCGCAAAGGCGTCGCTCGGCTGATGTGGGAGCAGTTAAACCGCCGCGGCCCCTGGGGCGACGGCGGTGCCACCAGCGTCCCCGCGGCGCCTTTAAAACGGTGTAGATGCTGTGCGGCTTCTGTGCCGTTGAGAGCATGACCACGTCAAATCTGCAGCGGTTTGACTGCACTGGGGAGGCAAAACCAGCCCGTCCTTCCAAAATCCTCACCTAGAGCTGCCTGGGGGGTTGTCCTGTGCTCCCTGGGGGTCTTATCGTTCTGTGACGGGAGCACGCTGGGATTGCAGGAGATGCTGGAGCATCAGGGGAGCTGCTTAGGGTCAGAATCAGAGAAGACGTATTTAGGTGTCGGTGTTCAGCCTCATCTTTGGGGCTGACCGGGCAGGTTTTGTGGCAGCAGTCACAAGGGTCTCCTTCTGCCATTTAGCGTGGAAGCAGATCTGCGGGATGATCAGCGTTGGCTCAGGAGCGCGGCGGGGTGAGTTCTTTACCCGTTCTGTGTCTCCCGCAGGAGCAGCCCTGTGGTCCGTATCAAAGAAGAACCCCCCAGTCCCGCCCGCAGCCCCCAGATCGAGGAGGCCAGCCCGGGGAACCCCCCGGCCGTGGAGACCCCGCTGTCCCCCTCCACCTTCATCGACTCCATCCTACAGGAGAACGACCCCAGCAGCACCACCGCGGCCGCCGGCGACAGCGCCCCGCAGCCCCCGCCCCCCGAAAAGTGCCTCAGCGTCGCCTGCCTCGACAAGTAAGTGCCGCGGGGACACCGGCTCCGCTGCCGGCCCGCCGCGCCGGCCCTGCGGCCGCGGACGCTGCCAGCTGGGTCTGCAGCCAGCGCGGCCGCTGGCTCTCTGAACTGCCCGAAAGGAGCTTGGAGCCAGGGGGGTCGGGCTCTGCTCCCCAGGAACAAGCGCCAGGAGCAGAGGAAACGGCCTCAAGTTGCCCAGGGGAGGTTGAGGTTGGATGTGGGAACAATTTCTTCCCCAAAGGGCTGTGGGGCATTGAACAGGCTGCCCAGGGCAGTGCTGGAGTCACCAGCCCTGGAGGGCTGGACAGACGGACACGAGGTTCTCAGGACAGGGGGCAGTGCCGGGGTGGGTTATGGTTGGACTCAGCCTTGAGGGTCTTTTCCAGCCAAAACAATTGTATAATTCTATAAGCTGTTGTTTGCACTGTACAGCTTCCTCAGCAGGAGCAGGAGGGGCAGGCTGAGCTCTGCTCGGTGACAGTGACAGCGCCAGGGAACGGCAGGAGCTGTGCCGGGGGCAGTGGGACATGAGGCAAAGGTTCTTCCCCAGAGGTGCTGGACACTGAACAGGCTCCCAGGGAGGGGTCACGGCCCAACCTGACAGTGTTCAACAAGAGACTGGACACCGTCCTCAGACACACGGGGTGACCTGTGGGGTGTCCTGGGCAGGGACAGGAGCTGGAACCGACGATCCCGTGGGTCCCTCCAGCTCAGGACACTCTATGATTGCCCACCTGGCTCCAGATGTGGTGAACACGTTCTCACTCAGCCCTGTCTCACGGGACGGAGCTTGTGGCAGACTTAGGCCGGGCTCAGTGGGCGGCAGGCTGGGAGCTGCTGGGTGACTTCTGATGGGGGCTCAGCTGTGCAGTCCTATGTCTTTTATCACCACACAGTGCTCGCAGACGCAACTGCAAGTGCCGGATGAAAAACTAGAAAGTTTTTTGTCCATAACCAAGTGCCAGGAGCTTCTCCCCTGACCGCGCTGAGATCTCGGCACGGTTCTCAGATCTCAGCCCCCGTTCGCTCTGCATTCTGGGGAAAACAGTGTTGGAGTTCAGGCTTTTCCTCGGAGCGGCAGGCCGGACTTTGTGTCCTTGCAGCAGAAAAGCGGTTTGGAGCAGACACCGTTGGTTGGAGGGGCTGGGCAGGCGGCCAAGCGCTGCTCTGACTCACCGCCCAGGGGTGACAGCGCCTCGCGCGCTTCTCATCGCCTGTGTCAGCCCTCAGCCCGTCGCTTTGCGGAGCTGGAGCCACAAAAGCTGCGCCAAGTGCTGTCTCGCTTTACCGTTTCACGGTGAGTGCAGTGCCAGCTGAGCTCTGCAGTTGAGCTCTGCTCAACAGAGCCCGTTCGCTGCCTTAAAACCCCCCGCAGTTGTGCAGAGGCCAGAAACACCGGCTTCCTCCATCCTCCCATCCTAGAGACGTTTGGAGCTTCACCTATTTACAGACCCGTCCAGAGCCTATAGACCCGTCCGTCTGTCCCACCGCTACCTGCCGGCCTTACAAAGAGACCGATTTTGTTGTGCAGCTCATCAGAAGCTGAAACTGGCCATATAAAGGTAATAAACATGAAAAAGGAAACACCGCCGAGCGCGGCTCTGAGTCACTCAGGGCCGTGCAGAAGCAAAGGACGCGGAAAACATTCCCCGTGCCCCTGCGGAGACTCCGCTCCAGCCTTAGAGGAAGCTTAGGACCGTTTGAACAGAAAGGCTTGTGCTTGCTCAGGTTTGGTGCTCCCTCGCTCCCGCATTTTGCAGACAACACCGTGCTTCTCCCACCTCTTGACATTCCAGAAGGAAGGACTGCACCCGGTGAAGGTTCCCGGATGTGGATCCATCCTGTTCGCCCCAGGAGCCTGTACAAGAGGCGCTGGAGCGCAACGGGCACCCAGCGCTGGACAGAGCGTGACCAGCGAACAGCAAACCCGTCCCCGCCACACGGACCGGGAGGCAAAGTGTGAATTGGAAAAGGAATCCCCAAGCTCTGCGCTCCCCTCGGCTTGGATGGGATCGGTTCTGTGCCTCAGCATCCCCGCCTGTTCGTTGGGGTTACCGAACTCCCTGTGTCCCATTATAGCAGAGGGATATAAGCTCGGGGAAGGTCGGTGTTGCCGGCTCCTTTCCCGATGTCGCCAGAGCCGCCCGTGTGTGCCGGAGCAGAGCAGCCGTGGGAGGCTCTGAGGAGACATTATTGCATCTCTTAGTAATTAAAGGGGGCTGATAAAAAGGGTGAGGACAGACTGTTCAGCAGGGCCTGTTTCCATAGGACAAGAGGTGAGGGTTTAAACTAAAGGAGGGAGATTCAGGCTGGATATAAAGAAGGATTGTTGGCCTGAGGGTGGTGAGAGCCTGGCCCAGGTTCCGAGAGGTGGTAGATGAACCATCCCTGAGACAGCCCAGGCCAGGCTGGACGGGGCTCTGAGCACCCTGAGCTGGGAAATGTCCCTGAGGTTACACCGGGTGACCTTGGAAGCTCCTTTTCCAACCCAAACCATTCCGTGATTCCATCATTCCAAACCATCCATCGGCCGTGGGTGCCCAGCGGGACCTGGAATGACCAGAGCACCAATTGCACAGCCCCCGAACCGCGGAGGGGAGGAGTTGCTGCTTGAAGCACTGTCAGCGAGCTGGTTTAACGGGGCAGCACATCACTTGTCACATCCCCAGGACGTTTCGGACCCTCCGCCCGCCCCCAGCGCCCGTCCCGCGGTCACAGCTCCTGCTCACACCAAACACACGTCATGCGTGTCACCAAGCTTGCGACCCTGTGGCGCCCTTTTCTGTGACGTTCCCCGGAATGTGCTCGTCGGGGTGAGCCGCAGGTACCGGGGAGGTGTTTGCAGGCGTGGGTGAGTCCTCAGCGCGGCAGGGCTCTGACAGCCTGCCAACAACGCTCGGCGGTACCTGCCTTTCATCACGAGGCGTATTTCAGTCGTTCTCAGATGTACTGGGGACGAGCAGCCTGCAGGTCACGGTGCACAGGGCCCCTTTGTGGGCCCCGCCGGATGGTATTTCTCCCACAAGACATCCTTTGTCCGAGGGAATTCCACCCGAACCGAGAATCCCCCTCCATGTGAACAGCGGCATTCCAGCAGCAGGTGACGGCACCGGCCGTCGGGCAATGGGAGGGAATGTCTGCCTGAAACGCTGGACGGCGTCACCCGAACGTTGTCCGCCACCCCCGGGAGCCCTTTCCAGGAGCCAGAGCCCACAGCGTGCCGAAAACCACGGACACCGACGTTATCGATGTAAAACACGTATCCCACAAGCAGCAGGCGCTGTCAGTGCCTCGCTCGGAGGTGACGGTGACAGTGACAACGGTCCCTGTGTCAGTGCCACCCTGCAGACCCACACCTGGAGTGGCTCGTCCTGTTGAGAAGCTGCTCCCTGAGTCTGGCTGTGCTGTAACGAACCTGCGCTATAACGAACCCGCACTGTAACGAACCCGCACTGTAATGAACCTGCACTGTAATGAGCCTGCGCTGTGACGAACCTGCGCTGTAACGAACCTGCGCTGTAACGAACCCGCGCTGTAACGAGCCTGTGCTGTAACGAACCCGCTCTGCAACGAGCCTGCTCTGTCCTCAGGTGCTTTCGCAGGACCCCGTGTTTGCGTGTTGGGTTTTTTGTTGTTAACAACAACTCCACGGGCTCAGAACCGCGTTGCGAGCGCAGCGTCCGCGCCGCTTCGCCTGTAGCATCCTGCGCCGCGCTCCTGTCTTTGGGCACAACCAGCACTTCCCTCCTGAAAGCGCCTGGTTTGCGAGCCTTCCGAACCTCGTCTCCTCGTCTGCTGGTGTTTTGCAGCTTGGCTCGCACCGCGCAGATGGCCGAGCTCGCTCGCCTTTGCCCGCCTCCTCTTCCTCGCCGCACCGATGGCAGCGAGGGTCGGCATCCCCGCAGCCGCTGGCGAAACGCCGCGCTCCGTTCCGTTTTTCCAACCCTATCGCTGGGGTAGCAACGGGGAAAAGGCTAAAAATTGGCGCCGCGTGGCGGAATCCGTGGCCAGCTCGGGCAGCAACTCAAAATACGGAGTGGCCGGCGGGGGCTGAGCTGCTTTTCATCCCTTTAGGTGGTCCTGGCAGGGCCGGGAGGGGTGTTTGCGCCGCTCCATCCCTGGGTTGGGGAATGGAAAGTGCAGCCGCCGGAGGAGGACCAGCTGCCAGCAGAACCTGCGCGCCCCGGTCTCCCGTTTTAGGGTAACGACGGAAAAACGTACCGTCCCGCTGCCTGCGCACCGAGGGGCTGCTCGCACTGAGCTTTTCCCTAATGGAAAACATCCCAGATCGGGACAAAAGTCTCACAGTGCCTTCAGTGTTGCCCTTAGGTAGCTCTGGCTAATGTACAGAATAATGCAGAAGATAAATGCAACCTGTCTTGAGCTAAAATGCGTTTCTAAATTGGCGTCTCACCCCCAAGGCTTCGGCAGAGCTGGTGGCTGCTGGGGGTGGTCCCGCGCCGCCACGTGTGTGTGATTCTATATGATTCTATATGATGACAGTGATGTGACGGCCCGGAGAGCGCGCAGGGGCCGGGGGCTGCTGCTTCCCCACGGAAACTGCCCAATATGTTTGAAAAGAGAAGCGATACGGGGAAGAGAACCCGCTGCGCGCATCCTCGGTGCTCCGGACCCCGAGGGCCAGAGGTGCGCGGGCAGCGCCTTCGGGGACGCGGCCGGTGGTGGGGTTAAGGATGGAAGGGACGGCAGCTCTACCGGGGGGACTGGAGCCAGACTGGTGGCACTGGGAGCTGCTCAGGCGCTGCCGTGCCCGGTGGACACCTGAGAAGCGCGAGCTGGAGCTCCACAGCGGCTCGCAGTCCTCACAGGGAGGGACGTTGTGCTGGTGACGGTGGCGCGAGCAGCGCCGGGCTCGCCGGCGGCTGTGTTGCCGTAACACACGCGGGGCAGAGCTGGAGGCGGCGTGAGGAGCTGGCAGATGGAGTTTTCTCATCAGAATCTATCAAAATGGGCCTTTTTCCCAGGAAAAAGCTGCGGAGGGGGAGGCGTCGCCTGCCGCCTCCATCGCCGTGACAAGGACTTTGGCGCAGCTTGGCCGGGGCCGCCGCGGCACCGGCGTTAAACACATCGCTGCGCCGGGAGGAGAGGCGGCGGCGGGGAGAGCCGCTCTGCTGAGCGAGGAGGTGTTATTTTCACATTGCTGCTGCTCAGACTGTGAAACAGCCCACACAGAGCGAGACCACCCCAGGCTGCCTCGGCACTTCATCAGATGGAGACGCCGGCTCCGGGGTCTCGGGAGAGCGGCGCTGGAGCGAGATCCGCGTCCCCGGCTCCGGTGGGCAGGGGAACAAAGCCGGGAGCGGCTGCCAGGGGCTCGGGGTGACGGGGAGCAGAGGGAACCAGCCCAGGGCTGCGTGTGGGACGCGGTTATTGGCCTCCCCAATTTTAGCGCTCCCTGCCCGGCACAGCCACCCCTGGGGACAGGAGGAGCTCTGCGGTGGCACCAGCCCTGCGTCACCAACCCGGGATCCATCATGTGTGCCAGGGATTCCACCGTCACTCTGCAGGGCCTGATGCAGGTGACATGGGACAACGATTTGGTGGGACCCTCGTGCCGCAGCTCCCTGTGTCGTCCCCAGCTGATGGAGGTGACATTGGACACCGATTCGGTGGGACCTTCATGCCACAGCTCCCTGTGTCGTCCCCCGTTGATGCAGGTGACATGGGACACTGATCAGTGGGACCCTCATGCTGCAGCTCCCTGTCCCATCCCCGGTTGATGGAGGTGACATTGGACACCGATTCGGTGGGACCCTCGTGCCGCAGCTCTGTGTCCCATCCCCGGTTGATGGAGGTGACATGGGACACTGATCAGTGAGACCCTCATGCCGCAGCTCTGTGTCCCATCCCCGGTTGATGCAGGTGACATGGGACACTGATCAGTGAGACCCTCATGCCGCAGCTCTGTGTCTCATCCTCAGTTGATGGAGGTGACATTGGACACCGATTCGGTGGGACCTTCATGCCACAGCTCCCTGTGTCGTCCCCCGTTGATGGAGGTGACACGGGACACTGATTCAGTGGGACCCTCGTGCCGCAGCTCCCTGTCCCATCCCCGGTTGATGGAGGTGACATTGGACACCGATTCGGTGGGACCCTTGTGCCACAGCTCTCTGTCACATCCCCGGTTGATGGAGGTGACATGGGACACTGATCAGTGGGACCCTCGTGCCGCAGCTCCCTGTCCCATCCCCGGTTGATGGAGGTGACATGGGACACCGATTCGGTGGGACCCTTGTGCCACAGCTCTCTGTCCCATCCCCAGTTGATGCAGGTGACATGGGACACTGATCAGTGGGACCCTCGTGCCGCAGCTCTGTGTCCCATCCCCGGTTGATGGAGGTGACACGGGACACAGATTCAGTGGGACCCTCGTGCCACAGCTCTCTGTCACATCCCTGGTTGATGGAGGTGACATGGGACACTGATCAGTGGGACCCTCGTGCCGCAGCTCTGTGTCTCATCCCTGGTTGATGGAGGTGACACGGGACAACGATTCGGTGGGACCCTCGTGCCGCAGCTCTGTGTCTCATCCCTGGTTGATGGAGGTGACACGGGACAACGATTCGGTGGGACCCTCGTGCTGCAGCTCTTTGTCTCATCCCCGGTTGATGGAGGTGACATGGGACACTGATCAGTGGGACCCTCGTGCCTCAGCTCTCTGTCCCATCCCCAGTTGATGGAGGTGACATTGGACACCGATTCGGTGGGACCTTCGTGCCGCAGCTCTGTGTCTCATCCCTGGTTGATATAGGTGACATTGGACACCGATTTGGTGGGACCCTCGTGCCGCAGCTCCCTGTCTCGTCCCCCGCTGACTGTCACAGGGGGCGTTTCTAACGGCGCGGTGCCTGGGACGGGTCCCTCCTCGCTGCTGGGCGTTCCGATTGTGGCATTGCGCAGTGTCCTCAGTCCCTCAGAGCGTTTTGGGTGCTGCGCAGCCAGGACTTGGAGGTCGTTTTAAAGCACAAAGTCATTTTTTTGCAGCCGGTGGCCCCTAAATGAGGAGATTTGGTGTTCTGGCTCGTTTCTGCTGGGAGGTTTTCCTTTCCTTTCCTGCGGCGGTGACAAAATAGGCTTGATTTGGCCGTCTGTGCGGTGCTGTAGGGTGAGGGGATGCAGCAGCTCGTGGGGACGGGGACATGAGGTGCCTGTGGGTGACTGAGTGGTGGCCAAGTCCTTGTCCCCGCTGTCGGGTGTCCCAGCCCATTCTGGGCTCGGGGACAGCCCATGTCCCAAAGGGGTGACGGCAGAACCGCTGCTCTGCGGGACCTGGGGACAAACCCCGTGGTGGGTACGGAGCCTCCAAGAAGCGATGGAGCTTCCCAGCGTGTTTCTGATTCACCCCACTCTGGAAACGGCAGCTTTGCGCTCCCATAGAAATCACAGCATCGTTTTGGTTGAAGAGACGCTCAGGATCATCGATCCAACCATAACCCAGCCCCATGTCCTGAGAACCTCGTGTCCGTCTGTCCAGCCCTCCAGGGCTGGTGACTCCAGCACTGCCCTGGGCAGCCTGTTCAATGCCCCACAGCCCTTTGGGGGAGAAATTGTTCCCACATCCAACCTCACCCTCCCCTGGTGTCCTTGTGCTCGTGTCCCGTGTGTCTCTGGCACCTTCCCCTCAGCTGCCGTGCTGGTTCTGCACCCCCGGCCCCTCCTGAGCACCTTCCGGAGCCAAAAAGCTCCTTTCCAGGACAAGAAGGTGACGGTTGGAACCCGAGGACCGTGTGGTAACTGAAGCTGCTGCTGCTCACGGTGCCAAATCCAGGGGGTGTGGTGTAACAAACAGGGCTGGTTTTCCCCAAGTGCTTTTTGGGGAGCCCCGGCGGCTCCTGGGCAGCACCGTGGGGTTTGTGTCTGTTATTCTGAAGCATCGTGGACATAAAGCACCGTGGAAGTGGAGAAGAAGAGGGCGCAGGGCCGGGTCTGTGGTCACTGTCACCCCGCAGCCCACCTGCCACGCGGTGACCGTGCTCCGGAGCTCAGTGTCGCACTCCGGGGTCCAAATCAATTGAACACAGCCCTGGCCGGGATGGCTCACGCTCTGCCACCCGCCTTGCCCTGCACACTCATCCTGGGGCAGCGTCATTCTCTCCGTTGTCACCAGAAACAGCCTCTCCCACCAAACGGGTCATTTTCCCCATCGCCAGAGGGTTTTTCTGGCCAGCAGAAAGCTGGAACATTCCCCACAGCCAGTCGGTGCCGGGGGGGAGGTTCATTGCCCTTCTTTGTCACGTATCCACGCCGGGATGTGACGAGCATGTGGACCCAAGGAAGGGTCCAAACAAAGATGCGGCTGCGTGAGCCCTGAGCCCGGCTGCCGGTTACCGAGCCCGCAACCCCAGAGCCTCCATTTGTTGCAGAAATCGTGGGGTTTATCAGCAATTCGCTTGCCCTCGGGCCTCCGGGAAGGAGAGTCCTGAAAGTATCTGCAGGCTGAGGGTCGGGAGGACACATCGCTGGGGTGCGAGCGGAACATTGGGGTCCCAGCGCTGCTCTCCTGCTCCGCTTTTGGGCGGGTTTGCGCTCCATGGGTCAATAGAGTCCCTGCAGAGCCTTCCCAGCATTGACCTCCCCGCTCTCCTCTTTCTTCTGCCCAGGAACGAGCTCAACGACCACCTGGACACCATCGATTCCAACCTGGACAACCTGCAGACCATGCTGACCACGCACGGCTTCAGCGTGGACACCAGCGCGCTGCTGGACGTGAGTATCGGCCCCACGGACCACGGCAGCGATTGCCACACAGCCCGGGGTTCAGAGGTCACACAATCCCAGGATTAGGGGTTGAAGGGCCCTCAAAGCTCATCCAGCGCAACCCCCGGAGCAGGAACACCCAGCTGAGGTGACACAGGAAGGTGTCCAGGGGGTTGGAATGTCTGCTCAGAAGGAGACTCCACAACCCCCTGGGCAGCCTGGGCCAGGCTCTGCCACCCTCACCCCAACAAGTTGCTTCTCCTCTTGCAGTGGAACCTCCTGTGTTCCAGTTTGCACCCATTGCCCCTTGTCCTGTCCCTGGTTGTCACCAGAAGAGCCTGGCTCCATCCTCCTGACACTGCCCCTTTCCATCTTGATCCCCAGCAATGAGTCCCCCCTCAGTGTCCTCTTGTCCAGCTCCAGAGCCCCAGCTCCCTCAGCCTTTCCTCACACGGGAGATGCTCCACTCCCTCCAGCATCTTGGTGGCTGCGCTGGACTCTCTCCAGCAGTTCCCTGTCCTGCTGGAACTGAGGGGCCACAGCTGGACACAAGATTCCAGGTGTGGTCTCCCCAGGGCAGAGCAGAGGGGCAGGAGAACCTCTCTGACCTACTGACCACCCCCTTCTAACCCACCCCAGGTCCCATTGGCTTCCTGGCCACAAGGGCCAGTGCTGGCTCAGCCCACAGCACCCGCTGTTCCCACCTGGTCTCCCATCCAAGTACTGACCGGGCCCGACCCTGCTTAGCTTCCCACATCAGATGAGATCAGCTGTTCTCAGGGTGGTGCGGCTACACATATTATATACATATTATATATAAGTTCCACAAGTATATCCTGATGGTATCTGAGCTAAACCCTTTTTCAAGGGCAGAGCAGAGGGGCAGGAGAACCTCTCTGACCTACTGACCACCCCTTCTAACCCACCCCAGGTCCCATTGGCTTCCTGGCCACAAGGGCCAGTGCTGGCTCATGGTCACCCTGCTGTCCCCAGCACCCCCAGGTCCCTTTCCCTTACACTGCTCTCCAACAGTCATTCCCCACCTTCTGTTTGCCGCCTTTCCCCGCACTCATCGCTCTTTCCTTTGCCAGCTCTTCAGCCCCTCGATGACGGTTACAGACATGAACCTCCCCGACCTGGACAGCAGCCTCGCCAGCGTGAGTAGCTGTTAAAATCTCTCCCGCCATTCGAAACAGCTCCGGCGATGGGGGCAGAGCAGGAACGCGGAGCTGGGGGAAGCCACGGGGGGGAAATAATTCAATTAGCGCCGCGGCTTTCTCTGAGCAGCTCATACGGAGAGCGGCGCAACTTCATCGCTCACCCGCGGTTAATTAGGTGCCGAGACCTCCCGCTGTCCCGCGAGCGCTGCCCCCGAGCGGGGACGGCGCTGGAGCCTGCAGAGCTGCATGTGCTTTCCATAAACCCTCCTTTTGCCTCTCCGCGGTCCCCAGGAGGTTTTCCCCACGCAAACTCCGCCAGGTGCTGCGTTATTGCTTTGATTTGCTTGCGTGTCGTCAGCGCCGAGACAGACGAGAGCCAGTCTTGCCTGATAAAGTGATTTTTCACCAGATGATGATCATTAGCCAAACGTGGCGTTTTGTGGCTGCGCCGAGAAGGTGATTGGAGCAGCGCGGTGGAAATTGGGGTCAGAAGCGGCGAGTCCCAGAGCCGCCTGGTGCCCGGCAAAGCCAAAGCCTGGGCCGCGGGGCTGTGCCGGAGAACCTCTCTGACCTACTGGGGCATCGGTTGGGATTTGCCCAAAATGGAACGATTCTGTAGGAAAAAAGGAGCAGGACACTGAGATAAGCAAGAGCTTGGACGTGCCGTGGGTCTGGCCCGGGTCAGACCTGGTCCAGTTGACACACCACGAGCGACAAACCCCCAGCTCATCTCTGCCCCTTCCTCCCCATTTCTTTGGGTGTTTAATCTGAAGAGTGAAGATGGGGTAGTTAAGAAGTTAATTATTTCGTGTCATTGAGCTAGGAGTTACATCATAAAACATGCGGCAGCAGGGTTTACTGAGGGCGGCTTAACCGGCGTCCTCTGAAAGGCGCAGCTTAACCCTCCAGCTTTTCATTAGTGCCGTTCCGGAGCGGTAACAAAACCAGGGCTCTGCACCCAAATCCCCGCTCGAGTGACTTTCCTGCCCGCAGGTGCTGTAAGAAGTAACTGGGGGATTGTGAGCAGAGTGAATCTGGAGGGGATTATTCACCCAAAGCGTTTTCAACCCCTTAACAGTCCCGTCTCAGCCGTTCCATCCCCGTCACGCCTGTGGGACAAGTGTGACACGGGACCGTGTCCCCGGCCGAGGTTTAACCCGCGCTGGCAATAGGACCACGCAGCCACTCACTCCCTCCTCCCAATGGGAGAGAGAATTGAAAGGGAGGGAAAACTTGGATTGGGATAAACACGGCTTAATAAAATAACACAAGTGCTTTAGTTGCTCTAAGACTTTTCAATAAACACAAATTGATTCTATGAGAAATACCCAAATGTTTGTATGACCTGGTTTAGCGCCAGCTTTAGGTTCTGGTTGGGCTCGATCTTAAGGGTCCCTCCCAACAACAACAAAATATGTGTCAAAAAAATAAACCAACGTGACCCGTTCAAACACGTCCTGAGGGTTTTCCCTGGGGCTTTAGAGCCCGAGGTGCAGAAGAGCTGCCCGCTGGGACCAAAGGGACCGCGGGGGCTGCACAGAGCAGATCGGTGACACCGGCGTCACCCCAACCGTCCCCATGTGTATCCTGGGGCCGGAACGCTGCACCTCACCCTGTCCCAGCTCCGTAAACCGCGGTTTGGGGCTGTAAATCACGGTTTGCTCCGTGCCGCGCGTGCCGGGTCCGTCCCGAGGGGTCCCGGCGCTGCGCTGAGCACCGCGACCTCTCTCCTGCAGATCCAGGATCTCCTCTCGTCCCAGGAGCAGCAGAAACCGGCGGAGACGGAGCCCGGCGCGGCAGACACAGGTACCCGCGGCGGCGGCGCAGGGATTGGGACCGCGACCAAATCGTTTCTCCTCCCAAAAAGCGGGTTTGGCTGGGAGAGATGGGACGTTGAGGCTGGAAAAGGGGGGGTTGGGAGGGGCTGCGAAGCCCTGATGGGGGCGACGGAGCCGGGCGAGCCGGGTGTTCTGCGACGGGCATGAAAACCCGTCACATTCCATCAGAACACCAGAAAAGGTGTTTTTCCCGTGGGGCGCTGGCTGGGGGGGTCCCCCGTGTCACCGAGGCCCCCCCGGCCATCCCTGGGCTGGGACTAATTCTGGGTTTACCCGAGCGTTGCGCAGCCCCGTGGTGGGGGGCGCTGAGCGCTGGCGCTCCCAGGAGCCAAACCGTGTCCCTCTGGTCCCTCTTGTCCCCATGCGGGGTGGCGTGTCCCCACTGAGCGTGTCCCCCCCGCAGGGAAGCAGCTGGTGCACTACACGGCCCAGCCCCTCTTCTTGGTGGACTCGAGCGCCGTGGACGTGGGCGGCGGGGACCTGCCCATCTTCTTCGAGCTGGGCGAAGGGCCCTATTTCACGGACGGGGACGAGTACGCCGAGGATCCCACCATCTCCCTCTTGTCCGGGACTGAGCAGCCCAAACCCAAGGACCCTGCGATATCCTAAAGCCGGGCGCGGGGGCGACGAACAGGACGACTCACCGCACTGAAGGGAAACGCAGCCGCCAGCTCCCGCCTTGGCACAGACATTGCGAGCGCTCGCGCCCTCCGGCTCGTGTTTGCTTCCCCGGCGCCGCGCGGACCCCGATTGTGTGTGTGCTTCACCAGGTGTGTTCAGCCCGCTTCCCAGAGCCCGCGGCGCGCCGAGACAGGACCGCGGCACCGCCCGCTCGCCCTCGGCTCCGCGTCCCCGACCAGGCGGCACGGGGGGCGTCCCCTCCAGCGCTCACCGCGCGGCTTTGCCGAGGGGGGAGCTCCGCGTCCCCCTCCCCGGAGAGGCCGATAGGATGGTTTTTAACGAGAGAAATAAAGGTTTGCGCTGCGGCGCCGGAGCCTGGGGTCCCGCTGTGGTCTCTGCGTCGCGCTCGGCTCCGCGAGCTCTCGGCGCGCCCCGAACCCGCCTGTGTTTTATTTCCTCTCGCTCCGTGTGTTTCTTTGGGGGGTTGTTTCCCTTTTTTTTTGCTTCGCAGTAAAAAAGAAACAACAAAATTTGTACATTTCCACTTGGGATTGTTAATAGTAAAAACTGTATTTTGGATTTTTACATGAGAGAAGAAGAACCCACTTCTATCTATATATATATATATATATAAATATCTCGCCCTATATATACATACAAATATATATAAAACAAACGGTCTGTCACCTGCTGGCTTTTCTATGGTCAAAACCTTGATCTCTGTCCTGTGTCGGGGAAGCGGATGAGATAACAGCCCCGGATCGCCCTTTTTGCCGCGGGTCCCGGCGCCGGCTCCGGCGGGAGCTCGAGGTTTGTGCGTTCGAACCCTGGGCCGGCGCTCCGGCCTAAACCCCAGGCTGAGCTTTGCGGGACGTTTGGGAGCGTTGGAAGGTCCCTGCGTCCCGCTCTCGCCGCTCGGTCGCCGTGGAGGGGTCGCGGCGTCGGGGACGGAGCGCGGCCGGCGCGGGTTGGACGTGAGGAGGAGCCGGTGGCAGCGTCCCGGAGCTCGGCCAGCCCGGGGCCATCGAGACGGGACGTCACCCGGGGCCAACCCGGTACCGGCACCTTGTCCAAAATGCGGTTCCTGGCATCTGGAGCTCTGCAATGGGACCAGGGGACAGGGACAGATGCGCCGGAGTCCCTCAAGAGTCCCCACACCCTGAATCGCGCCGTCATGCACCTGGCTCAGAGGTGACGTCCCCGCTGTCCCCAACTCGGAGGTGAGGCACCAAAACAGCTTTGCGACCGAGTTGTGGCGCTGAGCCCTCTGCTCGGGTCCGGCCCGGAGCAGGGGACGCGGTGACGTGTGATGCGGCTGCATCTTAATGCCACGTCGTGTCCACATTCGGTGACCCGTTGGTGCCGCTGGGCGTCTCCCGTCCCCGCGGTTGTGGCGCTGGGGTTGTGCCGGTGAGTGGTGGCTCTGGCGCCTTCGGCTCCGCGGGCCGGGATGTCCATGGCCGTGTGGGGACAGCGGGTGTGTGTCCCCGCTCCAGCCCGGCCTGCCCGGACCTGCCGTCCCCCCCAAACTCGGGTGATTTTCGGGTCTGCGGGGGCTCAGCCCAGGTTGTGGCCGGGGACCCGACCCCGTGGCTCTGCCGCCATCGCCGCTGCGGTGACACCGGGTGACACGCGGGGACCCCCAGCCCTGCACGGTGGGATTGTCACCTGTGGAGCGCTCGATCGAGTCCTGTCGGGCGACCCCCCTGTGGTCACACCGGGATGGACCTGGGCACGGGGACACCGGAGCAGCCGCGGCAACAGGGGCCAGGGGGACGGGGACGCAGCCGGACAGTCTGCGCTGGCGCAGGACGGACACACGGCAGGACACACGGCGAGGAGGAGGAGGAGCAGGAGCAGGAGGGAGCGTCCTGACGGCGGCAGCATCGCTGCGGCGGCTGGAAATGATGCTGGTGCTCCAGAGGTCGTTACAACATGGAGAACGTGCGGGACACCCCGGGGTGAACATGGGGAACATGCGGGACACTCGGGTGGGAACATGGAGAACATGCAGGACACCCCGGGGTGAACATGGAGAATGTGCAGGACACCCTGGTGTGAACACAGGGAACGTGTGGGACACCTCAGTGTGAACACAGAGAACATGTGGGACACCCAGGTGTGAACATGGAGAACGTGCGGGACACCCCAGGGTGAATGTGGAGAAGATGCAGGTGTGAATGCAGAGAATGTGGGGGACACCCTGGTGTGAACACAGAGAACATGCAAGACACCCCAGTGTGAACACGGGGAACGAGTGGGACACCGCAGGGTGAGTATGGAGAAGGTGCGGGTGTGAACGTGGTGAGTGTGCGGGACTCCCGGTGTGAACACGGGGAACATGTGGGACACAACAATGTGAACATGGGGAACATGTGGGACACCCCAATGTGAACACAGGGAACATGTGGGACACCCCAATGTGAACATGGGGAACCTGTGGGACACCCTGTTGTGAACATGGGGAACATGTGGGACACCCCAATGTGAACATGGGGAACAGGTGGAACACCCCAGGGTGAACATGGGGAACGTGCGGGACACCCCAATGTGAAGATGGGGAACATGTGGGACACCCCAGGATGAGCATAGGGAACATGTGGGACACTGGGGTGTGAACATGGAGAAGGTGCAGATGTGAACACAGGGAACATGTGGGACACCCCGGTGTGAACACAGGAATGTGCACGACACTCTGATGTGAACATGGAGAATGTGTGGGACACCCTGGTGTGAACATGGGGAACGTGCAGGACACCCCAGTGTGAACATGGGGAACGTGTGGGACACTGCAGAGTGAGCATGGGGAAGGTGCGGGTGTGAACATGGGGAGCATGTGGGACTCTGGTGTGAACATGGGGAAGGTGCAGGTGTGAACATGGGGAGCATGTGGGACACGGGTGTGAACGTGGAGAAGGTGCAGGTGTGAATGCAGAGAACATGCAGGACACCCCGGTGTGAACACAGAGAACGTGTGGGACACTCCAGTGTGAACATGGGGGACATGTGGGACACCCTGGTGTGAACATGGGGAGCGTGCAGGACACCCCGGGGTGAACACAGAGAACATGCAGGACACCCCGGTGTGAACATGGGGAACATGTGGGACACCCCAGAGTGAACATGGGGAACCTGTGGGACACTGGGGTGTGAACATGGAGAAGGTGCAGGTGTGAACACAGGGAACATGCGGGACACCCCAGGGTGAACACAGGAATGTGCACGACACTCTGATGTGAACATGGAGAATGTGTGGGACACCCTGGTGTGAACATGGGGAACGTGCAGGACACCCTGATGTGAAGAACATGGGGAACGTGCGGGACACCCCAGTGTGAACATGGGGAACAGGTGGGACACTGCAGAGTGAGCATGGGGAAGGTGCAGGTGTGAACATGGGGAGCATGTGGGACTCTGGTGTGAACATGGGGAAGATGCGGGTGTGAACATGGGGAACATGTGGGACACTGGGGTGTGAACGTGGAGAAGGTGCAGGTGTGAATGCAGAGAACATGCAGGACACCCCGGTGTGAACACAGGGAACGTGTGGGACACTCCAGTGTGAACATGGGGGACATGTGGGACACCCTGGTGTGAACATGGGGAGCGTGCAGGACACCCCGGGGTGAACACAGAGAACATGCAGGACACCCCGGTGTGAACATGGGGAACCTGTGGGACACCCCAGAGTGAACATGGGGAACCTGTGGGACACTGGGGTGTGAACATGGGGAAGGTGCAGGTGTGAACATGGGGAGTGTGCGGGACTCTGGTGTGAACACGGGGAGGGTGCAGGTGTGAACATGGGGAGCCTGTGGGACACTGGGGTGTGAACACGGGGAGGGTGCAGGTGTGAACATGGGGAGTGTGCGGGACTCCGGTGTGAACACGGGGAGGGTGCAGGTGTGAACACGGGGAGCGTGTGGGACTCCGGTGTGAACATGGGGAAGGTGCAGGTGTGAACACGGGGAGTGTCAGGACTCCGGTGTGAACACGGGGAGGGTGCAGGTGTGAACATGTGGAGTGTGCGGGACTCCAGTGTGAACACGGGGAGGGTGCAGGTGTGAACACGTGGAGCGTCAGGACTCCGGTGTGAACATGGGGAAGGTGCAGGTGTGAACACGGGGAGGGTGCAGGTGTGAACATGGGGAGCGTGTGGGACTCCGGTGTGAACACGGGGAGGGTTTAGGTGTGAACACGGGGAAGGGTCCCAGCGATGCCACCGCATTTGGGGACTCCCCGGGCCTGGTCCCGTGGGGGCTGCACCACGGCAGTGGGGCTGGGGGCACCGGGGTGCTCAGGGACCCCCATGTGAGGTGGGGGCGTTTTCCCAGTGGTGGGAGCTGACCCAGTGGGGACCCCCCGGTTTACCCCCCAACTCCACGCAGCTGCTCAAGGACCTTTATTGGGGACACTGGGGTGCGGGTGGCCGGGGGGGCTGCTCCGCTCGCAGCCGCCACCACGGGGGCACACGGGGGGGTCCGGCCGCCCCCACGGCCCCAGCGCAGCCCGCGGGGCCCCCTCGGGATGGGGGTCCCAGGGGAGGGGGGGTCACCCCGCTGCGGGGACACGTGGGGACACGTGGGGACGGGGGGGGCGGGGGCTCGGTGTCCTGGGGGCGTGTCCATGGAGGCTCGGCCGTCTCAGACCCCTGGGGGGGGCACAGGCTGCGTCAGCCCCGCGGTGTCACCGGCCCACCCCGCGCCCCCCCCGCTGTCACTGTCACTGTCACCGTCACCTTGGGACGCCAGCGCCTCCTCCGAGTCCACGTCGCGCTCGAGTCCTGTGGAGGTGGCGGGGCCGGGGGTGGCACCGACACGCCCCCCCCCCCCCCGCGTGACATGACCCCCCACGCGTGACATGACCTCCCACCTGTGACACAGCCCCCCACCCAGGATACAGCCCCCCGACCCGTTACATGGCCCCCCCACCCGGGACACGGCCCCCCCACCTGTTACGTGACCCCCCCACCCGTGACACGGCCCCCCGACCCGTCACACGAACCCCCCACCTGTTACATGATGCCCCACCTGTGACACAGCCCCCCACCCGTGACACAGCCCCCTAACCCGTGACACGACCCCCCACCCGTGACACGACCCCCTAACCCGTGACATGACTCCCCACCCGTGACGTGGCCCCCCACCCGGCACACGACCCCCCACCCATGACACAACCCCCCCCACCCGGTACACAGCCCCCTGCCCATGACATGAATCCCCCACGTGTAACACGACCCCCCACCCGTGACATGACCCCCAACCTGTGACACGACCCCCCCACCCGTGACATGAACCCCCCACCCATGACACGGCCCTGAGTATCGGGGTGTCCCCTGCTAACAGGGCACCCCCACTAACGGAACACCCCGAGACTGCAGCAGCCCCCAGGGCCCCCCCGGCGCTGGGGATGTCCCCACGTCCCCACTCGGGACGCCCCTCGCAGCCCAGGGGGTGCTGGTTTGGGGGGCTCTGGGGGCTCCTCACCCTCCTCCGACTCGTTGGACTGGGCCGGGACATCCAGGACGGGACCTGGGGGGCAGATGGGGGGCAGCAGATGGGGGTCAGCAGATGGGGGGCAGCAGATGGGGGGCAGCAGATGGGGGGCAGCAGCGGGACCCGCGGGGTGAGGGGAGCAGATGGGGGGCAGCAGATGGGGGTCAGCAGCGGGACCCACGCGGGGGGGGGCAGATGGGGGTCAGCAGCGGGACCTACGGTGGCTGGGGGGCAGATGGGGGTCAGCAGATGGGGGGCAGCAGCGGGATCCGTGGGGTGGGGGACAGATGGGGGGCAGCAGCTAGACACGCGTGGGGGGGGCAGATGGGGGGCAGCAGATGGGGGGCAGCAGCGGGACCCGCGGGGTGGGGAGAGCAGATGGGGGTCAGCAGATGGGGGGCAGCAGATGGGGGGCAGCAGCGGAACCCGCGGGGGTTGGGGGGCAGATGGGGTTCAGCAGTGTGGGGTGGGGGGCAGATGGGGGGCAGCAGCTAGACACGCGGGGGAGTGCAGATGGGGGGCAGCAGATGGGGGGCAGCAGATGGGGGGCAGCAGCGGGACCCACGGTGGCTGGGGGGCAGATGGGGGTCAGCAGATGGGGGGCAGCAGCAGGACCCACGGTGGTTGGGGGGCAGTCGGGGGTCAGCAGCGGGACCCCCGGGGTGGGGGGCGGCACCCACCGGGCCGGGGTCCCCCCGCCATGGGCTCGGCGCTGAAGGAGCCGCTGCTGGGGGCGTCCAGGCTGGAGGAGTCGCTGCTCAGGGACTCGCGGGTCGCGTCGTCCGCACCCCCAAAGCTGAGGGGGGTCAGACCTGGGGGGGACACAGGTTGGGGGGCCCTGTGCACAGAGTGGGGGTCCCCGCCCATGCTCTGGGGTCCATGCCCATGTTGGAGGGTCAGTGCCCATGTTGGGGGGTCCCTGTGCCCATGTTGGGGTCCCTGTGCACAGAGTGGGGGGTCCCTGCCTATGCCGTGGGGTCCCTGTGCCCATGTTGGGGGTCCGTGCCCATGTTGGGGGTCCTGTGCACAGAGTGGGGGTCTCTGCCAATGCGAAGGGGTCTATTCACATGTCG
Source organism: Columba livia (assembly GCF_036013475.1). Lineage (NCBI taxonomy): Eukaryota > Metazoa > Chordata > Aves > Columbiformes > Columbidae > Columba > Columba livia. The sequence continues at coordinate 162,455,007 of NC_088603.1, read as the reverse complement.
GGGGGTCCGTGCCCATGTTGGGGGGTCCCTGTGCACAGAGGGGGGGTCCCCGCCCATGCTGGGGGGTCGCTGCGCATGTTGAGGGACCCCTGCCCATGCTGGGGGGTCCCTGTGCCCACGTTGGGGGTCCCTGTGCACAGAGTGGGGGTCTCTGCCCATGCTGGGGGGTCTATGCACATGTCAGGGGGCCTGTGCCCATGTTGGGGGTCTGTGCCCATGTCAGGGGGCCTGTGCCCATACTGGGGGGTCTATGCACATGTTGGGGGTCCCTGTGCACAGGGTGAGGCTCTGTGCCAATGTTGGGGTGTTCCTGCCCATGTTGGGGGGCCTGTGCCCATGCTGGGGGGTCCGTGCTCATATTGGAGGGTCTGTGCCCATGTTGGGGGTCCCTGTGTACAGAGGGGGGTCCATGCCCATGTTGGGGGGGTCTCTGCCCATGTTGGGGGTCCTTGTGTACAGAGGGGGGTCCATGCCCATGTTGGGGGTCCCTGCCCCCGTCGGGGGGTCTATGCCCATGTTGGGGGGGTCTCTGCCCATGTCGGGGGTCCCTGTGCACAGCGGGGGGTCCCTACCTTTGCCCAGGCGCTGTGCCGAGGTGGTGAGATCACCTGGGGGGGCAGAGGGGGGTCAGGAGGAGCCGGGGGACAGTGACCGCGGGGTGTCCCCCCCCAACACTCACTCTCTCCGGACGCCTCCAGCTTGGCGGGGCTGACGGGCTCTGGAACGGACAGACAGGGGGACGTGACCCCGGGTCACCCCAGACACCCCATCCGGCCTCGGCCGGGGGGAAACTGAGGCACGGTGGGTCCGGGGGGGCTGGGGCGCAGGGTCCCCTACCTGGCGTCTGTCCCTCCGCAGAAAGGGCCACGTCCAGGGGGGTCGGGGGGTCTGCGGGGACACGGGATGGGGAACACGGCCCGGACACCCCCCAACTGGGGTGACACAGCCCGAACCCCCTGCAGCCGGACAGGGACCCCCCCATGCTGCTGGGGGGCAGCACCCACTGGGACCCCTGAGCACCCAGGCCCTCCCCATGGCCCCCCAGCCCCCCAACCTCCTCCCCACGGCCCCCCAGCCCCCCTACCATCAGCTGTCACAGCGGCCAGGACCAGGAGCACAACCGCGGCCATCGCCGGGGCCCTGCGGAGGTGACACAGATTTTGGGGACCCCTGAACCCCCCCCAGTGACCATCGCTGCTCCCAGTTCCCCCACAGACCCCCCAGGACCTCCCAGGATCCCCAGCACCCACAGCAGCCCCTTCCTGCATCCTACAGGACCCTGCAGCCCCCATGGTCCCTGTCCCCAGTTTGGTGTCACCCCAAACCAGACAGGACATGGGGCTGCGGTCCCTGTCCCCAGGCTGGTGTCACCCCAAACCAGACAGGACATGGGGCTGCGGTCCCTGTCCACAGTTCGGTGTCACCCCAAACCAGACAGGACATGGGGCTGCGGTCCCTGTCCACAGTTCAGTGTCACCCCAAACCAAGCAGGATGTGGGGCTGCGGTCCTTGTCCCCGGTTTGGTGTCACCCCAAACCAGACAGGACATGAGGCTGGGGTCCCTGTCCCCAGTTCGGTGTCACCCCAAATGGTGCAGGACACGGGGCTGCGGTCCCTGTCCCCAGGTTGGTGTCACCCCAGCTCTGGGCAGACTGTCCCCCCCAGGCAGGAGGGGACCCAACCCCATGTCCCAGAGGAGGTGACCGCATGTCCTGGCCTTGTCCCTGCCGGGGACCCCGCGGGCAGCGGGGGGACAGCCCGGCACCGGGGTACGGGTGGCACTGGGGGGGCTGCCTCGTGCCAGCGGGTCGGCTGCATCCCAGAGATGTCCCCAGCCCCCCGCGATGTCCCCAGCGCCCCCAGCACCACGTGGAGATGTCCCGGGACCCCATCCCCCAGTGCCCCCGGTACTACTGGGAGCAGTCCCCCCAGTCCCCACAGCAGCCAGGTCCTGGTGGGGTCCTGGTGTCCCCATGTCCCCTCGTCCCCCCCATGCCAGGGCCGTGGGGAGCAGAGCTGTCCTGGGGTGTCCCCTGTCCCCACTCTCCCAGGGTCCCTGCTGTCCCCAAGTTCTCCCCTGTCCCCACTGTCTGTGGGGTCTCCCCTGTCCCCACTCTCCCAGGATCCCTACTGTCCCCAAGTTCTCCCCTGTCCCCACTGTCCCAGGGTCCCTGCTGTCCCCAGCGCCCCCGAGTTCTCCCCTGTCCCCACTGTCTGTGGGGTCTCCCCTGTCCCCACTGTCCCAGGGTCCCTGCTGTCCCCAGCGCCCCCGAGTTCTCCCCTGTCCCCACTGTCTGTGGGGTCTCCACTGTCCCCACTGTCCCCGTGGCCTCTGCTGTCTCTGGGATCTCTGCTGTCCCCGGGGTCCTTGCTGTCCCTGGGATCCCCACTGTCCCCACTGTCCCCGGCGTTCTTGCTGTCCCGGGGTCCCCACTTTCCCTAGGGTCTCTCCTGTCCCTGCTGTCCCGGGGTCTCTGCTGTCCCCACTGTCCCAGGGTCCCCACTGTCCCCGGGGTCTCTGCTGTCCCCGGTCCCTGGGTCTCTGCTGTCCCCGGTCCCTGGATCTCTGCTGTCCCGGGGTCTCTGCTGTCCCCGGTCCCCGGGTCTCTGCTGTCCCTGTGTCCCCTGGGTCTCTGCTGTCCCCGTGTCCCCAGGTCTCTGCGGTCCCCGGTCCCCTCACCTGCGGGGCACGGCCATGCCTGCGGCTCCGGGGCTGGCGGCGCTGCGGGCACCGGCACCGGCACCGCCCGGGGCCGTTATAGCCGCATGGGGCTGGGGAGGAGCCAGGTGGCACCGGGCCAGCCAATCCGGGAACCGGCACCGGCACTGCGGCTGGGACCGGGACCCGGAACCGGCACCGGGAACCGGCACTGCGGCTGGGACCGGGACCCGGACCCGGGAACCGGCACCGGCACTGCGGGTGGAACCGGGACCCGGACCCGGGAACCGGCATCGGCACTGCGGCTGGAACCGGGACCCGGACCCACGAACCGGCACCGGCACTGCGGCTGGAACCGGGACCCGGGAACTGGCACCGGCACTGCGGCTGGGACCGGCAACCGGACCCGGGAACCGGCACTGCGGCTGGGACCGGGAACCGGCACCGGCACTGCGGCTGGGACCGGCCCCGGGAACCGGCACCAGCACCGGTACCGGCCCCGCGGCTCCGCACCGTGTACCGGGTACCGGGCACCGCGTACCGGGCAGGGCCGGCCCGAGCGGCACCGGGAGCCCCCGCTGTGGGGACCCTCAGCTCGCGACCCCCCGCCCCACTGCGGGGACCCCGGAGCCCTGACCGGGACCCCCAGCAACGTTTTGGGGACCCCAGAGCCACGGCAAGGACCAGCACCACTGTGGGGACCCCCTAACCCAGAGTGACAACGGGGACCCCCAGCACCATTTCGGGGACCCCATGGCCCAGCACCATGGCTGGTCCCACAGTTCTGGGGACCCCCAAACATGCCCCCCAGCACCACTTCAAGGACCCCAGGACCCCCAACACCACTTTGGGGACCTCCAAGCTTCCCCCAGTTCTGGGGACCCCCCCCAAACCCAGAGCTCTGACTGGGCCCCCCAGCACCATTTTGGGGACCCCCAGGCCCAGCACCATGCCCAGTCCCACAGCTCTGGGCCCCCCCCAAATCCAGAGCACTGACTGGGCCCCCCAGCACCACTGGTCATACTGGGGGTGCTGTGCACCCTGTGCTGGGGTCCTGGCCGTGGCTGGGGGGGCACTGGGCACCCCCAGCCGCCCTGGGATCCCCAACCCGGGGTCCCCCTTGGCTGTCCTGGGGGTCCCCCCACCCACAGGGCTCCCCCAGGCAGGCAGCCCCCCCATAACCCAGGCACCCACAAGGCCCCCCCAGCCAGGCTGGTGGGTTTGGGATGGAGCCGGGGGGTCCCACCCTGCCCCCCCGCAGCCCGAACAAAGGCCCCTTTGTGTCCGGGGTGCTCAATGTCCCTTTGTTCCCCGGATTAAGGGGGGGCTGAGGGATGGGGGCACAGCGCCGGCTCCGGTGTCAGGGGCTGCGCTGGGGCTGGGGGTCCCCCCGGGGCTGGGGGCTCCTGTCCCACCGCGGTGCCGGTTGGCAGCGCCAGGGTGGCCATGGGAACTGGGGGGGGGCGCCAGCCACGAGGCCGTGGACCCCCCGGCCACGGCGCCTTTGCTGGGGTGCCCTGGCACGGCAGCGCCCCGGCTGCGCGGCACAAAGCGCCTTTATCCCGGCGCTGCGGCACCACCGGGCGCCGGAACCAGCGCGGCGCGTGGCCACGGCCTGGCCGAGCGGCACCGCGTCCCTGGCACCGGCACCGGGACACGGGGGCGGCCCTGCGCCCCCAAACCAGCACCTGCGCCCGGCACCGCCCGGGGAGCTGCTGTGGGCCCGGTGAGCCAGAGTGGGGCCAGTGAGCCAGAGTGGGGCCAGTGACCCAGTGCGGGGCCAGTAACCCAGTGTGGGGCCAGTAAACCTGCATGGGACCAGTAAACCAGCGTGGGACCAGTGAACCAGTGTTGGGCCAGTAAACCTGCATGGGACCAGTAAACCAGCGTGGGACCAGTGAACCAGTGTTGGACCAGTAAACCAGCGTGGGACCAGTAAACCAGCGTGGGACCAGTAAACCAGTATGGTCCCAGTAACCCAGCGTGGTCTCAGTGAGGCAGTGTGGGACCAGTGAGCCAGTGTGGTCCCAGTAAACTGGTATGGTTCCAGTAACCCAGTGTGGCCCCAGTAAACCAGTGTGGCCCCATTGAACCAGTATGGTCCCAGTAACCCAGCGTGGTCTCAGTGAGCCAGTGTGATCCCAGTAAACCAGTATGGTCTCAGTAACCTGGTGTGGTCCCAGTAACCCAGTGTGGCCCCACTGAGCCAGAATGGTTCCAGTAAACCAGCATGTTCCCAGTAAACCAGTATGGTCCCAGTAAGCCAGTATGGTCCCAGTAAGCCAGTATGGGACCAGTAAACCAGTATGGTCCCAGTAAACCAGTATGGCCTCAGTAAACTGGTATGGTCCCAGTAAACTGGTATGGTCCCAGTAACCCAGTGTGGCCCCACTGAGCCAGAATGGTTCCAGTAAACCTGTACGGTCCCAGTAAACCAGTATGGTCCCAGTGAGCCAGTGTGGTCCCAGTAAACCAGTATGGCCCCAATAAACTGGTGTGGTCTCAGTAAACTGGTATGGTCCCAGTAACCCAGTGTGGGCCCAGTAAACCAATGTGGTCCCAGTGAGCCAGTATGGGCCCAGTAAACGGGTACGGTCCTTGTAAACCAGTGTGGCCCCACTGAGCCAGAATGGTTCCAGTAAACCAATATGTTCCCAGTAAATCAAAATGGTCCCAGTGAGCCAGTATGGGACCAGTAAACCAGTGTGTGGCCAGTAACCCAGTGTGGGGCCAGTAAACCCGTGTGGGACCAGTAAACCAGTATGGGACCAGTAAACCAGTGTGGGGCCAGTAACCCAGCGTGGGGCCAGTAAACCAGTGTGGAACCAGTAACCCAGTGTGGGACCAGTGAGCCAGTGTGGGGCCAGTAAACCAGTGTGGGACCAGTAAACCCGTGTGGGACCAGTAACCCAGTGTGGGACCAGTGAGCCAGTGTGGGGCCAGTGAGCCAGTGTGGGACCAGTGAACCTGCATGGGACCAGTAAGCCAGTGTGGGTCAGTAAACCAGTGTGGGACCAGTGAACCAGTGTGGGATCAGTGAACCAGTGTGGGACCAGTGAACCAGTGTGGGACCAGTAAACCAGTGTGGGATCAGTAAACCAGTGTGGGGCCAGTTAACCTGCATGGGACCAGTAAACCAGTGTGGGACCAGTAAGCCAGTGTGGGACCAGTAAACCAGTGTGGGACCAGTGAGCCAGTGGGGGACCAGTGAACCAGTGTGGGATCAGTGAACCAGTGTGGGACCAGTAAACCAGTGTGGGACCAGTAAACCAGTGTGGGACCAGTAAACCTGCATGGGACCAGTAAGCCAGTGTGGGACCAGTGAGCCAGTGTGGGACCAGTAAACCAGTGTGGGACCAGTAAACCAGTGTGGGATCAGCGAACCAGTGTGGGATCAGTGAACCAGTGTGGGACCAGTGAACCAGTGTGGGATCAGTGAACCAGTGTGAGATCAGTGAACCAGTGTGGGGCCAGTGAGCCAGTGTGGGACCAGTAAACCAGTGTGGGACCAGTAAACCAGTGTGGGATCAGTGAACCAGTGTGGGACCAGTGAACCAGTGTGGGACCAGTGAACCAGTGTGAGATCAGTGAACCAGTGTGGGACCAGTAAACCGATGTGGGACCAGTAAACCAGTGTGGGACCAGTAAACCTGCATGGGACCAGTAAACCAGTGTGGGACCAGTAAACCAGTATGGTCCCGGTAACCCAGTGTGGTCTCAGTGAGCCAGTATGGCTCCAGTAAACCAGTATGGTCCCAGTAAACCAGTGTGGCCCCATTGAACCGGTATGGTCCCAGTAACCCAGCGTGGTCTCAGTGAGCCAGTGTGATCCCAGTAAACCAGTATGGTCTCAGTAAACTGGTGTGGTCCCAGTAACCCAGTGTGGCCCCACTGAGCCAGAATGGTTCCAGTAAACCAGTGTGTTCCCAGTAAACCAGTATGGTCCCAGTGAGTCAGTGTGGGACCAGTAAACCAGTATGGTCCCGGTAAGCCGGTGTGGTCCCAGTAAACCAGTATGGCCCCAGTAAACCGATATGGTCCCAGTAAACCAGTATGGGACCAGTAAACCAGTATGGCCCCAGTAACCCAGCACGGTCCCAGTAAACCAGTGTGGGACCAGTAAACCAGTATGGTCTTAGTAAGCCAGTATGGTCCCAGTGAAACAGTATGGACCCACTAAGCCCCCTCCCACTTTGGGGGTGCTCCCCCTTCCCCCCCAGCTTGTGCTGTGGGTGCTCGGGGGGGTTGTCGGGACCCCCCACCCTCTCTGGCTCCCCGGGGTGCTGCACCGCTGGGTGGGGGCAGGAGGGGGACGGGGGTCACAGACCCCGGGGGGACAGGGGCGGGGGATGTTGGGGAGGGGTCACAAACTGTGGGGGGTCTCTGTGGGGAGATCCCAGGGTCTGGGGGTGTCCCACTGGGGGGTTACCCAGTGCCTGGGGGGGTCTCAGTGCTGGGGGGTCCCACTGTGGGGGTTCCCAGTGCCTGGGGGTTCTCAGTGCTGGGGGGTCCCACTGGGGGGGTTCCCAGTGCTGGGGGTGATCTCAGTGCTGGGGGGGTCCCACTGGGGGGGTTCCCAGTGCCTGGGGGTTCTCAGTGCTGGGGGGTCCCACTGGGGGGGTTCCCAGTGCCTGGGGAGGTCTCAGTGCTGGGGTGTCCCACTGGGGGGGGTTCCCAGTGCCTGGGGGTTCTCAGTGCTGGGGGGTCCCACTGGGGGGGTTCCCAGTGCCTGGGGGTTCTCAGTGCTGGGGGGGTCCCACTGGGGGGTTCCCAGTGCCTGGGGAGGTCTCAGTGCTGGGGGGTCCCACTGGGGGGGGTTCCCAGTGCCTGGGGGGGTCTCAGTGCTGGGGGGTCCCACTGGGGGGGTTCCCATCTTGGGCTGTGTCCCAGTGCAGACTGGGGGTCCCAGTGTTAGAGAGGGGGGACAGAGCGGGGGGCTCCCAGCCCAGGGGGTGCCAGGGCCCCCACCCCGGCGCCATCGTGTGTCCCCGCAGCACCCGACCCCCCAGTGCTGCTCTGCCACCGTGGGTGTCCCTGTGTCCCCAGCCCCCCCTCCCTGTCTGTGTGCTGGCTTGAGGGGGGCCCAGCTGCCACCAGCCCCCCATAGTGTGGGGACACCATGTGGGGGGGGACAGACAGGGACATGGGGACAGGGGTGGGCACAGGGGTGGGGATGGTGACATGGGGACAGGGATGGTGACATGGGGATAGAGGAGGGGACAGGGATGGGGAGGGTGACATGGGGACAGGGATGGGGACATAGGGATAGAGGAGGGGACAGGGACTGGGATGGTGACATGGGGACAGGGATGGTGACATGGGGATAGAGGAGGTGACAGGGATGGGGATGGTGACATGGGGACAGGGATGGTGACATGGGGATAGAGGAGGGGACAGGGATGGGGAGGGTGACATGGGGACAGGGATGGGGACACAGGGATAGAGGATGGGACAGGGACTGGGATGGTGACATGGGGACAGGGATGGGGACATGGGGATAGAGGAGGGGACAGGGATGGGGACGGTGACATGGGGTCAGGGATGGTGACATGGGGATAGAGGAGGGGACAGGGACTGGGATGGTGACATGGGTTCAGGGATGGGCACAGGGATGGTGACATGGAGTTAGAGGTGGGGACAGGGACTGGGATGGTGACATGGGGACAGGGATGGTGACATAGGCACAGGGGTGGTGACATGGGGATAGAGGAGGGGACAGGGACTGGGATGGTGATATGGGGACAGGGATGGTGACATGGGGATAGAGGAGGGGACAGGGATGGGGAGGGTGACATGGGGACAGGGATGGGGACATAGGGATAGAGGAGGGGACAGGGATGGGGACATAGGGATAGAGGAGGGGACAGGGATGGGGATGGTGACATGGGGTCAGGGATGGTGACATGGGGATAGAGGAGGGGACAGGGACTGGGATGGTGACATGGGTTCAGGGATGGGCACAGGGATGGTGACATGGAGTTAGAGGTGGGGACAGGGACTGGGATGGTGACATGGGCACGGGGATGGTGACATGGGCACAGGGGTGGTGACATGGGGATAGAGGAGGGGACAGGGACTGGGATGGTGACATGGGGACAGGGATGGTGACATGGGGATAGAGGAGGCGACAGGGACTGGGATGGTGACATGGGGACAGGGATGGTGACATGGGGATAGAGGAGGGGACAGGGACTGGGATGGTGACATGGGGACAGGGATGGTGACATGGGGATAGAGGAGGGGACAGGGACTGGGATGGTGACATGGGTTCAGGGATGGGGACAAGGATGGTGACATGGGGATAGAGGTGGGGACAGGGACTGGGATGGTGACATGGGGTCAGGGATATTGACATGGGCACAGGGGTGGTGACATGGGGATAGAGGAGGGGACAAGGGTGCAGGGACCCAGAGGTGGGGGAGTGGGTGGGAAAGGGCAGGTGGGTTAGGGAGCACTGGGAGCACTGGGAGCACTGGTCCTGGCACAGGACACACTGGGGTGGCGGGGGAGCACTGGTCCCAGCCCCAGGAGCACTGGTGGCACTGGTCCCAACCCCAGGAGCACTGGTGGCACTGGTCCCAGCCCCAGGAGCACTGGTGGCACTGGTCCCAACCCCAGGAGCACTGGTGGCACTGGTCCCAGCCCCAGGAGCACTGGTGGCACTGGTCCCAGCCCCAGGAGCACTGGTGGCACTGGTCCCAACCCCAGGAGCACTGGTGGCACTGGTCCCAGCCCCAGGAGCACTGGTGGCACTGGTGGCACTGGTCCCAGCCCCAGGAGCACTGGTGGCACTGGTCTCAACCCTGGGAGCACTGATCTTACTGGGAGCACTGGTCCCAGCCCCAGGAGTATTGGTGGCACTGGGAGCACTGGCCCCAGCCCCAGGAGCACTGGTCATGCTGGGAGCACTGGTGGCACTTGTCCCACCCTACGTGAACTGGTCCCATTCCCACTTGAACTGGTCCCATCCCAACTCAAACTGGTCCCATCCCATGTGAACTGGTCCCATCCCATGTGAACTGGTCCCACCCCCGATCTGAACGGGTCCCACCCCGATCTGAACTGGTCCCATCCCATGTGAAACGGTCCCATCCCCATGTGAACTGGTCCCATCCTATGTGAACCGGTCCCACCCCATGTGAACTGGTCCCATCCCATGTGAACTGGTCCCATCCCCATGTGAACTGGTCCCACCCCATGTGAACTGGTCCCATCCCCATGTGAACTGGTCCCACCCCATGTGAACTGGTCCCATCCCCATGTGAACTGGTCCCACCCCATGTGAACTGGTCCCATCCCCATGTGAACTGGTCCCACCCCGATCTGAACCGGTCCCATCCCATGTGAACTGGTCCCACCCCATGTGAACCGGTCCCATCCCATGTGAACTGGTCCCATCCCATGTGAACTGGTCCCACCCCGATCTGAACCGGTCCCATCCCATGTGAACTGGTCCCACCCCATGTGAACTGGTCCCATCCCATGTGAACTGGTCCCACCCCATGCGAACTGGTCCCACCCCATGTGAACTGGTCCCATCCCATGTGAACTGGTCCCATCCCATGTGAACCGGTCCCATCCCATGTGAACTGGTCCCACCCCATGTGAACTGGTCCCATCCCATGTGAACTGGTCCCACCCCGATCTGAACCGGTCCCATCCCATGTGAACTGGTCCCACCCCATGTGAACCGGTCCCATCCCATGTGAACTGGTCCCATCCCGAGTTGAACTGGTCCCATTCCCACGTGACCCGGACCTGCCCCCCCCGCACTGCCCGCAGTGGTCTCTCCCCAGCCCCGCCCCCAGCCTCGCGCAGGCGCGCTGGCGGGAGGCGACGCTCTGTCCTCCTCGCGGAGTCGGCGGCGCCGGCGCTTAGCGCCCCCCATGGTCCCGGCGGGGCCCGGCCCGGCCCGTCCGCCGGCGCCGCCGCCAGGAGCCGCCGCCATCTTGTGACCCCCAGCGGAGGGGAGGGAGCCGTCCCCCCGCCGTCCCCCCGCCGTCCCCCCGCCGTCCCCCCGCCGTCCCGGCCCACACAGGCCCCGGCCCCGGCCCCCGGCCCCCGGCTCGGCCCCCGGCCCGGCCCGGCCGCTCCGGTGAGGGGACAGCGGGGGGAGGGGCGGGGGGAGGGGAAGGAGTGAGGGGAAGGGGGAGGGGGGGGTGGGAGTGAGGGGGGAGCGAGGGGTGGGGGTGTGAGGGGGTGACTGAGGGGTGTGGGGGGTGAGGGTGAGTGGGGTACGGGGGGGATTTTGGGGTGGGGGGTGAGGTGTGGGGGGGGTGAAAGGGGGGAGGGTGAGTTGGGGGTGTGAGTGAGGTGGTGAGTGGGGGTGAATGTGAGTGTGAGGGGCTGAGTGTGAGTGGGGGGGTGAGTGTGATGGGGTGAGTGTGAGTGGGGGTGAATGTGAGTGTGATGGGGTGAGTGTGAGTGGGGGTGAATGTGAGTGTGATGTGGTGAGTGTGAGTGGGGGGGTGAGTGTGATGGGGTGAGTGTGAGGGGGTGAGTGTGAGTGTGATGGGGTGAGTGTGAGTGGGGGGGTGAGTGTGATGGGGTGAGGGTGAGGGGGTGAGTGTGAGTGTGATGGGGTGAGTGTGAGTGGGGGGGTGAGTGTGATGGGGTCAGTGTGTGAGGGGGAGTGAGTGTGGTGGGGTGTGAGGATGGGGGGAGTGTAAGTGTGGGGGGGGAGTGGGGAGTGCAGGTGAGAGGGTGTGATGGGGTGTGAGTGTGTGAGGATGGGGTGTGAGTGTGGGATGGGGTGTGAGTGTGTGAGGATGGGGTGTGAGTGTGGGATGGGGTGTGAGTGTGGGATGGGGTGTGAGTGTGCTGGGGTGTGTGCTCGTGGGGGGAGTGAGTGTGTGAAGGGGTGAGTGAGGGTGTGTGAGTGTTGGGGGGTGAGTGCTGGGGTGTGAGTGTGAGGATGAGGATGGATGCGATGGGGTGTGTGAGTGTGAGGATGATGGTGGCTGTGATGGGGTGTGTGTGAGTGTGAGGATGATGGTGGGTGTGATGGGGTGTGAGTGTGATGATGAGGGCATGGGGCTGGGGGTGCCCTGTGTTCTGGGGGGAATGTGGTACAATGGGTGCCCTGTGTTCTGGGGGTACCTGGGGCAGGGGGTGCCCTGTGTTCTGGGGAGAATGTGGTACAATGGGTGCCCTGTGTTCTGGGGGTACTTGGGGCAGGGGCTGCCCTGTGTTCCGGGATGTGGAACCATGGGTGCCCTGTGTTCTGGGGGGACATGGGGCAGGGGGTGCCCTGTGTTCTGGAGGAATGTGGGACAGGGGGTGCCCTGTGTTCCGGGGGTACCTGGGGCAGGGGGTGCCCTGTGTTACAGGGGGCACGGGGCAGGGGGTGCCCTGTGTTCTGAGGGGGATGTGGGACAATGCGTGCCCTGTGTTCTGGGGGTTCCTGGGGCAGGGGGTGCCCTGTGTCTGGGGGTTCCTGGGGCAGGGGCTGCCCTGTGTTCCAGGGGGACATGGGGCAGGGGGTGCCCTGTGTTCTGGGGGGACATGGGGCAGGGGGTGCCCTGTGTTCCAAGATGTGGGGCAGGGGGTGCCCTGTGTTCCAAGATGTGGGACAGGGGGTGCCCTGTGTTCCGGGGGTACCTGGGGCAGGGGGTGCCCTGTGTTCCAGGGGGACATGGGGCAGGGGGTGCCCTGTGTTCCAGGGGTACCTGGGGCAGGGGGTGCCCTGTGTTCCGGGGGACGTGGGGCAGGGGGTGCCCTGTGTTCTGGGCGGAATGTGGTACAATGGGTGCCCTGTGTTCCGGGGGTACCTGGGGCACCTGGGGCAGGGGGTGCCCTGTGTTCCAAGATGTGGGACAGGGGGTGCCCTGTGTTCCAGGGGGACATGGGGCAAGGGGTGCCCTGTGTTCCAAGATGTGGGACAGGGGGTGCCCTGTGTTCCAGGGGGACATGGGGCAAGGGGTGCCCTGTGTTCCAAGATGTGGGGCAGGGGGTGCCCTGTGTTCCAGGGGGACATGGGGCAGGGGGTGCCCTGTGTTCCAAGATGTGGGACAGGGGGTGCCCTGTGTTCTGGGGGTTCCTGGGGCAGGGGGTGCCCTGTGTTCCAAGATGTGGGGCAGGGGATGCCCTGTGTTCCAAAATGTGGGACAGGGGGTGCCCTGTGTTCTGGGGGTTCCTGGGGCAGGGGGTGCCCTGTGTTCCAAGATGTGGGGCAGGGGGTGCCCTGTGTTCCAAGATGTGGGGCAGGGGGTGCCCTGTGTTCCAAGATGTGGGGCAGGGGGTGCCCTGTGTTCCGGGGGACGTGGGGCAGGGGCTGCCCCCCGGTGCTGTGTGGCGAGGCGTGGGGCAGGGGCTGGCGTGCGCAGCGGGTGTTGCGGTGCCGGGGTGACCCGCCGGCGCGGTTCGGTGCCGTGGGGCGCGCAGGGCAGGACCCAGCGCCGCGTCCTCACATTTCCCAGGTTCTTCTGTTTGACACTAAGAATTCCATTTGCCTCTTGGAGCGGGAGGCGGGGGGGGCGCAGCCCCTCACTTTTGGTTCCCACCGGGCCCTTCCCGGCACACTTGGTTGCCGACCCGTTACCAAAACGCAGCCGTAATTCCCAGGGAGCGCAAGGGGGAAGCTGCGGTTTCTCCAAAATGGGAAGAATCTAATGAACTTTGTTAACCGCAAACAACGCGAACCCATTTCTGCCCAACCCAGAGGTTTTTCTTGTCCTAGTTCATCCATATTTATTGCGCCACATTGGGATCCCGTCGCCAGGAGATGCCGAAGCCCCGTCCGCGCTCTCACGGTGAATCCTCTGGGATCCCAAACCACTTTTTAGGCGCCGGTGATGAGTTTTTGCCGCGTCTCCCGTGGGAGGCGCCGGTGGCGGTTGGCGGGGAGCCGTGGGTGCCGCACCCGGCGCGGCGTTTTCGGCGGCGCTCAGGTCACACCGTGTGCCGGGACGCGTCCTGGCGGGCGGTCTGGGCTCTCCCCGGCGTTCCCATGAGGTGCTTTTGGGGCAGAAAGTGCCGTTGTCGCAGCTTTTAGCCAATTTCTCTCTCAAATCTTTCCGGCTCGCTGCGGCCACCTTGAAACTCGCTGCGTGATGCAGAAAGGTCTGAATTTAGGATATCGACCCCTCGCTGCTTCCCCTCCTCCCCAAGCCCGGCGCTGGACAAGCTTCGCTCTCCTTGCCAGGATTTCTCTTTGGAAAAGTCGTTCGGCAGCACCACGACGATGCCGGAATTGGGCGTTTGAGCCTCTTTCCCTGCTCCCCGGGGTGGGATGTCCAGGGCAGTGGTGGCGTCACCATCCCTGGAGGGTTGGACAGACGGACATGAGGTTCTCAGGGACACAGGTTAGTGCCAGGGTGGGTTATGGTTGGACTCCACCATCTTAAAGGTCTTTTCCAACCAAAAAGACTCGGTGATCCTGCGGGATCGGGGACGCGGATCCTCATGAGACAATATTTGCGAACGGGGTCGGCTGAGCCCACCGCGCTCACGTAAATGAGGCGTTTTCCCCTAAACCGTTGCCTTTGCAGACTGTTGGCTGCTGCGGTTCGGATGTAACGGAGCATTCGGTGATTTAAACCAATAAGGACGTTATTGGGTATCTGGCGTCTCCGTTGGGAGGATGACTAAGGGCAAGCGCCGGAACGCCGGGTCCTGGTGCTGGTGCCAGCGCTGGGATTCCAGCCTGGACCCCTGCGCCGGCCGCGGAAACCGGTTCAGGCCAAAATGCCCCCAGAATCGCATCCCCCTCCAGCCAAACTGCTCCCAAACCCTCATCCCCATCCAGCCAAACTGCTCCCAAACCCTCATCCTGATCCAGCCAAACTGCTCCAAACCCACGTTCCCATCCAGCCAAACTCACCCTGGAATCTCGTACTGATCCAGCCAAACTGCTCCCAAACCCTCATCCTGATCCAGCCAAACTGCTCCTGGAACCACATCCCAGATCCAGCCAAACTGCTCCCAAACCCTCATCCTCATCCAGCCAAACTGCTCCTGGAACCACATCCCAGTCCAGCCAAACTCATCCTGGAATCTTGTCCTGATCCATCTAAACTGTTCCCAAACCCTCATCCCTGTGTCCAGCTAAAATGCTCCTGGACCCTCATCCAGCCAAACTGCTCCCAAACCCTCGTCCCCATCCAGGCCAAAATGCTCCTGGACCCTCTTCCCCATCCAGCCAAACGGCTCCTGGAATCTTGTCCAGATCCAGCCAAACTGCTCCCAAATCCTGATCCTGATCCAGCCAAACTGCTCCTGGATCCCCATCCCAGTCCAGCCAAACTCATCCTGGAATCTTGTCCCGATCCATCTAAACTGTTCCCAAACCCTCATCCCTGTGTGGCCAAAATGCTCCTGGACCCTCATCCCCATCCAGCCAAACTGCTCCCGAACCCTCATCTGCATTCAACCAAGCTGCTCCCAAACCCTCATCCCCATCCAAGCCTAAATGCTCCTGGACCCTCTTCCCCATCCAGCCAAATGGCTCCTGGAATCTCATCCTGATCCAGCCAAACTGCTCCTGGAACCACATCCCAGTCCAGCCAAACTCGTCCTGAAATCTTGTCCTGATCCATCTAATCTGTTCCCAAACCCTCATCCCTGTGTGGCCAAAATGCTCCTGGACCCTCATCCTCATCCAGCCAAACTGCTTCTGGAACCACATCCCAGTCCAGCCAAACTCATCCTGGAATCTTGTCCCGATCCATCTAATCTGTTCCCAGCCCTCATCCTGCATGCAGCCAAACTGCTCCTGGACTCTCATCCAGCCAAACTGCTTCCAAACCCTCATCCCTCATGCAATCAAACTGCTCTCAAACCCTTATTCTGATCCATCCAAACTGCTCCTGGAACCGCGTCCCCGTCCATCCAAACTGCTTCTGGAACCGCGTCCCCGTCCATCCAAACTGCTCCTGGAACCGCGTCCCCGTCCATCCAAACTGCTCCTGGAACCGCGTCCCCGTCCATCCAAACTGCTCCTGGAGCCGCATCCCCGTCCATCCAAACTGCTCCTGGAGCCGCATCCCCGTCCATCCAAACTGCTCCTGGAACCGCATCCCCGTCCATCCAAACTGCTCCTGGAACCGCATCCCCGTCCATCCAAACTGCTCCTGGAACCGCATCCCTGTCCATCCAAACTGCTCCTGGAACCGCATCCCCATCCATCCAAACTGCTCCTGGAGCCGCATCCCCGTCCATCCAAACTGCTCCTGGAACCGCATCCCCGTCCATCCAAACTGCTCCTGGAACCGCATCCCTGTCCATCCAAACTGCTCCTGGAACCGCATCCCCGTCCATCCAAACTGCTCCTGGAACCGCATCCCCGTCCATCCAAACTGCTCCTGGAACCGCATCCCCGTCCATCCAAACTGCTCCTGGAACCGCATCCCTGTCCATCCAAACTGCTCCTGGAACCGCATCCCCATCCATCCAAACTGCTCCTGGAGCCGCATCCCCGTCCATCCAAACTGCTCCTGGAACCGCGTCCCCGTCCATCCAAACTGCTCCTGGAACCGCATCCCCGTCCATCCAAACTGCTCCTGGAGCCGCGTCCCCGTCCATCCAAACTGCTCCTGGAACCGCATCCCCGTCCATCCAAACTGCTCCTGGAACCGCATCCCTGTCCATCCAAACTGCTCCTGGAGCCGCATCCCCGTCCATCCAAACTGCTCCTGGAGCCGTGTCCCCGTCCATCCAAACTGCTCCTGGAACCGCATCCCCATCCATCCAAACTGCTCCTGGAACCGCATCCCCGTCCATCCAAACTGCTCCTGGAACTGCATCCCCGTCCATCCAAACTGCTCTTGGAACCGCATCCCCGTCCATCCAAACTGCTCCTGGAGCCGCATCCCCGTCCATCCAAACTGCTCCTGGAACCGCGTCCCCGTCCATCCAAACTGCTCTTGGAACCGCATCCCCGTCCATCCAAACTGCTCCTGGAGCCGTGTCCCCGTCCATCCAAACTGCTCCTGGAACCGCATCCCCGTCCATCCAAACTGCTCCTGGAGCCGCGTCCCCGTCCATCCAAACTGCTCCTGGAACCGCATCCCCGTCCATCCAAACTGCTCCTGGAACCGTGTCCCTGTCCATCCAAACTGCTCCTGGAACCGCATCCCCATCCATCCAAACTGCTCCTGGAACCGCGTCCCTGTCCATCCAAACTGCTCCTGGAACCGCGTCCCCGTCCATCCAAACTGCTCCTGGAACCGCATCCCCGTCCATCCAAACTGCTCTTGGAACCGCATCCCCGTCCATCCAAACTGCTCCTGGAGCCGTGTCCCCGTCCATCCAAACTGCTCCTGGAACCGCATCCCCGTCCATCCAAACTGCTCCTGGAGCCGCGTCCCCGTCCATCCAAACTGCTCCTGGAACCGCATCCCCGTCCATCCAAACTGCTCCTGGAACCGTGTCCCTGTCCATCCAAACTGCTCCTGGAACCGCATCCCCATCCATCCAAACTGCTCCTGGAACCGCGTCCCTGTCCATCCAAACTGCTCCTGGAGCCGCATCCCCGTCCATCCAAACTGCTCCTGGAACCGCGTCCCTGTCCATCCAAACTGCTCCTGGAACCGCATCCCCATCCATCCAAACTGCTCCTGGAACCGCGTCCCTGTCCATCCAAACTGCTCCTGGAGCCGCGTCCCCGTCCATCCAAACTGCTCCTGGAGCCGCATCCCCGTCCATCCAAATTGCTCCTGGAACCGCATCCCCGTCCATCCAAACTGCTCCTGGAGCCGTGTCCCTGTCCATCCAAACTGCTCCTGGAGCCGCATCCCCGTCCATCCAAACTGCTCCTGGAGCCGCATCCCCGTCCATCCAAACTGCTCCTGGAACCGCGTCCCTGTCCATCCAAACTGCTCCTGGAACCGCATCCCCATCCATCCAAACTGCTCCTGGAACCGCGTCCCTGTCCATCCAAACTGCTCCTGGAGCCGCGTCCCCGTCCATCCAAACTGCTCCTGGAGCCGCATCCCCGTCCATCCAAATTGCTCCTGGAACCGCATCCCCGTCCATCCAAACTGCTCCTGGAGCCGTGTCCCCGTCCATCCAAACTGCTCCTGGAACCGCATCCCCGTCCATCCAAACTGCTCCTGGAACCGCGTCCCTGTCCAGCCCGATCCCCTGCGGCCTCGAGCAGTTGTGAATTTCAGCGCAGGGTGGGCAGAAAGGCGGCTCGGAAGCCACCGTCCCATACCCATACCCCATACTCTGTACCTTTACCTGTACCCCTTACCCCATACCCTGTACCCCTTACCCATATGCCATACCCTGTACCCCTTACCCTGTACCATTTACCCATTCCCCCATACCCTGTACCCCTTACCCATACCCGCATACCATGTACCCCTTACCCGTACCCCCATACCCTGTACCCTTTACCCATACCCCCATACCATGTACCCCTTACCCGTACCCCCATACCCTGTACCCTTTACCTGTACTCCTTACTCATATCCCTTACCCTATACCCTATACCCCTTACCCATACCCCTACCCCTTACTGACACCCATACTCTGTACCCCTTACCCATACCCCTTACTTACCCTGTACCCCACACCCTCTGCCCTTTACCCATACCCTGTACCCCATACCTGTACTCCATACTAATACACATTACCTGTACCCCTTATCTGTACCCATACCTGTACCCGTACCTGTACCCATACCCCATACCTGTACCCCTTATCTGTACCCATACCTGTACCCGTGCCTGTACCCTGTGTGTCATGCCCCTTACCTGTACCACATACCCTGTTCCCATACCCCGTACCCCACCCTGTACCCGTCCCCCTTTGGCTGGTGCTGAGCAGAGGCTTGGGCAGACATTTACAATCCCCGTGGCCATTTCCAGTGTGGTTTAGTCGCTCAAGAGTCGGGCGATGCGGGTTCAGTCCCCGCGTGTGCATCAGTGGGACGTCCCCATGTCCTTCTGCAGCCGAGGCCAGGCTGGTGCTGGCAACAGGAGAAACTGCGCTGAGGGGAGACCTTCTGATCTCTGAACTGCCCGAAAGGAGCTTGGAGCCAGGGGGGTCGGGCTCTGCTCCCCAGGAACAAGCGCCAGGAGCAGAGGAAACGGCCTCAAGTTGCCCAGGGGAGGTTGAGGTTGGATCTGGGAACAATTTCTTCCCCAAAGGGCTGTGGGGCATTGAACAGGCTGCCCAGGGCAGTGCTGGAGTCACCAGCCCTGGAGGGCTGGACAGACGGACACGAGGTTCTCAGGACAGGGGGCAGGGACAGGGTGGGTTATGGTTGAACCTGATGATCTTCAAGGGCTTTTCCAACCTCAATGACTCCACAATTCCGTAGCCACCGTGTGCGTCTTCCCTTGAGAGCAGCATTTTGGGGGAGCCTTAGGAGGGTCCCCGAGCCCGCAGCACTGGGGTGCAGGACCTCGGTTTGACCACAGCCGCTTCACTTCTCATTTCAGCCCCGCCAGTCGCTCCAGTTTGTTATCCAGAGCTGGAAACCGGGATGTTAAGCTCTTTCTCCCCGTGTCGGCATCCTCAGCTCGTCGAGCTGCTTTCTCCAGATTCCTGCCGGTTTATTGAGCGCCGTGAAGGCTCGTGGATTTTTCCAGAGCTTCCCATGGCCCCGGGGGGGTTGTGGCAACCAGAGGGGCCTGGTGCCGCCCCGGTGGCCCCAAGATCCAGCCGCTGAACCCCAGGGCTGCTCCTGCCTTCCTGGGGAGGGCGACGGTGACCGTGGGGTCATGCAGGACACTGGTGGCCCGTGGGAGCACGGTAGCGCGGGGTCCCCTCCGCCCCGGCGTGTTTCTGAGCCGGGTCACCTGCCGTGGCGGTGCAGTGACAACAGAGGGGACACGGGGACCCTCAGCCCCCTTTTGGTGAGGGATTCAGAGAGACGGGCTCGCCCCGGCGGGGCCGCCACGTTCCGCCTGCGGTTTTGGGTTAAAACCAGTCAATTCAGGAAGCCCAGAAGCCCCAGGCTGTGGTTGACGCCTCCGGGACGCGCAGAGCGCAACGCTGCCCCTTCCATGAAACCCTTAGAGGGGAGAAAGCCCTGAAACGAGTGCACAGCAGAGAAGTTGCCTTTTTTTCCTGAGCTTTTCAGGTTAAAAATATGTGAGAAGTGGGGCAGGGTGACCCGATTTCTGCCCTATTTCACGTGGGAACGCCTCGGGAGCCGGAGATCGCCGTGCGTAAGAGAGATGGGAGCGGGGAACGCTCCCCCGGACCCTCCTGGTGCCGCGGGACCCCGCAGCCCCCGCGCCGATTAGCTGCCCGTTAATTGCCCTCCACACATCACGGGTGGGTTCTCCCACGCGGTGCCCTGTACCGAACCATCGCTGCTTGTGCCCCGAGGAAGGTCCCTGCTGCTTTTTCTCCCTCTCTGATATCTCAGCGCTTTCCGCCCCGTTCCCCGGTGTCACGGCAGAGGTGTCACCTCTGCCGGTCGCGCCTCCGCAGCGCCGCATCCCCTCGCTGTGGCTTTCCCCTGCTGGCTGGATAAGCGGGAATTCAGTTTTAGAGTCGGTTTTAGCCCTCCCCAATCGCTGGTCCAGGCTGGGCTGACGGAGCCCGTTAACCCCGCAGGAAATGCGTTATTCCTGGGATTAACGAGCTCCGCTCCCTCCCGTCCCAGGCTGGAGGGGCCGGATCCCACAGCTGCCTCTTTGAGGTGTTTATTAACCCTTGTGTAGCAAATTAAACATGCAAATGAGCCGGCTGAGTGCTAGCCAGCGCTCCAGTGGGTTTAGACTCGCCGGCTGTGCCGGGATGTGGTTTGAGCCGGTTTTGCCGCGGCCAGAGCAGAGCCCGGGCTGCTGTGTCAGCATGCTGTTCATTGCGGTGCAGGACGGGCACTAAGGCCCATTTCCTGCTGCCATGGGAGGGTTGGGGACATGCGGGCAGCCCCACGGTCCCCACAGCCAGGCTCATGTGTGGTGTCACCAGAGCTGGTGGGTTCACATGTGGTGTCACCAGGTCAGTGGGCTCACATGTGGTGTCACCAGAGCTGGTGGGTTCACGTGTGGTGTCACCAGGTCAGTGGGTTCACGTGTGGTGTCACCAGAGCTGGTGGTTTCACATGTGGTGTCACCAGAGCTGGTGGGCTCACGTGTGGTGTCACCAGGCCCATGGGCTCACCTGTGGTGTCACTAGAGCTGGTGGGTTCACATGTGGTGTCACCAGGCCCATGGACTCACGTGTGGTGTCACCAGAGCTGGTGGGTTCACGTGTGGTGTCACCAGGCCCATGGGCTCACGTGTGGTGTCACCAGAGCTGGTGGGTTCACATGTGGTGTCACCAGGCCCATGGACTCACGTGTGGTGTCACCAGAGCTGGTGGGCTCACATGTGGTGTCACCAGGTCAGTGGGTTCACATGTGGTGTCACCAGAGCTGGTGGGCTCATGTGTGGTGTCACCAGAGCTGGTGGGTTCACATGTGATGTCATCGGGGCTAGTGGGCTCACCCAGGTCCATGGGCTCACCTGTGGTGTTACCAGGTCAATGGGGTCACATGTGGTGTCACCAGAGCTGGTGGGTTCACATGTGGTGTCACCAGGCCTGTGGGCTCACGTGTGGTGTCACCAGAGCTGGTGGTTTCACATGTGGTGTCACCAGGTCAGTGGGCTCACGTGTGGTGTCACCAGAGCTGGTGGGTTCACATGTGGTGTCACCAGGCCTGTGGGCTCACATGTGGTGTCACCAGGTCAGTGGGCTCAGGTGTTCTGTCACCAGAGCTGGTGGGCTCACGTGTGGTGTCACCAGGTCAGTGGGCTCACATGTGGTGTCAGTGGGCTGGTGGGTTCACCTGTGGTGTCACTGGGCTGGTGGGCTCACATATGGTGTCACCAGGTCAGTGGGTTCACCTGTGGTGTCACCAGTGCTGGTGGGCTCACATGTGGTGTCACCAGGTCAATGGGGTCACATGTGGTGTCACCAGAGCTGGTGGGTTCACGTGTGATGTCATCGGGGCTACTGGGTTCACCTGTGGTGTCACCAGGTCAATGGGCTCACCTGTGGTGTCACCAGAGCTGGTGGGTTCACATGTGGTGTCACCAGGTCAATGGGCTCACCTGTGGTGTCACCAGAGCTGGTGGGTTCACATCTGGTGTGACCAGGTCAGTGGGCTCACATGTGGTGTCACCAGGTCAATGGGCTCACGTGTGGTGTCACCGGGCTGGTGGGCTCACGTGTGGTGTCATCGGGGCTACTGGGTTCACGTGTGGTGTCACCAGAGCTGGTGGGCTCACATGTGGTGTCACCAGGTCAGCGGGCTCACATGTGGTGTCACCAGGTCAGTGGGCTCAGGTGTTCTGTCACCAGAGCTGGTGGGTTCACATGTGGTGTCACCAGGTCAGTGGGCTCACATGTGGTGTCAGTGGGCTGGTGGGCTCACATGTGGTGTCACCAGGTCAGTGGGTTCACGTGTGGTATCACCAGAGCTGGTGGGTTCACATGTAGTGTCACCAGAGCTGGTGGACTCCCGTGTGGTGTCACCAGGCCTGTGGGCTCACATGTGGTATCACCAGGCTGGTGGGCTCACGTGTGGTGTCACTGGTACACATTTTGGACTCGTGTGGTGTCACCAGGCCCATGGGCTCACGTGTGGTGTCACCAGAGCTGGTGGGCTCACGTGTGGTGTCACCGGTACACATTTTGGACTCAGGTGTGGTGTCACCAGGCCCATGGGCTCACGTGTGGTGTCACCGGTACACATTTTGGGCTCACGTGTGGTGTCACCAGGCCGTTGGTCTCACGTGTGGTGTCACCAGGCTGTTGGGCTCACGTGTGGTGTCACCAGTTCACATTTTGGGCTCACTTGCGTTGTCACCGGGCAGAGCTCCGTTCCCCGCAGCCAGAGCTGCTTTCTCCACGCGTCCCCCCAGCTCTGGCCACTTTGGCCCCGTGTTGCGCTCCCGGTTTCCCCATCACCGTCCCGGTTCGGCACTTCCCCTCCCACCCCAATGCCGCAGGGGGCGCTTCCTGCCCTGGGTTGAACTGGGCGAACTGGTGTGGGGGAGAAAAGGGCTGGTGTGGGGTGCGCCCAGCCCCATGGCGTGTTCCGCGCCGCGCCGGCACCCCCGTTTTCCCGCTTTCTCCCCCAACCGCGCCTCGCTCTCACCCCAACTCCTGTGTTTGTGTTTTAGGGGAAGCATGTCGGGGCCGGTGCCGAGTCGGGCCAGGGTCTATGCGGACGTGAACACTCAGAGACCCCGCGAGTACTGGGACTACGAGTCGCACGTCGTGGAATGGGGGTACGCAGGGGTACCGGGGGGGCGCCCGCGGGAGCGGGACCGGCCGTTGGCTTTCCGGCGCTGCCGTCCGGCCCCGATGTCGCTTTGTGGTTGGACTCGATCATCTTGAGCGTCTCTTCCAACCAAAACGATTCCAAAGTGGAGCCGCCTGTAGGGAAGTGTTTAAAATAGAGCTGGGGCTTGGCTGGAAGCGCTTAATTAAAGCAGCGTGGTAAGGGTTTGGTTTTTATTGCCGGTTACGGCAAAAGGTGGCAGAATTCACGCCACCGGCCCTGGGAATAATGGGGAAAACAGTGGGAAGCTTGGAGCAAATTGGGGCTGAAAGGTGAACGTCTCGCGACTGTTCTTTTTGGAGCTCCCCGAGGGTTTGTGCTCTTGGAGAACACAAAGACGCGCGGTTGGTTGTTTCATCCGGCGGCTGCTTTGGCGAGGGGCTGCGGCACGACCGGCGTTGGCGTCGCGGGTGTTACCGTCGCGTTCGGCCGCCAGAAACGCTCCCGAGCGTCCCAGGGCTTGTGCTGAAATCCGTAATACGCATCTTATATCCACTCATATAGGAATTAAAACCTTTTTATCCATGACCAAGCCCCCGGGGAGCCGTCGTTCCCCCCGCGCTGCTAACTGCCCGTTTTGTGCCAGCGTCCCGGGCTGTTATACCCACACAACCCCGGCGTTCATCTTTTCCACGCTCTTGACCATGAGGATGAATGGGTGAATCCTCCCAGGTTTGACGAGCTGCTTGTCCTCGAGTTGCTGACGAGCTTCTCTCCTATCATCTGCTAATTAGTGACTTGGGAAGTCGAGCTTTCCAGCCTTTAACTCCCTTTCCTTCCTCAGCTTGTTTATCCGTATCAAATCCCCCGCGTGCCGTAGCAGAAATAGTTGCTGATGCTTCAGCCCCCTCAGGTGACGTGGGGTAGCGGATTGAAACACGTGGAGGTTTCCTGGGCGCGAGTTGCTTGATTTTCTTTGGATTCCCTATACAGAGTAATTATCTTTACAATCCCTTGGGCTTGCGGGGTCCTTTACACCCCGGTATAAAGGAGGGAGAGAAGCGTTGGCTGTGAAGCGGCTCTGATTCCATCAGGACACCGTCCCTTCATCTCTCTACTCTTTCTCCACCAGGAACCAAGACGATTATCAGCTGGTGCGGAAACTCGGCCGCGGCAAGTACAGCGAGGTCTTTGAAGCCATCAACATCACCAACAACGAGAAGGTGGTGGTGAAGATCCTCAAGGTGGGTGTTGGCGCCTTCTCCTTCCCTCCCTCTCCGTTCGGCGTGATATTTGTTTGAGGAAAACACCCGTCCCGCTTCTCCGCTCCCATCGCTCGGCAGCTTTGCGGCAGCGTTCAGGCTCGTCCGCTAATTTGCGGTGTCACCGAGCCGCGTGGAATTAGTCCGTAGGGTGGTGAGTTGTGAAGCACGAGGATGGGATTAAGAGAGAAGCGGTGAAGGTGGAAGGAGAACAGCAATTAAGGAGCACAACAGAAACACTCGTTAACAAACCCCGGGGCTGGGTGATGAGTGAGAACATGAGGAACGTTGTGGTTCATGTGTTAGTGCGGAGGAGGGACGGGGCCACCGCCTGCTCGAGCTGCTCCACGCCGTTACGCTTTTCCCGGGGAACCGTTTCCAAAACTGCAGCCAAAGGTTTAACCTGGGCCTTGGGGAAACTCAGCTCGCTCTTTAAAACCTTTTTCTTGGAGTAAAATAATCCCGCAACGGTGTTGGAAATGCAGGAAGCTCCGTCCCCCGCTCGTCGCGGTTCCTCTGGCACGACCGGAGCCGCTGGCTCTGAGCGCGGCGCGTGGCACCGCGAGCTCTGCCCGCTGGTGACCGTGTCTGGTGGTGTTTCCCCAGCCTGTGAAAAAGAAGAAGATCAAACGAGAGATTAAGATCCTGGAGAATCTGCGAGGAGGCCCCAATATCATCAGCCTGCTGGACATCGTGAAGGACCCGGTGGTGAGGAGGGGAGGGGAACCTGCGGGATCGCCCCGCGCCCCAAATGACGCCCCGCAGCCCAAACCAGCCCCGGGAGATCGCAGCCTGTGCCCCGCTCTGCTGGGATCGGGGCAGGATCCCTTGTTTGGGGCAGGATCCCCGGCTTGGGGCAGGATCCCCAGTTGTGTTCCCAGTTTGGGGCAGGATCCCTTGTTTGGGCCAGGATCCCTTGTTTGAGGCAGGATCCCCAGTTCTGGGTGGGTCCAGGGTTTGGGGCAGGATCCCTTGTTTGGGCCGGGATCCCCAGTTCTGGGTGGGATCCCTTGTTTGGGCCGGGATCCCCAGTTCTGGGTGGGATCCCTTGTTTGGGGCAGGATCCCTTGTTTGGGCCAGGATCCCCAGTTCTGGATGGGATCCAGGGTTTGGGGCAGGATCCCCAGTTCTGGGTGGGATCCCAGGTTTGGGGCAGGATCCCTTGTTTGGGCCGGGATCCCCAGTTCTGGATGGGATCCAGGGTTTGGGGCAGGATCCCTTGTTTGGGCCAGGATCCCCAGTTCTGGATGGGATCCAGGGTTTGGGGCAGTATCCCTTGTTTGGGGCAGGATCCCCAATTCTGGATGGGATCCAGGGTTTGGGGCAGGATCCCTTGTTTGGGCCAGGATCCCCAATTCTGGGTGGGATCCAGGGTTTGGGGCAGGATCCCTTGTTTGGGGCAGGATCCCCAGTTCTGGGTGGGATCCCTGGTTCGGGCCAGGATCCCCAGTTTGGGGCAGGATCCCCAGTTTGGGGCAGGATCCCCAGTTCAGGTGAACCCTGGTTCAGGGCAGGATTCCTATTTTGGGGCAGGATCCCCAGTTCTGGACAGGACCCTCAATTTGGGGCAGGAGACCCAGTTTAGGGCAGGATTCCCAGTTCAGGGCAGGATCCCCAGTTCCGGGACAGGATCCCCAGTTCCGGACAGGATTCCCAGTTCTGGGTGGGATTCTTGGTTTGGGGAGGATTCCAGGTTTGGCGCAGGTTTCCCAGTTTTGAGGCAGGATCCTCATTTTGGGGCAGGATCCCCAGTTCTGGGCAAGATCCTCAATTTGGGACAGAATTCCTTGTTCTTGGCAGGATCCCCAGTTCAGGTCAACCCTGGTTTGGGGCAGGATCCAGGTTTGGGACAGGATCCCTGGTTCAGGCCAGGATCCCTGTTTCGGGGCAGAGTCCCCATTAGGGGCAGGATTCCCAGTTTGGGGGCAGGATTCCCAGTTCTGGACAGGACCCTCAGTTTGGGGCAGGATCCCCAGTTTGGGGAAGGATTCGTAGTACAGGTCAACCCTGATTCAGGACAGAATCCCTAGTTCAGAGCAGGATCCCCAGTTCTGGGTGGGATCCCCAGTTTGGGGCAGGATCCCCAGTTTTGGGGCAGAATTCCTGGTTCGAGGCAGGATCCCGAATTCAGGTCAACCATGTTTGGGGCAGGATCCCCATTTTCAGGCAGCATCCCCATTTTGGGGCAGAGTCCTCATTCATGGCAGGACTTCTAGTTTTGGGGCAGGATCCTCGTTCAGGGCAGGATCCCCAGTTTGGGGCAGGATCCCCGGCTTGGGGCAGGCTCCCCAGTTTGGTTCAGGCTCCCCAGTTTGGTTCAGGCTCCCCAGTTTGGGGCAGGCTCCCCAGTTTGGGGCAGGCTCCCCAGTTTGGCTCAGGCTCCCCAGTTTGGTTCAGGCTCCCCAGTTTGGGGCAGGCTCCCCAGTTTGGCTCAGGCTCCCCAGTTTGGTTCAGGCTCCCCAGTTTGGTTCAGGTTCCCCAGTTTGGGGCAGGATCCCCAGTTTGGCTCAGGCTCCCCAGTTTGGCTCAGGCTCCCCAGTTTGGTTCAGGCTCCCCAGTTTGGTTCAGGTTCCCCAGTTTGGGGCAGGATCCCCGGTTTGGGGCAGGCTCCCCAGTTTGGTTCAGGCTCCCCAGTTTGGGGCAGACTCCCGGGTTTGGGGCATGATCCCCGGTTTGGGGCAGGATCCCCGGTTTGGGGCAGGATCCCCAGTTTGGGGCAGGCTCCCCGATTTGGGGCAGGATCCCCAGTTTGGGGCAGGCTCCCCAGTTTGGCTCAGGCTCCCCAGTTTGGCGCAGGCTCCCCAGTTTGGGGCAGTCTCCCCAGTTTGGTTCAGGCTCCCCAGTTTGGGGCAGGCTCCCCAGTTTGGGGCAGGATCCCCAGTTCAGGTCAATGCTGGTTTGGTTCAGGCTCCCCAGTCTGGCACAGGCTCCCCAGTTTGGTTCAGGCTCCCCGGTTTGGGGCAGGCTCCCCAGTTTGGCTCAGGCTCCCCAGTTTGGCGCAGTCTCCCCAGTTTGGCGCAGTCTCCCCAGTTTGGGGCAGTCTCCCCAGTTTGGGGCAGACTCCCCAGTTTGGTTCAGGCTCCCCAGTTTGGCGCAGGCTCCCCAGTTTGGGGCAGGCTCCCCAGTTTGGGGCAGGCTCCCCAGTTTGGGGCAGGATCCCCAGTTCAGGTCAATGCTGGTTTGGTTCAGGCTCCCCAGTCTGGCACAGGCTCCCCAGTTTGGTTCAGGCTCCCCAGTTTGGTTCAGGCTCCCCAGTTTGGCGCAGGCTTCCCAGTTTGGGGCAGGCTCCCCGGTTTGGGGCAGGATCCCCGATTTGGGGCAGGCTCCCCAGTTTGGGGCAGGATCCCCAGTTCAGGTCAATGCTGGTTTGGGTCAGGCTCCCCAGTTTGGCGCAGGCTCCCCGGTTTGGCGCAGGCTCCCCGGTTTGGCGCAGGCTCCCCAGTTTGGGGCAGGCTCCCCAGTTTGGGGCAGGATCCCCAGTTCAGGTCAATGCTGGTTTGGGGCAGGATCCCTGATTTGGGGCAGGCTCCCCAGTTTGGGGCAGGCTCCCCAGTTTGGGGCAGGCTCCCCGATTTGGGGCAGGCTCCCCAGTTTGGGGCAGGCTCCCCAGTTTGGGGCAGGCTCCCCAGTTTGGCACAGGCTCCCCAGTTTGGGGCAGGATCCCCGGTTTGGGGCAGGCTCCCCGATTTGGGGCAGGCTCCCCAGTTTGGGGCAGGCTCCCCAGTTTGGGGCAGGATCCCCGGTTTGGGGCAGGCTCCCCGATTTGGGGCAGGCTCCCCAGTTTGGGGCAGGCTCCCCAGTTTGGGGCACCACTCACCAGGACCCGGTGGGTTTACCAGACCCATTTTTATCAGCGGGTGGCAGTTTCCCCAGCCAGCCGGATTAATCCCCGGTGTTGGCAGCACCGATTCCCCCCTATCCCCAGCTCCATCCCACATGCTGCGCCGGTGACAAACCCACATTGGGATGAATTATCCGGACGTATTCAAGCCGGTTTAATCCCTCGCCGCGCGGCAGCTGTTTGCGGGAGATAGCGGCCGGCGCGGCCCTGGGGCCGGACTCGCTCCTCGGGGAGCGCTAACGTCTCTTTTCTTCCCGTCTCGGCACCGCGGTCACGGCCCCGCAGTCTCGGACGCCCGCCCTGGTCTTCGAGCATGTCAACAACACCGATTTCAAGGTGAGGGACTTGCTGGTGTCGCTGATGCCTCTTGAATCGGGGGATGGTGATTGAGGGAGCTCGTCCAGGTGTTGCCGTGTCACGGCATCGCTTCCTGACCTGCTCCGACACTGTCGAGGGGTTCCCGACCCGCTCTGATGACATCAAGGGGTTCCGGACCCACTCTGATGCTATTGGGGGGTTCTCGATCTGCTCTGACTCTATCAAGGGGTTCCCGACCCGCTCCAATGCTGTCGAGGGGTTCCCGACCCCCTCTGACACTATCGGGTGGTTCCTGACTCACTCAGATGCTGTCGAGGGGTTCCCGACTCTCTCTGAGACTATCAAGGGGTTCCCAACTCTCTCTGATGCCGTCGGGGGGTTCCTGACCCGCTCTGATGCCATCAAGGGGTTCCCGACTGTCTCTGATGCCATCAAGGGGTTCCCAACTCTCTCTGATGCCATCAAGGGGTTCCGGACCCACTCTGACACTATTGAGGGGTTCCCGACCTGCTTTCATGCCATCAAGGGGTTCCTGGCCCGCTCCGACGCTTTCGAGGGGTTCCCGACCTGCTCCGATGCCGTCGAGGGGTTCCCGACCTGCTCTGACACTATCGAGGGGTTCCCGACCTGCTTAGGTGCTATCGGGGGGTTCCTGACTCACTCAGATGCTATCGAGGGGTTCCCAACTCTCTCTGACACTATCAAGGGGTTTCCAGCTCTCTCTGATGCCATCGAGGAGTTCCCGACTCTTTCTGATGCCATCAGGGGGTTCCCGACTCTCTCTGATGCCGTCGGGGGGTTCCCGACCCGCTCTGATGCCATCAAGGGGTTCCCGACCCTCTCTGATGCCGTCAAGGGGTTCCCGACCCTCTCTGATGACATCAAGGGGTTCCCAACTCTCTCTGATGCCGTCAGGGGGTTCCTGACCCGCTCTGATGCCATCAAGGGGTTCCCGACTGTCTCTGATGCCATCAAGGGGTTCCCAACTCTCTCTGATGCCATCAAGGGGTTCCGGACCCACTCTGACACTATTGAGGGGTTCCCGACCTGCTCTCATGCCATCAAGGGGTTCCTGGCCCGCTCCGACGCTTTCGAGGGGTTCCCGACCTGCTCCGATGCCGTCGAGGGGTTCCCGACCCGCTCTGACACTATCGAGGGGTTCCCAACCTGCTTAGGTGCTATCGGGGGGTTCCTGACTCACTCAGATGCTATCGAGGGGTTCCCAACTCTCTCTGACACTATCAAGGGGTTTCCATCTCTCTCTGATGCCATCGAGGAGTTCCCGACTCTTTCTGATGCCATCAGGGGGTTCCCGACTCTCTCTGATGCCGTCGGGGGGTTCCCGACCCGCTCTGATGCCGTCAAGGGGTTCCCGACCCTCTCTGATGACATCAAGGGGTTCCCAACTCTCTCTGATGCCGTCAGGGGGTTCCTGACCCGCTCTGATGCCATCAAGGGGTTCCTGACTCTCTCTGATGACATCAAGGGGTTCCCAACTCTCTCTGATGCCATCAAGGGGTTCCCAACCCGCTCTGACACTATCGAGGGGTTCCCGACCTGCTTGGGTGCTATCGGGAGGTTCCTGACTCACTCAGATGCTGTCGAGGGGTTCCCAACTCTCTCTGACACTATCAAGGGGTTTTCAGCTCTCTCTGATGCCATCGAGGAGTTCCCGACTCTCTCTGATGCCATCAGGGGGTTCCTGACCCGCTCTGATGCCATCAAGGGGTTCCTGACTGTCTCTGATGACATCAAGGGGTTCCCAACTTTCTCTGATGCCATCAAGGGGTTCCGGACCCACTCTGACACTATTGAGGGGTTCCCGACCTGCTTTCATGCCATCAAGGGGTTCCTGGCCCGCTCTGACGCTTTCGAGGGGTTCCCGACCTGCTCCGATGCTGTCGAGGGGTTCCCGACCCGCTCTGACACTATCGAGCGGTTCCCGACCTGCTTAGGTGCTATCGGGGTGTTCCTGACTCACTCAGATGCTGTCGAGGGGTTCCCAACTCTCTCTGACGCTATCAAGGGGTTTCCAGCTCTCTCTGATGCCATCGAGGGGTTCCCGACCCTCTCTGATGCCATCAGGGGGTTCCCAACTCTCTCTGATGACATCAAGGAGTTCCCGACTCACTCTGACACTATTGAGGGGTTCCCGACCTGCTCTCATGCCATCGAGGGGTTCCTGACCCGCTCTGACACTGTCAAGGGGTTCCCGACACTCTGATGCCATCGAGAGGTTCCCGACCTACTTGGGTGCTATCAGGGGGTTCGTGACTCACTCAGATGCTGTCGAGGGGTTCCCAACTCTCTCTGACACTATCAAGGGGTTCCCTGCTCTCTCTGATGCCATCGAGGAGTTCCCGACTCTCTCTGATGCTATTGAGGGGTTCCCGACCTGCTCTGATGCCATTGGGGGGTTCCCAGCTCTCTCTGACACTGTCAAGGGGTTCCCAGCTCTCTCTGATGCCATTGAGGGGTTCCCGACCCACTCTGATGCCCTCGAGGGGTTCCCAACCCGCTCTGATGCCATCGAGGGGTTCCCGACCCACTCTGATGCCCTCGAGGGGTTCCCAACCCGCTCTGATGCCATTGGGGGGTTCCCGACCCACTCTGATGCCCTCGAGGGGTTCCCAACCCGCTCTGATGCCCTCGGGGGGTTCCTGACTTGCTCAGATGCCGTCAAGAGGTTCCCAACTCTCTCTGATGCCATCGAGGGGTTCCTGACTCGCTCAGATGCCATCAAGAGGTTCCCAACTCTCTCTGATGCCATCAAGGGGTTCCCAACCCACTCTGACTCTATCGAGGGGTTCCTGACCCGCTCAGATGCTATCGAGGGGTTCCCAACTTTCTCTGATGCCATCAAGGGGTTCCTGACCCACTCTGACACTATCGCGGGGTTCCCGACCCGCTCTGATGCTGTTGGGGGGTTCCTGACCCTCTCTGATGCTGTTGGGGGGTTCCTGACCCTCTCTGATGCCATCAAGGGGTTCCCATCCTGCTTGACACTATCAAGGAGTTCCTGACCCACTCTGACACTATCGAGGGGTTCCTAACCCGCTCTGATGCTACTGAGGGGTTCTTGATCCGCTCTGACACTATCAAGGGGTTCCCAGCTCTCTCCGATGCCATCGGGGGGTTCCTGACCCACTCAGATGCCGTCGGGGGGTCCCCAGCTCTCTCCGATGCCATCGGGGGGTTCCCAGCTCTCTCCGATGCCATCGGGGGGTTCCCAGCTCTCTCTGATTATGGGTTGTGGGGAGGAAGGTGATGAGGAGGGTTGTGGGGAGGAAGAAGATGAGGAAGGTTATTGAGATTGGCTCCAGGATTTAAACCAGCAGCCGCTTGGTTCTGTTGTCAGGAGTAATTACCGCCCTGTAATTACTGCCCTGTAATTACCGCCCTGTAATTACCACCCTGTACATCCTGACATGAGCCTTTTCCCACACATTTCGTGTCCCCAGGGCCTGGTTTTGGGGACTTGCCCCCCTGGGGTTTGCAGGGGCACTGAGATGTCCTCTCCTCCTCATCCTCCTCATCCTCCTCATCCCCCTCCTCATCCTCATCCCCCTCCTCATCCTCATTCCCCTCCTCATCCTCCTCATCCCCCTCCTCATCCTCCTCCTCCTCCTCCTCCTCCTCCTCATCCCCCTCCTCCTCCTCCTCCTCCTCCTCCTCCTCCTCATCCCCCTCCTCATCCCCCTCCTCATCCCCCTCCTCATCCTCCTCCTCCTCATCCCCCTCCTCCTCCTCCTCCTCCTCATCCTCCTCCTCCTCATCCCCCTCCTCATCATCCCCCTCATCATCCCCCTCCTCATCCCCCTCCTCATCCTCCTCATCCCCCCCCCTCACCCCCCCTCATCCCCCCCCACCCCCCCATCCCCCCCATCTCCCCCCTCATCCCCCCCCCATCCCCCCCCATCCCCCCCCATCCCCCCCCTCATCCCCCCCCCATCCCCCCCCTCATCCTCCTCATCCCCCCCCTCAGCCCACCCTCACCCCCCCTCATCCCCCCCCACCCCCCCATCCCCCCCATCTCCCCCCTCATCCCCCCCCCATCCCCCCCCTCATCCCCCCCCTCATCCCCCCCCTCATCCCCCTCCTCATCCTCCTCAGTCTCCTCATCCCCCTCATCCTCCTCATCCCCCTCATCCTCCTCATCCTCCTCAGTCTCCTCATCCTCCTCATCCTCCTCATCCCCTTCATCCTCCTCATCCCCCTCATCCTCCTCATCTTCATCCCTGTCCTCACTCTGGTAAATGGGGTTGGTCCAGCTGCCAGGGCTCCCTGGGTGGGCATGGGGTTGTTGGCCAGACTGGGCTGTGCTTGGGGCTCCTGGGCACAAAACTGGGGCTCCAAAGCCGCTCAACGCCTGCTCTGCACCGCGAGGAGCCGCGGATAACGGTGCCGCGGTCCGTTAACCCACCGCTCATTAACCCGCCGTTCGTTAACCCGCCGTTCATTAACCCGCCGTTCATTAACCCGCCTCTTCTCTCCCTTCCCGCAGCAACTGTACCAGACGCTCTCGGATTTCGACATCCGCTTCTACATGTACGAGATCCTCAAGGTGAGCCGGCCCGGGAACCCCGGCCAAAACAAACCCCGCCGCCCGAGAAGCGGGAGCCGCAGAGCAGCGCTCGCCTGGCTACCGAGCCCTCCTGGCCCGTTGCCCGCCCGGCCACGTGCGCCGGCGTCCCGGGCCACCGCGCCGGGGGTGCGCAAGGTCGCCCCGTCCTTGAGAAGCAGAAATTGTCTGTCTCATTCTCTCCCCGGCGTCTCTTCCTCAGCGGGACGTGGGTTTGGCGGCGGCTCCGGTCACAAGTGGCCGTTTGGGCCGTGCCGGAGCGCTCTGGGGGGTCACCGGGGGTCCCCAGGGCACCAAAACCCCCTCCCAGAGCCCTCGTGTATGTCCCCTGCTGTGGGGAACAAGAGCCGTGGAACGGGGGGGCTCCTTGGGCGCGATGTCCCCTCCGCTGGGGGACACGGGGTTTGTGCCCCGCTCGGTCACTCGTGGGAGGGATGCGGATCAGAGCCCCGCACGGGGTTTTCATGGTGTCCCCCGGTTAGAGGGGACAGCACAAGGTCTGAAATCCCCGGCGATCCCCGTGACGTTCCGGATGGGTGTCACCAAACACGGTGTCCCCAAGGCCGTCCCTCTGTCCCTGACACTTCCCTTGTCCCCGCAGGCCCTGGATTACTGCCACAGCATGGGCGTCATGCACCGAGACGTCAAACCCCACAACGTCATGATCGACCACGAGCACAGGAAGGTACAGCGGGAGCACGGGGGGGGTCTCTCCGCCTCCATTTACCTTATGGGGGTGTCACCCGCGCTGTGACCGCTGTCACCGCACCCAGCTCTTCTCCCGACCGCTCGGCTCGCGGCAAAGAGCCTTTGTGCCGGCATCGCTTTGCTTTTACACACTTTATGTGCTTTCACCCGCTTCCCTGTGCTCGTCCCGCCCTTGGCCGCTGGAAACGGTTTTGGTTTGTGAGCCTGTGTTGCCATCAGGACCCCAACGGGGGACCCAGGTGCCACCGGCCCCGCACCTGCGCCCCATCAAACTCCATCGTTTCCCACCCGTTCGTCGGGAATTCCGCCTCGTAAATGTGCCTCCAGATCCCCCCGGCGCCTCTGGAACGGGGGTCTCCCATCAAGAGCCTCTCCCCGCGGCACCGGCGAAGGCGCCGGCGGCTGCGGAGCCCCCCGGTGTCCTCACGGATTCCCCCCACCCCGTGCCTGTTGAAATCGCCCCCGTTATCACAGGCTGGTGTCACCAGCGGCATTTTGTCACCGCCGCCCTGGGCGCCCGAGCCGCACCGACCGCTCCTGTCACCCTGAAATCACTCCTGTCACCCCAAGGTCGCTCCTGTCACCCTGAAATCACTCCTGTCACCCCAAGGTTGCTTCTGTCACCCCAAAATCACTCCTGTCACCCTGAGGTTGCTCCTGTCACCCCAAGGTCACTCCTGTCACCCTGAAATCACTCCTGTCACCCTGAGGTCGCTCCCGTCACCTTGAGGTCACTCCTGTCACCCTGAGATCGCTCCTGTCACCCCAAGATCGCTCCTGTCACCCCAGGGTCGCTCCTGTCACCCTGAAATCACTCCTGTCACCCTGAGGTTGCTCCTGTCACCCCGAGGTCACTCCTGTCACCCTGAAATCACTCCTGTCACCCTGAGGTCGCTCCCGTCACCTTGAGGTCACTCTTGTCACCCCAAGGTTGCTTCTGTCACCCTGAAATCACTCCCGTCACCCCAAGGTCGCTCCTGTCACCCTGAAATCACTCCTGTCACTCCAAGGTTGCTCCTGTCACCTCAAAATCGCTCCTGTCACCCTGAAATCATTCCTGTCACCCCAAAGTTGCTTCTGTCACCTTGAGGTCACCCCTGTCACACCGAGGTCACGCCTGTCACCTTGAGGTTACTCTTGTCACCCCAAGGTCACTCCTGTCACCCTGAGGTCGCTCCTGTCACCCTGAGGTCGCTCCCATCACCCCAAGGTTGCTTCTGTCACCCCAAAATCACTCCTGTCACCTTGGGGTTACTCTTGTCACCCCAAGGTCACTCCTGTCACCCTGAGGTCGCTCCTGTCACCCTGAGGTCGCTCCTGTCACCCCAAGGTTGCTTCTGTCACCCCAAAATCACTCCTGTCACCTTGGGGTTACTCTTGTCACCCCAAGATCGCTCCTGCCACCCTGACATTACTCCTGTCACCCCAAAACCTCTCCCGTTCCCTCTTTCCCCCACAACGTGGCCAAGAGCCGCACATGGAGCAGCCGTGGGGCGGCGGAGCAGCCGTGGGGCGGACGACAAAAGCCCCGTTCCCAGTGCCAGACACAGGCGGGGTCCCCGTGGGGTCACAGGTCCCCGTGGGGTGACAGGAGCCCGTCCCCACGCTGTCCCCTGTCCCCGCAGCTGCGGCTGATCGACTGGGGCCTGGCCGAGTTCTACCACCCCGGCCAGGAGTACAACGTGCGCGTGGCCTCGCGCTACTTCAAGGGACCGGAGCTCCTGGTGGATTATCAGGTACGTCCCGGGGGGGTCGGTGTCACCAGTGTCACCGGTGCCACCTGTGTGTGGTCACGCTGTCCCCAGCGGCCCAAAAATGGGGGAAAAGGGGGAAAAAATTAGGCTCTTCTGCCCAAGATGGATGAGACCGCATGGAGCTCAGGGCCCAAACCCGCCGCTGGTGTTGGAGCCGGGCAAGGGCAAGCGCGGAGCTGCCGCGCTCTGGGGGGGATTCGATGCGTGTCCCCCCCCTCGCGGCATTCCCGGTGGTCCTGGGGTGTCACTGACCCCCCCCCGGCCCTGTTCTGGGTGTTTGCAGATGTACGACTACAGCCTGGACATGTGGAGCTTGGGCTGCATGTTGGCCAGCATGATCTTCCGGAAAGAGCCCTTCTTCCATGGGCATGACAACTACGACCAGGTGAGCAACCCCAGGCACCCCACACATTCCTCTGGCACCCCACACCCTCCTCTGGCACCTCACACCTTCCACTTAGCACCCCACACCTCCCCTTGGCACCCCACACCTTCCACTTAGCACCCCACACCTCCCCTTGGCACCCCACACATTCCTCTGGCACCCCACACCCTCCCCTTGGCACCCCACACCTTCCCCCGGCGCCCCACACTTCCCCTTGGCACCCCACACCTTCCCCTTGGCACCCCACACCCTCCCCTTGGCACCCCCACGTCTCCCCTTGGCACCCCCACGTCTCCCCTTGGCACCCCACACCTCCCCTTGGCACCCCACACCCAACCCAGCACCCCACACCTTCCCCTTGGCACCCCACACCCTCCTCTGGCACCCCACACCTCCCCTTGGCACCCCACACCCTCCCCTTGGCACCCCCCACCTCCCCTTGGCACCCCACACCTTCCCCTGGCACCCCCCACCTCCCCTTGGCACCCCCCACCTTCCTCTGGCACCCCACACCTCCCCCTGGCACCCCACACTTCCCCTTAGCACCCCACACCTTCCCCTTGGCACCCCACACCCTCCTCTGGCACCCCACACCTTCCCCGGCGCCCCACACTTCCCCTTAGCACCCCACACCCTCCCCCTGGCACCCCACACTTCCCCTTAGCACCCCACACCCTCCCCCTGGCACCCCACACCTCCCCTTGGCACCCCACACCCAACCCAGCACCCCACACCCTCCCTCTGGCACCCCACACCTCCCCTTGGCACCCCACACCTTCCCCTTGGCACCCCACATCCTCCCCTTGGCACCCCCACACCCTCCCCTTGGCACCCCACTTCCTCCTCTGGCACCCCACACCTCCCCTTGGCACCCCACACCCTTCCCTTGGCACCCCACACCTTTCCCTGGCACCCCACACCCTCGCGGGGCTCTGGGTGATCCCAATACGTCACCATGAACCAAACGGTGCCGCAGCCCCGGCACGGCTGCGTTCGGTGCTGTCCCTCCTGTGCCACCTCCTGGCTCCGTCCCCCCCATGCTGGCTCCGGCCGCCCCCCGATTCTCCGCTCCCCCTGTTTTGTGTCTGGGGGAGCTGGTTGTACTGGGGAGCACCGGCGGGATCCGCCTGCCCGGCACAGGACGGGTGCAGCCCCGTTGTGGTTACCCCAAGCGCTGCCGGAGCGGGAGGATCGCAGGCTGTGGGTTTGGAGCCGGTCGGCAAGAGCAGAACCGCAATTTCCGGTGGTACCACAACCGCCGCCGGCCCCAAACCCGGCGCGAAGGGCCTGCCGGGACCTGCGCTGTGGGATTGCGGCTCCCGGCACACCCGCCCGTGGGGCCGGGAGGGGACACCCCATGCCGGGCCCGGCGCCAGCGCTGGGATGCGGCTCCGGCTGTGGAATTCCGGCCCCGCGGCACTGCCGGCACCTGTTTGCCCTTTGCTGCCGGGATAGGAGCGCGGCACGGCTATGGCACAGCGTGGCACGGATCCCAGCTGTCCCGGGGCTTTGCACTGAGCGCCAGAGCGCGGGCACGGAGCGGTGTGGGCGGCGGTGGCCCCGCTGTCACCCGAGCGTCACCTCTCCCTCCCCCAGCTGGTGCGCATCGCCAAAGTGCTGGGCACCGAGGACCTGTACGACTACATCGACAAGTACAACATCGAGCTGGACCCCCGCTTCAACGACATCCTCGGCAGGTGGGACCCGCCGCCGTGTCACAGCCGGGGACGCCGAGGGTGGCGCGGGGTTGGGGTGGGACGGAAGCAGAGCCCGGGGTCGGGGTTTGGGGACACGGCTCTTGGAGGCAGCAGCTTCAAACCGTCCTCACTGGAAGGTGCTGCCGCGTCCTCCCTGGGGGACACAATCCAGCCCGAGGGGGAAAATGTCCTTGGGCTCCGTGGGTCACGTCGCGTCTCCTCGCAGAACCGCCGGCTCCGTGCACCGGTGCTCGCGAACCGAGCCGGCACGAGCAGGTTTGACCATTTTGAGGGCAGGCAGGGTGGCTTTTGTGTTCGCACACCGACGTTTGGCTCCGGTTAAAATCTACACCCAGGCCCCTCCGCACGCACCGTCGCTGCAGGAACAAGCTCTGCAGGTGTCCTGGCAAACAACCTGGACAGGGGAAAGTCTCCTGTAACCATTTGGCAGCGCACCGGCGGTTTGTGTGCTGGAAGCGTTCGCGCATGGGCGCAACGAGTAAACGCAGCGGCTTTGAGTCGTGTTCATGAGAAACGCCGTGCGATCGCACGGTCAAACGGCCTCGTTCGGGATGTGCTGTTGGCTCCACGACTCGCTGGGCCTGTGGGTCCCTGCGTCCTTCTGAGGGGACAGTTTTGGTAGCGAGGGGCAGGGCTGAGCGCTGCTCTGGTGACAGTGACAGAACCTGAGACATGGCAGGAAGATGTGCCGGGGAGGGTCAGCTGGACATGAGGAAAAGGTCTTGACTTGACCTGTGTCTTGGCTTCATCCTATAACATCTTGGCTTGACCCTATAACGTCTTGGCTTGACCCTATAACGTCTTGGCTTGACCCTATAACGTCTTGGCTTGACCCTATAATGTCTTGGCTTGACCCTATAACATCTTGGCTTGACCCTATAACATCTTGGCTTGATCCTGTAACATCTTGGCTTGACCTAACGTCTTGGCCTGACCTAAAGTCTTGGCTTGACCCAATGTCTTTGCTTGACCCTATAATATCTTGGCTTGACCCAATGATGTCTTGGCTTAAGCCAATGTCTTGGCTTGACTCAACAACATCTTGGCTTGACCAACATCTGGGCTTGACCTAATCTCTTGGCTTGACTTAATGACATCATGGCTTGACCTAGTGATGTCCTGGCTTAAGCCAATGTCTTGGCTTGACTTAATGACATCATGGCTTGACCCAGTGATGTCCTGGCTTAAGCCAATGTCTTGGCTTGACTTAATGACATCATGGCTTGACCCAGTGATGTCCTGGCTTAAGCCAATGTCTTGGCTTGACTTAATGACATCATGGCTTGACCCAATGATGTCCTGGCTTAAGCCAGTGTCTTGGCTTGACTCAACAACATCTTGGCTTGACCAACATCTGGGCTTGACCTAATCTCTTGGCTTGACTTAATGACATCATGGCTTGACCTAATGTATTTGCTTGACCTATGTCTTGACTTGACTTTATGATATCTTGGCTTCACCTTACAGCTTGGCTTGACCCAGTGATGTCTTGGCTTGACCCAATGATGTCTTAGCCTGACCCAGTCTCTTGGTTTGACCCAACAATCTCTTGACTTGGCCTAATGTCTTGGTCTGACCTAACAATACCTTGGCTTGACCAACATTTTGGCTTGACCTAATCTCTAGGCTTGACTTATTGACATCATGGCTTGACCCAATGTCTTGACTTGACCTAACTATGTCTTGACTTGACCCTATGATATCTTGGCTTCACCTTGCAGCTTGGCTTGACCCATTCATGTCTTGGCTTGACCCAGTCTCTTGGTTTGACCCAACAATCTCTTGACTTGGCCTAATGTCTTGGTCTGACCTAACAATACCTTGGCTTGACCAACATTTTGGCTTGACCTAATCTCTTGGCTTGACTTAATCTCTTGGCTTGACTTAATAACATCATGGCTTGACCCAATGTCTTGACCTAGTGTC
Organism: Columba livia; assembly: GCF_036013475.1. Lineage (NCBI taxonomy): Eukaryota > Metazoa > Chordata > Aves > Columbiformes > Columbidae > Columba > Columba livia. Next base: position 162,415,681 of record NC_088603.1, on the reverse strand, counting down.
GTGACTTGACCTAACAGTTTGGCTTGATCCAATGTCTTGGCTTGACCCAATGATATCTTGTCTTGACACAGTCTCTTGTCTTGACCCAACAACATCTTGACTCAGCCTAATGTCTTGGTCTAACCTAACAATACCTTGGCTTGACCAACATCTTGGCTTGACCAACATCTTGGCTTGACCAACACCTTGGCTTGACCTAATCTCACAGCTTGACCTAATGACATCTTGGCTTGACCCAACGTCATCTTGGTTTGACTCAACATCTTGGCTTGACCCAACAGCATGTTGGTTTGACAACATCCTCAGACACATGGTGTGAATTTTGGGGTGTCCTGTGCAGTGACAGGGGTTGGTCTCGATGATCCAACGGCTCCTCGTCCCCGCAGACACTCGCGGAAGCGGTGGGAGCGCTTCGTGCACAGCGAGAACCAGCACCTGGTCAGCACCGAGGCGCTGGATTTCCTGGACAAGCTGCTGCGCTACGACCACCAGACGCGTCTCACGGCCCGGGACGCCATGGAGCACCCCTACTTCTGTATGTACCCCCGCCCGCCCGTGTCCCCTGTCCCCCCCGGGGGGCTTGGTGACATCCCCGTGGCTCCCCCACCACCACCACCCGCTTCTTTCCCTCCAGACCCCATCGCCAAGGATCCGGCGCGGCTGGGCACCGCGGCCGCGCTCTCGGCCGCCAACACCCCCGTCAGCTCCTCCAGCATGTTGGCAGGTGAGTCCTGGCCCGTGGGGACACCCGGGGACACCCCAGACCCCCCCGCAGGTGTCACCCCCGCCCCGTGCGTGTCCCCGCAGGGATCACGTCCATGGCCGCGTCGCAGCCGCTGGGCAGCCTGGCCGCCTCGCCCGTCATCTCCTCGCCCAACGCGCTGGGCTCGCCGGTCCCCGCCGCGGCGCAGCCGTGACCCCGTCCCCGTCCCGCAGCGCCGGGGCCGCCTTCTGCCTCCCCCCCCGCCACAAACCGCGGGGGATTTGGATTATTATTATTTTTTAATTTCAATTTCTGTTGAGTCTGGAAAGCGAGAGCAAAGCCGTAGGTTCCCTGTGCCGGTGTCCCCTCCGCGGTGCCGGGGCCGGCGGTGGCCGCGCCGCTCTCCCGAGGGTCGCGGTTAGTGACGCGGCCGCGGTGTAGAAACCCACAAAAATGACAAATAAAGTTTATTTTCTATGGCCCTAGGGGGGGACACCCCGGCCCAGGTGTCCCAGCGCCATGGGGGGTCAGGAGGACACCACAGCCCAGGTGTCCCAGCGCCATGGGGGGGGTCAGGGGGACACCCGGCCCAGGTGTCCCAGCGCCATGGGGGGGTCAGGGTGACACCCGGGCCCAGGTGTCCCGGTGCCATGGGGGGGGGGTCAGGGTGACACCCCGGCCCAGGTGTCCCAGCGCCATGGGGGGTCAGGGTGACACCCCGGCCCAGGTGTCCCAGCGCCATGGGGGGTCAGGGGGACACCCTGGCCCAGGTGTCCCAGCGCCATGGGGGGGTCAGGGGGGACACCCTGGCCCAGGTGTCCCAGCGCCATGGGGAGGTCAGGGGGACACCCTGGCTCAGCTGTCCCAGCGCCATGGGGGGTCAGGGTGACAATGTCCCCGCTCGGGTCCTTGTGTCCCCCCAGCCTGTCTCCAATGCACTGACCAGAGTTTTGGGGCTCACAGGTTGAATCTCAGATTTGGGGGGGGACACGCAGCCCCTCACTGGGGGTGTCACCCACCCCCAGAGTGACAGGGTGGCAGCAGAATTGTCCCTTGTCCCAGGTTGGGGGGTCACATCGCTCTCCCCACCTTGTCCATCCCACCCCACACCAGCTTCTCCAAACCCTCCTGGGGGGGTACAAACTGCCCCCCAGCAACCCCCCCCAACCCATCCCACCCCCCAGCGAGGGGTCGTGGTGGGGGGGGGGGGTGGAAAACGAGGCTGCACCACCCAGGCTTGGAAAAAACAACCAAAGACTTTAATCACACAGTTTTTGAGAGAAATAATCTGGAAAAGGGTTAAAAAGTGGCCGGAGGCAGCAGCGGGGCCGGGGGGGCTCCAGGTGACACCCCCCACCCCCCGGGGAGTGTGACAGGGACAGGGGGACAGTCCCTTAAAGTGCCAAAATGCTTAAAGCTGGGGAGGGGGACACAGCCCCACAATCCCGGCTGCTACCCCGGCCCCACGTCCCCAGGGCGGGGGGGATTGTCCCTGTCACCCCCCCGGGGGCTATTGCATTGATCCGACATTCAATTCACAAGGACGGTGAGAGCGGCTCGTCCCTCTGCGGCACAGGGTGAGCGGCGGGGGGGGGACAGCGTTGTCCCCCCCCCTCACTGGTTGCCTTCATAGTTGAGCACGTAGTAGTCGTGGACGTACATGAGGACGGCGATGGGCTGCCCGATGATCAGCGACAGCCACACGGCCGCGTTCCCGTAGTTCCCACGCAGGAATTTGGACACGAACCAGGCCAGTGGGATCTGGGGTTAGGTGGGGGGGGGGGGTCAGGGGGACAGTGTCACCCCCCCCAGGTCGCTGTGTCACCTCCCCGGGGGGGCGGGAGGGATGTGGGGCCGGGGCCGCGCTCACCTGAGCCGCCATCCCCATGAACGCCCAGAGCCGGAACATCTTCAGGGGGACGCTCACCAGGTACTGGGGGGACATGGGGGGGTCAGTAGGGACAGGGGGGCCCAGGGGGTCCCAGACAAGGAGTAGGGGGTCCCAGGCATGGACTGGGGGGGCTAAGTAGACGCTGAGGTGGTTTTGGGGGGGGTCTCAGAGGCTCCTAGACAGGGACAGGAGGCCCAGGGGGACCCAGATAAGGAGACTTTGGGGTGCTGAGTAAAGACAAAGTGGTTTTTGGGGGGGTCTCAGAGGGGCCCAGACAGGGACAGGGGGCCCAGGGGGTCCCAGACAAGGAGTGCGGGGGGTCCCAGGCAGGGACTGGAGGGCTCAAGGGGTCCCAGGCAGGGACTGGAGGTTTTGGGGGTCACAGGCAGGGACTGGGGGGCCTCAGGAGGTCCCAGGCAGGGACTGGGGGGCTCAAGGGGTCCCAGGCAGGGACTGGGGGCTCAAGGGGTCCTAGGCAGGGACTGGGGGGGCTCAGAAGGTGTCAGGGGGTCCCAGGCAGGGACTGGGGGTGCTCAAGGGGTGCCAGGCAGGGACTGGAGGTTTTGGGGGTCCCACGCAGGGACTGGGGGGCTCAAGGGGTCCCAGGCAGGGACTGGAGGTTTTGGGGGGTCCCAGGCAGGGACTGGAGATTTTGGGGGGGTCCCAGGCAGAGACTGGGGGGGCTCAGGAGGTCTCAGGGGGTCCCAGGCAGGGACTGGGGGTTTTGGGGGGTCCCGCAGGGCTGGACTGGGGGCTCAGGAGGTCTCAGTGGGTGCCAGGCAGGGACTGGGGGTTTTGGGGGGGTCCCAGGCAGGGACTGGGGGGCTCAAGGGGTCCAAGGCAGGGACTGGGGGGCTCAGGAGGTCTCAGGGGGTCCCAGGCAGGGACTGGGGGTTTTGGGGGGGTCCCAGGCAGGGACTGGGGGGCTCAGGAGGTCTCAGGGGGTGCCAGGCAGGGACGGTGGGGTTGGGGGGTCCCAGGCAGGGACTGGGGGGGCTCAGGAGGTCTCAGGGGGTGCCAGGCAGGGACGGGGGGTTTTGGGGGGTCCCAGGCAGGGACAGGGGGGGCTCAGGAGGTCTCAGGGGGTCCCAGGCAGGGATGGGGAGTTTTGGGGGTCCCAGGCAGAGACTGGGGGGCTCAGGAGGTCTCAGGGGTGCCAGGCAGGGATGGGGGGTTTTGGGGGTCCCAGGCAGGGACTGGGGTGCTCAGGAGGTCTCAGGGGCTGCCAGGCAGGGACTGGGGGGCTCAGAAGGTCTCAGGGGGTCCAGGCAGGGACGGTGGGGTTTGGGGGTCCCAGGCAGGGACTGGGGGGCTCAAGGGGTCCAAGGCAGGGACTGGGGGGCTCAGGAGGTCTCAGGGGGTGCCAGGCGAGGGGGGGACTGGGGGTTTTGGGGGGTCCCAGGCAGGGACTGGGGGGCTCAGAAGGTCTCAGGGGGTCCCAGGCAGGATGGGGGGTTTTGGGGGTCCCAGGCAGGGACTGGGGGTTTTGGGGGGGTCCCAGGCAGGGACTGGGGGCTCAGGAGGTCTCAGGGGGTCCCAGGCAGGGACTGGGGGGCTCAAGGGGTCCCAGGCAGGGACTGGGGGGGCTCAGGAGGTCTCAGGGGGTGCCAGGCAGGGACTGGGGGTTTTGGGGGGGTCCCAGGCAGGGACTGGGGGGCTCAGGAGGTCTCAGGGGGGTCCCAGGCAGGGACGGGGGGTTTTGGGGGGGTCCCAGGCAGGGACTGGGGGCTCAGGAGGTCTCAGGGGGTGCCAGGCAGGGACTGGGGGTTTTGGGGGGTCCCAGGCAGGGACTGGGGGGGCTCAGGAGGTCTCAGGGGCTGCCAGGCAGGGACTGGGGGTTTTGGGGGTCCCAGGCAGGGACTGGGGGGCTCAGAAGGTCTCAGGGGGTCCCAGGCAGGGACGGTGGGGTTGGGGGGTCCCAGGCAGGGATGGGGGGTTTTGGGGGTCCCAGGCAGGGACTGGGGGTGCTCAGGAGGTCTCAGGGGGTGCCAGGCAGGGACTGGGGGGCTCAAGGGGTCCAAGGCAGGGGACTGGGGGCTCAGGAGGTCTCAGGGGGTCCCAGCAGGGACTGGGGTGCTCAGAAGGTCTCAGGGGGTGCCAGGCAGGGACTGGGGGTTTTGGGGGGGTCCCAGGCAGGACTGGGGGGCTCAAGGGGTCCCAGGCAGGGACTGGGGGGGCTCAGGAGGTCTCAGGGGGTGCCAGGCAGGGACGGGGGTTTTGGGGGGTCCCAGGCAGGGACGGGGGGCACTGACCTCATGGAAGAAGGCGGACGCCAGGAACACGGCCGTTTGCGCCGTCCACTTGCTGACCCCCCGCTTGAGCATGGGCTTGTAGAAGTGCCTGCGACGCGACCCCCCCTCAGCGCCACCCCGGGGACAGTCCCCTCCGGGCGGGGGGACAGTCCCCTCGCGCCCCCCCTACCTGAGACACCACTTGTGCACCGGGATGTTCCAGTTCTGCCAGAAATACGTCACCGACTCCGAGTTCCTGGGGACAAACAGCAGCCAAATGGGGCTGGGGGGGGGGAAATGGCTGCGTCCCCACTGTCCCCAACACCGCAGGGACCCCCCCCAAAGTGTCCCAGCCCTGGGGACAGCCGTGTCCCCCCTCACCACCAGTCCCTGTAGAACTCCCGGTCCCCAAACTGCATCACTTCGGCCACCACGTTGAGGCAGGAGTGAAGAACCAGTAGAAGAAGATGAGCCAGATGAAGTGGTTGGGGACCTGGGGGACACGGGGGGGACACGGGGGACGTGAGGGGGGGAACTGGCCCCCCAGGCATGGGGAGGGACGGGGGGGGGTGGGGGAACTCACGGCCAGTTTTAGGAGCCGCTCGATGATCCGGGAATAGTCCATGTCCTGCAATGTGTCACCCGCTGTCACCCCTGGCCCAGAGCCGCGGGCAGAGGGCGGCGAGGGGGACAGGGACAGGCGGGGGGGACAGAGGGACAGGGGGACGAGTGGGGACAGGGAGACAAGGGAGACAGGGGACAGGCTGGGGGGACAGGGGGACAGGCTGGGATGGGGACAAGCAGGGACAGACACGGCGACAGGCGGGGGGACAGAGAGACAGGGGGACTGGGTGACAGGCAGGGACAGGGGGACAGAGAGACGGACTGAGGGACAGAGAGACAGGGGGACAAGCAGGGACAGAGAGATGGGGACAGTCAGGGGAGACAGGGGGACATGGGGACAAGCAGGGACAGGGAGACAGGCAGGGGGGACAAAGAGACAGAGGGACAGGCAGGGACAGGGGGACAGGCAGGGACAGGGGACAGAGAGACAGGGGACAAGCAGGACAGGCATGGGGGGACAGGCGTGGGGATGTGGGACAGAGACGGGGATGGGGGACAGAGAGACAGGCGGGGACAGGGGGACAGGTTGCGGACAGAGAGACAGGAGGACAAGTTGGGACAGAGAGACAGGGAACAAGCGGGGACAGGTGGGGGGACAGAGGGATAAGTTGGGGACAGGAGAGGGGACAGAGGTGCCGGGACGTGCAGGGGCCAGGGGGACACGCAGGGCTGTCCCGGGGGGGACACCAGTGAGCCCCATCCTGGACACGGCCACCTCTGCCCCAGCGAGGCCAGCTGGGGGGCAAAGGGGGGAGCTGGAGCCCCTGTGTGTCCCCCCCCAGCCAATGTGTCCCCAACCCTGAGGGTGTCCCCAACCCTGAGGGTGTCCCCAACCCTGAGGGTGTCCCCAACCCCGGGGGGTGTCCCTAACATGGGGATGTCCCCAACATGGGGGTGTCCCCAACCCTGAGGGTGTCCCCAGACCCAGGGCGTGTCCCTAACATGGGGGTGTCCCCAACCTGGGATGTCCCCAGCCCCGGGGGTGTCCCTAACATGGGGGTGTCCCCAACCCCGGGGGTGTCCCTAACATGCGGGTGTCCCCAACCTGGGTGTCCCCAACCCGGGGGGTGTCCCCAACATGGGATGTCCCCAACATGGGGATGTCCCCAGCCCCGGGGGTGTCCCTAACATGGGGTGTCCCCAACCTGGGGTGTCCCCAACCTGGGGATGTCCCCCAATCCCGGGGGGGTCACTCACCCGAAAGGGCTTCATGGAGTTCTGGATCGTTGGCACCATCCACTGCAAGAGAGCCGGGGGCTGCAGATGGGGCCACCCCCAAACGGAGGAGGGGGGAGACCCCCCCCCCCCCCCCAACACCCCCAAACCCCCACCCCCCCCATACCTGCTGGATCAGCCCCACCAGCAGCTGGTGAAGAACAGCTGGAAGAGACACCCCGGCAGCTCAGGACCCCCAAACAGCTCACGGACCCCCCCCCCCAATAATTCCCACCTCCCTCCTGTCTCAGGGACCCCCCAAATCTCACAGCCCCCCCCCCAATCATCCCAGGGACCCCCCAAATCACAGACCCCCCCCACAATCACCCCAAAGACCCCCCCAAATCTCACAGACCCCCCAATCATCTCAAAGACCCCTCCAAATCTCACAGACCCCCCCAATCACCCCAAGGACCCCCCCAAAACTCACAGACCCCCCCCCAATCACCCAAGGACCCCCCAACATCTCACAGACCCCGCCCCAATCATCCCAGGGACCCCCCAAAATCACAGACCCCCCCCACAATCACCCCAAAGACCCCCCCCAAATCTCACAGACCCCCCCCAATCACCTCAAGGACCCCCCCAAATCTCACAGACCCCCCAATCATCTCAAAGACCCCTCCAAATCTCACAGACCCCCCCAATCACCCCAAGGACCCCCCCAAAACTCACAGACCAGCCCCAATCACCCCAAGGACCCCCCAACATCTCACAGACCCTCCCAATCACCCCAAAGACCCCCCCAAATCTCACAGACCCCCCCCAAACACCTCAAGGCCCCCCTCACATCTCACAGACCCCCCCCAATCACCCCAAGGACCCCCCAAAATCGCACAGACCCCCCCCAATCACCCCAAGGACCCAAACACCCCAAATCTCACAGACCCCCCCCAATCACCTCAAGACCCCCCTCACATCTCACAGACCCCCCCAATCACCACAAGGACCCCCCAACATCTCACAGACCCCCCCAATCACCCCAAAGACCCCCCAAATCTCACAGACCCCCCCAAACACCTCAAGACCCCCCTCATATCTCACAGAGACCCCCCCAATCACCCCAAGGACCCCCCAACATCTCACAGACCCCCCCAATCACCCCAAAGACCCCCCCAAATCTCACAGACCCCCCCAAACACCTCAAGACCCCCCTCACATCTCACAGAGACCCCCCCAATCACCTCAAGGACCCCCCAACATCTCACAGACCCCCCCAATCACCACAAGGACCCCCTAAATCTCACAGACCCCCCCCATACACCTCAAGACCCCCCTCACATCTCACAGACCCCCCCAATCACCCCAAGGACCCCCCAAATCTCACAGACCCCCCCAATCACCACAAGGACCCCCCTAAATCTCACAGACCCCCCCCCATACACCTCAAGGACCCCCCAACATCTCACAGACCCCCCCAATCACCCCAAAGACCCCCCCAAATCTCACAGACCCCCCCCAAACACCTCAAGACCCCCCTCACATCTCACAGAGACCCCCCCAATCACCTCAAGGACCCCCCAACATCTCACAGACCCCCCCCCAATCACCACAAGGACCCCCCTAAATCTCACAGACCCCCCCCATACACCTCAAGACCCCCCTCACATCTCACAGACACGCCCCCCCCCCATCCTCACCCCACAATCTCAGCGCCCCCCCCCCCCATCCCCATTGCCTTTGCTGTGGAACCAGAGGGGCCCCAACCCCAGCAGGACCCCCCGGGACCCCCCCAAAACCCCCAGGAACCCCCCCCAATCACCACAAGAACCCCCCCAAATCTCACAGACCCCCCAATCACCTCAAGGACCCCCCAACATCTCACAGACCCCCCACCAATCACCCCAAGGAACCCCCCAAAATCTCACAGACCCCGCCTAATCACTCCAAGGACCCCCCCAAATCGCACAGACCCCCCCCAAACACCTCAAGGCCCCCCTCACATCTCACAGACCCCCCCCAATCACTTAAAGGACCCCCCAACATCTCACAGACCCCCCCAAATCGCACAGACCCCCCCCCAAACACCTCAAGGCCCCCCTTACATCTCACAGACCCCCCCCAATCACCCCAAGGACCCCCCTCCCCAATCATCCCAGGGACCCCCCCAAATCTCATAGACCCCCCCCATCACCCCGCAATCTCAGCCCCCCCCCCCCCATCCCCATTGCCTTTGCTGTGGAACCAGAGGGGCCCCAACCCCAGCAGGACCCCCCGGGACCCCCCAAAACCCCCAGGAACCCCCCCAAGGACCCCCCAAATCTCACAGACCCCCCAATCACCTCAAGGACCCCCCCAACATCTCACAGACCCCCCCACCAATCACCCCAAGGAACCCCCAGAAATCTCACAGACCCCCCCAATCACCTCAAGGACCCCCCTAAATCTCACAGACCCCCCCCAGTCACCTCAAGGCCCCCCTAAATCTCACAGACCCCCCCCCAAATCTCACAGACCCCCCCAATCACCCCAAGGACCCCCCAAATCTCACAGACCCCCCCCATACACCTCAAGACCCCCCTCACATCTCACAGACCCCCCCCCCCATCCTCACCCCACAATCTCAGCCCCCCCCCCCCCATCCCCATTGCCTTTGCTGTGGAACCAGAGGGGCCCCAACCCCAGCAGGACCCCCCGGGACCCCCCCAAAACCCCCAGGAACCCCTCCCAATCATCTCAAGGACCCCCAATCTCACAGACCCCCCCCCCCAAACACCTCAAGACCCCCCCTCACATCTCACAGAGACCCCCCCAATCACCTCAAGGACCCCCCAACATCTCACAGACCCCCCCCAATCATCCCCATCATGGGGATGTCCCCAACCTGGGGTGTCCCCAACCCCGGGGGGTGTCCCTAACATGGGGGTGTCCCCAACATGGGGGTGTCCCCAACCCTGAGGGTGTCCCCAGACCCGGGGCGTGTCCCTAACATGGGGGTGTCCCCAGCCTGGGGTGTCCCCAACCAATCACAAGGACCCCCCTAAATCTCACAGACCCCCCCCATACACCTCAAGGCCCCCCTCACATCTCACAGACCCCCCCCCAATCACCCCAAGGACCCCCCAACATCTCACAGACCCCCCCCAATCACCACAAGGACCCCCCCTCCCCAATCATCCCAGGGACCCCCCCAAATCTCATAGACCCCCCCATCACCCCGCAATCTCTGCACCCCCCCCCATCCCCATTGCCTTTGCTGTGGAACCAGAGGGGCCCCAACCCCAGCAGGACA